>NC_080837.1:33139753-33762953 GCF_030435755.1 Ochotona princeps | reverse complement strand
AAGAGGAACTCACTGATTTATTGGTTAATAGTCATTATTGACATAAAATAAGATTGTCAGATATAACTGGTTCTTTGAGACAGGTGCTGCTAAATGTCAGCTTTTAAATTCTAAACAAGTGACATCTAATCATATGGCACTTCCTATAATAGTTCAGGTGATTATTTTATACATATTTTCAAAACAAGTGAATAAAAACACAGGAACATAATAAACAGATATGTAGGCAGCAATGTATGCTTTTTAAAGTCTTATTTATTTTTATTTGAAAGGCAGATTTTATAGAGACAGAAGAAGAGACAATCTTCCATTGCTGGTTCATTCCCCAAATGGCCCCAACAGCCAGAGCTGAACCAATCTGAGGCTAGGAGCCAGAAGCTTCTTCCTGATCTCCAACATGGAGCATGGGCCCAAGCACTTGGGCCTTCTTCTGCTGCTTTCCCAGTCATAAACAGAGAGCTGGATTGCAAGTACAGCAGTTGGGACACAAACTGGTGCCAATATGGATGCTGACACTTCAGAAAGAGAATTAGCCTATAGGGCCATTGTGCTGACCCCAACAATGTATGATTTTAATTAAACATTAATATCTGTTCAAAATAAGCAAATAATATATGTATACATTCATAGAAGGATGTTGATATAATGAGTGCAATGAGGGTCAGTCACATAGTGTTTGCTCTACATAATAATAATGCTTAAAATCTATGATTTAGTCACATGGGTTGAAAAACCTGAAATGAAAGGCAGAAAGAACCTAGGGGCTGGTGTTGTGGCCCAGTGGGTTAAATTGTTGCCTGTGATGCCAGCATCTGGTATGTGTTGCTTGTGGCCTGGCTACTCTACTTCTGATCCCACTCTCTGCTAATGCACTCAGGAAAGTGGCAGAAAATGGCCCAAGACCGTGGGCCTCTACCACCCATGTGGGAGACCCAGATGAAGATCCTGGATCCTGGCTTCAGCCTGATACAGCCTGAGCTGTTGTGGCCATTTGGGGAATGAATCAGGAGATGGAAGATCTCTGTCTCCCCAACTCTGTCTGTACTCATCTTTCCACATAAATAAATATTAAAGGCAGATGACTGTTCTTGGCTCAATACAGTGAAAGTAAAGTTCTTTCTGATGACATCTTCAGGACATAGGCAGCAATAAACAAAGATTAGTAACCACATAATTTTATATATGTAAACTGCTTCAGTTGGCTGGTCTGAATGTACCTTAGTAGACAGTGAATAAATTTCAACTAATTTATTTTCATTTGCTTTGTCCAAACAATATTTACTGGAAGTATCTCAGTTAATCAGTATTATAGTTCAGTGTGATTGTATGATACAACTTCATAAACTAAAAGAAACTCTAACCACCTACCTAAGCGATGAAATCCAAAGGTGAACCGTTTGGTTGGTGATTTTGAAGATAGCCACAAAGCAAGCAGGGTGAGTATGATGGCACTTAGGTCAGTTAGCATATGAAGCGCATCTGTCATGATTGCTAGGCTATTTGCAATGTATCCACCTTGGAGCAAGAGCAGGGGGAGGAAGGAAGAAATTAAGAAATAAACATAATCAGTCACACCAGAAATACACTATATCCTACAAAAACATGAACTTCCAACATTCTTTATCCTGTTACAATTAAATAAAAGTATTCTGACATTTTACAGAAAAAATGTTAGATATATTTACAATCATCCCTCAGGTTTCACAGGGGATTGCTTTGTAGGAACAGGTGGTACTCTCTGATAACAAAATCTGCAGATGCTCAATTTGCTTACACAGAATGAGGTACTATTTGCTATAACATTATATGTGTCCTCCCATATACTTTAAATATCTCTAGATTACTTACAATAAACCTAATATAATGTGTAAATTCTGTGTACTCATACGCTATATTGTATATATATAGTGGTAAAAACAAAGTCTACATGTTCAACACAGGTGTAGTTTTCCTTGTGAATATTTTCAATCCACTGTTACCTGAATTCATGGACGTGGACTCTATGAATATGGAGGGGTGAATATGTATTTTTCTGACTAAAATAATCTATTTTTATTAATAGGTTCTCCAAGGAATCAATGACCTTAAAAAGTGTTGAGTCACTAAAATGGGGACAAACATACAATATAGATAGATGCTGTCTGTGGCTTTTGCTTAGCCTACTTACACTCATAATATCTAGATATTACAACAAAGCTGTTGAGAAGGTGGGGATTCACTTGATTGAGAAGGCTTAGAAATAGAATTAAACCAATGAACTCCAACAAGGTATGTTACTTGACCCAAAAGATAAAAACTGATTTACTGGGTATGGATAATGATGCCTCCAAATACAAAGACATACAGTGATAATTTAGGACAGAATGGGTTTTGGCATTGATTTTCCAAGTATTGTGTTTTTATAAACACACACAAATACATTTTATATATGTGTATTTATTGATCCATTATGGACAACCAGTTTTACTGGTAAATATTTACTCTTTAAATAGGCTTTTAATACTAGAATATGTTATTACTCAAAGGTTCTGCTGTTTCACCAGGAGACTCTGTTAAGTTACATGCTGCTTGATCCCACTCTCCGAAGTTTCTGATTTAGCAGGTCTGGGATGGAGCCTGAGAATCTACATTCCTCACATGTTCCCTGGTTTTGTTGGTACTTCCGGTCTTGGAATCACACTTTAAGAGTGATGGCTGCGTATGACAGAGCTCCATGATCACAAAAGTGTGCTGGGCTGTGGGTCCTCCTACCTCTGCCTATGAAGAGCCCACAGCTGCAGAAATCTGGGACTTATGGTCTTTCAGTTAAATTCAATTATTCCAGCATGCTTTATATAAATAACATGTTGTATGTATTTCCTCACATTGAAAAAACTGGAGCACATTCATGAAAAATACAGGTCAGTGGTTAACAACGGAGAGCTTTGGAATTTTGAGCAGGCTACTTAACCTCTCTGAACTTTGGCTTATTCACCCATTAAATGAGGACAGTATCTTAAAATACCACTACCCAACAGAATTTTCTGAAATTATCTAGCTATCTGCTGTCTAACAGAGTAGTCACTAGTCACCTGTGATCTGAACATATGAAACATGAGTGAAACTCAGGAACTGAATTAACCCAGTGTTAATCACCTTATATTTTATAACTCACCTATCAGTGACATCACTCCTTCACAGAAGCAATGAGAACATGGACCAAAACTTTTAAGCATTCTGGTTTATAAATGTAGCTTCTATTTAAGAAAAAATGGCTGAATCATGCTAAGAAAAGACAGCTTTATGACATTTTACTCTTCCTATACATACTCCCCATCTCTGTGACAGATCTCTTCCTCCTTGTGGTAAGTTTTTCAAATAAATAAATAAATCTTGGGCCCATTCTTACACCTTCCCACCCATTTTCCAGTTAATTTTAAAGAGGTAAATACCATCAAGTCACACTCCTGTTTAAAATCCTTCCCTGGAGACAAGTGTTTTATGCAGGGATGATACTGGAGTGCCTGGCTCAAGACTGGCCACTCCCCTTTGGATCCAACTTCCTGCTAATGCGTGCTGTGGGAGACGGCAGATAAAAGCTGTGGTGCTTGAGTCAGGTCCACATGAGGGACCTGGACAGTTTCCTTTGGCTACTGGTTTAGCCCTGGACCAGCCTGGCTATTGCAAAAATGTGGGGAATAAAACAGCAGACAGAAATGTATATCTTCCTCTCTGCCTTTCAAATAAAAATGAAAATAAATAAAACTTTTATTGGCTTCACATTGTATTTGGCTAAAAAATTACTGCTTTTTAACATGGCCTATTAGGACCTGCTTGGTTTGGTCCTCCAGCCTCTTTCCCTCCTACTTACAGCATTCCAGCCACACTGAATGCTTTTTAAGATCATTTTAAAGAAGTGAGGATCTACAATCTTTGTACGTTCTGTTCTTTTTGCTTGGAAAACCCCTCCCTTATTTTCTTTGCTTGAATAACTCCTACTATTATTTTTCGATTTAAATGTACCTGGCTCTGCATAAATTGCGCCAGAAGCTATTATGTCTCATAATCTATCTTCTTTTTCTTAATGGCACTTTAACAGAATCTGAATTTGTTAAGGTCTGTCTCCTCTATTTGACTTGAATATTTTAGACAGTACAGATCATAACAGTTATTTTTCTCCATTATATTTTCAGAACTGGCAATAAAGTGCCTGATGTACAGGAAGCACTCATAAAAATATCTGCTGAACAGAAAGAAGAATGGACCTTGTACAAGGTCTCAGAGCAAGTGAGTGACAAACCCAACTTTCAAACCCAAGCCTCTTCTTTCAGGTCTTTGAGTTATTTTTATCAGTCTATACTTCCTACCTAAGGCGCTTTATGAATACATGTTAATATTCTTTTATATGCAATTTAATTCTTTATGACATTCTGAATAATATTGTGAACACCTTTCTCAGGTCCACTCATCTGCATTCTGTAATTTTTTCATGTTTGAAAATAGAGTATCTGAAAAGGCATACTTATTGTGGCTTTCACAAAATGTTTGCCAATTACGAGCTTTCAGAGCTAGCAAGTTAAGACATTTACATCTTAATGATTCCTAGAGTGAACAAATTTGCAGTTAATTTTAAAGGGGGGGGGGCGGCGGCATGGCCTAGCAGCTAAAGTCCTCTCCTTGAAAGCCCCGGGGATCCCATCTGGGCACCGGTTCTAATCCCGGCAGCTCCACTTCCCATCCAGCTCCCTGCTTGTGGCCTGGGAAAGCAGTCGAGGATGGCCCAATGCATTGGGACCCTGCACCCACGTGGGAGACCTGGAAGAAGTTCCTGGCTCCTGATTTTGGATCAATACAGCACCGGCCATTGCGGCTCACTTGGGGAGTAAAGCAATGGATGGAAGATTTTCCTCTCTGTCTCTCCTCCTCTCTGTGTATCTGACTTTGCAATAAAAATAAATAAATCTTAAAAAAAAAAAAAAAGAGGGACCAGTCAGCGTGACAGCCTTGAGGGCAGGAAACAGCTCTGTGCTTTGTGGGATGTGAGAGATCAGTACAGCTGAGTGAGTAAGTGCTGGGGAGGAGTGGTCTGAAATGAGGTCGTAGAAGCATATTAACTTCTCATCGGCTCATGAAGAGACAACATGGGACGCTAACTCCCGGTGTCACTAAGAGAAGTCCACTCAGTCCAGGAGCTCTGCGTCCACCAAGTCAACTGCGGAGTGAAAATGTTCAGACAACAGTCTCCATCTCTACTCAACATGTACTTTCCCTCTTGTCACTATTCTCTAACAAAATAACAACTATTTGCACAGCATGTACATGGTGTTAGATATTACAACTAATCCAGAGACTACCTAGAGGCTATGGGAGGATGTGTCTAGAGAATATGGAAATATCTACATCGTTTTATGTAAGGGATTTAGATTTTGCTGTCTGCAAGGGTCCTGGAACTCCTCTCCCAGATTCTAGGGGGTGGCAGCACTAACATGACTGTGAAAATATCCTCTAAATGAAGAATGCAGCTTAAAGTGAGAATGTGGTTATTTGCAATAATTTAAAAAATCTAATTCATAAAATTCCAGGGGAGCCCTTTGGCTCATTTCAGATTTTATTACTAAAAAAAAAAAAAAAAACCTTCTCAGGTTTTCAGCATTTGTGAATCTCTTGACTATAACCACAAAAGGGAATGCTGTAAGAGGCCATTTAAATCACATGTGGGCAGCTCCCTGCTTGTGGCCTGGGAAAGCAGTTGAGGACAGCCCAAAGTTTTGGGACACTGCACCTGCGTGGGAGACCCAGAAGAGGTTCCTGGTTCCCGGCTTCGGATTGGGGCAGCACCAGCCGTTGCGGTCACTTGGGGAGTGAACCAATGGACGGAAGATCTTCCTCTCTGTCTCTCCTCTCTGTATATCTGACTTTGTAATAAAAAGAAGTAAATCTTTAAAAAAAAAAATCACATGTGGGTTAAAAAGGAGCCCAGGAGACTGGGGCTGTAATGTGGCTCCTGCAACCACCCAAGTGGCATTTAACCTCCCTGGGCTGTCAAAATCCCTGTGTGTGAAAATGTAGGGGATTAATCTGTTCAGTCAGCCACCGTCATGCTTTATGATCCTGTGCTGTTAGAACCATAGAGGAGGCCAGCGTGGCAGCTCAACTGACTAATCCATGACCTGCACACACCAGGATCCCATATGGACGCCGGTTCATGTACTGGCTATTCCATATCCCCTCCAGCTGCCTGCTTATGGCCTGGGAAAGGCCCATGATGACCCAATGCCTTGGGACCCTGCACCCATGTGAGAGACCCAAAGAGCTGCTGGCTTCGGATCAGCTCGGGTCTGCCAATGTCACCATTTGGGGAGTAACCAGCAGACGGAAGATCTGTCTCTCTGTCAATCTGCCTTTCCAATAAAAACAATGCATCTTTTTTTAAAAAAAATCTATTATTTTAAATGCTGCAAAAAACAGTCATGTCTTATCAGAATATCTTAAACAGGAAAAAATAGCATGGCACACAACACAGATCACCTCCTTGACAGTAAACGCCACAGTGTTGGAAAAACTAGGAGCCAGAGCCAAAGGTATCCCGGGAAGTTTTATGTTGTGCTTAGACTGAGCTGCACTTTGGAATCCCGTGGCCCTGTCACATCCCGGGATCAGTATCTCGATAAACAACCAACTGTCCTAGAGGAAAGTTTCCACCTCAACCCCAGGTGTGTAACCACCGCTTGACAAAGACTCTGCAGGACAGGGCAAACGGCAAAGTGAGTTGGCCACACAACTCACCTATAAGTTCTCCAATCATGAAAAGCAAGTACAGAACGGCAGCAATGGTCAACCTGGTTTTCACCTTTCTCTGCCTCAGGAACTCCCTCTGCTTGCTGCAGTTGTCACAGGGGTCCACCTTCAAGCTCAGCTGACTGTTGCTCAGAGCTAAGTCCTGGTCCAATAAGGAATCGTCGTCGGCCTGGAGGGCCGGCTGCGCCCCGTTAGCAGGCCTTTCCTGGGTTTCGGGATCGTCGTCGGCTACCACCACACGAAGTTTGTTAAACCGAGCTAGCCCGTCGTCCGCCACCTCCTCCGAGAAGTCAAAGGCGCTGGTGTCATTTAAAAACAGCGGCGCATCATCCTTCCTCAGCAGGGATTTGAGGCGCTGCCACGCGCCCGAGCCGGCCATGGCAGAGGCTGAGCGGCCGCGGCGCGGAACGGCTCGCTCGGTGCAGGCGGCCGGCCGGCGGCCCCTACTTCACCGGAGCGCCAGTTGCCGGGGCCGGTGCCGCGCGTCCCTCCCCATCCTGCGGAAAACGAAAACACGTTACGCATGAAAGGCGCCCCAACGCCGCTGCCCACAAGTTCCGAAGCGGCGGTCGGCGGGGCCGCTCGGCCGACCCACAGGCGCCGCCGGGCTCCGCGAGGGGGCGGCGCGTCTACCTGGGGCGCTGCCGCGGGGCCGCCGCTCATCTCCGCGCCCCCCGCAGGCTCGGCTGGGGGGCTGGTCCGCGCTGCTCCGCCCGGGGCCGCGAGGGGAGCGAGGCCGCACCCGCGCCCGCCACTCCAGGCCGGCTCTCCGGGTCTGACAGGTTCGGGGCCGTGCGCCCGCGGCCGCCGCCTCTCTCCCCGCCCCGCGCGAGGCCGCGCGCGTGCGCCGGGCGAAGCGCGCGAGGGAGGGGTCGGCGCGAGGACACGCAGGCCCGGCGCGCAGGGCAGGGGCGGGCGCGGGGTCGGGGGGCGTCGGGGCGCGCCGCTCGCCTGCTCTGCCCGGGGGCCCCCACAGGCGAAGCGCGAGGCTACCGGGGCGCTCCCACCTCCTCCCGTAAGAACTGCAGTTGGCCGGCTCAGGGCTGCACTGGAGCGGTCCCGCCCGGGGCTGGGCGTGCCCGCCCAGAGTTCCTTCCAGCGAAGGTGGGTCTGAGGAATCTTGAGCTCGGTTCTGAGAAAACAGATAGTGCTTTCCTGGCCAGTTTGGGAAGCCAAGCGACTGTCTCCTTCCTCGTCCCGTTGCTGCGTTTCTGGCAAGTTGACGTGGGATACAAAAACACAGAAATGATAAATATTTGAGGAGATGAACTTGCCCATAAGCCTGATTTCATCTTTATATTTTTGCACATGAATGATCCCACTTGTCTCATATATATACTAATATTGCCTGCCCATGATAAAAATTAAAAACAATTACAAGAGAGTCTTAAAAGTACAGAGTCAGGTCCACTGGAGGGAGTGAGGCTGTTGTCATGGGCAGTTCTGTGTCCTGCGCTACGTTCACTGTGGCTTTTCAGCGAGTACGTGTTGTCCTCTTGTGCTCTGCCAAGTTGCTTTTGCCTCTCAGGTATTCACAGTATGGACTAACCTTGAACGCAGGAAGTCTGTTAGACATGTATCTCTTTGGCCTTTGGCTCTAACAAAACAAAAAGCAAACCCCAAAGGTCATTGAACAGAATTGAGTTATAAATAGTAGTTTTCTGATTTTAAATCTGGAGTTTTATGTATCTGAAAGACAAAACTGCAGAGGGAAAGATCTGTTAACTAGTTCACTTCTCAAATGGCCCCAAGGGAGTGGGGGAAGGGCCAGGAGCCTGGAGCTCCATACTGGTCTCCCACGTGGTGCAGGGGCCCAGGGACTTGGAACATTCTTTCCCAGGCTCATAGGGAGGGAGCTGGATGGCAAGTGCTGCAGCCACAATTTGAACAATGCCCACAATGCCCACATGGTATAAACTCTAATGGCAGAAGGGAATGGCAGTAAGTCACCATACAAAGTCTTATTCCAGGTTTCCTGGATGGGCTTTAGGAGGGTTCACGAGTCCTTAAAACTACGTGCAGACATTTGTGAGTGTGTGTATTTTCTGGGCTAAGTTGCTCAGCTATCGTCATGGTCTCAGATGGTGTTACGAGTCAGGACTAAAAGTGACATTATCAGGGGAACTTGTTGTGGGGTAGGTAGCTAGTTCAGGGTCATGAACTTGAAAGCCACTCCCCTCCACCACCACCACCACCCTCCTGCCCACCTGTGACACTCACCTATCATTGCCTGAAATCTGCAAGCCTCCATAAAGGCGCCAGATTGGGAAGGGCTCCCTGTCGTGGTCTCAGGCTCCCATCGCTCTGGCACTCCTACTCTTGGCCTCCCCAGCACCTGCTTGCTCTCTGGCTTCCCATGGACAGAGTCTGAGCAGAGAAGCCAGGGAAAGGTGAATGTCTGCAGCTTTGTAAGTGTGTTCAGGTTATCCACGGTATGTCGCTTAGGATAACTTATATTGTTCGGGAAGCTGGGACATAGGCCTTTAGTTTAATGAATGGACTTCAGTTGTCAAGGACTTCAGTGGTAATGACCATTGTTCGTCTTGGGGTTTTTATTGACTGGATTGCTATATGGACTTGTGATTAGCAAATTTCTTTTTATTTTTTAAGTATTTTTATTGGAAAGTCAAATATACAGAGAGGAGGAGAGACAGAGAGGAAGATCTTCTGTCCAATGGTTCATTCCCCAAGCAGCTGTAACAGCCGGAACTGAGCCAATCTGAAGCCAGGATCCAGGAGCTCTTCCGGGTCTCCCACGCAGGTGCAGGGTCCCAAGGCTTTGGGCCGTCCTTGACTGCTTTCTCAGGCCACAAGCAGAGACCTGGATGGGAAGCAGAGCCGCCAGGATTGCTGGGATTAGAACTGGCACCCATATGGGACCCTGGAACGTTCAAGGTGAGGATGTTAGCTGCTATGCTATTGCGCCGGGCCCGATTTGCTACTTCTAGTGGGCCCTGTTATCACCAAGCTTGGTTAATACAGACTGCTTAATAAACCCTAAACTTGTCTGGTGTGATCTCGCTCACACTCTGCAGCAAATTGATGGATCAAGGCTCCAGGTTTGATTTACACATGAATTTTGAATTGTAGCAAAGCTAATATACATCCAATGCTAATTAATGCATATAATCTTTTTGTAATGGTCTCTATGTAGTACCAGACTTCAGGTTACAAAAATGATGAGAAAAAGTCTTAGGAACCCAGTCATCTTCTGAAGATTCTGGTGAGGTTTTGGAACTTTGTATGTTGCAAATACAAGAGCATCCCCTTCTTTTGTGTTCCAGGGAAGCTCCTCTTTGCCAGTTTTATTACTGCAGCGCTGGGAGTCTAATTAGGAAGTTTGGGTTAGAGGCTACATGGCTCCAAGACCAGGAAGCAGAAAACTGTTGCTCAGAATATTCAGTAACTGGGTCACAGTTGCCATGGTCAGCTGAAAGGAGAGAGGTCACTAGGGGCTGCTTTCCTAACCCCAAATGTTTTCATCTATTTGGTTTAAGAGTAAGATTTTTTTTTTAATTTTTTTATTACAAAGTCAGATATACAGAGAGGAGGAGAGACAGAGAGGAAGATCCTCCATCCGATGATTCACTCCCCAAGTGAGCCGCAACGGGCCGGTGCGCGCCGATCCGATGCAGGGAACCAGGAACCTCTTCCAGGTCTCCCACGCGGGTGCAGGGTCCCAATGATTGGGCCGTCCTTGACTGCTTTCCCAGGCCACAAGCAGGGAGCTGGATGGGAAGTGGAGCTGCCGGGATTAGAACCGGCGCCCATATGGGATCCCGGGGCATTCAAGGCGAGGACTTTAGCCGCTAGGCCACACCGCCGGGCCCAAGAGTAAGATTTTTAAAAATTACATTTTGTCAAGTTGCTTGGAATTATACTGCTGAGAGATGCCAGTGGATAAATACGCAAATGTTTCTTCTGATAAGATCTCATTGTTAGGGAATTGGAATAGACAGTTGTAGAAAACTTGAGGCAAATGCATGGGTTGTTTTGGGTGCTTACAGCAAGCTTTGTTTGGGAGGGCTGGCACTCTGCTTCCCCTATTGCTTTTCTTGTTAAGTTTCACTAGGTACCTAGAGAAAGTGGAGAGAGGACAGCAGAAACTTGGAGTGCTGGTTTCAAGATTTATCCAGGCGTTGTGTGCTATTCTGTCCATCCAGGGTCGGAGCTTTATCACTCCTCTGTGGAGCTGGCCATGCCTAACGAGTAGTATCCACCCTGTGATCAGGAGAATGTGGAAGAGCTGACTGTGTGATTGAGAAGAGGCATTTCCACTGCCCGTGTTCTTCCTTGCAGGTCACTTGTGCTAAAGGGTAGCCAGCTCCCAGGTGGCTGATGAACTCAAGCAGTTCCATGAAAAGGCCAGTGTGACAAGGGACTCCGGCCTTCTGCCAGCGTCTGTGAGTGAATTATGCTGGGGACCAGCCCTCCTGCTCTGGCTAAGCCTTTAGATGACTGTTGCTTGGGGGATGTTCACTACACCCCCAGGAGGGATTCTGAGCCAGAACTCAGCTATGTTAACTCAGTTGACCCACAGAGACTGCATGAGGAGATAACTGTTCATTGCTTTCCCATGGTAAGTTTTGAGGGTTGTTTGTTACACAGCAACAGATACATAGTACACTATATATCAGATTCTCTCTGTACCAGGAAAGATACATTTTCCCTCCCCTGCACAATCTTATTCCCTGGCTGACCATGGCATGATTTCTATCATTGAGCTTTATAACCAGCTTAATAGACTTCTGAGAACAGCCTTGGAATGTAACTACTATTAGAAACCTTATTTCTGTGTATTCAGTTTTTAAACAATAGACAAATGAACTTCTGAAACATGACCCACTTACAATCTTGATGCTGCTTGTAATTCTGGTGGCTGTTGCTTTAGTATGTCTTTCTTGTATAAAAGACTTTATACTTTATTCCTGTCTGAGAAAATTTCTATGTGGCAGTTTGAACACTCACCAACCATTTAGCCTGTCTCTCAACCAGGTGATGTGTAAGGTACAGATTGTTTAGTTGATAGCAGAGACCTGTCAATTCAGCTGAAAGACACATATCTGGGGGCAGAGAATTGAGAGAGACGCAAAATAGCCCATGTCAAAACTTGGTTTTGGGGTCCAATTATCTCTTGAGGAAAAAATGACGATACTCAAAGTAATACCACAGCTAATATTTACTTAAGACTTGTTTATGTACCAGGGACTATGCAGGAGGTACCTGATTCATCCTTAACATCATGAAAAAGGTAGTGATTAACTTTTTTTTTAAAGATTTTATTATTATTACAAAGTCAGATATACAGAGAGAGGAGGAGAGACAGAGAGGAAGATCTTCCGTCCGTTGAATCACTCCCCAAGTGAGCCGCAACGGGCCGATGTGCGCCGATCCGATGCCGGGAACCAGGAACCTCTTCCAGGTCTCCCACGCGGGTGCAGGGTCCCAATGCTTTGGGCCGTCCTCTCCTGCTTTCCCAGGCCACAAGCAGGGAGCTGGATGGGAAGTGGAGCTGCCGGGATTAGAACCAGCGCCCATATGGGATCTTGAGTGTTCAAGGTGAGGACTTTAGCTGCTAGGCCACGCTGCCGGGCCCAAGTGACTAACTTTTAACATGGGTCTTGGAGTCAGACTGTTTGTGTTTGAATCTACTTACAGTCATATGGTGTCTGGCAATCTATTAGCCTCTTTGTTTGTTTACCTATAAAATAGGGATATAATTATATTACCTATATCATAGGGTTGAGGTAAAGATTAAAGAAAATAATGCATGTGAAGCATGTGAAACTTAGCACACAGCTCCTAGCATGTAGTAAATACTCCACCAAATTCAGTTCTTAGACGTTGACGTTTGGCCTGGTGGACAGATGTCTGTCCCACATCAGAGTCCTGAGGTTCAATTCCTGACTCTGGCTGTAGCTCGTGACTCCCAGCTCCCTGCTCAGGTGCACCCTGGGAAGCAGCAGTGTTGGTTCAATGAATGGGTGCTCACGCAGCCTGGATTGGGCTCCTGGCTTCTGGCAAAGCCATAAGGGTATGTGGGTAGTGAGCCAGCGATCAGATCTAGCTCTCTTATCTCTCAAACTAGCATTTGACACAAGTATTTATTAAAGAAATCGGCTCCTATTTCCTATGTGTAGATGGAGACATGGGATTTCACGGAAGCTAAGCATTTGGCTGGAGCTGTGCAGCCAGCAGAGCAGGAACTCAGTTCCAGATCACTTTAGTTTCAGATCTCAAGTTCTTAACCATTGACTTCTTCCTGTCTACCCCTAGTTTGTTTTGGCACACAAATAGATTGATTACAGAAAAACATTAATATTCCTGGAGCATTCTAGGAAAGAGCCAGCATCCTACGTGCTAAGCATCATCCTATGAAATTTACTTTAGAAATGAGGGAAAAAAAAGTGTGAAAGTTTGAAAAAAAATTGAAAGGTACCAGTTGGTTAACAGATTCAAATGCTGCTTATTTTGCCTTCTGATGATGTCTCTCTGATGGTGACTGTGGCTATAGGGGATTCTCATAGGATGTTGTGGGAGGGATAAACTGTTGCATGCACCTGAGCAAGGGTCAGTGACATGATGCATAACTGTAGGGAGTGTAACGTTTTCTTCCTTCTAGGTGTCACTCTTAACAAAATGACTGGGGTTTTCATTTGTCCTCTTCTCCAAAGGAGGAAAAGAGAAGGACCCAGAATAGATCAAAGAATTGCCTAAGGGTGGTGAAGCTTCTCTTTTTCATGAAGTAGGATGTAAAGCAGAGAATTCTTCACCCAATAGCCTAGTTACCCTGTCACACAAACCAATCTGTAGACCAAAACTTATATTCAATAAAAATGTATGACTTTCATAACTTTGGTTTTATTTTCTCTTAGCTTCTAAAGTAAACACTTCTATAGATTGTGACAGCCTAGACAATACAGAATGGCGACAGTAAGGCTAGATTTTCTGAAACACTTCTGGGACATGTCTATAATCTGACCTTTACCATAACCTTGGATTCTTGGAAAGTACCAGTGAGACTGCTTGTTTCATTCCACAATGAGATCTTGCCTTTCTTCTTCTTTTTTAAGATGTATTTATTTTTATTGCAAAGTCAGATATATCTATATATAGAGAGGAAGATCTTCTGTCTGTTGATTCACTCCCCAAGCAGCCAAAATGGCCAGAGCTGAACCAATCTGAAGCCAGGAGCCTGGAGGCTCCTCCAGGTCTCCCACACGGGTGCAGGTCCCAAGGCTTTGGGCCGTCCTTGACTGCTTTCCCAGGCCACAAGCAGAGAGCTGGATGGGAAGCGGAGCGGCTGCCGGGATTAGAACCGACGCCCATATGGGATCTTCAGTGTTCATGGCAAGGACTTTAGCCACTAGGCCACCGTGCCAGACCCGAGATCTTGCCTTTCTTTTACAGCTCAGTCAATAAGCTCATTGACCCAAATTGGTTTCTGTGAACAGAATTGGAAGGTCCTGTTTGTCTGATTCTGCTGGGCTGCAACTCTTACTAATTGGATTGTTTAAAGCGTGTGATGCTTAAACTGGGTATCTGTGTTCCATGCCACTATAGTTGATTGATCATTTGCATTGTGCACTGATGTCAGCTTGGTTGGTTGAATGATTTGCATTATGTGCTAGTGCTCGCTTAGTTAATTGGATGATCACTGCTTAAGGACCTCTGAACATGGCTGTTTGGGGCTTCTCTCCTCTTCCATGTATGATGGAATGGGACAGTCTACTGGTCAGCACCGACTGGTGAAGAAAGACGCCTGAGCTTCTAAGAGTCTGCCTCTGACAAATTCCTTGGATAGATTGGTCAGATCACAAAATAGATTTATTGATCCAAATATGGCACAAATTAGATGGACTAGGAAGCCCCCCAATGAGATTCAGGGAGTCAGCATGCCAGTGCTGTAGTCTGGAGGTTTAGGGCAGGGGGAACTGGAAGAGGAAGGTGAGGTCGAAATTTTTGAGTGTTTCATCATTTGCATGAGCACCACATGAGAATTTGGAGAGCCTCATTGAGCTGCTGAATTTCTGTTCACTGTGACCCCTAGCAGTGTAATGTGACTGAGCTCATTTTCCTATCTGTAAAAAATCAGAAATAATATTGATAATATTGCGTTATCTACTTTATAGAGACGGTATGAGATTTGAAAAAAAAGATTTATTTTATTTTTTTATTTGAAAGACAGAGTTATAGGGAGAAGGGGAGGGAAACAGAGAAAGCCTTGGAACCCTCACCATATGAAAGACCTGGAGGAAGCTCTTGGCTTTGGATCGACTCAGCTCAGGCCATTGTGGCCACTTGGGGAGTGAACCAGCAGACAGAAGATCTTTCTCTATCTCCTTCTCTGTAAATATGCCTTTCTAATGAAAGTAAATAAATCTTTGGGGGAAGAAAAAGTGTAGGGGCCCAAACACTTGGGCCATCTACTGCTACTTTCCCAGACAGGAAGCTGGATCAGAAGTAGAGCAGCTGGGACTCGAACCAGCACCCATATAGAATGCTGGGACCACAAGTGGAAACTTAGCCTCACCTATTACACCACAATGCCAGCCCCTAAAAGGAGGTTTTTATATGTGAAAGCATTCCTTTGCCAACTCTGTTGGAATTACTGAAGACCATGCCACCTGAACTAAACTATAAAGCAAGAGTGAGGGCAAATGCTGGTTGTCAGGAATTTATTTATATCTCTTTCTTTTTTTTTTTTTCTTTTGCTAGTTAAATCAGTCCTTGGTTTATTATAACAACCACACATTACTATTTGTTTCTATCTTAAGCTACTTTTGTATCCATGGAACCTGACATTATACTCATGACAGGAGCTCTGTAAGTACCCATGATTAATGAGTTTACCCATTACTTTAAATTCCTCTCTAACAAGCATTTCTGTTTCTTTAAACTGGTATGTAAGGTCATGTCTAAGAAGTTTTTGGTAGTAGAGTCAATGTGCTTGTAATATTTGGTGAATATTAACATACTAATCATTTATACTAGAGCAATTTCAAAGAATGTTACAGCATTTATGAACTGACCTAAGACAAAGAAGCAAGAACAGATAAAGTGATTCTTTTGTGGCTTCTAACAACTGATGGCCTTAAACAATGGGGGCCATTGTGTGCACTCTCTGGAGGAGTTATTGTGAGGGTTAATTAGATTAAAATCTGAAAAGTGCTTTGTGTTTTTCCCAGAATTCCTTTATAAGTAAAGATGACATTAGTTTTTTTTTTTTTTTTAGTGTCTTTGTATTGTTCTCAGAATCAGATATAACAAGTTCACCTGTTATTTAGCTGCCCGTGTTCCCTGAAGCAAACAAAACAAAACAAAACAAACAACTCACCAAGACCAAGCCAAAACTGTTACCTTCACTGGTTTTCAGATGACTGTGGAAGTGCACATGACTGAGCAGAATTAACCGCTCTGATCACCACGATCTTAGCATATGAATTACATGACACAGTAATATCTCCTGATCACTGATGCCACATAGTAATTAGATATAAATCACTGTAATTATTGCAGTTATTTTATGCTGACCTGCAAAGCTCTACTCACCTGTTTATTGTTTTTTTTTTTAGTTTAATAATTGACATTCTCTTCACTTAGAAATAGTGTTCAAGGCAGATTTCCCTTTAGTAGTTCTTTCTTCTACTAATGTAAATGCTGAACATGTCCCTGCCACCAGATACTGTTGAATTCTCCTTGCTGAGACTCAGCAGCAGCTTAGATCTGGCTCCCCAGCAGCTGGGGCTCCTTTGTGACTCCTCCTCAACCCCCATCTCCGTGTCTCACCCAGGAAAAATGGCTCTAAATATTCTGAATAGTGGCTTGCAGGAGGAGAAACTGGAGCAGGCCCAGATAAGCCTGGGGAATGGGAAAAGAGGCCCATTGTAAGGGAGGAATCTACCTGGCAGGTAACCAGCTGGGTTTGCTTGGGACTAAAGGGGTTTCTGAGGACTTAAGACTTTGAGTTTCCTGAGCAGTGAGAACAGATTGTAGAACCTTGATACTGGCCGGGTCTTTCCTGGGTGGGGAGAGAATCTTACCTGGGAAAAACACGCTTTGTTCCCAGTGGGCCCTGTGGCGCACTGGGCAGGGTGTTCTCAGGAGACTCTGGACACGACTCCTTTTACATTGCAATAGAAGAGGTCAGAGGTGACCAAGAGGGAAGCCAGCTGCATCTTGGACCCTGTTATAGCCATCAAGGTCCCAGGTCAGTGTTGCAGCTTTGCAGGTGTGGGAACTGCACCTGCAGATTAGCCCTGGGAAAGCAGTGCACTAAGCAGTTGCCCCAGGAGGCTGAGTTAATTACTGTTGTAGGTGATAACTTGATTATCCTAGGGAATGCACCATTCCCAATGCCCTGGATGACCCCTTCACAGGCCCAGTGATAGGAGAATCACAGTACCTGGGATCTAGAGCAGAGCTGACTGGGTGGAGGATTGTGCCTCTGTTTTCCCCATGGGTATTCTGCCTCACCCCCGCACATCTGGCAGTGCTTGTCAGCGTTCTCATCTTCTCTTGGCATTCTGTGGATTCTGCGCAGTCTTTCTCATCCCTTCCCGACTCTTCTCCCCTCACTGTTGCCTTGTCCTTTCTTCATCTCTTCTCCCCTACGCTCTCTGCCTCCCCTCTCTTCTTTCCTTTACTTAAAAAAAAATGTTGTTAGACTTCCTATCATATGCTAGTCATCACAAAGGCACTAAGGCAATGCAGAATAAAGGGAAGTCTAGATAGTAGCTTATCCCCTAATAACCATATGCCACCACAAAGTACAAATCCTTATTGCTCATTTTTTCCCCTAGATCACATGCAGACTGCTTATAAATAGATGTCATTTTTTTTCTTCTTTTCAGGGAAAGCGCAAAATAGTATATCCCTTTTTCTCAGTTGTATTTTCCCCTTGGCCTCCATCACGACAAGTCTGCAGATGTCCAACCCCAGCCCTTGAACCTAGATGGTTGTAACAGAAGGCAGGAGACTGACTCAGCCGGTCCCGATCCTCTGCTACTCTATTGGGTTTAGTTCTGAGTTGTGACCAAGTCAAACCCTGTCTTCATTTTATAAATAGTATGGATATTTTTATTCCAAAGTACATTGCACTACAGTTGCTGTCACGGAAGCTTGTCTGTCAGTAGTTGGATCACATGATTGTATTTCTGGAGTGTTGATTATCTAGTCCAGGAGTTGACAACCTTTTACTCTAAAAAGACCAGGTAATGAATAATTTCAGTCATTCTGCTGTTGTAGCATGAGAGCAGCTCAAAAAAGATAATAAATGAATGAGTGTGGCTGTGTTCCAGGAAGACTATCAGGGAAACTGAAACCTGAATTTTATATAGTTTTCACATCATGAAATATTAGTTTCCTCTCCATTTAAAAATAACAGTGTAAAAATGTAAAGGCTGGGCCTGGCACAGTGGCCTAGTAGCTAAAGTCTTCTCCTTGAACACCCTGGGATCCCATATGTGTGCTGGTTCATATCCCAGCAGCTCCACTTCCATCCAGCTCCCTGCTTGTGGCCTGGGAAAGCAGTCGAGGATGGCCCGAGGACCCCTGTACCCGCATGGGAGACCTGGAGGAAGTTCCTGGCTCCTGATTTTGGATCGACGCAGCTCTGGCCTTTGTGACCACTTGGGGAGTGAATCAGTGGATGGAAGATCTTCCTCTCTGTCTCTCTTCCTCTCTGTAATCTGACTTTGCAATATAAATAAATAATTTTTTTTTAAAAATGTAAAGGCTGTTTTTAACTTGCACGCTGTGTAAAAACAGGTACAGGCCAGAACTGGTTT
This sequence comes from Ochotona princeps, assembly GCF_030435755.1. Taxonomy (NCBI): domain Eukaryota; kingdom Metazoa; phylum Chordata; class Mammalia; order Lagomorpha; family Ochotonidae; genus Ochotona; species Ochotona princeps. Next base: position 33,744,387 of record NC_080837.1, on the reverse strand, counting down.
GAGGGCCATCATGTTCTGCCCCCTGTTCTAGATTCACTGCTGTTCAGAAGAGTCGTTAGGGATTTTTTTTTTAAAGATTTATTCATTTTATTACAGCCAGATATACACAGAGGAGGAGAGACAGAGAGGAAGATCTTCCGTCCGATGATTCACTCCCCAAGTGAGCCGCAACGGGCCGATGCGCGCTGATCCGATGCCGGGAACCAGGAACCTCTTCCAGGTCTCCCACGCGGGTGCAGTGTCCCAATGCATTGGGCCGTCCTCAACCGCTTTCCCAGGCCACAAGCAGGGAGCTGGATGGGAAGTGGAGCTGCCGGGATTAGAACCGGCGCCCATATGGGATCCCGGGGCTTTCAAGGCGAGGACTTTAGCTGCTAGGCCACGCTGCCGGGCCCAGTCGTTAGGGATTTTACTGCACACTTTGTCCCATGTGTTTCCAGCACCGAGGCCTGTTACTGCTACCCAGACACCACTGAAGTAGCAGTATTTAGGCCTCCCATCTGTCTTCATGTTGGTGGGGATGTAGAATGTTCTGCTTGTGGCTGCCCAGACCTCATAGTAGCTCCAGTTAAAACACCGTAGAGCTTCCAGAATGGAAATGTGACTGTATATCTGTCTTTCTTCTCTACTTGACCCTCACCCAGCACCGTATAGTTGTCCTGTGGGCTGTTAGCTGCACTGTCTTCACATTATGTGAAGCTCTGGTCACAGGCTGTTGCATGCACAGTGAGCTCTAAAGCCCTAAGTGAGCTCTAGAGCCCTTCTCCCCCACTGACACCCATCACAACCCAGGTCCCGATGAGTCTATTACATGTGCTTCTATCTCACTTTGTAATTTTGTCTTCATTAGTGGCATTATTTGACTAGTGGCTGTTTCTAACACTGTTGATAGGGAATTGAAAGATGTCTTTCTTGTTTGCCACTGTATTCCCTGAAGTTGGCACTATGCCTGGCATATAGTAGGTGCTCAACAAGAACTCAATAGGCCTCAACCTATTCCCTCTCTTGACTAACAAAGTGAGCCTACATGATTTATAAGCTGTGTTTGAGTTTCCTTCTCTGTAAGATGGAGGCACTGACCAAGACCATTGAGTTGTGGTGACTTGAATGAGATAATGTGCCTGGTACATAGTCTGTCTCAGCCATTGTGAAATTAATGTCAGTCCCCTCTCCCCTCTTCTTTCTTTGATGTCAGCTCCATGATTGCTTGAATCTAATTACTATATCTGAATGCACAGAACTCCAACTTCCTCATGAGAATTGCAGTGTCTATACTGAGAAATGCAGAATTAGGTGACTTTTGGTGGCATAGTAGGCTAATAGCACCACATCCCATAGGGGGTGCAGGTTCTAATCCTGGCTGCTCCAGCTCCTTGCTAATGTCTTGGGGAAGCAGTGAAGGACGGTTCAAATCCTTAGGCTCCTGCAGCCATGTGGGAGGCCCAGAAAAAGCTCTGGCTCCTGGCTGCAAATGCTTACAGCTCTGGCCTTTGAGGCCATTTGGGGAGTGAACCAACTGATGGAAAACTTTCCTCTCTTCTCCCTCTAACTATGCCTTGAAAAAAAAAAGCTTATGAAAAAGAAAAGGGTAAGAAAGAAAGAAATGTAACTACCACACCCTCACACATCTGTTGCCTTTCAGGAGCTGTCATTTGTCTCCCCCCCCCAGGAGATCAGCAGGCCTCTCCACACTGCCCCCTCCCATTGTTTTTGCTTCTGACCTATTGCCTCACAAGGCATCCCAGTCTCAGGCAACCATTATTGTCAGCCTCTATAAACCTGGTAAAGGTTTTCTTAAGGTTTCTAGGTGGATAATCTTCACTTCTTTATCACATGCTAATTACCCTGAGAAGCTCAATGATTTTGCCTTTTTTCTTCAAGATACTATCCTGCCATTCTTCTCTGAAATTAATCTCATCCAAACGATTAGCTTGTCTCACAAGTGAATCACAACTTTTCAGGATCCCTTTAGAAATTTCGTAATGTTAACAGGTAATTGCAGTTATAGTATTTTGAGCTCATTGTGTTAGAAGCTTTACATGCATATTTAAATTTAATCCTTGTAACAGTCCTGCATAGTAGACACTATTACTCCCATTTTTGACGTAGTGTAATTGAAAGTTTACAGATAATTTGTTCAAAGTCACACGATTAAGGTTGGGCATTGACATAGAGGGACAGATACCAGCTAGGAAGTGCATGTCTCATATCTCTGAGTTCTTCCAGGTATGCTTTCTCTTCTAGCTTCCTGCTAATGTATTTGGCACCCTGGGAGACAACAGAGGATGGCTGAAGTGCTTGTATGCCTACCGCCAGTCTGGAAGACCAGGCTGCTAGATTAGGACAGGCCAAGCTCTGTCTAGCTGATCCCAGATTCAGATGGTTATCAGCAGATGAAAGATCTCTGTCTCTCAAATAAAACTTATAAAAATTTAAAAATCTGCAGGTTAGTCTGAGCAGCAGTTCAGGTGTCTGAATCCCCCAGCCATGCAGCTGTGGCTGGGGGTACCTATACTGGCCCAGACTTCCTGCTGGGGTTCCTAGCTCCCTATTTACCACTGTTAGGCAGGGTCAGGGTCCTGGGCTTGTCTAAGCCTGAGGTCCGAGAATTGCCTCTGTCCACAGTGACCATGCTGGGGACAGATCTTGGACAGTTCTGGACATGCTCAGGGTCGTGACTCTGCCCACCACCTCCATCTTGGTAGTCTAGGTAAGTCTGAGCAGCGGTGCAGGCATCTGGATCCCCCAGACATGTGGCTGTGCCTGGGGGTGCCCGTGCTGGCCCAGGCTTCTTGCTGGGGATCCTAGCTCCTCATCCACTGCTGCTAGAAGGAGGGGAGGGTCCTGGGCTTGTGGGCAGACAGAGTGCCTATGGGTACTAGGCTTCACCTGCTGGCTGCCCAGTGGCAAGCTGTAGGGTATGGAGGTATGGAATTACTGCCAAGGAACATGCATGGATAAGGCCATTGTACGTGTAGGTAAGGAATGAATACTGAGGGATACCCAACAACAGGGCTTCTGTACTTGCAGGTAAACAAGGGGACTGAGACCTGGTAATTTGGAGGGGAGAGACCTGAAGTTTTTATGGGCCAGACTGATGTACCAGCCCATATGGAAGTCCTGAGTTGGGCATGTTAGCATGAAATATGGCTGACCATCATACGCCAGTGCACATGCAAGTTACGGATGGTGGACTGTCTGGCAGGGCTAGATCCCAGTACCTAACAGTGAGTGTTGGATCAGAGGATGGGTCATAGTAGACTGGGCCATGACATCAACTAGCACACAAGAGAACCAGGTCCAGAGGTGGATTCTGTGGGGGATATGTGGGCCCAACCCTATGGAATGACAAGTTTTGCTGGTTAGCTTGAGAGTTGGGATGGTGATGGGCCGAGCTAGGTATGACCATGGAACTCACTGATGCTTACCAATTCTGGGGCTGGGAACAAACAGGGCAGGTCTAGGCTGCAGCACCATCATGAGCACCCTAAAACAGGGTGTGGGGTGGGCCAGACCACACCAGCTCATACAAAAGCCAGGATGGATGGGACAGCCCATGTTGGGTAAGGACCAAGCACCCGCTGGCATGCGTGAAATCTGGGTCTGGGAGTGACCAACCGGGAAACTCCCATGATGGGTTATAACTCTTGCTGATGAACACCTGTTCCAGGCCTGGGTGTTGGGGAGGCTAGGCAGGGTAGCTCCATCAGTCTGTAAGTGTTTGAGTTGGTTTTGGAAGGGGGGGCAGCGGATCAGGTGGGGCTGAGCAAACCATAGCCCACTGACATGTGCAGAAACCAGGATGGAGTGCAGGTCATGCCAGGCTAGGCTGCCACATCTACTGGTTTGCGTGAGCCAGGGATAGGAGCAGACTGAGCATGGTCAGGTTGCAGCACCTGCCAGCGAGAGTTGGGACTGGGGGCCAGCTGGGGCAGGTCAGGCTGCAGCATTGGAAGGCAAAGGCCGAGACGGGATGGACTATGCCAACCATTTGCATGTGCGAGATCTGTGGCTGGGAACAGACCTGGTTGGGGAGCTAAGGGGATGCCCTGGCTAGGTTGTGATTCCCACTGGTGAGCATGGGGGCCAGAGTGGGGGCTTCAGTCTGGTCTGGACATGGATGTAGTCTCCCTTGGCACATGTGTGGATTGGGTCTGGGGCATGCAATACTGGGATAGACTCCAGCACCCACTGATGATCGTGAGAACCAGGATAGGTATAAGATGGGCTGGACTATGTCTCTGTCCCTGCTGAGCATGTATGAGTTATGTCTGGGTATAGAATAGGCTTGGCTGGGCTGTAGCACCCAACAGTAAGAACTGGAATGGGTGAGGGCCAGTCAGGAAAGGCCACTGTTCCAGATAGGACAGGAGGTGGACTAAGTAGAGCTGGGCCATGGACCCATCGGTATGCGTGAGATCTGGCATTGGGAGAGGTTCTGATGGAGGAGCTTAGCAACTCCTCTGTCGGGACACAGTCCCTGCAGGTGAGTGCAAGAATCAAGAAAGGGAGCAGCCCAGACCAGGCCAGGTTATGGTATCCACAGGCTTACCTTTGGCTCAGGTCTGGGGCAAGCCAGGCTGGGCCAGTTCATATCACATGCTGGCAAGTCCAAGAACCAGATGATGTATGGGTCATGCCAGGTGAGGCTGCAATACCAACCAGGCCACATTAGGGCCAGAACTGGGGGCTCACTGGGCTGGCTAGGCTGTAGTCCCTACCAGCATGAGCTGGAACTGGGCGAGGGCCAGGCCCAGCCAGACTACAGCACCCACTGGCAAATGCTGAGGTGAGGTGGGCCATGCCAGACTGGGCCACAGCGTCCAACATAAGACCCAAGGGGAGAGCAGGCGAACCCAGTAGGGGGGCTTCAGGGAGTGCCACTACTGGGCTACTATTCCCACTGGTGAGCGTGAGAGCTGGGATTGGGAGCAGACATGGCTGGGCAGGGCTACCACACCTGTTGGCCTGCATGTAAGCTTAATTGGGGACAAGCCAGGCTGGGTGGACTGTACCTACTAGTATATGCATAAGCCAGAGGGGGTGAGGGTTGGTTGGGCTTTGCCGCAGCATCAGCTGACAGATGCTGGCACAGGGGAAAAGCTCTGCCAAGCTAAACTGCAGTACCACCTGAAGAGTGCAAGATCCGGGAGTGGGAGTGGGCCCAGTAGGGAAACAGTGGGCACCTCCTTCTTAGGTTGCCACTCTGACTGGTGAACATGAGAACCAGGAGTAGGACAGGCATGGGTAGTCAGTGGACGAAGGAATTTCCTCTCTGATTCTCCTCCTCTCTGTATATCTGACTTTCCAATAAAAAAATAAAATAAATCTTTAAAAAACCACCAAAAACAAAAACAAAAATGAACAAATATAACATAAATACTGTAGACTTATAAGAAAATGTCCACATACAACAGAGAGATCTCTATAAACATTTGTCTTGGTCAGCTCAGGCTTCCATTAAAAAAAAATTATAGACCCGGAGGCTTATCACCAACCAAAATTCTTTTCTCACAGTTCTGAGGTTGGCAGTTCACCCTCAAGGCACTGACAGCCTGCTCAGAACCTGCTTCCTGGTTCACACACTGCTGTCTTTGCTCTGTCTTCATATGGTGGAAGGATGAAGGAGCTCTCTGGGGCTTTATTTTTCTTTTTTTAGGATTTAATTTATTTTTATTTGAAGGACAAAGTTACAGAGAGAAGAGACAGAGAGAGAGAGAGGTCTTTAGGCCATTGGATCACTCCCCAGAATGCTGCAGTGTTCAGAGCTGAGCTGAGCTGAAGCTAGACACCAGGAGCTTCTTCTGGGTCTCCTGCATGAGTATAGGGGCCCAAGGAGTTGAGCCGTTCTCTGCCGCTTTCCCAGGCCCTAAGCAGGGAGTTGGATCGAAGTGGAGCGGTGGGGACATGAACTGGTGCCCATATGGGATTCTGGAGCTATAGGTAGAAGATTAGTTTCCTGTGTCACCATGTCAGGTCCCCTCTCCTTAAGTTTGTTATGTTCTCATTCCTGGCTCTTTTATAAGCTCATTAATCATGTGAGGTCTCTACCTATGTGACCTAACCACTTCCTGAAAGACTGCACATTAGAGTATTGTCATCATATCATGGCTTTCAAGATGTGAGTTTTGGAGTAACACAGACATTCAGTCCACAGTGTTGGGAATGAGGTGGCTTGATACTCAGAATTTTCTTTAAAATATTTTCTGAAAGTAGGGAAAGTGAGGCAGGTATGTTAAAATCTTGATGCTGATTGAATCTGGTTAAAGGGTACCTTACACTAGGTCTTGTATATTTAAAATTTTTAATACACAAATTTTCAAAATATGAAGAAAACAGTAATTTACAGAGAGAAGTCAAGTAATAGCCCTAGATATTCAAGTTATCTGATCCAGGATTTTGACATGGAAAACTAATTTGATTCAAGACTTCTGGATATACCTAGAATCCTAGCCAAGTAGGTAGCTGTAGGACCCAGACTTTGTTGTCTCATGTTTTCATCAAGGAGATCTATCCCTTGTGGGGTGTGGCAGGGCCTCCTTCCTTCCCACCTGCTGAGAAAGACATTGGATTTCCCTGATCTATCCTGGGGTGACTAAGAAAGCTCACCTTTGTGCTAAGAAATTTATTTTTCACAGTTCAGGAAGCTGGGAAATCCAAGATGAAGGCACTGGCAGTTCCAGATGTCTCGTGAGGGCTGCATCTCCTGGAGGGAAGGCACCCTTTGTCCTCAAATGGCAGAAGGGCAAAGTAAACATACTGCATAAAGTCTCTTTTGCTTTTATAAGATTTGCTTGTTTATTTTAAGGACAGAACAACAGCATAAGAGGGAGAGACAGAGTAAGAGGGATTTCTTAACTGCTGGTTTAATCCCTAAATGTTTACAACAGTCAAGTCTGGGCCAGACTAAAGTCAGGAGCCAGGAACTCCATCTGGTCCCCCCTGAATGGGTCACAGGAGTCCAAGTACTTGAGCCATCATCTACTGTCTCCCAGGTGTGTTAACAGGAAGCTGGATGGGAAACAGATAGCCACTCTTTGAACTGACACTCCAGTAGGGGATCCCAGCATCGCAAGCCATCATAGTCCGAATGTTGGAGGGGACACATTTAAACCATAGCACCTACTAACCATACCAAATGACTGAACTATGTTTGTTTTCTTCCTTTTCTCCAGAAGCAATAGATTTGATCTCTTTTACCAAATTAGGATTTCAGTACAGCCAAGCCTTCCTGGGAATACTCCCAGAGCATGGTTGATGACTAAAACTCTTTGATTACTCAAAAACAGCTTCCTGGTTTATTCCTCCAGGTAGCTGATTCCCTCCTTTGCATTTATCCCAGGCTGGAATGACTCTCAGAGGATGGCTTATTCTTTTATCTTCTGCTCTTGAGGGCTTCCTCACAACTGTTCCCTCTCCATTCCAACCACTACTCAACTATCACTGTCCGTTACCTAGCAGCCAGTAGCATTAACCTGACCAGCCCAAGACCAGCACAAACAAGCTTATAGTCAAAGTGAGATTTGCTGACTCACAGCACAGCAGGCCACTCTGGAAGTGTGAAGTGCAGCCTCAGAGGGAGAGTTCTAGCAACTGCCCACTCCTGGAAAGGTAAGGATGAATGAGGCAGCACACTTCCCTTGTACTAATGCAAGAGACACCGTTTTTAGAGAAGGAAAGCTTACTGCCGGAGAGCAGAGGGTCTAAGGTTCTTCTGCGCCTGAGTTCTTTTGTGTCTCTTGTTCCCTCGACTGTGGAAGGAAGACATTCCTGCTAGCATCCTCCTGGCAGGTCTTTTCAGAAGCTGGGACTGAGACGGAGCAGTCCCAATGGGCATTCCTGACCCTCTGGTTCAGTCTTTCTGCCCTGTTTACCCGGTTTCAGCCTCCTGAAATCACAGATGGCTAAAGTGAGACTAATTCTGTGGCTCGTAAATTGTTTTCACAGTGATGGTTCCATTTGGCCCTTTTTCAAATTTGTGACAGAGTTGTTTTTTTGTATTTGAAGAGATAAGGTGGAGCGGTGAAGCAGCTTAATTTGCTAATCCTTCACCTACAAGCACTGGCATCAGTTCGTGTCCCAGCTGCTCTACTTTTCATCCAGCTCCCTGCTTGTGGCCTAGGAAAGCAGCTGAGGATGACTCAAAGCCTTGGGACCCTGCACCTGCGTGAGAGACCTGGAAGAAGCTCCTGGCTTCGGGTCAGCTCAGCTCTAGCTATTATGGCCATTTTGGGAGTGAAACAGCAGTTGGAAGATCTTGTCTCTCCTTCTCTCTGTATATCTGCCTTTCCAATAAAAATAAATAAATCTTTTTTTCTTAAGACATAAAAAAGGAGACACAGAAATGAAGCAACTATGCACGTATCCCTGATTTCATTGGTAGCAAGGCCAGGGTACAAACTGAGGCATTCCATCTCCTGGAGGATTTCTTCTGCCTCTGAATTCAAGTTTTTACTCAACTACTATATTTATGTAATGAAAATATTACTTGTAGAAACCAATTTGTATTACCAAGAAAAAATTACTATTAGCAAGAGACTGAGATTATTCATAACCCAAGGCCATCTTTAATTTTGAATTGAATGAACAGTAACCCTGAGAGAAACTGGGAGTAGTGAGGATAGCAGGAAAGTTTTGCTTTTCAGTTAAGATGTCTCTGAACATTATGAATTTTAAAAACATGTGAAATTATATTTAATTTTATTTGAAAGGCTAAGAGGGAAAGATAGAGGCAGAGATTTTTCACCCACTGGTTCACTCTCCAAATGCATACAACACCTGGGACTGAGCCAGGTGGGAGCCAGGAATAGGGAACTCACTTTGAGTCTCTCTCCCATGTGGGTAGCAGGAACTTAACCATTTAAACCTGCAGCCTCCCAGGGTGCACATTAGCAGGAGGCTGGGATTGGGAGGAAAGCTGAAACTTGGACCCAGATACTCTAATAGAACATATGGGCATTCCAAGCAGTGCTTGTTATAACCACTTAGTCATGTGTAAAGCTCCTCTATACAGCCAATAGGAAAAATGAGGTGTCCCATACAGATTTCAAGCAAGAAATGCAAGTTTCAGAATTATGTGTTTAGGATAACACTGTTTATTTCCAAGAATATGTGTGTAAATATACTTGGAACACCAAATTTACTTTATTTATTTATTTATTTATTTTAAGATGTAGTTACTTTTATTGGAAAGGCAGATCCACAGAGAGAAAGAGAGAGGGCCCAGCGTGGTAGCGTAGTGGCTAAAGTCCTCATGTCGCACATGCCTGAATCCCATATGGGCACCAATTCATATTGCAGCAGCTTTGCTTCCCATCCAGCTCCCTGCTTGTAGTCTAGGAAAGCAGTTGAAGACGGCCCAAAGCCTTGTCTTTCCTCCTCTCTGTGTATCTTACTTTCCAATAAAAATAAATAAATCTTAAAAAAAGGAAGAAGAGACAGGAAGATCCTCTGTGCCCTAGTTCACTCCCCAAGTATCCCCAATACCAGAGTCAAGCCAATCTGAAGCCAGGAGCCAGGAACTTCCTCCAGGTCTCCCATGTGGGTGCAGGGTCCCAAGACCCTGGGCTATGCTCCACTGCCTTGCCAGGCCACAAGCAGGGAGCTGGATGGAAGTGGAGCAGCCAGGACAGGAACTGGTGTCCACATGGGCCATTTTTCTGGGCCCAGAACACCAAGCTTTAACAATACATAAAGAAATGTGCTAATGCAAAGGAAAGACAGACTTTTTTTGTGCTGTTGTATTTTGTTGTTTTTTCAAGACACATGCATTAAACAAGAATGTGGCTTGAAGATCCAAAGCCAAAGTAGATCTGAGAGTTTATCTTTTTCTTTTTAGCAAGGAAAGCCCACTTGTCATTGAATTGTGTTTGTGTGTGAGAGTCAGGATCTCATTCGAACTTGTAATGAGGAAATTCCTGCTTCTCTGCCCCATGGTATTGTTGCAAAGGGAAGTTTATGGATTGAATCACTTCTCTCATGCCTTAATATAACCATAGAGCTGACTGGAAGTCTGATTCATGTGTCTTTTTTTGTATTGTTTGATTTCCTTTCTCTGCTTGGTTTTGGACATATTACTGAGACTACTTGGACTTAAATGCACAAATCCAGTATTTGATTGTAACAAGGTATCTGCCCCACACTTTGGAGACCTGATCTTAGAGTCTTGTCTAACCCTGACACCCAATAGAACCCTGCTGTGACTTCTGTGACTTGGAGATTTAGTATCTACATACGTGTGGCAAGAATATTCATCATATTTACCCTACAGAGCTTTGTCAAGATCAAGTGAGGCAAATAATCTATACAACAGAAAGCCTTTGAAAGGGATAAACCTATTCAATACTGTTAATAAGGTTAGAAAATGGACACTCCCCACCTTCCTCTTTATTTTCATGCTGTGTAAGCCTCTCCCCAATCGCACTGTAGATTTGCTTGGCAGAACATTTTTGATTGTTTCATATTTTTATAGTGGTGTACTATGATTCATGGAAAAGTCCGGGAACTTGTAGCAAAATGCTTCACCTTTATGCTTCCAGTCCAATTTTGACTCTAGCAAATCAAGTCATTTATATCTATTTTTTAAATGGTTTGTTCCTACTAGAACAATGTGCCATGTTCTGCACAGTATTTTATTTTATCCAGTGGGACTACAGTGCTTTTTAAATTCTTTGATTTGTTCCCCATTGGAAATAGGGTCTATATTTGCTTCCTTTGAATATAGTTGAACTCCTACGTACTTTGGACAATAAAGGATGGCAGAAATGTTGCTGTGTGAATTTCAAGGCCATGGAAAGCCATGCAGCCTCTATGCCGTCCACTAAGTATTTGCTCATGAGTGTCTCTGAGTCTCTGAGCCACTGTATTGAAGAGATTAAGTGTAGACACTCTTGTCAGTAGTGGTAGTTACACCTTTCTTATTGCCAAGATACCGTAACTGTGAGGACAGCCACACCCGACCCTCCGGACCACCGCACCTGCCAAATGAATTCTAGGTGTCCTCCTTCAGTGCCTCATGGAACAGAATTCTCCAATGAGTACTGCTGAAGTATGTGACAGACAAAATTGTTTTGGAGCTATTTTTTACACAGCAATGAGTAACTAGCACAGGGATCATTGACGGCCTGGAATCACCATTTTAACTGAAACTTTGGGATTATGAAGTGAAACTTTGTGGTTAATCTCTCTTCCATTTTTCTTTTTTCATCTGCACTGAACAGATACAAAAATAGTTATTATCCTTTCAGTTTACAATATATATGCACGTATATTTGTGTGTGTATTTGTATGTGAATCTATACATGATTTAATTCTTATCTATTTATGTGTATTATTTTCTTTGCCTTTGTAATTTTGTTGATTTTATTTGATATTTGTTATGTTTGAAGTTAAATGTCCTCTAAAAGCCCAGGTGTTAAAAACTTGGTCTCTAGGGTATTGCTGTTGGAAGATGGGTCTGGGAGCAGGTGCTGAGGCCCTAGGCATGTGTCCTCAGCAGGTGGTTTTCACAAGAGTGCCCTGACACTCTGCTTCCTCTGTGTGTGCTCCGCCGTGGCCATCGGCTGCCCTCACCAGAGGCCAAATTAATGTGGATGCAAGATCTTGACTTTCAACTTCCAAAACTGTGAGCTAAATAAACTTTTTGTATTTGTAAAGTGTGTTGCATTTAAAAAAGAGAGAGATATATTTATTTGTTTATTTGCAAGCATTACAGAGAGAGGGAGAAACGAATTGAGAAAAGTATACAAATAGAGAAAGATCTTCCTTCTGCTGCTTTATTCCTCAAAGGGCCGCATCAGCCTGGGCCAAGCCAAACCGAAGCTAAGAACCAGTAATTTATTCCAGATCTCCCACATAGGTGACAGTGGTCCAGATACGTGGTTCGTCTTTTACTGTTTCCCCAGGCTGTTACTAGGGAGTCACTGGGACTTGAATTGACCTCCAGATGGGATGCAGAAGTCAAAGGCAGTAGCTTAACCTGGTGTGCCATAATACTGGCCTCTGTATCTTTCAACTGATTGAAGCAGGTCCATCCATAGTATCTAGGAAAATCTCCCTTGCTTAAATACGACTGAGTATGGATTTTTTTTTTTTAAAGATTTATTCATTTTATTACAGCCAGATATACACAGAGGAGGAGAGACAGAGAGGAAGATCTTCCGTCCGATGATTCACTCCCCAAGTGAACCGCAACGGGCCGATGCGCGCCGATCCGAAGCCGGGAACCTGGAACCTCTTCCAGGTCTCCCACGCGGGTGCAGTGTCCCAATGCATTGGGCCGTCCTCGACTGCTTTCCCAGGCCACAAGCAGGGAGCTGGATGGGAAGTGGAGCTGCCGGGATTAGAACCAGCACCCATATGGGATCCCGGGGCTTTCAAGGCGAGGACTTTAGCTGCTAGGCCACGCTGCCGGGCCCGAGTATGGATTTTTAAAATGAGCTATTTATTTATTTTGTTGGAAAGGCAGATACACAGAGAGAAGGAGATAGAGAGGAAGATCTTCCATCCATTGGTTCACTCCCCAAGTGATTGCAATAGAACTGAGCTGATCTGAAGCTAGGAGCCAGGAGCTTCTTCTAGGTCTCCTACATGGGTGCAGGGTACCAAGGCTTTCTGCCATCCTCCACTGACTTCCCAGGGAAGAATGGGAAGCAAAACAGCCAGGACAGGAACTGATGCCCAAATGGGATCATGACACATGCAAGGCAAGACCTTAGCCACTAGGCTACCACGCGAGGCCCTGATTATGAATTTAATTCATGTCTACAAAATACCTTTGCTATAACACCTAAATTCGTATTTGGATAACTGGAGGCGGAAGTCTTGCTAAATTAATGTAGTAAAATTGGCCATTACACTCTGTTTCCCATAGGATTTGCTTTCATGTAATGGTTTAATGGTAATTAAATGTAACTTATGAGATCTGAATATTTCCCATGGGTATTTTCATTTTTTTTAAAGATTTATTTATTTTTATTGCAAAGTCAGATATACAGAGAGGAGGAGAGACAGAGAAGAAGATCTTCCATCTGATGATTCACTCCCCAAGTGAGCCGCAGTGGGCCGGTGCGCGCCGATCTGATGCCTGGAACCAGGAACCTCTTCCGGGTCTCCCACGCGGGTGCAGGGTCCCAATGCATTGGGCCGTCCTCGACCGCCCTCCCAGGCCACAAGCAGGGAGCTGGATGGGAAGTGGAGCTGCTGGGATTAGAACTGGCAACCATATGGGATCCCGGGGCGTTCAAGGCGAGGCGTTTAGCCGCTAGGCCACGCTTTAGGGGCCCGGTATTTTCATTTTATGAAGAAAACTTTAAAAAGCAAAAGAACAAAACAATAGTAGTTAAATTGTATGTGTATGTGTGTTGGGGTAGAAGTGGAATCCAAAACTCATACCTGAAAAAACAAAGAAAAACCTACCTATTGAAAAATCCAGGTCTACTCTCTGGCCTCATCGTGCCTTCTCATTCCCTCAGTCACCTGGGATGTCGGCCTTTCTAATGTTTTTTTTTTTTTTTTTTTTTTTAAGATTTATTTATTTGTATTGGAAAGGCAGATATACAGAGAGGAAGATCTTCCGTCTGATGGCTCACTGCCCAAGTGACCGCAACAGCTGGAGCTGAGCCAGTCTGAAGCCATGAGCCAGGAGCTTCTTCTGGGTCTCCCACACAGGTGCAGGGTCCCAAGGCTTTGGGCCGTCTTCAACTGCTTTCCCAGGCCACAAGCAGGGAGCTGGATGGGAAGTGGGGCTGCCAGGATTAGAACTGCACCCATATGGGATCCCAGCACGTTCAAGGCGAAGACGTTAGCTACATTATCGCGCCCGGCCCCTTACTAATCTTTTATTTTGTCCATACATTCCTACATCAGCCCAATGGACATATGCATCAGTTCTTTCTCACAAGCATCCCCAGGTTTCCTGCTGTGAATTTAGCTTGGAATCTGTACCCAGCATCTGCACTTAGGCTTTCCTCACCCCAGTAGCCCTGTACTTATATTTATGGACCATGCTTTGCTCCCATGTTTATCCTGGCTGCTATAAAGGTCTTTACAGAGAACAAATTATCCACTGGTTCATCTACCACATAATGACCATAATGACTTGTTTAATTTTTTAGTCCAAAGACCTTGTCTTCTGATGTAGGGAAAGGAGTGAAATATGCCCAGGACAAAGAGGCAGGAGCAGTGATTCTGATAGAGGTGTTTGGGAAAGCTGAGAACCCTTTGGCTGGGACTTGCGGTGTTAAGGAAGATCCTGGGGCTCAGTGCAATCGCCCAGTGGCTGACGTTTTCGCCTTGCATGTGCCAGGATCCTGTACAGGTGCCGGTTTGTGTCCTGGCTGCCCGACTTCCCATCCAGCTTCCTGCTTGTGACCTGGGAAAGTAGTCGAGAATGACCTAAAGCCTTGGCAACCTGCACCTGTGTAGGGAGACCTGGAAGAAGCTTCTGGCTCCTGGTTTCAGATAGGCTCAGCTCCAGCCGTTACAGCCACTTGGGGAGTGAATCAGGAGATGGGCTCCAGCTTATCACTTCTATGTAAGTGAGACTAAAGCACACTGATAATTAGAAGAAAATCAGGTTTAGGATAGACTTAGAAAAGGTGATTGAAAAGGGAGAAGTCCAGAGAATATGAAGGTATTTCAGAAAATTTGTGAAAAGCGGAATTAAAAGATGAATTCATTTTTGTTAGGAAAAAACATTGAAATCTATACACACTTTTTTTCACATACACATTTCCATGAGCATGTTTGAAGATCCCTTTGTTCAGCATTCAGAAATCAAGGAAGAGTGTTTTAAGTTAAGTTGATTGCATGGGTAGAGGCCGAATGGACTGTGAGCCACTGAGTTCATTCCTGCCTTGGTAGCTGGCCCCGTTTCAAGGCCTTTGGGTGCAGAAAACAGTCTTTCTAGTTGTGTGTTTAGGAACACAGGTTTTTTCACAGTCCAGGATCTCTTTTTAATCAATCTAACAGGATATTGTTTACATGTAATGTGAAGCCCTATTATTTGAAAGGCAGAGACAGAGAGAGGGAGGGGAGTGAGTATGGATGGAGGGATGGAAGAGGGAGGTAGAAAGAGAGAGAATGTTCCATCTGCTGGTTTACTTCCCAAATAGCTACAACAGCCAGGAATTCCACTGGCTTTCTTTTTTTTAATTTTTTATTTTTAAAAATTTTTTAAATTTATTCATTGATTACATTGTATTATGTGATACAGTTTCGTTGTACTGGCTTTCATAGTTGGGCTCGAGTGACGGGGACCTGAGAACTTGAACTGTTATCTGCTTGTTCGCAGTGGCGTTAGGACGAAGGTGGGTTGAGGGAGTAGCAGGGCTGGTGCTGTGACATAGTGGGTAAAGCTGCTGTCTGCTGCTCCAGCACCCACATTAGCTCCATGGTAACATGCCTGGGAGATCAGCAATAGGATGGCTCAAGTTCTTGGGACCCTACTAGCCACATGGGAGACCCAAAAGAAGCTCGAGGCTCCTGGCTTTGACTGACCCAATTCTACTGTTACAACCATCTGGGGAGTGTGCCACTGGTTGGAAGATTCTCTTTATATATCTCTTCTTATCGCTCTGTAACTATGACTTTCAAATAAATAAAATGAATAACTTTTTTCATAATAATTTTCATTTTATTTTTAAATGAACATGAAGAACATTGTTGGTTAATTTCTTATTAATCATCTGCCATTCTGACGATTTATCTTATGACTACATTTCTATAAATGGGCATTTCCCCCACTGATATTTTTTTGGGTTAAGTCAGTTATATCCTGGAAGTGAATTTATAAACCAGCCTAATTTGTACTATAAAAACTTGGGATTTCCACAGTTCAAAGATCTCTGTTGTATGAAACAAGATCTACAGCACCACGAAAAAGATACTTACGGAAATTATTCTAAGTACTAATTAGTATAAAACAAGAGAAAGGAGCCTACTGTCCCAGAAAAAAAGTGGTGATCCACTATGGAAGAAAACTCAACACCTACTGCAAATGCATGATAGGCCCATAAACACCTCAGAAAGCACTTTCTACTTCAAGAGAGCAGGTATCCAAAAAAAAAAAAAATTAAAAAAGAAATAGGTTTAACTTTTTTGTAACAGTAATTAGGGACACCAATTTGTAACAAAAAGAGGAGTTGAGGGAGAGAGATGCATGCAGTGAAGATAAAATATAGAAGAGATATTAGACATCACTTAGTCATATCATCAAATATAAAATTAAAATTTGACTAATACAAAGAATATGATGTAAGGATCAGCAATTTTCCTTAAAATTTTAAGATTTATTTATTTATTTATTTACAGAGAGGAAGAGAGAGCAATTTATTTTTCACTCCCCAAATGGCCACAATGGCCGGAGCTGAGCTAATCCACAGCCAGAAGCCAGGAGCTTCTTCATGGTCTCCCACATGGGTGCAGGGCCCAAGAACCTGAGCCATTCCTGATGCCTTTGTAAGTCATAAGCAGGGAGCTAGGTCAGATGTGGAGCAGCTGGGCCTGGCATTATAGCTCAGTGGCTAAATCCTTGCCTTGCATTCACCAGCATCCTACATGGGTGCTGATTTGTGTCCTAATTGCTCTACTTCCCTTCCAGCTCCCTGCTTGTGGCCTGGGAAAGCCACTGAGGACGGCCCAAAACCTTGGGACCCTGCACCTGCGTGGGAGACCCAGAAGAAGCTCCTAGCTCCTGGCTCCTGGCTTTGGGTTGGTGCAGCTCCTGGCATTGTGACCACTTGGGGAGTGAATCAGTGGATGGAAGATCTTCCCCTCTGTCTCTCCTCCTCTCTATAAATCTGACTTTTCACAAAAAAGAGGGGGAACAGCTGGTACCCCAGCTGGTGTCCATATGGGATGCTGGTGCATGAAAGGCAAGGGTTTAGCCACTAGGCTACTGTGCCGGGCCCTTAGATGTAATCTTGCTTCTATGGCAAGACTGCTAGCTGTCTTTCAACATCTACACTCCCTGTCTCAATGTTTACTGATTTGGATTTCATTAAAATGCTGCTATCCTAGTCTCTGCTGCAGCTAAATGACATGTGATTAAGCTGGGACATTGGACTGTAATAGACGTGATTTGCACAATTCCCTGATCATGGCATGGACATAGTGTGTCATGTCTTTCCAACTCTTCCCCTCCATCTTTCTGCCTAACAGTGGACCTGCTGGAGCCCTCTGGGACCACCCAGATGAGGCCAACACCCCAGCGATGACAAAGCTATCAGCCACAAGGATCTTGTGTCCCTGTGTGGAGAGACAGATATCTATGTTGTTTGATCCATTATTAGCTTGTTACAGTCTCTGAATATCCACCCTGACTCTGGTGAGTGCCAACATGAGTGGGAGACTGAGCTGGGCATTTCCTGAGAGCGTTCACAACCTAGTGGGAGAGACTGATGGAAACCCAGTAATTGCATAAGGCTACAGTAACTGCTTTATTGGTGTACAAACAATATGTTGGTATAAAGAATTAATCTTGACTATGGGACATGGAAAGACTTCCTAAATAAGGGACTTGGGATTTGTACAATGAATTAAATTCTGGTGACTAGAAGAAGATAAATAGAGCATTTCATATGGAAGGAATAGTATGCACAAAGGCACAAAGGCATAGAAGTGCACACTGGGGCCCGTGTGGTAGCCTAGTGGTGGTCTTTGCCTTGCATGCACCAGGATCCCATATGGGTGCAGTTCTAATCCTGGTGGCCCTGCTTTCTGTCCAGCTCCCTGCCTGTGGCCTGGGAAAGCAGTTGGGTGTGGCCCAGAGCCTTGGGACCCTGCACTTGTGTGGGAGACCTGGAAGAGGCTCCGGACTCCTGACTTTGGATTGACTCAGTTCCAGCTGTTGGGGCTACTTGGAGAGTGAATCATCAGGTGAAAAATCTTTCTCTCTGACTCTTATCCTCTCTATGTTTTTAACTTTCCAATAAAAAAAAATTACAAAAAAAGAAGTGCACACTATAGAGCTGGACATTTGGCTCTGAAATCCACTTGGAATGCCTCTAAAGTTTTTTTAAGTTTCATTTTCATTTGAAAGGCACAGTTACAGAGAGAGGAGGGGGAGAGAGAGAGAAGCAGAGAGAGAGACATTCCATCAGCTGCTTTGCTTCCCAAATGGCCACAACAGCTAGGACTGGGCCAGACTGAAGCCAAGGACCAGGAGCTTCTTCCCAGGTCTCCCACATGGGCACAGGAGTGCAAGGACTTGGGCCATCATTGCTGAGGCTTTTTTAGGTACATTAGCAGACAGCTGGATAGGAAGTGGAGCAGCTGTGACTCAAACTGGTGCTCACACGGGAAGCCAGCACTGCTGACAGTAGCTCTACTTGCTGTACTACAGCGTTGAGCTTTAGTAATGTCTTTACCCCATATCTAAGTACCTGAGTTTGAGTCCCGGTTATGCTTCCAATTCCAACTTTGTGCAGCTGTACATCCTGGCAGGTAGCAAATGATGGATCAAGTAACTGGTTCCCCGCTACCCACATGGGAGACCCAGATTAAGTTCCAGGCTCCTAGTTTTGATCTCACTTGCCCCAGCTATTGCAGATTACTCTGGGAACCAGTGAAATTCATTTGGTAAATAAAGTAGTAGATGGATGATCTCTGCCCCTGGATCTTTACCTTTCAAATAAAAATGGAAATAAAGACACATGTAAAAAAAATTAGCGCACAGAAGGAAAGGCAGAATGTCAATGAATTTAGAAGATGAATAGCCTGGCTAGGTAAGGACTGAGGAATTTGAGAAGGTTACACAAGAGCTGGTCAGCAGGTAGCAGGACATTAGATTATGGAGCTGCAGTGTGAGGAACTTGGAGACACAGATGTGGGCATTATTTCAATCTAAGGGACAAAGTGATGGATGAAAAAGAGTGTACAACAAGGAGACAGATGAGGGAACATGAGCATATGATCATGAACATATCTTCCGAGGGTGTGGGAAGGGGAAGATAGTGGGGAAAAAAAAAACTCAGTGTAAGAAACCAGGAAGTTACCAGAGACTTTGGGAAAGTTGTGGTCATGGAAGTCATAAATAAAGAACCTTGGGCCTGGCACTGTGGCCTAGCTAAAGTCCTCACCTTGAATGCGCTGGGATCCCATATGGGTGTGGTTCTAATCCTGGCAGCCCCACTTCACTTCCAGCTCCCTGCTTGTGGCCTGGGAAAGCAGTCGAGGACGGCCCAAAGCCTTGGGACCCTGCACCTGTGTGGGAGACCCGGAAGAAGCTCCTGGCTCCTGGCTTTGGATCTGCGCAGCACCGGCTGTTGTGGTCACTCGGGGAGTAAACCATTGGACGGAAGATCTTCCCTCTGTCTCTCCTTCTCTCTATATATATGTTTGACTTTGCTATAAAAATAAAAAAATAAATCTTTAAGAAAAAGAACCTTGGTTTACTTCCTTATAATATCAAAAACTTTCTTTTCAATACTAGCTCTTTATTTTCTATAGTTCTTAGGAGAAAATTGTGGCAGGAATCTGATTTATTGACTGAGGAGGAATACATAGGGTGTGAGTAGATAGCAGCCGTGGTGGATTTTGTGGTAGGTTGCCCGGTCCTTCCTTCGGGGTATAGGTGATAATTTTCCTGTTGGCTGCTGCTGACTCCAATAGATGAGTTCCTTTAGTCCTTTTCTGGTGGGAAGGTGAGACAGAAACAGCTGCTGTTTGCTGGTTCACTCTCCAGATGCCCACAGTGACTCAGGGATAGCGTGGCTATGAAGCTGGGAATTCAGTCCAGGCCCCCAATATGCGTGACAGGGATCCAGTCAGTTAAAGTATCAGTTCTGTTGCCTTCCAAAGTATGCATTAGCAGGAAGCTAGAATCAGGAGCCAGAGTCCAGAATTAACTCAGAAACTCTGATGTGGGAGGCAGGTGTCTCAACTGACACCTTAACTGCAGGGCCAAATGCCCACCCTCGAGTTTCTTACTGGAGGTTACCAACATTCCCAAGCTTAAAGCTCTTCCAGGGAGATGCCTACATCCAGTGATCAACTGATGCACATGTACAAAGACTTGCCCCTTGCCTCTATTTGAGACAACTTGAAGAAGAGTCATTG
The DNA here is from genome assembly GCF_030435755.1 of Ochotona princeps. Taxonomy (NCBI): domain Eukaryota; kingdom Metazoa; phylum Chordata; class Mammalia; order Lagomorpha; family Ochotonidae; genus Ochotona; species Ochotona princeps. The sequence goes on along the minus strand of NC_080837.1, from coordinate 33,724,329 downwards.
CAGCTCTAAAACCCTTCGTAGGATCCGCTTATGTCATTGATCCTAGTTCCTTCACTGCGTTACAGGTGTTGCTCCATGAAAGAACCCTTAAATAAACCTTCTACATGTAAATCTCTACCTCACATTTGTCTTCTGGGGATTTCCACCAGGACAATTGGTTCTGTACTAACTTAGCAATGACAGACCACTGCCTGGCTAGCAATATCACTGATTTTTAGGTTGAGTACTAATAATTCCTGGCATACTTCAGTAGTGAAATTCTTGAAACATTCGATGATGGCAATCTAGATAGGATACCAGTGGGATGGAGGGCACTGAAAGGTGGAATAACTCGGGTCTTTGAGATGTTGGAGGAAGTACTAATTACAAGGACTTTGGAAGGAATGACTTTTGTTATGTGCTACTGAATTATTGGAGAAGAAATAATGAAAGATTGAGTGTAATTACCTCTATTTCAAGATGAAATCTGAAAGTCAGAGTGCCTTTTGGGCAGCATATAAATCCTGTAGCAGGAAAAGTTGAAGGTCAAGCTCTGGGCTGTAATAGTAGCAAAGCTCCACAGAATAGCAAATTCTCAGACCCAACTCTTTACACCAAAGTCAGGGTCTTGATTGGGAGGGAGTGTGACCTTGACACCTGGGATGACAAACTTGAAAGTCTTTTTTTTTTTTTTTAAAGATTTATTCATTTTATTACAGCCAGATATACACAGAGGAGGAGAGACAGAGAGGAAGATCTTCCGTCCAATGATTCACTCCCCAAGTGAGCCGCAATGGGCCGGTGCGCGCCGATCCGAAGCTGGGAACCAGGAACCTCTTCCAGGTCTCCCACGCGGGTGCAGTGTCCCAATGCATTGGGCCGTCCTCGACTGCTTTCCCAGGCCACAAGCAGGGAGCTGGATGGGAAGTGGAGCTGCCGGGATTAGAACCGGTACCCATATGGGATCCCCCGGGGCTTTCAAGGCGAGGACTTTAGCTGCTAGGCCACGCTGCCGGGCCCCAAACTTGAACGTCTTAAACCCTCATATTCCCTGGGACCCTTTGAGCTTGAGGAAGCATCTGATTCTTCATGTTAAAGGCCAGTGATCTCAATTTGCTTGAAGATGATATAGTGCCCTTGCTGTGTAAGACAATATTAACATTCCTTTTAATCAAATCATCCACAGGATAGTTACTGTGATTAAATAACAATATAACAGCACTTTCCTTATCTGCTAAAGGAGGAAATTGGCCACCTATTACAGGAGGTATGGGAAGCTCACCCATAGATATTGACAGAAATTGAGAGTGTATATGGAACCAGATACTGAGAATGCTGGATCAATGGGGATGAGATGTGAAGTTGGATAGAAAAGAATTTATGAATAATGGAGCACTCTCCTGCAACAGCATCTAAAAATATTTACTTGTTTGAAAAGCAAAGTTACAGGGAAATGGAGGGAGGGAAACAGGAGAGGAAGGGAGGGAGGGAGAAAGAGAGAGAGAGAGAGAGGAAGAGGAAAATCTCGAGGGATTTTCCATCTAGTAGTTTGTTTCTCAAATGGGAAATGGGCTATTCTGAAACCAGGAGCCAGGAGTTTCTTCTGGGTCTCCCATGTGGGTGCAGGGCCATCCCTCACTGCTTTCTCAGACATATGAGGAAGAAGCTGGATTGGAAGTGGAGCAACTGGGACTCAAACCTGAACCCATGTGAAATGCTACCCCACAATGCTTACCCCTAAAAGCATTTAGCATCCTGGGAAATAATTTTTCTTTGGTGCAGGGATGGTTTTTGAGGGAATTCTGAAAATGTGCTATAGAAAATCCAGGCTGTTTTAGAATGTAGTTAAAGGATTAAAGGACTCTGAGATATGTACTTTCTACAATGGACAATGGACATATTATAGAAGTTTGGAAAACTTACCTATTAACTGTGTTCTCAAGAAGAATGCAGTTGATACTCCAGTTGTTGAAGTAATGAGGAATATGTTGTTGAAAGTGGCAACAGAATCATTGAAAAACCAGTGGTGACCATGTTCTGTAAGCCTGGGTGGTAGATGAAAGATAACGCTGTTATAAAACTGGGTTCCCTGAAAGCCGTGAGGATGATAAGATCCTGAAGTAACAAAAGTCAGGTGGTAGCACTTAAACCACATGAAGCAAAGTGAATACAGTTTTCATAATCAGGAAGGATAGAGCCTTATGTGGAGGAGAGCCATGAATATGGTTAGGAGATAACAGAGCTAGGGACAAGGAGCAAACAGTAAGACTCTGAGTACTGGTCCATCTGTAAAACAAGAAGAAATCAGGAATGAAGGAGCAGGCTCAGGGCAGCTGCCCAAGCTAAACAGTCACGGTCGTTTGCCCAGTTTCCATCTCTGAGCTAGTTTTCTGATCTAGAGCCCAGTGGGTGAAATCTGCACTTCCACCAGGATCCTTGCCAAAGATGATCATGCTCACAAGCAGACTTCTGGCCAGGTGAATGTATTCTTTTTTCCATCCTTGTCAGAAAGGAGAATCAGAACTGGTTTGCATTCATGTTGGAATAGACACAGTAAGCACAGATTCAGGTTCCTGTCCTAGGGCTATGTTAACTTTTCCATCTTCCTATGGTACACAGGAAATAAAATATTTTAAAAAAACAAAGCAAAAACCAAGTTAACAAAACATTAGTAGAAGGGAAACTGACACACCCAGAAATGTAGGATATAATTTTGACCTGTTATCTTTATGACTTGATTAGACTGGGTGAGCAGGAAATCACAATATCTTTGTGACCTTAGAAAAACACCTGTGCCCCAGAGGATGGGAGATCAATCCTACGGAGACTAAGTGTCCAGTGACATCAGTTAAGGTCTGGGAATGCTAGGACATCTCCTCTAAGATAAAGGACAAATGACTGCATTTGTACTTCCTGCCACTTAGAAGGAAGCACAGCATACAGTAGACCTCTTGGAGACTGGAGAAAGCATAGGCCACATTCAGGCATCTACTGAGTAGCATAAATGGAATGCCAGAGCAGGAAAGGGCCATGGAGCAGCAACAGCCCTGTGTGCAGGCTGGTCCAGTGTTGCCAGGGAACCAGGAGGCCCATGTGATTTTGGTGATATATGCTGGGAAGATTCTTTGTACAGTTCATGACAAGTCCAAGCAGGGGAGTCACCATATAGATCCGGATCTCAAACCAAACCCACTATGTACACAACATTTATAGACCTTCTGAAGGTCACCTGCTGGACCTTGGCAGAAACCGATGAATGCAACATTATGTCTCCACATGGCCTAAACGTTGTCTGGGTGAAAAGACATCAGGAAAACTTCATCTGTCTAAGTGTCTTACTAGAAAGACAGGAATTATTCTGAGTATTTTAAAACAAAGCCTTGATTGTAGGACTTGTTCATGCAGGTAATGGATGTGCTAGGAAATTGGTGCTCTGCAGGGGCAGGCAGCCACTTTCCCTCACCTGGCAGGGCGAGGTGGTGTTGCTGGAACCTAAGGGTAGGAGTTACTCTGTGTGTCAGTGTTCTGTTTTCTCTCTAGTCCATATTCGTATTCTGAGGTCCTCCCCCAAGATCTTTCCTTCTGGTGTGCTTGCCCAGCTTAATCTCTTTCTGTTGAGTGTAGGGGGGCCTTGAGACTGTGCTGGATTTTGCTCCTATATTTAGGTTCTATCAGATGACAAAGGGGAAGATTTAACAGAGAAAAAAGGTTTTCGTGAGAAGGCCTGTCTTTTTTTTTTTTTTAAAGATTTTATTATTATTGGAAAGCCGGATATACAGAGAGGAGGAGAGACAGAGAGGAAGATCTTCCATCCGATGTTTCACTCCCCAAGTGAGCCGCAACGGGCCGGTGTGCCGATCCGAAGCCGGGAACCAGGAACCTCTTCCGGGTCTCCCACACGGGTGCAGGGTCCCAAAGCCTTGGGCCGTCCTCGACTGCTTTCCCAGGCCACAAGCAGGGAGCTGGATGGGAAGTGGAGCTGCCGGGATTAGAACCGGCGCCAGGCCCAGAAGGCCTGTCTTAACCAGTGGCTTCTTTGAAAGGTGTTAGAGTCTTGTGGAGAGGGCCCATGGAGGGGGCCATATCGCAATAGTGACCTCTAGTGGTTGAGAATGTTCTCCAGGCAACAGAAAGGCAACAAAACTAGTGCCTGCACCTGCAAGGAACTAGGAACTGTCCACATGACACCTACAGATAAGGATGTACTATTTGACACATGGGTTTCAGACTTGTAAGACTATTATCAGGGGACCCAGACAAAATGTGCCAGACTCCTAAGCCACAGACATTATAATACGTATGTATTACCCAAGCTACCAAGTTTGTGGTATTATGTTACACAGCACTGGCAAACCTATAGTCTTCAAAAATCCATGGAAAATGCTTCTCATAGAAAAAATATACATGGACTTTTTTTTGCACCAAAATAAACTCCATTCCTCATGAATCTCTTCAAGTACCTTCATAGAGGTGTTGTAAGAATTTCTTTGTTTGTTGTTGTTTTTTGTTTTGTAAGCATTTCTTTGTCAATTGGTGCGACCTTCAATGCCTGGCTCCTGGAACGTGCATGACCTCTCAGTGCCCAGATCCTACAGTGAGTGAGGCTTCTGTAGTATTCCCTGGCCAGTGGACATAATAGATTCCCGTGGGCAGTTTCCTGGAGTATCTCCTAGGGTAGTTTTGCAACAAGTTAGGTTGAGTTAGGTGTGGCATCTCCCTGTTGATGGCTTGTTTCAGTATCCCAGCAATTTCTGCTGGCATGGCACCTCAGCAGATTTCTCCATCACCCCATGAGCTATGATTGCTCTGGCTCCAACAAGAACTGTATCTTGGTCTTGGTGGGCTGCAGAGATCAGATCTAAGCCTCAAAAGTGTGACTTCCCTCATATTTGCTGTCTTGTATTCATTAGAGTTCTCTTGTTTGGCCAGTTTTTTTTTCTTATTGGCTGAGACCGCACTACTGTAATGTGTGTTGTAATGGACAACGTTTTTATGTTACATTTTCCATTCCACATTGTGTGTGGATTCTCTCTCCTGATTGGACTCCATCTGACACATCTGTCAACCCTGGGACTCTTCAGTGGGGAGCAGGGAGCAGATGGGAGAGCCAGGCACTGCTTTAGTTGCTTCTTAGAACAAGTGGATAAAACACCTTGGCTTCTCCTTCCATCACCCAGTCTTACATCTCGCTCGGTGCCTCCCACTGGCCACACCCAGCTGAGGAGCTGAGAACACAGGCCCTTTGTGTCAGAGTTTAGAGGAGCGGGAGGTAAGGCTGGTACTGAGGGCAACCAGGACTGAGATGAGCCTGCAGGTGTCATTAACATTTATGAATGAATTCCCCTGAGATGGAGATGAAATAGCAGCAGACTGCATTTGTATTTTTATTAAGCAAGTTAAATTTAAGCCAGTTTTTCCCCACTATGAGCACATAACAGAGAGTTTTCTGAAAATTCAGGAGGAAAAATGACATTCCATAATCTGTAGCTGTTAATAAAAAATAGTGCCTTTAAAAGTGTTCTTTCATCTCGTCAATTAAATTAGCAGCACAGGAGAAAGTAGGTTCAGATGAAGGCAAATGAATAATTAATTTCAAAGGCAGCACTTTCATAAAGTAATTCAAAGGATGTTGACAGAAAATTTACCAGAAAGCCCAAAACTGGGGTAATAATTTAGAAATTATCCAATCCAATGACATTTTTTAATTGAAAAAATTAATTAGAAGCACTGAGCTGTTTGTGTCATTGGCCTCATCATACTACTACAAAGAAATTGAATCCTTATGTATCATCTCACTCACTCTTTGGTCTGAAGACTATTTGGAAATTATTCTTTTTTAGCGAATGAAATACTTTGAAGAGAACATTTTAAGTAAGAAGTAGAACTATTTTTGCAAAGCTAGTGCAAGTACTATTGTTAGACATTTTAAATGAGGCATGATTAATATATCCTAGCAAATTTAAATAAATCTGTCCTAAAAGGAAAGCTGGTGCCTCAAGTCATTAAATCCTACTTGTGCATAACAGAGACAGAATAAAGGGCGAATGACTGATGTCTCCTTTCACGTCCCCTCATATGACTAACAAATGAGCTTTGTGAAAATCCCGTGTGGAAAAGTCACTGTCTTTGCAAGTTTGAGAAAATGCAAAGTTCTTTGAATGAATAAACATTTGACATTGTTTTCACTAGTAGCCCAAAAGCATAGATACATTCCAAATGATGATCACTCAATATTATGAATATCCATTTACTGCCAAACATCATAATATAAGAGAAGAGGACCTAGAGGAAGAGGAGGGGGAGGTAGAAGAAGGATAAATAAGGCAAGAGAGGGGAGCAACAGAGGCAGGAAGAGGGGGAAGTCAACCCGCTCCTTGCCCCAAGTAGGAGCAGAGCATTGAAAATGGTTCCCTGGTAAAGTAAGCCTTGTACTGGTGATGTTCTCCAGCCTTCATACCCTGACCATCTAACTCTGTAGGTTCCAAACTCCAATTGCCAGCTTAGCCAGTGGAGATTTACTCCTAAAAGTCCAGCTTACTGTACAAGAATGACCTGTACAAAAAAAAGCCTTGTAATAAAATATAAAATTGCCAAACCCTCTGATACTCATTTAGATCATTTAATCTTTTCTTATCCCAAAAGGAAGATCTACTTGTGAAAACAAATTAAGGTTGAAAGATCATGTAAGAAGTCTAGAGTCTAAGAAATTACGTTAAGGTTAATGAGTATAAGGGCAGTTCAAAGTCTGTGGTAAAAATGGAATTAAAAGATGAATTAGTGAGTAAGGGTCCCTTGTTGTGCCCATATTCCATAGCAGAGTGCCTGGGTTGGAATCCTGGCTTTGCTTCTGCTAGTGTGCACCCTGGGGCTGCAGGTCCTCGCTACCCACGTGGGTGACTCGGAGTCAGTTCTGGGCTCCAGGCTTCAGTGGGACCCAGCCTCAGCTACTGTAGGCATTTGAACTTTGAACCAGTGGATGGGAGATTTCTATCTATCTGTTTGTGTCCTTCTCTTTTTCTTTCAAGTAAATAAAAATAAACAAAAAGTTTACTTTTTTAAGAAGCTAGGTTTATTTGGGGGATTTTTGTTTGTTTAGAAATCCATCTATGGCTTTTTTATAGTACATATTTCCCATGAAATTTTTGAATATTCCATGTGTACTTGGATTTATCATTTTTTTGGTACCAAAATAAACTTAACTCCATTTTCTGTGCATATTTCAAACTAATAACATCTAGCATTTTCCTTAGTACATACTAAGTGCTCAGTTAGGGGCTGCTAGTATTTGTAGTAGTGCTTTACAGTTTGCAGATTTTTCATAAGTGTTTTCATGCACTTGACTTTTTTTTTTTTTTTTAAGATTTTATTATTATTGGAAAGCCGGATATACAGAGAGGAGGAGAGACAGAGAGGAAGATCTTCCATCCGATGTTTCACTCCCCAAGTGAGTCGCAACGGGCCGGTACGTGCCAATCCGATGCCGGGAACCAGGAACCTCTTCCAGGTCTCCCACGCGGGTGCAGGGTCCCAAAGCTTTGGGCCGTCCTCGACCGCCCTCCCAGGCCACAAGCAGGGAGCTGGATGGGAAGTGGAGCTGCCGGGATTAGAACCGGCGCCCATATGGGATCCCGGGGCTTTCAAGGCGAGGACTTTAGCTGCTAGGCCACACTGCCGGGCCCTATGCACTTGACTTTTAAGAACTCTCAAAGAATGGTCCTCTGTTGTCAGTTCCATGCCTCTTTAAAAAAAAAAAAGAAAGAAAGAAAATAGCTCAGGGCAGGTGACTTGCCTGAAGTATCATAACATAAGTATCAGTGACATGTTTTGTCTGAGTCAGTTTCCTTCCTCTTCTTGGTAGCAATACTATTATTTTCTTTTAGGTAGCTTCAAGCATGAGTCCTTCTATAAACTATGCATGTTGTAATGACAGTATCACTTAAGGGTCATTGATGAGAAAAATGTGTCATGCTTAACATGTCCAGTGCAGAATGAACAGGGTTGGGGAGGAGGCAATGTGCTATTGAGGAAATAAGAAATGAGACAGACACAAGATAAAGACTGTGAAAGCAGGCGGCCAGATGGAAGCCCCCTTTTCTTTTTTTTTTCTTTCTTTTTTAAAATTTTTTTATTGTATTTTTGACAATCTTTACATAGTTAATTAGGGTAAAAAGGTTCAAGCGCTATAGGAAAGTGGGTAAGACTATTATTTCCATATTGTTTCCTTTATGTATCTGAGGTAAAGGGAGTTTTAAGGGAGAAGCCCCACCCAGTTTCCCACCCACCCCAGGTCCCTGATGTAGGGCATGTTCTGAGATTCTTGCTCAAGTGGTTGTGATAGTTCAACAGTTATGAATCGCTGCCAGTCTCGCCACTCCAAGCATGATGAGGTTGTCGAAGAATTCGCTGATTGACATAGTCCATCATAGAGTCTCCGTTTGTCCAGTTCTTCACTACCAGCATATAGCTGAGGTGGTTGATTGACTTGTTCTGTCTTCTGTCTTTTCTTGGTTGGGGTTCTGAGTTCAGAATCTCAAATGGGGAGATCTCAAAAGAAATGTTGTCTGAGGTGTTCCCAGTCCAGATTCTTGTATGTACTAGCAAGCACAGGGCCTGTACTAGCAAGTCCATCGCCCTGATCAGCTGGTGGTTGCAGTTGCTGGGTTGGTTCTGTTTCCAGCCCTGTCTTCCACTGGAACCCATGGGTGTTGCAGTCCAGCCTGATTCTGCCCAGCACACACTCGGCCCTCACATAAACCAGTGGGAGCTGCAGCCTAGTTGGAGCGATCCACAATAACCCCACCAGGCCCACCCCCTACCCTTGTTTGTCAGTATGTGCAACAGACTAGTCCAGTCTGTCCCACATCCCATTCAGCTTTCATACATGTCAATGGGCATTGAATCCTAGTTCCATCTAACCAGCTCCACTATCAGCCCACACACATGCTGTTGGGTGCCTTTTTGTCTAGCCATCCCTGCCCCTGTCCTGGTTTTCATGCCCTCCCGTGGGAGTGATAAACCAAGGGAGGTGCCCACTATGTCCCTTCTAGGTCACTCCCACTCCTGGATTATGCACTCTCCAGGTGGTTCTGTGGTTTGACTTGACAGATTTAGCCCCCAGTGCCAACTTCTGCCAGCTGATGCTGCAGCTAAGTCCAAATAACCCTCACCCACTCTGATTTATGCTTGCACCAGTAGGAATAATCAGCCCAGCCTGGCTTTTCCCTGATCTGGTCCACGTGAGGCGTACAGGTGTTGTAGCCCTACTTGATCTGGTCTGCCTCCTTCCCAGCTCACCCTCTCCAGTGGGAGTAGCTGTCCAGCAGGGGAACCCCCCTATACTCCCCCTGCTGGCTCCGCCCTCTCCCTTCCGGATTCTCACGCGTGCTGGTTGAGCGTTGCAGTCACATCCAGTACAGGCAACCTCACCTTGGCATTCTGTAATGTTCATTGGTTTCTGTCGCGACTAAACCTAAGCTCCTTTTTCTGAGGAAGGAGGTCCATCTAGAAGGCTGCCTGTCTCAATATTTTTTTGAACTGCTTTTCAATTATAGGAATTGATCTAGCATAAATGTTGATAGCTACATCCCATATTGATGTTAACCAGCCGGTGCTCAATGATCAGGAAGCGACAGTGTGACCCAAGTGCAGAAGTCGGTATGTGACTGTCTCAAGGACATCTTCAGGCACCCAGTCTTGTGGCCTTGGGCCATTGCTTAACTGTGGAGCTTTCCTTACAAGCTTTGACCTTGGTCTTGGATTTTTGCCCCCTTGTGGACAATTACCTGCAGAGTTTGACCTTGATCTCTGGCATCAGCCATCTGTGAACTCAAGATTCTAGGCACAGTCTGTTCTGCTCTTCTATATCAAACCATACTGTTATTTTTTATGAACTGTGGCAACTGTGGTGAGGGATGTTGGTAGTGAGATGTGAGTGTGTGTAATCAGGAGGCATATGAGAATTCCGTTCTTTCTACTTGTTTTATTGCGAACTTGAGAATGCTCTAAAAAGCAGTGTCTGTTTGTCTTTTCTCAGGTCACCTCAAGAAAAAATCAGAGTCTAACCATGGCACCTGTAATGTCATCACTGCAGTCCACATTCTGGTTTTTCTCCCCTACCCCTGGGCACATGCCAGGATGATACTTCTCTGCCCACTTGTCACTAGATGTGGTCATGTAACTGGCCATGGACAGTAAATGTGATTCATGTCACCTCTGGGTGAAAGTCCTCATGAGTTAGTGTGCAACATACCCTGAGTTTTCTCCCCCTGCAATGACTGGGGGTGTTCCTGGCTGTGAGGCTGTTGTCCTGCTTCTCAGGGTGAAGGTGGGACAGAGCCCGACATCGGCGCTGTGTGGGTGCAGTAAACTCTTGAGTTGCGAGGATTGTTGCTGGAGTGTAACCTAGCCTGCCCTGGTTGAGCAACGCCTGAGGTGCTGCTGTCAGTGATCCTCAATGACAAAGGAGATAGGAACATTGACTTTCAAGATCTCGTTTGAATAAATTAACCTTTATTTAAAAATAGGAGGTTCAACAAAACTTGGCTTCTATTTTCACATGAAAACTATTTCTAGTAATTGTGTTCTTTTTCTGAAAGTTTCAAAAGTCATTTGCTTTTGAGTTCTGTGTGTATTTTATACGTGTTTTTTCAGAGGCAGGATTAGGAGGAGTTGATTAAATAGCTCATGTAAAAATATATTTGTTATGTAATACAAGGAGGGAAGGTTGGAAAGTATAGTGTATATGCTGTGGGTGGAAATATTTTAGTATGTAGCTCATGTGAAAGAATATCCTCAAGGAAATATAAAAGCAGTCAAAATGGCTTGAGAAAATATCTTTTTTATCTTAAATTTGATTTTATTTTTGATGTTGTTTACATAGTTGACAGGGATGCATGCCCATGAGGACCACTGATTAGGGTGGGGAGAGTTGAGGCGTAGGGGAAGGTAGGTGGGACAAATGCTTCCAATTTTCCTTTTCTTTTGGTTGCGGAGGAGGAGAGAAGGAGGGAAAGGGGGCACTGCAAGTTGTCAAATTAATCAGCACCTGGGGGTGGGGGATATCCACTTGATGTCATCTTAGAAGCTCCAACGTGGAGAATTTCTGAGGGTATTGCTTGAGTGGTTTTGTTAGTTCCAAGATGCTGTTGGCTTCATTGCTCCAAGACTGAAAAAATCTTTCCAAGGTCCGTTGGCTAACAAAGTCCCCCCTAGTGCATCCACTCACCCATACACTTGGCCAGGAGACTTGTTCAACCTGCTCTACTCTCCATCTTCTGACATGGCATTTGACATCGTCTGCAGGCATGCAAGTACAGTGGCCCCATCTGTGGAAGTCCCCCAGAAGTTATTCCCTACTTGCAATGTACTCCCTCCGTGGTTCCTCCCTCCCACATAGCCCCAAACCCCTTTCACTGGGCAGTCTACAACCTCCACATCTGTAAATGGGCGCAGGTCCCCAGGCCTGGTCTTCTGGTGGGGCAGTGTGCCAGCCAGGGGTCCCACCTACCTGCCTGCCCAGGGCACGTGTGTACACTGAGAAAAATCTCTTTTCAGATTGGTTAACTATAGGTAAGTTGGTAAACTGCTTTTCTTTTTTTATAACAGCATCATCCTATATGGATATGTTCTTTATTTTGGACACTTTATTCCTCTAGAAACTTCAAGTCTTGGCCTGTGACATCTTTCCCTGTGTGCCTCCCCCTTTCCTTGAAGCTGTGGTGCCTATATCTCTCTCACTCATGTTTTTGCTTTCCTTCTTTCTTCTCATTTTGAAGGACATAAAGAGATAAAGAGGGAGAGTTGGGATGAATGTCTGTGAGAGAAGTGGGTCAAACTGGGAGAAGACATGATCAAATCTCAGCACATTCTAAATATAGGACAAGCGATCCATAAAAGGAATAGAAAATATTCATAGAGTCTTCACTTTTACCTCTCTATCTATCTTTTCCCTGTGGGTTAACAAAAAGAAAGGTATAGGAAAATTAAAAAAAAAACACACAACAGCGAAACTGAAAGGTAGATAAATGGTTTTGTTGTATTTTATAACATGTTATTTACTCTCCCTTACTTGAATTTCAAAGTCCTTGAACTCTAGTAGCTTTATTTTTGCTCTGAATATTCGGAGTTCAACCTTTTTTTTGTGTATTGTTTGGGTGAACCTCTGCAGATATACATAACTCCATTTTATGTTATCTTTGGCTCCTTACATTTAAAAAAAGTTATTGATGAGAGAAAGAGGCAGATGGAGGGAGGGAGGAATGGAGTGAGAGAGTGAGAGCAAGCGAGTGAGCTCAAATTTACTGGTTCATTTTCTAAACTCTTACAATAGCCAGGGTTTGACCAGATTTGGTGAGCAGCTGGAAGCTCGGCCTGAGTCTGCTGTATGGTGGTGGGGGCAGGTGGGCAGGGACTCAACGCCTGGAGTCTCCAGGGTGTGTATTAGCAGGAAGCTTGAACTAGAAATGAAGTCAGGATTCCAATTCAGGCTTCTTGATTTGGGATGCAGGTATCCATGTGGTATTTTAACTACTTTGCCAAAGCCTGCCTCTGTATTCTAAAATTGTTTTGGTGTAATAGATTATGCAGTACCTTTCTCTATTAGGTTCTTCTACTAACCATTCAATCTGTGTTATTTTTATCTTCCCCCAAAGACAGTTAATACCTTGGAACTTCACAAGTGCACACATGTGATGGCTAAACAGTGCCTGCAGCCCCGCCCTGACCCTACAAAGATATCCCGTTCAGTTCCTGGTAGTCTATTGCTTCACATGACAAAAGAGACTTTTTAGCTGTGACTAAATTAAGGTTCCTGAAATGAGATTATCCTGTGCAGGTTGAGCAGGTGGGTCCAGTGTCATCATGAGAGTACCTAGAAGAAGGCAAGGAGGCGCAGAGGACAAGAGGGGATGATGTGACAGTGGAACTGGGGTGGGAGATAGAAAAGCCTCATGATGGGGCCAGGGTCCAAAGAAAGTAGAAACCTTTAGAAGGTGGGAAAGACATTTGAGGGAAGTACATTCTTCCCAGGTGGCTTCAGAAGTAACGATGTACCGATACCTTGAGCTTTGCCAGCCAAAACTGATTCCATACTTCCCACCTCCAGAGCTGTAGGACAGGAAGTGAGGTTTTAAATTGCTGTGTTTGTGAGAACTGATTACAGCAGTCATGGAAAATGAACACATTGTTATGCTCTTCCCAGTCCTCTATTTCTGCTACACATAATTTAGCATTTTTCTTATCATGCTCAAAAATTTTACCATGTGTAAATGGTAGAATATGAATTCCCAGTGGACTGGAAACAGAAATTTAGAAATTTCCTGGAGTGCCTCACTATTCTTAGGTATTCATTGATTCAGATGTTGGAAGTGGTTTACAATTTGGTACAAAAAAAAAAAAAATTGGAGTAATCAAAGGCATTCTTCCCACTAAATTCCAACATTTTGTTTTTGAGTTCCATGTCACATGCAGTGTTAGGTGCATGGCACCTATTTACTGGAAACAAAAGCATCATGAATAATTAGCCAGCACTTGATGCTTTGAGTTGAAATCTTGAAGATAAAGGAGAAAAAAAAAAAAAAGCAGCAGCAGCAGCCAGTATGATAACCCCCACCTGCAGTGCCAGTGTTGTGCTGGATTTTGAAATCCCCAGAAAATCACCTACGTTCTTCACCAGCATCCCATATGGGCACCAGTTTGAGTCCCGCTTCTAATCCAGCTCCCTGTTTATGACGTGGGAAGACAGCAGAGGATGGCCCAATTGCTTGGGCTTTTGTAGGAGACCCAGAAAGAAGTTCCTGGCTCCTAATTTTGGATAGGCTCAGCTCTTAATCAGTGGATGGAAGACATATCTCTCTCTCTCTCTCGTCTATCTCTGTAAAATCTTTATTTCAAAAAATGTTTTCTGTAAATTTTAATTCAACTAAAATATGATTTTTTTTTTTCTGAAGAAAGGACAGGGGCCAGCACTGTGGTGCAGTGGGTTGAGCCACCCACAGTATGGCATCCCATATGGGCACTGGGTCCAGTCCCAGTTGCTTCTGATACAGCTTCCTGATGATGTGCCTGGGAAAACAGCCAAAGATGCCCAAGCATCCTGCCACTCACCTGAGATAATTGAATGGAATTCTTGGCTTCAGCCTGGCCCAGCCCTAGGTATTTGGATATTTGGGGAAGCGAACCAATGAATGGAAGATCTCTTCCTCTCTCTAACTCTGCCTTTCAAGTAAATAAATTTCAAAAAAGAAAAAGGAGAAAATGAAAATCAAGATGAATCTGAAAGTCCTTCTCATCTGTTTAGCTAATTACATTTAGATATATTAAGTGAAAAATGCTGAAAACAAACATTCACCCAATTCTAAACAAGAAATTTTTCCTTCAAATAATGTAAGAGAAATAGGCATAACATGGGGCTGGTATCATGGCTCAACAGACTAATCGTTCATCTTCAAGCAGGGCGCAGGTTCATATCCCGGCCGTTCCATTTCAACTGTCTGTTTATGGCCTGGGAAAGCAGTGGAGGATGTCCTGAGTCCTGGGGACTCCGCAACAATGTGGGGGACCTGCAAAAGGCTCCTGCTCCCAGGTTTGGATAAGCTCAGCTCTGGCTGTTGCAGCCATTTGGGGAGTATATTAGGGAGCAAACTATCAGATGCAAGATCTTTCCCACTCTGTCTCTTTTTTTCTCTGTTAATCTGCTTTTCCAATAAATCTTTTTTTTTTTTTTTAAGTAGGCAAGATGTAACAGTTTACACTGCTCCGATTCAGTTCAAATAACTCATATTTTAAAATCCATGGAATAGATCCATACTGTGCTAAGAGATAAAGAGGTTACAGTTCTACCCAAAGGACTTTGGTCTATGCTAAAGGGCCTTTAAATGTAGTTGGGAAGGAACACTAACACTCAAGGTTACCAGGTAGTGTGTCAGGTTTGGAGATTATTGGAGTATTCTATAATTCAGATTTTGGAGGTATTTAGATTTTGGGACTACCGAATTAGTACCTTACCCATTTACAAAATTTTTACCAAGAACCTATTATAGTTCTCTGTGAGTTTCTATTTGGAGAGTATAATAGTGGAGTAATATGAAAGAAATAACTGATATACAGGAATGAATTAGGTGCTAAGCAGAATAATGTTTTGTATTTATTTCTGAATGAAAATGGAAGTGGAACTGTGATTTTTCAAGGAAAGTCTTTTTTTAAATTATTATTCATTAATTACATTGTATTAGTTTCATAGGTACTGGGATTTCCCCCACTCCTCCCCACACCCTCCCCCCATGGTGGATTGCTCCACACTATTACATGACCACAGGTTAAGTTCAGTTGAGATTCCCTCACTGCAAGCATATACCAAACATAGAGTCCAGCATCTTACTGTCCAGCCTAGTTCAACGGCTTCTTAGGCAGACCCTTCCAATATACCATCAGCAAAAATTTACATCGTTATGGAATTAATTGACATAGCAATGAGTAACCAATATGTTAAAAATAAATGCGGGTTCTTAACCACATTCTGTGACCACCTCATTGACATCAAGGAAAGTCTTATAAGGAGAGCCTTGAAGGATGAGCAGGTCTTTAAATCCAGGTTGAAGGACGAGCCAGTCATGAGAGGGTAGTTAGGAGATGTTTAGGTGGACTGAAGGCCGTTGGAAGGCCAAGCGTGACTTTCCCACTGTTGCAGCAGCAAATCATCACACATTATCTTACGGTTCTGCAGGGCTTACACAGGTACACCGGGAGAAAATCAAGGTGTTGGCAGAGCTGAGTTCCATTATTGAGGTCCCAAGGGGAGTTTCCTCCCGTTTCGGGCCTCTGGAGGTCCCTCGCCACACTGGCTTGGGCTCCTTTCCTCAGGCTCTGGAGCCAGCCATGGTGTTTGTGTAATTATTCCTCATAATCACAGCTCCTTTTACTCCTTCTTTTGCCTCCCTTGCCCAGTATTAAAGGCCCTTGTGATTGGCTCTACCGGAATATATATATATTGGAGAGAGGGAGGGGAAGACAGAAGAGGAAGGTGGGAAGAGTGGCAGGCTGGGGGGAGGGTGAGGAATTTCTTTTTTTTTTTTAATTATTTATTATTTAACTTCATTAATTACATTGTATTATGTGACACAGTTACATAGATACTTGGGTTCTCCCCCCCCTCCCCATACCCTCCCACCATGGTGGATTCCTCCACCTTGTTGCATAACCACAGCTCAAGTTCAGTTGAGATTCCCCCATTGCAAGCGTATACCAAACATAGAGTCCAGCATCTTATTGTCCAGTCAAGTTCAACAGCTTCTTAGGTATATTCTCTCTGGCCTGAAGACAGAGCCAGCAGAGTATCATCCCAGTCAATTGAAAGCTCCAACATACCATCAGCAAAAATTTACATCATTATGGAATTAATTGACATAGTAATGAGTAACCAATATGTTAAAAGTAAATGCGAGTTCCCAGCCACCTTCTGTGACCACCTCATTGACATTTCAATTTTAGTTTATACACAACATATAACATTCAAAACATAACATGTTATACATAAGATCATATCATCTTAAATTAAGGCAAACATGTGGTATTTAACCTTTTGGGATTGGCTCATTTCCCTTAGCATTATGGTTTCCAGTTTGGCCCATTTAGCCACAAAGAACTGCATTTTGTTTTTTTTAATAGCTGAGTAGTATTCCATGGAGTAGATGAACCATAGCTTTCTTATCCAATCCTCTGTTGATGGGCATTTTGGTTGCTTTCATGTTTTTGCAATTACTGATTGTGCTGCTATGAGCATAGGAGTGCATGTTGGTTTCTCATAAAACAATTGTTCTGGATATATTCCTAGGAGTGCTATTGCTGGATCATACGGTATGTTGAATTTGAGTTGTTTGAATATTCTCCATACTGATTTCCATAGAGGCTGTACCAGCCTGCAGCCCCACCAGCAGTGGAGTAGGGATCCCTTTTCCCCGCAACCTCGCCAACAAGTGTTGTTGGTGCTTTTATTCATGTGGGCCAGTCTTACTGGCGTTAGGTGGTACCTCATTGATGTTTTAATTTGGATTTCCCTTATTGCCAGGGAACTTGAGCATTTTTTCATATGTTTATTTGCCATTTGGGTTTGTTCCTTTGTGAAGTGTTTGCCCATTTCCCGTGCCCATTTCTTGAGTGGCTTGTTTGTTTTGACGTTTTGGTTGTTTTGTGAGGGTGAGGAATTTCTGTCCTCTGGTTCACTCCCCAAATACCTGCAGTAGCTGGGGCTGAGTTGGGTTCAAGCTAGGAGTTGGGAACATGATCAAGGTGGCTCATCCCAGTCATTGGAGCTGTCACCACTGCCTCCTGGGGTCTGCTTCAGTGGGAAGTTGGGAGTCCCAAACTCAGGCACTCCACTGCGGGATGCAGACATCATAATGGCTAGCCTAAATGCCTGTTATCATCTTCTTGAAATTAATTATTTTTCATAGGTTTCTAGGACTTGGGCTATGGGCATGTTTGAGGGGGTTATTATTTGGCCTACCACCAGTAGTAAGGAGGAGCTAATCTTGAGTGGCAAAGAGGCCAAAAGAAGAAAGGCTATGAATGCAGTGATGGGGCGGCACAGAGCCCCTACCAGCCTGAGGCTTGCCACATCTTTAGACTGCTTTAACTGTAGCACAGGAAATGGATCAAACAGGCAGAATCAGGGAAGGTTAGGAGGCCACCACTGCCTGATATACACACAAAATCTATGACACCAGGCCTTTGAAAAGCAAAAGGCTTTATTATTGGCCTAAGTGAATAGGCAGATATTAAAATTTGATTTTCTGTCAGGTCTTCGGGGAAGCCTAATGGATTAGCCAGGAGAAAATTGGCATGCTGAAAGGCTGGAGAGGCAAGTTCTGATTGGCCGGGCTTGGAATAAGGCAAGCACGGTAGGACAGGAAAGCTGGATTTTAAGAATATGAGCGAGTCACTGTTCAAGCTGGATAACTAGGAAAGTCAGGGGAAAATTGTAAGCAGGGAGTCTGGGGCTTCTGGGGCACCGGGATGAAAGGGGAGTCCACATGGGCAGCCCAAAGGTCTAAGACGGAAACAGTCTTATTCGGTCCGGCAGCCACCTCTGCTCATTTCTCATCAATATTTATGGCTTAAGTGCAGTTTCTAGAAAATTTGGCAGAGTATGTTCATTCACTATGTGTTCCATCGCACAATTAACAAAAGGGAGACCAAAACGGGGGCGGGGACGGGTAGTCCCAAATAATAACAAGGCTGAAGCTCACAAGGAGCTGGACCCGGGATTTCTAAAATGGTCCAAACCGCAGGCAGAGCGCGCAGCCCAGAGAGCCACCGGACGGACTGCTCGTCTGCGTCCCGCCACCACGCGGCTCTCCGGGTCTTCAAGAGCCCCCTAGGCGCAGCCCCGACCCGCCCTGGCTCGCCGGCGGGGTCCGAGCCCACGACGGAGGCACACGCGGGCTCTGGACGCCCATGGGGGTAGGGGAGAGCCCGAGCCCGAGCCCGAGCCCGAGCCCGAGCCGCCATCACGCGCGCCAGTCGCCGCCTTCCGCCTCCGTAACTTCCGGGTGCCACTGTCACTTCATTCCGGTCGGGAGCTGAAGGCGCTGGGTTCCGTCCTCGCGTCTGAATCCTTCAGGACTGCCGCCGGCCTGTTCCCAGAGGGAGGGACATGAGCGTCCCCGGGCCGCAGTCCCCCGACGGGGGCCTGACGGTGCCGCCCGGCAGCCTGGAGGTCAGGGAATTGATGCCGGGTACGTGCGGCAGGGCCAGGGTGCGAGTGGGTGGGAACCGCCAGCCACCTCCCTCCCGGGAGCGGCGGAGGTCGGGCTGGGGAAGCCATGGGTCCCGGTGCGGTGGGCGACCCCGAGGAGGAGTTTGTTGGTGTTCTCTGACGGTCGTTGACCGCTTGTGATGATAGTGGTGGGGATGGACTCGTTCGAACGATGATCTCTTTCTCATTCAGAGAAATAATGTGAGCACTCATGAAATGCGCTTTTTTCCCTGACATTCCTCAGTCTTTTCTCAGCTCGAATTCCAGGAGAGGCTCAAGACACAATGCCGCAAGGCGTCCCCTGAATGCAATAAGTTAGCTTGGCTTGTGTGCCCCATCTTCGAGAGAACCAACATTACCACTTAGCGTTTTCTGTGTTTTGTGCCACAGATGAAGATGGCTGCAGAGCTTTGGCTGTCTGCTCTCCCCCAGACCCCCAAGTCTTTTCCAGAGAGCAGAGCTCTTCGCCTTTCTCTGCTGGAAAGATCACTGGTTTTTCCTTGTGATCTCTTCCTCTTCATACTTCGTGTCTATGAATAACTTCGTTGTGCACTGATGGGATTGCTTAGGAAGTCCAACTTAAGTTGAAAATACCACAAATTGAAGTGCACCCAGCCTAACAAACATAACTTAGCAGAATGCGCTGCAAGTTGTTGTTTATGCACCCTCCTGATACGGGCCTTGCCAGCAATTTCCTACTGTGCACTGCGCCTGAGGAAGCATTAAAATTCATAATCTGAAGTTTGGATTTTATTGAATACAGGTGACTTTACCGACACCATGAGGTTGAACCATCAGAGATCAGAGGCCAGCTGCATGTATTTTGAGTTGGGCTCCTCTCCTCACTCTGGCTTGTCCCAGTTGACACAGGGCATAAATAAAAGCCAGTGTCTGATTACGTTGATAACGCCAAGTGACTCTCACTTGAAAGTTTGAAGCTGCTCCTATGTCTTTCCTCTTTATTGTCTTCCATTTCTGTTTAGGGCTCTCCTGTACAGTTTTCACTTCCTCTTTTTGTTTTCAAAGCAGCAGTTGTAAAGCTAACCCGCTTCTTATCTTGCTAGTCTAGCTCACCTGTCCATCTGCTGATACATCACTGCTGGGACCAAGCTGTAGTCACGTCTGTCCTTTGTTCAGAAATCTTCAGTGTCTCCTTGTTACTTAGGACGAAGTCCAGACCCGTTAACTTGACAGTGGAGGACGTGTCCCGGCTGGCAGCACAGCCTAACACATAGTTCCCTGTGGCCGTGTGTAAAGGCCTGGCTGGCACTCCAGACCTTCCCTCCAGAGCAAGCCTGCATGCCCATCTTTCCTCAGGCTGCTGTGTTCTGTCCCTTCCATTCCTGTCATGGAAATAGTCCTCATAGATGGTTGCTGGAAGTGTAAACTGATCCTGTCTTCTAGGAGGGCAGCTTTGGCATGTCGTTTAGAAAATGCAATACTTTTCGTCTCAACAGACTTTTTCCAAGAACATTTGTTAGTGGAGCAGTGACACTAATATGCAAAGATAAACTCACTGAAGCGTTGTTTGAAATCACGAAGGGTAAAGCTAACCCAACGATCCATTCATAGTGGACTGGTTAAACAAACTGTGTCATTAATAAAGAATTGTGTCATTAAAAAAGAATGTGTCAGATCCACGTATACATGTATACATAGACATCTAGACACATTTAATAGGAAAATGCAGAGAGCAGGATGAGGACTGTTTGTAATAAAGAGTATGTCCATGGGCATGTAGAGGCACTTTGTGGAACGTAGATAAGAAACTCCAAAGTAATTCCTTCTGGAGTTGGAGGATGACAAGCAGGATTTTTACTTTCATTGTGCTTTCCTCCATAATGTTTTAAGTTTTTACACTGTGTGACACTTGGAGCATTGGCTGAAAGGTCCAGAGCTGATTTAGAAGTGGATAGCACAGCTGGACATGACCTTCCTTTCCTCTGCACTCCCACAGCCGTTAATGTTTCTCTAATGGCACACCTCATAGTCCTCAATTGCCCTGTACTGTGCCCTTCCGGCCACGAGGACTAGATTTGCCTTACGGTTGTGGCCTCAGAGCCACTGCATAACAGACATTCAGGGATTATTCCCTGTATGAATAAGGAAGGGACACTTTCTTCTGTACTTCCCCCACAATAACTTACCTTGCATTTAGTAGTCATGACTTGTCCAATAATCCATCAGAAGACTTGGAAGTGGAGCATGCCCACAAGCTAATATATTTGTAAAAGAAGTGAGTTAGTGGTAATCCTTAGTTTATTTCTGATATTAAAGTTTGCTATATTTACTTTAAAAAATTGGTGTTTGCACTATTACTGTAATCAAGTCTTAGGCAGTGACATTAATTGCCAGATATAATTTAATCAGTTCCCGTCTGATGACACATTGTTACATAATATCCTTAAGTGCTTCACTTTTTCCACTATGTTTGTGTGTGTGTGCATGCAAAGTTTCAGTGTCAAGTTAGCTAGCTCTTAACTGTGTAAAAATTGTAAATGTGAGCATTGCAATGTTTATGTGTTTTTAGGATTCAGATAAAAATACGTTGTATCCTTCATTCTGACAAAAATTTAAACCTGGGGTTAAAGATTAATATAGAACTGTGTTAATAAGCAATGCACTGTGATAAATATTTCCATGTTTCTTGTTGCTACCAGACTGTGATTGGAGGTATTTCAGAGTTTAATATTAAGTATAAAGTGATTTGACAAAACAAAAACAAACAAAAGTGATTTGATAGTATAGTTCTAGCTAAGTGGCCATTTTAACTTTTTTTTTTTTTTTTAAACCTGTGATTCTGAAATCTTAAACCAGGGGTAGGCATCTGGCGTAGCCCTGACGCAATCTGTGTGCCGCGTTGGGTTGCTTGGGTTCAGTGGCCAGCTTGGGCTCTGCCTCCACCTTCTTAATGATGCAGTGGTGATGGCTCAAGTCATTAGGTTCTTGCGACCCACGTGGAGGACCTGCATTGAATTTCTAGCTTCTGGCTTTGGCCCAGACTTACCTTGCCCTGGCTATTGCAGGCATTCAGTAAAATGAACGAGAAGGTTAGAGCTCCCTTTCTTTCTCTCAGGGGTAGGGTGGGGAGGAGAAAAAAGAGAAAGAAGAAAAATAAAACACAGATTTACTTGAATCCAATTTAGAAATTGTTTTTTCTTTTCTTGATAGAAATACTGATTCATAGATTTCTTTCAACTTAGACATTCATCCGCTTGAATGCCTGGCATAGTGCTTGCCCATTTACTATTCAAGGGAGAGGATCAGGCGTTGATTCTTGGGTCAGGACTAAATTTACACATAAGACAATAACTCTACATTATTTTTACAGGATATTAAGATGAAGAATTTTTTTAAAGATTTATTTAGTTTTATTACAAAGACAGATATACACAGAGGAGGAGAGACAGAGAGGAAGATCTTCCATCCGATGATTCACTCCCCAAGTGAGTGCAACTGCCAGTGCTGCGCTGATCCGAAGCCAGGAGCCAGGAACCTCCTCCAGGTCTCCCACATGGGTCAGGGTCCCAAAGCATTGGGCCATCCTCAACTGCTTTCCCAGGCCACAAGCAGGGAGCTGGATGGGAAGTGGAGCTGCCGGGATTAGAACCAACATCCATATGGATCCCGGCACATTCAAGGCGGGGACGTTAGGCGCTAGACCATGGCGCTGGCCCAAGATAAGGATTTAGAAAATTTAGAAAATTAGAAAATTCCCCCCAAGAGGGGGAATTAGAAAATCTTTCTTCACTAACAAATCACAAAAACACTCCCCTTTACCTGGATATAATATATTCAATTATATGCAAAATACATATTGGACAATATTTTGTTTCTGCAGAATAGAAAACATGTTTTTAAGTATTGCATTTTTTTATATAATTTCTGCATTCTTTTGAAAGCAAGAATACTTTAATTCAGGCTTATACTTTTTGACTCATTAAAAACCATAAATCCTGTGTCCTGAAAAAGATACAGAATCTTTTTTTTAAAAATATATCTATTTTTTTTATTGGAAAGGCAGATTTACAGAGAGAAAAAGAGAGGAAGAGATCTTCCATCCTCTGGTTCACTCCCCAAGTGGCCATACTGACTAGAACTGAGCTGATCAGAAGCCAGGAGCTTTTTTTGGGTCTCCCACGGGTGTAGGCTTTGGCCCATACTCTATTGCTTTCCTAGGCCACAAGCAGAGAGCTGGAAGGGAAGTGGAGCAGCCAGGACATGAACCAGCACCCACATGGGATCCTGGCATTTGCAAGGAAAGGACTTTAACCACTAGGCTACTGTGCCAGGCCTTTGAGCTATCTTTTGCCTTCCCCGCTAGATTAGCAGGGAACTGGATCAGAAACAGAGAAAGGGCCCGGCGGCGTGGCCTAGCAACTAAAGTCCTCGCCTTGAAAGCCCCGGGATCCCATATGGGCGCCGGTTCTAATCCCGGCAGCTCTACTTGCCATCCAGCTCCCTGCTTGTGGCCTGGGAAAGCAGTTGAGGACGGCCCAATGCATTGGGACACTGCACCCGCGTGGGAGACCTGGAAGAGGTTCCTGGTTCCCGGCATCGGATCGGCGTGCACTGGCTGTTGCGGCTCACTTGGGGAGTGAATCATCGGATGGAAGATCTTCCTCTCTGTCTCTCCTTCTCTGTGTATATCTGGCTGTAATAAAATGAATAAATCTTTAAAACAAAACAAAACAAAACAAAAGACAGAAACAGAGAAATAGAGGCTTGAACTGACACTCTTATGGGATGCCCGCCTTGGAAGCAGTGTTTAATCTACTGTATAATGCTAGCCCTCCAACAAAATTATAAATATGGTAATTTTGTTGTTGTTTTTTGAAAGCCAGAATTAAGAAACAAAGACATACAGAGAGGTCTTCCGTCTGCTGGTTCACTCCCCAGATGACTGCCATGGCGAGAGCTGTGCCAGTCCCAAGCCAGGAACTAGGAGCTTCTTTTGGGCCTCCCACGTGGGTGTAGTGGTTCAAGTGCTTATGCCATTCTCCTCTGCTGCCCAGTGCCACTATCATTGAGCTGGACTGGAAGTGGAGCAGCTGGGACTGGAACCAGTGCCCATATGGGATGTTGGCATTTCAAGTGGAGGCTATGGTGCTGGTCTCTTCATAGTCTTTTATTCTAGAGTATAATTAACACTAGTGACTTAAAACACTTTGGGAGTGCTCTTGGTTTGTTTGTTTTTTTAGGGAAGTCAGAGGTACAAGTTTAAAAGGAAAAGAAGAATGGCTGGGAAAGTGGGTGCATGCTCTCAGCTCCACAGTACAACTCCTACCCTCCTTCCTGTCCACTGTTGCTCTCATAATTATCAGTGTCCATTTTAAGGCTTCCTAAAGGTGTTTTTTGCTTGGGGCCAGGTTTGAGTGATGCTTCTCCAGATGAAGGGTTAATAGAGGACCTGAGTGTAGAAGACAGAGCTGTGGAGCAGCTGGCCGAAGGATTGCTTTCCCACTACTTGCCAGATCTGCAGAGATCAAAACAAGCCCTCCAGGAACTCACGTAAGCTGACAGACACCCTCATCTGTGTTCATTTACTCTGTGGAGTAGTCACAATGTACTGTATAACTGTGTACACCGTCAAAGGTTAATGCTTTGTAGTGTTTAATCATTTAGAGTATTGCTGTGGAAGTGGAGGAGCACAAGGTAATCTAAATGTGGAAGGCAAGCTGAATACAGCTAGAGTGATCTCTTCTAAGAATCACTGCAACTCTTACCTAGTCTGATTTGTTTTGTTTCTATAAAAGTATTGCCTGTTAGGGATTGTTGCGTGATGGGTATATACATTCCTAAGCAGAACTGAAAAACTGCCTCCATCATAGCCTCACTGTTTCGGTTTTCGGCTGCTGGTTCATATGAGTTACCAGAGATCCTTAAGTATATAATTTTTTTAATGTCCTGTTTGCGTCCCTGGAGATAACTCTACTAGGATAAAAAGGGCTGGTGGATATACTAAGAGAACAGGATTAGGTAGAACCCATCGAGTAATATCAGTGTACAAAAATAGATGCTATGATTCACTCATCTCCTACCCAGAAAACAGACTTGGCTTCTGCTTCCTGCTGGGTCGGTTTCTCTCTGGTTGGCCTGTCAGTTCTCTATTTGGTGATCACCTGTAAACTGGTTATAAATTGCCACTGCTTGAAGACTCACTCTTTAAAAATTTATTTCAGAAACCTTATCAGGTTTTGGAGAAACATTATTTCTCCGTAAAAGTGAGAAACCTTAAAGGTGAGAAATAATCAGTTAGGCCTGTTTTGCAGTTATTAGTAAGTAAGGTTTTGATCCCTTTCCCTCCCCTCTCCCCTCCCCTCCCCTTCCCTTTTCATTCCTCCTCTGTTTCTTTCTTAAAGATTGTGTTTATTTTTTGAAAGACAGAGTTACAGAGAGATATCAATCTATCTTCCATCTGCTGGTTCATTCCCCAAAATGTCACAGTGGCCAGGGCTGGGGCAGGCTGGAACAAGGAACCAGGAGCTTCATCTGGATCTCCCACATGGTACAGGGACCCAAGTACTTGGGCCATCAGCCACTGCTTTCCAAGGCATATTGGCAGCAAGCTGGCTGAGAACGGAACAGCCAAGACACAAACAGCACCCACAGGGGATGCTAGCATTACAAGTATTGGCTTACCCACGGTGCCACAATGCCAGCCCAGAGGATCTCTTTTCTCCCAGGGGTTGTTCCTCAGACAGACAGCATCAGGGCTTCATCTTGACTCTCAACATATTTACCACAGATTACACAAAGCTTCAGAGACATGGAAATGTAATCATCCTTTCTGTCGCATTGTATTGCAAGTAAACAGTGTTGAAAACTTCTCCAGTACCCAGATTTGTGGGTCAGGAAGGCACTCTTATTTATAATTATAGGGTTTTTAAAATACTTGAAAGGCAGAGGAAAAGTGAGAGAAAGACAGAGGGAGGGCAAATGGAGGAAGGAAATAAGAGAAAGTCTTCCATTTGCTGTTGTGTTTTCCAAATGCCCCCAAACAGCTGTGGCTGGGCCAGGATAAAGGCAATGAACCAGGAACTCCATTCTTAGTCTCCCAAATGGGTGGCAGGGGCCCCCAGCTTCACCACAATGCTGATCTCTAGAATTATGATTGTATTTTAAAGGCTACAGATCAGGACTAGTCAAATGAAGAGGCACATAGGGTAAAGTCTGTGAAGGCACCAAACACAGAGGTTTCTGTATCCTCTCAGTGAAATTGGGGTCTCCTTGAGTGTCAGAGCATTCCCATTCAGGAAGTCCCACCAAGTCTTACTATCCTGAATTTTTATTGGGACTTTAACACATAGGCATAAGCATCAGTCTACAGCCCTTTCTCCTTGAAGGTTAGATTGACACCACATAACTCAAAGTCCCAGTCCTCTTATCACATGGTATTTCTGGCATGACCAGCCCCCTATCTTATAGTTATGAGAACATAGCATAAATCACCTTACTGCTTTCTTAGTATAAACCCAAGGTTCAAGGAGTTCAGGAATAACAGATATTCCCATCACTTGAAGATTTTGAGGATTCTTGGTAGCTTTGAAATGGGAAACAGGAACAGACATCATGAGAAAGAATCATTATTATTCAACAGCTGTCTATTTAGATCTTTTGCCTGTTAAAATTTTTTTTTTATTTTAAATTTTATTTTAAATGTTGTTTGTATAGTTGAGAGGGATGCACACCCATGTGAAACTCTGATTAGCATGGGGAGAGTTGAGATATGGAGGAAGGACAAACATTTACGTATTTTCGTGTGTCCACATTGGGAGAAGTGAAGAGTCCACTCTTTGCTATCAAACTACATCAGCACACGGGGATGGGGAAGAGTCATTTGATGACGCCTTAGAGACCCCAGTGTGAGGAAGAGTGTTCCAAAGGTGCTACTTGAGTGTTGATAGTTCCGAGACATCATTAGCTTCATTGCACTAGGGATGAGAAAATCTTTCCAAGGTCTACTGGCTGACCAAGTTCACCTTAATGCATCCGGAGGTCCAGGAACATGTTGCAAAGCTTGGCTAGGAGAACTGGCCAATCTGTTCTGCTTTCCATCCTCTGATCAGGTGCTTGACATCCTCTGCTGGTGGCCTAGTTGAGCTGGCTGTTGTGTCCCCTGTGTACATCTGGACATGCTATCCTCTGCACACATATCAACAAGTGAGGAGGCTGAGTCCTGACACATGCACTCCCAGGTTGGAGTACACATACTGTGATTTTCCCTATGAGCAGGGTTTGAGTTCAGCCATCTAGTTGGGGACTCCCCCAAGAAACCTTGCTTGAGGTGATCTCAGTCTTTGCTCTTGTGTGTGCCAGCCAGTGCAGAGTCAGGTTTGGTCCATCAATTGCACCAGCCAATGCACATACTGGTGGATGTAGCTGCCTGGTCAGTTCTGCACTCAGCTCCATCTCTCATGTGAACTGATGGGTATTGTGGCCTATGCCAGTTCAGCCTGGCCTTCACACACTTCATGTGGCTTAGTCAGGGCAACCCCTACTAACACCCACCAGATCTGCCCTCAGCCCCAATTTTTTGTGTACTGGCATGTACTGTTACCTAGCCTGTTCTGTCTCAAATCCCATTTGGCTCTCGTGCACACCTATGAGTGCTGCAGCTTAGCTCAGCCTGACCCACTTCCAGCCCCAGCCCCACATGCATGCTGAAGGGTGCTGCCACCTTGCCCAACCTGGTCCACTACCAGCCTGGCTTTTGTGTTCTCCAGCAGGAACTGCAGTCTAGCAGAGAAGTGTCCACAGTTTCCCTACCATGCCCATTACCAGTCCCAGATCTTAAACTTAACAGCAGGGGTCCAGCTTGATACAATCTGCACTCAATCCGGGTGCTTGCCAACAGATGCTGTAGCCTGGATTGGCTGGCCCACACCCATTCTGACTTTTGTGCCAGCAAGTATAGCAAAGTAACCCAGCCCATCCTCCAGTCCCAGCTTTCATGCTCACCAGTGGAAGTAGAGGCCAAACAAGAGTGTCTTCAAAGTTCCCCTACCAGGCCTGCTCCCAGCCCTAGGTTTTGCATGTGCGAGCAGGTTCTGTGGCCCAGTCTGCAGTGGCCCACCCCCTAGTCTCAGCATTTGGCTGGTGCTATAACTTGGCTCAGCCTGGCCTGCCTCCAGTCTTAACTCTTACCAGTAGGTGCAACAGCCTAATGCTGCCTGGCTCACCCCAACCCTGTGTGAATTGGCGGGTGTTGCAGTCCAACATGGCTCAGCCTGTGCCCCATTCTGGCTCTTGGTCATGCCAGTGTGTGCTGTGGACTGGCTCATTCTGGCCCATGCTCAGACCTGGCTCACATATATGCCGGTGGGTACTGCAGCCCATTCTGACCTGGCCTGTCCTCAGCCCCAGCTCTCACGTTTACCAGAAGGAGCTTCAACCTAGCAGGGGAGTCCCCCAAGGTTCCCTACCAGGGTTGTTTCCAGCCCCATATCTTGTGTATTCTGGCAGGTGCTGCAGCCTAGCCTGATATTGCTAACTGGTACTCACCAGCAGTTACTGTGGCCTAACCCAACTGGCCTGCACCCATTTTGACTCTCACTGGTGGGGACTACAATCTAGCCTGGCCTGGCCCACCCCCAGATCTGGCTCTTATGTGAACTTGTGGGTGCTGTGACCTAGCCTAACTTGTCCCATACCCATTCTGGGTCTCATAAGCACCAGGGGTGCTGCCGTTTTGCCCAGCCTGGTTTGCCCTCAGCACTAGCTCTCACACTCCTCAGTGGGAGCTGTAGCCCAACAGGGGAGTACCCCAGATTTCCCTTTCCAGGCTCATTCCCAGTGCTGGATCTGTGCGTGCTGGTAGATGCTTCAACCCAGCCTGACATGGTCCACCCACAGTCTCAGCTTTCATTTGGTGGGTGTTGCAACCTAACTGGGCATGGCTCACAGCTTATACTGGCTCTCATGTATACCAGTGGATGCTGTGGCTTGACCCATGCTGGCCTTTCCACAGACACTGCCTGCACAAATGCTAATCAGTACTGTGATCTGGCCTGGCCTGGCCTAGTTCACCTCCAGTTCTTGGCTATTTTGCTGCCCAGCAGGAGGTTCAACCTAGCAGGTAAATTCCGCATTTTCCCCTAACAGGCCTGTTACCAGCAATAAATGTGTGTGCGAGTGGGTGCTATGGCCTGCCCTCAGTCCTGGCCTTTGCATGTGCCAGTGGGTACTACAGCCTGGCTCAGCCTGGCTTCCTCCCAGCCCTAGCTCTTGTGAGTGTCAAGTGGGTGCCTGTCAGGTGAGTTTTGTGGTCCAGCCTGACTCAGCCCATCACTACCCCCACTCTCTGCTTAAACTGGTAGGTGCTACAGTCCCACAGAGGCGAGCCCACAAGTTCCCTACAGATTTTCCCCCCAGATCTGGTTCTGTCACGTTTTGGTGAGTGTTGCGGCCCAACTTGACGTGACCTACCCCTGTTTTGACACTCATGGGCGGGTGCTGTGGCCTAGCCCAGCCAGGCATGTCTCCCAGCCCCAGCTTTTACATGCACCAGTGGGTGGTGGGTGATGCTATTTAATTCAGCCCAGGTCCTACATGAGTGGGTGCCTTGGCCTGACCCAGACATGCCCTCTGGTTCCACCCTCTAAGCCACTCCCTCAGCTCCCTTACCTACCTACAAGAACAGTGGCTGGGTCCATGGGAACCTCCAAGAAACCACCCTTCCCCTGTCAAACATGCCCCCTTCAACTCCCATTTCAGCATGTTCCCAGACCTCTTTCCCTAAGCAATCTGCAGCTGCCCCCTTCTGAAGGCCAGAGTGATGTGTCCTGACCTGGCATTCTCCACCTTAACCACATATTAGAATAGGTAGTTAACACAGATTTGGCATTAACCAGGCCCAGAATGTCCAACAGCCTTGGCTGCTTTTCTCCCAGCACTGTAACACTTGTCTAGGTACAGGATTTCCTTTGCTTGTCTTACTGTATGACGTAGAACTCAGTGCAATGTTGAATAGAAGTCGTGAGAGGAAACATGCCTTGCTCTTGATCTTCAGGGCAAAGTATCTAGTTTCTCACTGCATAATGTTAGATGTAGATTTTTTTAGGTGTTCCTTATCAAATTGAGGAAGTTCATCTCCTTTACTAGTTTATCAGGAGTATTCTTTTTTTTATTTATTATTTTTAATTCATTAATTACATTGTATTATGTGACACAGTTTCATAGGTACTTGGATTCTCCCCACCCCTCCCCAAACCCTCCCACCATGGTGGATTCCTCCACCTTGTTGCATAACCACAGTTCAAGTTCAGTTGAGATTCCCCCATTGCAAGCATATACCAAACATAGAGTCCAGCATCTTATTGTCCAGTCAAGTTCAACGGCTTCTTAGGTATACCCTCTCTGGTCTGAATATCGGGAGTATTCTTAATCATGAATAATGTTGGATTTTGCCAAATGTTTTCTTCTACATTAATTGATGCAGCCAAAAAATTTGTCTTTAGTCTGTTGATGTGGTAGATTACGGTAATTTCAAATGTTGAATCTGCTTTGCATGCTTGGAATAAATTTCACTTGGTTGTCAAGTAAAACTTGTTTTTACATTGTTGGATTTGAAAGGCAAAGTTACAGAGAGACAGAGAGAAAGAACTCCCATCTCTTGGTTCATTTCCCAGTGGCTACAATGATGAAGCCAGAAGCTTCATCAGAGTCTCCTATATGTGTACAGGACCCAAGTAGTTGGACCATCTTCATCTGCTTTCTCAGTCACATTAGAATGAATTAGAAGTGAACTTGGAACCAGTGCCCATATGGAATGCTAGTGTTGCAGGTGATGGCTTAATCCGCTCTGCCATAATGCCAGCCTTTCTTTTGAGGATTTTGACATCTATGTTCATGAGAGATACCCATCTATAGTTTTTTCTTCCTTTAATGTCTTTGTCTGGTTTTGGTTTTAGGGTAGTGCTATCCTCATAGAGTAAGTCAGCAAGTGCATCCTTTGCTTATGATTTTGGTATCATTCATTCCTTATATGTTTGGTTGAAAACCACTGAAGCCATCTGGCCTTGGTACTTTCTTGGAAGATGACTACTTACTGATTGAATTTATTTAACATAGGCCTGCTTAGGTTTTCTGTCTTTCCCTGTGTGAGTTTTAGTAATTGCATCTTTCAAGGAATTTCTATTCATTGTCAGATTTGTGAGCATAAAGCTGCAATGGCCAAAGTTGAGCCAATCCGAAGCCAGGTGCCAGGAGCTTCTTCTGGGTCTCCAGGTGGAGAGACCCAAAGACTCGAACCATTTTCTGTTGCTTTCCCAAGCCATAAATAGGAAGTTAGGTCAGAACTGGAGCAGCTGATGGCCTGCCAATGCCAAAGGCAGAGGCTTAGCCTATTGTAACACAGCTCTGGCCCCATTACTTCCCTTTTTCATCAGTACTCTTTACGTAGTACAATTTTTTTTAAGGATTTATTTATTTTTATTACAAAGTCAGATACACAGAGAGGAGGATAGACAGAGAGGAAGATCTTCCGTCTGATGGTCACTCCCCAAGTGAGCCTCAACGGCCAGTGCTGTGCCGATCCGATGCCAGGAACCAGGAACCTCCTCTGGGTCTCCCACGTGGGTGCAGGGTCCCAAAGCATTGGGCCGTCCTCGACTGCTTTCCCATGCCACAAGTAGGGAGCTGGATGGGAAGTGGAGCTGCCGGGATTAGAACCGGCGCCCATATGGGATCCCGGGGTGTGTTCAGGGTGAGGACTTAAGCTGCTAGGCCATGCCACCGGGCCTACTTAGTACAATTTTTTAAAAAGATTTATTTATTTATTGGAAAGGCAGATATACAGAGAGAAGGAGACAAGAGAGAAAAATTTTCCATCTGCTGATTCACTCCCCAAGTTGCAGCAATGACTGGAGCTGAGCCAATCTGAAACCAGGAGCTAGGAGCTCCTTCCAGGTCTCCCACATGGGTTCAAGGTCCCAAAGCTTTGGGCCATCCTTGACTGCTTTCCCAGGCCACAAGCAGAGAGCTGGAAGGGAAGTGGCGCAGCCAGGACACAAACTGGCGCCCATATAGGATCCTGGTGGTTTAAAGGCAAGGATTTAGCTGCTGTTACTGAGCCGGGACCACTTACTACAATTTTTAACAAGCAAATCACATTGTATTTTCCTGTGTCTGTAGCACATTTTAAATCAATCCAGTTAGCTGACTCCCTTAGTGTCGCTTATTCCTGTGATGGTCACATGTATTGATTTGGAGAGGAATATTGGGACATTGGTTTCTTTTCCTCAGTAGGTTTTTTTTTGTTCCTCAGTAGGTTTTAATGTAGAATCTAGAAATTACTTGGCCCGACCATCTTATTTTGTGAATAATAGGGTTATTTACAAATATGAGAACACAGCTGGCTGTTGACAGGGGAATGTTAGGATGTGTGATCATACTCTCTCCATCCTACTGCTTATTTATCCCTCTTGACATATCCTCAGCATGGCATCGTTGTCAACTCAAGTTTGAAAAGTCTTTGCTTCTCATTTCCTTTATGAACATGCTGCAACTTTTTTAAGTAAACTCTTTTTTTTGAATGCTGCTAAAGTAGAAAATATCCTTGGATATTTTTGATCACCTTAGTTATTAGAGGCAAGAATAAAATATTTAGTTACCTGAATGTCTCTTTGGAATACTGTTTTGAGAAAGAAGATGCTAAATCCAGTAAGCCTCTGCAAGTCAGTAAATTTCCAACTTAACTTTTAAGCTTTGTGGTAACTAAGCTGAAAGTGATTTCTTTTAATGAGCCAGCACTTAGAATATGTAAATTTATTTATTTATTTTTTTAATTTCAGGATTACATTTTTATTTTATTTCTGTTTCAGACAAAACCAAGTTGTCTTATTAGACACCCTGGAACAAGAGATTTCAAAATTTAAAGAATGCCATTCTATGTTGGACATTAATGCTTTGGTAAGTGTGACTTAGTTGATACTGCTTAATGGCAATTTTGTAGAAAGTGGACAGTTTGAGAATGATCTTATTATAGATATTATGATAGAAATAGTTGACTAATTAACTTTAATCAGAAGCTGTATGGCATTTTGAAGAGGTGAACTAAAACTCTTTAAGAAAAAGAACCTTTTGCTGCCTTTATTTTTCTCTTAAACATCAGAAATAGGTTGGTTTGAATGATTTTGTAGAAATCTATACTCACCTCAGTAACAGAACTTTTCGTTTGGCAAATGTGGTATGTTGTCATTTTCTTTCCGTACAGTCAATAAGCACAGTTTATACCTCTAGCATTAGACAGAGGCCTGTGTTAGTGAGTACAGAATCTTCTGCCCAGTAGGCCCTAACTTCTTACAGATGAGACGGGCAGGACCATGCTGACCTTTTTTTGTGCGCACTGCTGAAATTGTGCTGCAGTAGATGAATGTTTGTTCAATGAATGAATGAACCAAGCAGCATAAGGTTGTTAAGTCAGTCTGCAGGGGCAGATACAGAGTAGTTTTACATCTGGGAATGGATAAGCGAGAAGGCCGAGAGACCTGGAGAGAGGGTCTGTAAGCTCATGGCTCGTCAGAGTCCAACTTGTAGCAGTACTAAGCTGTGAAGCCATCTACTGACACTTCTCTGATTTCTTCTCTTTCTGTTATCTTGAGAACAAGGCGCTTTTTTTTTTTTTTTTATTAAACTTCTCTCCCACTTACTTACTTGGCCAGCAGCATCTTCCCAGTTTCATTTTTGGTTGTGCAGGCTGGCTGAGATAGAAAATCTATACTTACAACTCCTTGGGAAGCAAAGTGTCTTTGCAGAGCTTGTTCTCCTTGTCTGAGTTCAGAACTCCAAGGAGCATCACTGAGCCTGTCCACAGTGATCTCAGCGGCCTCTAGTCATTGCACAGCTCTTCCCTTGGAGCACATACTTCACTTAAGCAGTACTGTGTGACCTGGCCCAGTGCCCATCCTGTAACAGCACTAGGGAGTGTTTCGCTTTCCTTAAATGAAACTGAGCATGATTGAATCATCTCACTGAAAATTTAGGATTATGTTTTGTGTTTTTAGTACAATATCGTATCTGTCTCCAATGTGATGTAAATGTCTGTTTTATTGTTTGCTAGTTTTTTTTTTTCTGTCTGAACTAAATAAAACACTTCCAAAATCCTACTGATGGTTTAAATGAAGCTTTTATTTCGTAATTTTAAGTATAGAGATTAGGCTCTAGAAAACCTTGACTGACTTATGAAGAGTGAGCTGCAATTCAAGCATAGCTTATTTATCCATGTTGATATTTTAGCCTATTTCAAACTGACTGTTGGTTTACTTTTCTGTGAAGTTCACTGAGGCCAAACATTACCATGCCAAGTTGGTGAACATAAGGAAAGAGATGCTGATGCTTCATGAGAAGACATCAAAGTTAAAAGTGAGTTGAAAATTCTTTCACATTCTTTATAAAAATAGAAAAATAAAAATAAGTTTATGAAGATAAAAATTTTATTTTCTTTACATTTTTTTGTTTTTATATCTCCAAATAACATATTTAATTTGTAGTACATACTATTTTTTAAGCCAGCATTTTTGAACCCCACTTTGAGTTTCTCCACTAATAGCTGGACTGATATACTTGTATTTTGTGGAAGTGTAGCTCCAGTTCTCTTTTTATAAGAAGATGAAGTGATTTTGTCTGAATCATAGGAATCTCAGGACATTGAAAAAGTTAAATAACAAACACATTAACAAATATTGTTTACTTCAAAGTAATGTTGCTTGTAGACCTTAACCTATGATTCTTTATGATTCTTGATTGTCCTCCAGGTTTTTACTCTTTTTTTTTTTTTTTAATATAGAAACGAGCACTGAAACTACAGCAGAAGAGGCAAAAAGAAGAGTTGGAAAGGGAGCAGCAGCGGGAGAAGGAATTTGAAAGAGAAAAGCAGTTAACTGCCAAACCAGCTAAAAGGACATGAAAGTTGTGTTCGTGTGTTTGCTAAGCCCTGTCCCATGTTCTTTGGATGTAGGATGGCTGGAGTGTAGAGTGACAAGGGAGTGCCTTATACCTTGGTTACACCAGGATTGCTATGTCTTCCCATGTTCATTTCAGCCATCCAGCCAGCCTTTTCCCTTGGCAGTAGATGTAACATCACTTGTTTCGATTTGATTATTAACATGTATTTTTTTTTTCAACTTATGTTTACCTAATTTAAAAATTCTCTGAATCGTTTTAAACTGAAAAATGGCTTGATGTCAGGCTCTAAACTCTAAATCGTTAAAAAATAGTATTAATTTTAAAAGATAGTATGAGTTTTTTCAGCTTTTTGAGTACAGATTTACTTCTTTTATTTTTGCCTTATTTTGGAGTGCAGAGATGTAAAAGCGTTGCTATTGTTTGAAATGACTCACCTTTCTTGCAGTGCAACATTGACCTTTGGCAGTTGCCTTTTCATTGCTTATATTAAGAAGACATATCCATTGTTTAATTGCACATGCCCTTGAAAAAGAGGTGGGGAAAGCTTATGTGAATAGCGTAACACAAAAAGGTATGTTCAGGAAATGACAGCTGCTTAGATGGGAAAGATGAGTGGCCAGGTGCTAAATGGAGTCTATTGATCACATAGTCCATGCTTTGTAGTGCTGACGCTTTGTAGCTTTTGTGTTCAAAGTAGATTACATCTGCTCCTAAAGCTTGGCAGAGATGGTGGAACTATTACACACTCACCTGTGCTTATGTGTCCGCAATGTTAGTAACAGTCATCGCAGACTTAGACAGTTCTTTTTTTTTTTTTAATCTTTTTTTTTTAAAGATTTATTTATTTTGATTGACTTTGGAAAGTCAGATATACAAAGAGGAGGAGAGACAGAGAGGAAAATGTTTCATCTGTTGATTCACTCCCCAGGTGCTGCAAAGCCAGGAGCCAGGAGCTGCCTCCAGGGCTCCTTCATGGGTGCAGGGTCCCAAGGCTTTGGGCCGTCCTCGACTGCTTTTGCAGGCCACAAGCAGGGAGCTGGATGGGAAGCAGGGCCATGGGGATTAGCACCAGTGCCCATATAGGATCCCAGCGTGCATTCAAGACGAGGACCTTAGCTGCTAGGCTTCTGCACTGGGCCCTAGTTTCTTGTTTTTCAAAAATTCTTAAGGTTGAATCATATGTACCAGCTGCCACTTTATAGATAACAGAAATAGTGGGAGATCAGTAAGTAGCTTCACAAAAGCAATAGGATCATACCTTAGTGTTTTCTAGAATATTTCCTGGCTATCGTAGTTTGAAATTTATGAGAGAACTCTCATGTTTCATTGTTAAAACTGAGAATATTAGGCATTGTTTTCATGTTACTTAAAATTCACCTGGTCTCAAAGTACATGATTAGAATGTGTGTCTTTGGTAAGTCACATCACACTTTTGGTGAGGTGGAGTAACTACCTCTGATCAGATATCAATCAGGCTAACAATGGAGAAAATATGAGATTTAAATTGAGTGCTAAGAATGGATTTGTTTAAAGGGAGAAACAATTTCTTTGAAAGCTTTTCACTTCTTTTAATGAATGAATTATGATCTCACAATTCACTTAATTTTGACCTTATATTTAGGAATAGAAATAAATGACAAAAAGAACTGTGTTGTCCTCCAACACTTACTAAAACTGCCTCGGGAAGGATGCACTGGAGTTAGCACAATGTCCAGATTTCTGAATGTACTCTTTTCTAATGTATTTCACAGGCTATGCATTGTTTCTCAGAGTGGGCTTGGAGCAACCGTAGCATTTGTGTGACTTGCTTGTTCCTGGACACTTTGCTCAATCTGCCAAAGCAAACCAGTGTCTGTCTTTTAAGCCTGCGCCCCGCCATGATCCTGATGCTTGTTGAAAATGAGAAACACCAGCATGGCAGTTTAAGGTCAGTGTTTCCTACACTGGGCTGCATGGCACTCTCACTTGGAACTTCCAAAAACCAACCCCAGTTCTGGTGTGGAGCCCCTGGATTCTTGGCCCTCAGTTCTGGAGTGGAACCCTTAGTGATCCAAGAGCTTCCCAGGTGAGCCTGAGGCTCTGCTGGGGTCTACTGGCTCTCATGATTCACATGTATAAGCAGGGAGAGAGTTTAAAAGCTCCCCAGTTGCTCTTGGGATTAATCATGCGAACGGCTGCTTTTGATGTACTCTCAGATTTAGGACTGAACTTTACCAGGCAAGAAATAAATATAGAAGTCTGGTTAATTAATTGAACTTTTATAACCTGTGTTAAAATAAATCATGTTTACCGAATGAATGGCAAAGCACATCTATTTGCAGGATTGTATGTATTATTTTAGTTTTCAAGACTTTTTAAGATGTCAAAATGAATGTAAGCGTCCACTATTTTAAAATCAGTTGTAAATCAGAAGTTCTGTTATCTTAGTAATTAGAATATAAAACTTCAGCTGTATTTCAGAAACATAGAAACATAGCTTGAGGCTGAACTAGAGTCCATTAATAGTCTTCCTGTATTTTTGCATGGGAGGCCTCTGTCTCCTGGTTGAAAAAGATTGCCTGTCTTGAATCTATATCAGCATGGACTGAACTGAAATGGTGGCAGTCCATTTTGTATTGTCTTTGCATTAAGTATCATGTAAACAGACGCTGAATGTAATATAGATAGTATCCGTTGTGAGTTTTTGAGTGGATACAGTTTATTAATATATCAGTTATTTACTCATGTATCTGTCTGTTTTTGAACTTGTAAAATGTGAACTACCTTTTATGCATTTAATAAAAAAGACCTCTGAATTATCTGGTATGTTTATGAAGTACCATTCCATATGTAACATTGTAAATTTCCTTTTATGTAAATTATTTCAAAACTTACACTTTTTTCATCCTTTCCTGCCTTTTTTTAAAAATGATTTATTTATTTGTATTGGAAAGGCAGAGTTACAGACAGCAAAAGTATTCCATACACCAGTTCACTTACTTCCCAAATAGCTATACCGGCTGAAGCTTAGCTGATCCAAAGCCAGGAGCTTCTTTCAGGTCTCTCCCAAGGGTGCTGGGGCCCAAGGACTTGAGCCTTCCTACTTTACTTTCTAAGGCCATAAACAGGAAGCTAAATCAGAAATGGAGAAACCAGGACATAAAGTGGCACCCAGTGGGGTGCCAGCACTGCAGGAGGAAGCTTAGCTTATTGTGCCATGGCACCACCCTGCCTTGTTCCTTTTAATGTTGTCTATAGATTTTGTTTCTGAAATACCAGTTCACTTGTAAAATCCCTTCCAGAAAGGTGGTAGGAAGTGCTGTGGAACAACCCAACTTCATAGTTATTCACTATTTTTAAAAATTAATTAATTTATTTGAAAGGCAGAGTAGTAAAGAAAATTTTCAGCAGGTTTTCTCCCCAAATAGCCCTGGCCAAAGCCAGCAGCCAAGAGCTTTTAGGTGTCCCAAGTGCATGCAGGGCCTAGAACTCAAACTATCTTTGGCAGCTTTCTCAGGCACATTAGCTGGGAGCTGGATTGGAAATGGAGCTCCTGGGCCTCAAACCATTGCCCATATGCTCAGTGCTATAGGCAGTTGTTCAACCGACTGTGCCACAGCCCTGGCCCCTTTGGTTTTTTTTTTTTTGGGGGGGGGTGCTTAAAAATAATAGCTGCTGCTTTTATTGGTTTGTTAGAAAATACTTCAAAATATACAACCTGTATGTACAGCCTATAAATAATGGAAATTGCCAGCTAATTGAATGGATTAGATTTTTAAGTTTTTTTGTTGGGATTTTATGGAGTCTATGTACTTCTGTGTATGACATTTGGAGAAGACAAATTTTTCTCAGAAATTTTATGTCTGTGAGTAAGTTTACTTCAAAACGCTCAGAAAAATGAAATAAAAAAAAGATATTTTGGTGCAAAAACTTTTGGAACATTTTTTCATAATTCTTCTCCATGAGTTTTTTCTTTTTAATGTTTATTTTATTTTTATTGGAAAGTCAGATATACAGAGGAAGATCTTCCATCCGTTGAGTCACTCCCCAAGGTACTGTAATAGCTAGAGCTGAGCTCATCTGAAGCCAGGAGCTTCTTCAGGGTCTCCCCTGTGGGTGCAGGGTCCCAAGGCTTTGGGCCATCCTTGACT
The DNA here is from genome assembly GCF_030435755.1 of Ochotona princeps. Taxonomy (NCBI): domain Eukaryota; kingdom Metazoa; phylum Chordata; class Mammalia; order Lagomorpha; family Ochotonidae; genus Ochotona; species Ochotona princeps. The sequence continues at coordinate 33,685,563 of NC_080837.1, read as the reverse complement.
GCTTTCCCAGGCCATAAGCAGGGACCTGGATAGGAACCTAGCACGTGCAAGGTGAGGACTTTGGCTGCTAGGCTACTGCACTGGGCCCTCCATGATTTTTTTGAAGATTCGCTCATAGTCTTGGGTTTTTGTATATGTGTACTATATTTTAGTCTTATTATAGTAAGCTTACTATTGTTAAATTTATTATTATTAATCAGTTAGATTAATTCATTTTTGATTCTCCATGAACTATCCTCCAGAGTTGCACGTATGGATTTCATGAGATTCGTATGTGTATTTGCAACCTTAGCCTTCCACACTTCATTGTGCACATATTAAAACTGTGACTTAATTTCTAGGTTTTTATTTTGAATAAAGGTAGTTCAGGTGCTGTGAGTTTGAACAGCTATTTAAGGTTCAGTTTGTGGCTAGCTTGGCAATACTGTGTGGATTCGACTATAAATCCATTCCTGATGTGGTCCCAGAAGTCTGCAGAGCCCAAATTTGGATAAGGATGAGGCAGGAAATCACTGAGAATATCTGGATGCTGTAGGTTTTTATTTTTAGACTTGCCTTTCATCCATTAGAAAGCAAAGTGCAAGGGAATATTAAGAAAAGCAAATCTGAAGACCGTAATGTTCCTAGCATCCACTTTAATTGTGAAAAATCAAATTTAAAAACATATAGAGCCCTAATAACAAAGAAGTTAGGGCTGTGGACTCTGAAGTCAGGTTTCCTTGGTTCATATTCCTGCTTGATCTGGGGCTTTGAAAAGATTGCTTCAACTGTGTGTGCCTCACTTTGCATAATTGTAAAAGTGGGATAGTAAGAATGTCTAGCTTCAAAAGGTTGTGAAATTTAAAAATTTCTACATAAAACCCTTCAAAAATATTGAGTTCAAATGTTGTTTCTTAGTGTCTTGAAGTCATAATCACATGGGGGTGGCCACATGTTTTGCCCTTTACCTATATAGGGTTTGAACTGCTTAGAATCCTTCTTCCTGAAATGACTACCTGTTGGAGACCTATTCAGTGTCACCTCTTCATGGATTTTCTCACTGCCTCCTAAAGAATTTCTTTTTCTGTTATCAAAACATTTTCATGATGTGTTTTCTTTGATGCTTGTAATAGCAGCTATGTCTGTCTCTCAGGAACAAAGGATTTTTTTTAATATGTATTTTACACACACACACACACACACACACACCCCTCCCTTTGTTGCCTCATTCTGCAAATGCCCGCAACAGCCAGGGCTGGTCCACTCCTGCTGGGAAGCACAAGTGCAAACCAGGCCTCTGCATGTGAGTGACAGGGAACTGACCACTGCAGGAGCCATCACATGCTGCTCCCCAGGGTGCACATTACAGGAGTCCAGAGGCAGGAGTGAGGGCTTGAACCCAGCACTCCCACAGAGGCTGTGAGCATCCCAGGTGGCGTCTTCACAGCTAAGCCGTCTGCCTACGTACCAAAAGTATACCATGATTATCCTTTTTTTTTCCCTTGAGGTGCAGAACCTGGCTTGTAGTTGGTGTGTGAATGGAGGTTCTGAAGAGGAAGGAGGAGAGAAAAAAGAGAGTTGATTTTAAGGAACTGGGTTACAGGACTGTGGAAACTGGAAAGTCTGGAATTAGCAGGAGAGGCAGGTAAGCTGGAGATCCAGGAAAGAGCCCATGGTGCAGTTCGAAATCATTGTGGAGGTAGAATCCTCATTCCTCTGGGACCTCAGTCTTTCTTTCTCTTAAATCCTTCCAGCTGATTGGATGAGCCCCTTTGCACTATACATTTTTTTTTAATTGATTACATTGCATTATGTGACACAGTCCCATAGGCACTGGGATTCCCCCCACCCCTCCTCAAACCTTACCCCCCCATGGTGGAGTCCTCCACCTTGCTGCACTATACATTACAGAGGGTAATCTGCTTCATGTGAAAATGTTCTAATTTAAATTTTATTTCATTTAAAATATACCTTCACAGTAAAATCAGTACTATGTTTGACCCGTATCTGGGTACCATGATTAATCAAATTGTCCTATAAAGTTAGTTGTTACAGTTGGTTTTCACAATATCTTTTGGGTTTAATTGAATTTGGTAGGGGACAAAATACATATACATTATCTTTTTTTAAATTTTAGTTTTGATGATTTTTATGTACGTAGTTGATTAAAGTGGGAAGGGTCAAGGGCTGGAGGAAAATGGGTGAAACCATTGTTTCCACATTCTCTTTTTTTCTTACTATATCTTGGGGAAGGGAAGAGATAAGGGGAGAAGCCCAACTCAGCCTCCCAACTGTCTCCATACCCTGGGATGGGGGGTGGCCACCTGATGCCATACCAGCTTCTGCAATGTGGGACAGTGCATCATTTTTTAATTTCATTTTCTGTGAAATTTCTTTGGGAAATGTTTATTTTTTTGATTTGAAAGGTAGTTACAGGAAGAGATCTTCCATTGCTGGTTCACTCTGCAATCAGCTGCAATGGCTAGAGATAAGATTCTGGAGCCAAGAGCTTCTGGGTCTCTTACATGGGTGCAGGGACCCAAAAACCTGGGCCATCCTCTGCTGTTTTCTCAGGCCATTAGTAAGGAGCTTAAACCAGCACCCATATGGCATGCTGATGCTGCAGGTGGAGACTTAACTTGCTGTGCCACTGTGCTGGTCCCCCAATTTTCTGTAAATTTTTTAAGTACCTTCATATCTCAGGCCCAGTGCAATCACTTAGTGGCTAAAGTCCTCGACTTGCATGCACTGGGATCCCATATGAACACCAGTTTGTATCCTGGCTGCTCCACTTCCTATCCAGCTCCCTGCTTGTGGCCTGGGAAAGCAGTTAAGGATGGCACAAAGCCCTGGCTGGGACCCTGCACCCGTGTGGGAGACCCTGAAGAAGCTCCTGGCTACTGGCTTCAGATTGGCTCAGCTCCAGCCATTGCGGCTACTTGGGAAGTGGACCAGTGGATGGACTATATTTCCGTTTCTCCTTTTCTCTGTATATCTAACTTTCCAAGAAAAAAAATATATTTTTAAAAATTAAACAGGTGTAACAATAACTTGATTATATACATGCCAAATAAGGAATATTATAATAAAAATTAAATTCATACAATTCAGATATGGCTGGGGAGTTTGTAATCCTTGGATAATCCATATTACTATTTCCATGGCCAATTACATATTTAATCACACTAAAAAATAACAGTTCCCAAGGTCTTTGCAATCAGATGAACTCATCATGCGTGAGTGGACTGGAAGGTAGAAAAATGGAGGCCACTTTCATCAGCTACAGGTTGCTCAGGGAAGAGGTGGGCAGTCAGCTGGCCTGTGCTCCAGCACACGGTGAACACAGATGAAGACAGATGGGGTGCTGCTGCCATCTTGTGGTGCTCCTTGCTACCCAAGGTTTACAAATTCTGCTGCTGCCTTGTGTCACGATGTTTGGCTTCATCCTTTTTAACCCCATTTCTGTGTGTGTGTGTGTGTGTGTGTGTGTGTGTGTGTGTGTGTGTGTGTATGTGCTTTCTTTTTTTTTTTATTTATTTTTTATTGTATTTTTGTTGACGATATTTACATAGTTAATTACGGTTTTTAAAAAAAAAGGTTCAGGGGGTATAGGGAAGTGGGTAATAGTATTATGTCCATATTGTTTCCATCATGTATCTGAGGTAAAGGGGGGTATTGACGGAGAAGCCCCACCCAGTTTCCCACCCACCCCAAGTCCCGGATGTGGGGTATGCTCTGATATCCTTGCTCAAATGGTTTTAATAGTTCTCCAGTTATGAATCGCTGCCAGTTTCACTCGATGAGGTTGTCCATTGATTGACACAGTTCATCATAGAGTCTTCATTTGCCCAGTATTTCGTTGCCAACATATAGCTGAGATGGTTGATTGACTTGCTCTGTCCTCTGTCTTTTCTTGGCTAGGGTTCTGAGTCCTGCAGTTCGATTGGGGAGATTTCGTGCTTTCTTTTTTTTAAAAAAATTATTTTTTATGATGTTTACCTAGTTGATTAGGGTGGGAAGGGTCGAGGATTAGGGGAAGGTGGGTGAGACCATTGTTTGCACATTTTTTTCCTTCTTGTGTCCGGGGAAAGGAAGGAAGCCACACCCAGCCTCCCAACTGCCTCAGTATCCGGGAATGGGGAACAGCCGCTTGATGTCTTCCCAGGGTCCCCAATGTGGAGCATGCTCCAAGGGTTCTGCTCAAGTGGTTTTGATAGTTTTGAAGCGCTGTCGATCCCATCAATTCAAGGATGAGGAAATTTTTCCAAGGTCCACTGGCTGATATAGTCCACCTTAGAGTATCCATTTGCCCAGATATTTGCTGTCAACACATGGCTGGGGTAGTTGACCAATTTGTTCTGCCCTCCTGTGTAGGTTCAAGGAAATCTTGTGAGACTCCAAGGCTAGTGAAATGATTTTAATGTCCACTTGGGCGGCCACCTCTTGCCATAAACAAGAAGCACACTGTACAAAGTAAATGAGGGTTTCTATAGCAATTATCCATGAGGAAATCAATAGCTGCATGATATTGAGTAAATACATAATGATGGGATGTTTTGTGACATGGAGCAGGTAAAAAATTTAGAATGTTTAGGATTCTGATCAAGTTACTTCAATAAAGCTTTATGATGCCTGTGTGCGATCTATGGCTGGGAACAGGCCCAGTTGGGGAGCTAAGGGGACACCCTAGCTGGTTTCAGGTTCCCACCAAGGAGCGCGGGGGCTGGAATGGGGGCTGTGTTCTGATCAGGATATGGTTGTAGTCTCCTTTGGCACAAGTGTGGACTGGGACTGGACGCACAAAGCCAGGTTAGACTCCAGTACCATCTGGTGCCCTGGAGGACCAGGGTAGATGTAGGATGGACTAGGCTAGGTCTCTGCCCTACTAAGCCATGTGTGAGCTGTATGTGGGTATGGATGAGCTGTGGTTGGGCTGAAACATCCAACAGCAAGAACCAGATTGGGTTGAAGGCCAGTCAGGAAAGGCCATTGTTCCTACTAGGACAGGAGGTGAACTGAGTAGGGCTGGCTCATGGACCCACTGGTATATGTGAAATCTGGCATTGGGAGAGGTTTTGGTGGAGGAACCTGGACAACTCCTCTGGCAGAACACAGACCTGGCAGGTAAGCGCAAGAAGCACGATAGGAAACAGCCCAGAACAGGCCATGGAAAGTTTCTCACTGGCATACATTTGGCATGGGTTGGGGGCAGACCAGGCTGAATCAATTCACATCACCCACTAACGAATCCGAGCACTAGAACAGAGTGTGGGTCGAGCCAGGTTCGGTCGCTACAGAAACCAATGAACATTACAGAATGCCAAGTTGAGGTGACCTGTACTGGATGTGACTGCAGCGCCCAACAGCACATGTGAGAACCAGGGAGGGAGGGGGCAGATCTGGTAGGGGGAATGTGGAGGGCTCCCTGGTGGACAGCTACTCCCACTGGAGAGCATGAACTGGGATGGGGACAGACCAGACTAGGCAGGGCTACAACACCTGTGCGCCTCATGTGGACTAGATCAGGGAAAAGTCAGTCTGGGCTGATTATTCCTACTGGTGCAAGCATAAATCAGAGTGGGTGAGGGTTGTTTGGGTTTTACCGCAGAATCAGCTGGCAGAAACTGGCACTGGGGTCTAATTCTGTCAAGTTAAACCACAGAACCACCTGGAGAGTGCATAATCCAGGAGTGGGAGTGACCTAGAAGGGACATTGTGGGTACCTCCCTCTTGGGTTACCACTCCCACTGGAGGGCATGAAAACTAGGACAGGGGCAGGGGTGGCTAGACAAAAAGGCACCCAACAGCATGTGTGTGGGCTGATAGTGGAGCTGGTTAGATGGAACTAGGATTCAATGCCCATTGACATGTATGAAAGCTGAATGGGATGTGGAACAGACTGGACTAGTCTGTTGCACATACTGGCAAACCAGGGTAGGGGGTGGGCCTGGTGGGGTTACTGTGGGTCACTCCAACTAGGCTGCAGCTCCCACTGGTTTATGTGAGGGCCGAGTGTGTGCTGGGCAGAATCAGGCTGGATTGCAACACCCATGGGTTCCAGTGGAAGACAGGGCTGGAAACAAAACTAACCCAGCAATTGCAACCACCAGCTGATTGGGGCGATGGATTGTGCTTGGCCCTGTGCTTGCTAGTACATACAAGAATCTGGACTGGGAACACCTCAGACAATGTTTCTTTAGGGATCCCCCCAATCAAACTGCTGGACTCAGAAACCTAACCATGAAGACAGAGGACAGAACAAATCAATCAACTACCCCAGCCATATGTTAGCAGTGAAAAAATGGGCAAGCGGAGACTAAGATGGACTATGTCAATCGGAGGATTCTTCAGTGACCTCATCGTGCTTGGAATGGCCAAACTGGCAGCAGTTCATAACTGTTGAACTATCAAAACCACTTGAGCAAGACTCTCGGGGCATGCCCCATATCGGGGACCTGGGATGGGTGTGAGACTGGGTGGGGCTTCTCTCTTTACCTCCTTCTTTACCCCAGATATTGGGAAAAAAAGGGGGAAATAATAGTCTTACCCACTTTCCTGTAGCCCTTGAACCTTTGTGCCCTAAATATGTAAAGATTGTAAAAAAAAAAAAAAAGATTTATGATGCCAAAGTTCAGGATTCCAATCCTATCACTTCAGTGTAGACAGTAAACCGCATGCCTCGAAGGTAACTGTCCTTCCCAGGAATTCTAAAAACTCCAACATCATTCCTATCTCCTGTTTGCTTCCTGGTGTTTCAGAAAGCAAGGTTTTTCCCGTGATAGGATGCAGGTGTTTCTTAGGAGATTTGAGTTCCAGGAAGACATTTACCTTGACAATTAACCCTGTTCCCCTCCCTCCTCTGCTATGGAACCAGAAGTCCTCTGCAGGCCCCAGTAGACTGCCATACACTCCATGTGCATCTGAGTATGCCATCCACTGCTTCATCTAAGCCACTGAGGAGTCCTGATACATGCACTTCACGATCAGGCCACACATTCTGTGATTCTCCCCGTGGTTGGAGCTCTGAGTCCAGTGGTCGAATTTGGGGGATCACTAAAGAAACCTCATCTGAAGTGATCATAGACCCGACTCCAGTGTGTGCTTATCAGTACGGGGTCTGGCTCTGTCACCCACATCAACATACGCACACATTGGTAGTTGCAATTGCCGAGTTGGTTCTGTTTCCAACCCCTTCTCTTACATAAATTAGTGGGTGCTGCAGCCCAGCCCAACCCTGCCCACCACACACTCAGCCCTCACATACACCAGCAGGATCTGCAGCCTAGTCAGAGCAACCCCTATTAGTCCCCACTAGGCCTGCCCCCAGCCCTGGTTCATGTGCTTGCCAGTATGTGCAGCAGCCTGGTCCAATTTGTCCCACATCCCAGTCAGCTCTCATGTATGTTCATGGGCTTTGAAGCCTTGCTCAACCCAACCAGCCCACACTCATGCCAGCAGGTGTTACCTCCTGTCTAGCCAGGCCCGCCCCCAGCCCTGATTCTCATGCTCACTGGTGGGAGTTACAGCCTATTAGAGAGGTGCCTACAGTTTCCCTACTGGGCCCACTCTGTCATGGATCTTGTACTCTGTAGGTGATTCTGCAGTCTAGCTTGACAGGATTTACCCGCAGTCTCAGCACTTGACAACTAATGCTGCGGCCAAGTCCAAGCAGACTGCACTGTCTCTGGTTCATGCATGTACCAGTGGATACATTTGGTTAGCCCAGCCTTGCCCTCCCCCAACCCAGTTCACATGCAGGCCAACAGGTGTTATATCCCTGCCTGGTCTGGTCTGCCCCTGATCCCAGTTTTCTCACTCACCGGTGGGAGTGGTGGTACAGCAGGGGAGCCTTCTGCAGCCCCCTACCATGCTTACATCCCCCTCCTCTGGGTGTCATTTGTGCCAGTGGGTTCTGTGGCCCAGTCTAGCATGGCCCTCCTTGCCTTGGCATTTGCTGGTGGGTGCTGTGACCTGACCTGTCCTGGTCTGCCCCCAGTTCCAGCTCTTGCTGGTAGGTGCTACAGCCTAACCTAGCCCAGTGAGTTCCTAGTTCTGCCCCAAATGTGAACTGGCTGGTGTTGCAGCCTGACAGCCTGTCCCACACCCTATTTCTTTAGATAGATCAGACTTTCCTGTACGATGTGACTGTGAGATGTTTGTCAGCTTCTATGTGAAACATTAGTCTTGTGATTTGATATTGAGCTTGAATGTTTTAGATGGCAAGACTGTCCACAGCTGGGAGCTTGTGATTGAAATCCAGGTCTCATGTGGGTAGCAGGAGCCTGGTTTCTTGTGCCATCAATGCTGCTTCCTCATGCTGGAGTTTGGAGCCCCAGGCACTCCGATACAGGACATGAGGATTTTATCCATTGTCTTAAATAGTAGGCTAAATGTAAGCCTCCCAAGCAATGTGTATGCAGCTCTTTGACACTTGGATACTGAGTAGTTAATGAGTTCTTATGGGATTTGATTCCTAGGCTTATATTCCTGTTTTCCACACTTCCACAAATACTTTTTCAGTACCACCTTCTGCCCCTGCCTCTTCTCCATTTATGAAAACTTTAGCCAATTTCTGTTTATTGCTAATCTAAGCAATAAACATTTTCATTAACTTTTAGGTTGCCCTTGAATGTTACATTTGTCATGATTTTTTTTTTTTTTGCATATACATTGATTGGCTTATCAATAAGGTTGCTGCTTAGGGGGACTGGTTCTGCTTAAGGCCTGGGAAAGCAGAGGAGAATGCCTCAAGTCCTTGGTACTCTATGCCCATGTGGAAGACCTGGCAGAAACTCCTAGCTCCAAGCTTCAGATCAGATCAGCTCTAGCCATTGTGGCTGTTTGGAGAGTGAACCAGCTGATGAAAGACCTTCTTTCTCTATCTCTCCTCTCTCTGTAAAGTCTGCATTTCAAGTAAAAACAAATCTTTAATGATGCTGCTTGCAAACTTTGGTATTTCCATGCCTGTTGACCCAGAAATTCAAGAAGGAAGATGTTAATGACCGCCACTCTTGATGCAGTCTAGCTGTCAGCCTGTTGGCATTGTTTGTGGTATGTTTATTTGGTCCAGTACCTCTCCTTGAGACGATCTCATCTTCTGACTGGATTTCTAATCACGGATCTACTATGAGCTCCTTGCAAAAGCTAAGTTCTGAGCCTCAATTCTGTTGAGTGTGTTATGTGCCAGGTACTTCACGTGTAATCCCTCTAACTGCCGAGTCAGGGATTAGCTGTTTTTACCACCAGCGAGAGAGCAGAAAGCTAGGACACACTGAATCTGAGTAACTGCCAGGGACACACAGGTGTACTCGTTGGGGCTGAGAAAAGCCAAAGCTACCACATCACAGAGGAATTTTATGTTTCAAAGTTTTATTAGTTTATTTATCTGAAAGAGAGAGTGAGGGAGAGAAACAGGTTTCACTTGATGGTTCACTCACTCCTCAAATAGCTGTAATACCCAGATCTAACCCAGGTAGAAAGCAGAAGCCACAACTCCATCTGGGTGTCCTACAGTGATGGCAGGGACTCGGGTACTTGTGTCATAATCTATTGCCTTCCTAGTCACATTAGCAGGAAGGTGAGGAGTCAGAACTTGAACTGGCACTCTGATATGGGCTGCCAGTGTAATACAGCATGTCATGATGCTGGTCCTTTATGGATTTTTTTTTTTGATCTGGAGAGCCTAGGACTAGAGAGAGTAATGGACCTCACAAGTTTTACTGTAAATCACTCCCTAAAACTCTGTCCATGATATGGAATGATACGGATTCACCATTTCATTTGCTGATTCTCTTAACCCAGTGTGACACTTGGAAAAACAGAAATGGGGGTCGGGCAGGACAGGAGTTTCACTTTAGGTAAGGTTGTACCACATACTCATTTTGCTGCTAGGCCTCTGATTCTGGACAGACCTTGAAATGCCATGCTTCTCAGGATGGAGAGGAGCAGTGGCGAGACTGGAACTAGGACTTGGAACTAGGAGAGGTACAGCTTGGAGCCATAGCTGCATTAACAGTGAGGCTGGGATAGACAGGAGGAAGAGAAAGCTGCTGGGAGGAGCCAGCAGCACAGAATGATCCAGGCATCCCCAGTAACAAACGACCATTTCTGAGCCATTTCACCATCCTCCCCGCATGGAGGAAGCTGTCTCTGAGGTGGCCTTCCTGAGGTGGCAGCGTGCCACTTGATTTCCTTTACACTTTCATAGCTTTGAACACACCTCGGGACTGGAAGGCAGGTTTTCTTAGTCAGTGTTCTCGCAAGGTTAAATGTGCAGACTAGAGACAGTCCCCGAGCTGCCGGCATTCACAGCTGGGGATGCCTTGTAGGCCACAGCTCTCGGGCAGTGTTGGACAATGGGCTTGCTCACTTGACAGCACCAGTATGTGGTTTGGGGACAGTGGCAGCATTCGGGCCAGTGCACTCATCACCAGTGGTTTGTTTCTACCTCACAGCTTTGGCCTTGGATAATGAGTCCTGAGTTTTGTGAATTCACCCTCCTAGAACGAAGGAACAGGGAAGAGATTTGCTAATAGGTGCTCCTTTCTGGTTTGGATTGAGAGAGCCATGTTGTCCCTCTTGTCATCCACTCAGGAGCTCCTTATTCCACTGACTCACTTTCACCTCCCTAAAGAGAGGTGTCATCTGAGCAGGAGCCTGTGTCACTTTACAGGTCAAACTTGTTATTAAAGGTGCAGACTGGCATTTAAGGCAACCCTGTATCTCACCCACCCTGACCTCTGTTCTGGGCTCCTAAGGTGGCCATGAGGATACTCCTACACACTTATAGCTGCGGGAGCCTAAGGGCCAAGCACTGTGCCCCGAAACCTTACCTTTGCAGCAAGGGGTGCCTCCTTTAGGTTGCTACTGGACAGGGTTGAGGCAGGCAGAGATACGGAGGCAGGTATGCTCCTGGGAGGTGTGTGTGTGACTTTCCTGATGGCTGACTTTGGCACAAGGACTCCCCATTGGCCATGTTGAAGTTCTGCTTAGAGAGTTAGGATGCTTCCCTCCAGTCTTCATTCTTTTTCCTCACTCAGGCAGAGAGAGGCTGAAGGAAGTGGGCATGAGAGGACACACACAACCCACCACCCCTTAAGGCATCACAATGTGCATTAGCAGGAAGCTGCACAACCAGTGATAAAGTAGGAGTGGGGGTGACAAGCTGAGCTGGGAAGCATGCCTGTGGGTGCCACAGAGGACTGGAAGCGGCACTCAGCTGCCAGAAGCCAGGAGGCCTTAATCAGCTTCTTACTAAGTGGCTTGTGGCCGGTCAGTGGACTTTACCAGCTGAGAGTTATGGAAATGGTTGATGGAGCAACGTGTCTGTTTTGTCCCTAATGCAAAGTAAGCAACCAGGCAACAAAATGCTGTTTAGCATCTTTAATAGGGCTTGATAATAATTTAGGCTTTGTGGGGCACAGCTCTATATTACTGCTGTTAACTTGGATGTTGTAGTACAAAAGCTGCCTTGGACAGCATGTAAATAACAAGTGTAGCTGCGTTGAAAGAAAGCTTCATTCACAAAAACAGGTGGCTGTTTGATTTGACCTATGATTCAGGATTCAGTGGTCCCTGATCTATTTTTTCAAAAAGAGCAGACACTAATACACACACACACACACACACACACACACACACACACACCAGAATTGGAGGAGCAAGAGGCCAAGGGCAGTCACTTCAATAAAAATATCAAGATTAGTTCCGAGTCTTGAATCAACTTTCAGATCCTCTGACTGAAGGGGTGGTGAGGGAAGAGGCCTACCACACAATGGCACATACACACCATTCTCCATGTCCTCAAAGGGACCTATGGCCATGTGCCTCGGTGGCTCTGTGCCAGGAAACAGAATAACTAGGTGTTTCTGGAGCTATTGGGAAAAGGATCTGAGTTGACACTGACACTGAGAGACCTGCAGGAACATCATGGCCTTCCTTCTGGAGTGTGATCTTGTGAGGATCAGGTACAAAATGGTGTTCTGGATAATAAAGTCTTGTTTGGAATGGGCCCACTGGCCTACAGATCCACATAATCATGCTGCATCTTTTCCCATTGCCGTCTCCTCCAAAAGGATCTGCCCACAGGGTGGCTGGCACCTGCTGGAACACTCTCATTCCAATCATACTCGGAGTGTGTCACTCCATGTCTAAGCCAGGAGTGGAATTTGTTGTCCCCTAAACACAAGCCATTTAAAAAAAAAGTTGTTCATTTTTATGTGAAAAAGTTGATACAAAGAGGTCTTCCATCCATTGGTTCACTCCCCAGATGACTGCAGTGGTAGGAGCTAAGCTGATCTGAAGCCAGAAGCTCCTTCTGGGTCTCAATATGGGTACAGGAGCCCAAGGACTTGAGCCATCTTCTGCTGCTTTCTCGCACCATAAGCAAGGAGATGGATCAGAAGTGGAGCAGCTGGGACATGAACCAGCGCCTATATGGAATGCTGGTGCTGTCGGCAGAGGTTTAGCCTACAATGCCTCAGTGCCAGCCCTTTTATTTATTTATTTTTACCAAAAATTTAAAAAAATTGATTAGCCTCAAATTATGTGGAAACAAAATGGTAGCATTGCAACTCTAAAGACTTCAAAAATATTAGTCTCTTAAATCAGGTAGAAAACGAAGTGGAGTTAGAGTATTGTAGCAATAACACTGGCATGTGTAATTGCTCTTGTATTCACTCAAATCTTTCTTTAAATGGCTTTACATCTGGTGTCCTTTCAGTTCATCCTGCAAAACCTCTCTTAAAAAGGTACTGTCAAAAAAAAAAGAAAGAAAAGAATAATAATAATAATAATAAAAGAAACAAACACGAACAAAATGTACCGGAAACCAGATTTTGTGGTAAAGAACTCACTTTTTAGACATCTGGGAATGTCTTATTCATTTTCAAAGCAGAGTTTTGCTGGATAGAGGAATTTTAGTTGACATTATTATTATTATGAGTCTACTCATAGTGGTCCATTGCTTTCTGATCTCCAAAGTTTCTGATGAGAAATCTGATAATATTATTGAAGATCTTTTCTGTGTAATGAATCACCTCTGTTTCGTAGCTTTTAAGATTCTCTTTCTCTCCTTGATTAAAATCTCTTTTTTTTTTTAAAGATTTATTCATTTTATTACAGCCAGATATACACAGAGGAGAGACAGAGAGGAAGATCTTCCGTCCGATGATTCACTCCCCAAGTGAGCCGCAACGGGCCGATGCGCGCCGATCCGAAGCCGGGAACCAGGAACCTCTTCCAGGTCTCCCACGCGGGTGCAGTGTCCCATTGCATTGGGCCGTCCTCAACTGCTTTCCCAGGCCACAAGCAGGGAGCTGGATGGGAAGTGGAGCTGCCGGGATTAGAACCGGCGCCCATATGGGATCCCGGGGCTTTCAAGGCGAGGACTTTAGCCGCTAGGCCACGCCGCCGGGCCCTTGATTAAAATCTTAATCACGGCGCGCCCCAGTGTAGGTCTCCTTGAGTTCATCTTTTTTGGAGTTGATTGTACTTTTTTACATGTTAGTATTTATGTTTCTCATTGCATTTGAAAATATTTCAGCCAGAAGTTTCTTCCAGGTCTCCCACATGGGTACAGGGACTCAAGCACTTGGGCCATTCTCTGTCACCTTCACAGGCACAATCACAGGGAACTAGATTGGGAGTGAAGCATCAGGGACTTAAATTGGCATATAGTCAGTGTTTTTCTTATGTCCTAGAAGATCTCTTTGGAAGGAAAGCCTTAGCCTGCCTGAGCCGCATTACTGCTGCACAGCACTCTAAAATACATGCACTTAGCAGAAACAGAGTTTTTATTGTTACATCACCTGACTGATATATGTAAAAAAAATAACACAGTGAGAAGACTGTGGCAGGGGGACTTGGAGCCTACGACTAAAGTCCTTGCCTTGCACATGCCAGGATCCCATATGGGTGTTGGTTCTAATTGCAGTGGCCCTGCTTCCCATCCAGCTTCCTGCTGTGGCCTGAGAAAGCAGTTGAGAATGGCCCAAAGTCTTGGGACCCCGCACCCTCGTGGGAGACCTGGAAGAGGGCCCGGGCTCCTGGCTTCCATTATGGCCACTTGTGGAGTGAATCAACAGATGGAAGATCATCCTCTCTATCTTTCCTCCTCTCTGTATGTCTGGCTTTGCAATAAAAATAAAATAAATCTTAAAAAGAAAAAGACTGTGGGGGTTAGTGTTCGGCACAGCAAGTTAAACCACCACTTCCAATACCATTATCCCATTATCAGAGCACTGGTTTGAGTTGCAGCTGCACTGCTTCCAATCCAGTTCCCTGTTAATGTGCCTGGGGAATCAGAGGTTGATGGACCATGTATGTGGGCTCTTGCCAGCCATGCGGGAGATTGGAGTTCTTGGTGCCTTGCTTTAGTCTGGTCCAATCTTCATTGTTGTGGGCATCTGGGGAGTGAACCAGTGGATGAAATATCTTTTTCTTTCTCAAATAAATAAATAAATCCTAATAAAAGAAGACCTTATTCTTAGGGAGCTTATAGTATTCAGCTTCTTGCCCTGTGTTGGGAGGAACATCTATTACAATAGTCCTGGTGAAAGCCCATTGGCCAAGAATATTCTCTTCTTGCTCTGCCAGCTTTGATGCTGGCCTCTGATGTCCATCCTTAACTGGACACTCCCAAAGAGGACTTGAGTGGTCATTCTTTTTATATCTGTTTCCCATTCTGCAGTCATTTCTTATGGCACTGAGAATATTCCGGAGGTGGCTAGGCTGTTCCTGTTAAGAAGTGGTGCTGTGTTTTCCGCCTTTTAATTCCCACAGCTGTCCTGATTCCTTTCCGCATTTCCTACCGCCATGACATGACATTTTGATGGTCCTAGGAGTCTTTTCTACTTAATATATCCAGAACTAGTTTCTTGCTTGCAACCAAGAAGGCTGATTAAGATGGAGGATTTTGTAGTTTGAGAAGCACTGCACTAATTACTACTACACACACTAGAGCATCTGGTCCAAAAAACAGATTTTCTGTGACAAAAGGTGCCTTTTTCCTGCTATCTGGTAAGTAGATTGGCTTACAGCACACTTGGGTGGTGTTGAGGCTGCTTTAAATAAACAAATGAACAAACAACAGAGATATGTCATAGTAACTATCCTCTGTCTACCCCCTTCTGGTTCTAGAACTGCCTGGTGTTCTGGCAGGAGGACTACGGTGTGCTGCCAGGAACTCACTCCCTCCCCCGACTCCAGCTCCCTGACAAGGCTTGCTGCAGCACTTTACCGCTCCAGCCAGTGAGTTTGCTGCACCAGGTGTGAACCACTTCTCTGGCTACTCCCTGGCCCAGGGAAGCATGCGCTGCTAGGAAGGGATGCGAGTGGGCTTGCTGAATAGGCAAAAGCAGGGACATCATTTAAGGCTGCCTTTAGGCAGGTTCAACCTCTTTGCTTTTCTTCTCATGCCTTCCCTGTCTTGTGATGCTCAGGGGCCCTTTCTCTGTTCCATTCTCCGGCCCTGCCCATTCCTGTTGCTAACCCTCTCTACCCGTAAGTCTTTCCAAACCCTGTTGGTTTGCTTTCCCTCTGCTGGATGCTCTTGAATTGGGGTGTATTCTCCCTACGGCCAGCCTCTTCCATCACACCTCCTTCCCACCCTTTAATAGTCCTTCTCTTAGTTTCTTGTCTTCTCAAGTGTATGTCATTACTCCACGAGCTTTTTTTTTTTTTTTAAGATTTATTTTTATTGGAAAGGAAGATTTGCAGAGAGAAGGATAGGGAGAAAGTGGTTGCATCCGAAGCCAGGAACCAGGAACTTCTTCTGGGTCTCCCACACTAGTACAGGGTCCCAAGGCTTTAGACTGCTTTCCTTAGGCCACAAGCAGGGAACTGGATGAAAACTGGAGCAGCCGGGACATGAACCAGTGCCCATCTGGGATCCCAGCTCTTGAAAGGTGAGGAGCTAGCTACTGGGCCATTGGGCTGGGCCTGCCCCACAAACTTTACATAGTAGGAGGTAAAGTTTGTTTTGTTTTTCAACATTTTGTGTCTAAACAGGAGGCACAGGGCTTGCTTGACACATCTGACTATCAGATAAAAGAGAGAGAAAAAGAGAATAAACTCTCAGTCCTTGCTTGCTGTCTGATAGGTGACAGCCCTTGCTCTTATTTGAAGTGTTTTTCTTTTGCAATGGAAACGCAAAATGGGAGGATCTTGGGTGAGGCAGTAGAGCAAATACCCATGAAGCCACTGACACTGCAGTCTGCTTAGGGTGTGTTGTCTTCTCCGAATCTGACTTCACAGCTAGTAGCTTCAGGTCTCGCAGTAAGCCCATGATCCCTTTCTGCCTGCGTCCTTCTCATCTAACACTGAGCTTCTTAACTAGGAGGGGAAGAGGGTGTGGGGGCTAAGAAGTGGGGTAAAGCACTTTGGATAGATGAGGATATTTTTATTTGCAAAATTCTGATGCAATTTACTGGCATGTACAGGGTGAGGGTGGAACCAGGAACACCAACCGTTTACACTTCATGCACAGTGTAGGGCCACAGCTGACTGTCTTAAGTCCTGCACAGTTTCTGGTGCCCCAACCCTTCCCTCCACATTCAAGGACACACACACAAAATCTTAGATTCCAGCACAGACCATTATAAAACATCAAGCATTTCTGCATGGCTTTAATATACTGGAATTTACAGGAATGGATTGCTTGAGAGAGGATTGTACTTTACTTTTTGGGGGCATCCTTACCAGTTATTCACTGTTTCAGAAACTAATGCCACAGAAGCAGTGCTGCAGGTGAAACTAAGTTGCCAATGAAAGTCCATACTTTCCTTTGTAGCTGGAGTGTTTCCAGTGATTTCACCTAGAGGCAGTCAGTCCCTCTGAAAACAGAAAATCCTATTGAAAAAATTGAAAAAAAAAATCCCAAATCCAAGAAGCAAAGTAAGTTTTGTTTTATTTTTAAATAGATACACTTTCAAAGATTTTTGGGGAGCTAAGGGATGGGGAAGTATTGTAGTAATTGAACTTTTGGAGTTATCCAGCTTTAAGATTATAGTAAGACTTGGGAAGTCAGTATTCATTGTAAGAAGAGGCCACTGCCGGCAGATGATGGTTGCAGGAAAAAATCCTGATCCTGCATCCCATTATCTAAGTTTCTGGTTCAAGTCCCCACTATGCTTCTGATCCAGCTTCCTGCTAATACACACTCTTGGGGGTGGGGGTCATTAGCTCTTGGTTCAAGTATGTGGGTCCCTGTCACCTGGATGGGACACTCGGACTGAGTTCTGGGCTCCTGACCTCCATCTGTTGCAGGCATTTGGGAGCGTGAACTAACTGAATGGAAGATCTCTCTGCCTTTCCTCTTTCTCCGTGCCTGTCCTCTTTCTGAGACTCTACCTTTCAGTTAAAGTTTAAAAATGAAATAATTTCTTAACAATGGTCGCTGAATCTGATATTACTTGGCGACTCTTCACAGTCACCTGGAAAGAGCAGCCAATTGGAGCTGTCAAGAAAGCAGTATGCAACAGGTGTGGATGCTTGGGGCTGGCCACCAGCTACCTCTGAGCCTTCCGTCACGACCCCCTCATTTCTGAAACTATTGCCACAACAGCTATTCATTTGAAATGGAGGTGAGAAGCTCAGGTCACCTCGGAGGAGCCCACTGCCAGGCACGCTCTCGGAGGTGCTCCTCTTCCACCTTTGCGCACATGGGTTGCGCAACTCTGTTGGCACTCAGCGGGCGTCGGCTTCAGGTGGACTCGGGGACTCTGACTGGAACGGGCGAGCTCTGAGGGGGCAGCGCCCGAGCTTAGGGGCACCGCCCGGGACCCGCCAGACCTAAATCCCTGGCCTTGATCGCCGTGCGCCATCAGAGCGCGGGCGCAACCTGCATTTAGTCATGGGGCCGCAGCGGCCGTGGCGGGCGGAGCGGGCGGAGCAGCGGCTAGACCTTTCCGGACCTTTCCTGGCGCGGAACTTGGCTCTCCCCGCCTCCGGACGGGCGGGCGGGGCCCTTGCCGAGGCCCTGAGCCCCAGCTGGGAGCGGCAGAGTTTGCAACGCCAACACTGTAGCCCAAGGCTCCACTCGCCCCCAGGGTAAGAGGTACTGAGGAGGGGGTGAGGGCGGGGACAGAGAGCACCAGTGGGGACTCCGCCGGCCCGTAGCTGGTGCTTCATGCCACTTCACTTTTCCTTCCCCACGGCCTGGACACTTGCTGGGACCCCAAGTCTTGGGGCCTCTTGCTCCCCTTGTGCCCCGAGTGTCGGAGCTTCTGGGGGTGTTTAGAGGCCGCGCAGCGAGCAGCGGGTACAAACCGACATTGGTGATCTTGTTGTGCGGGATTCCTGGCAACTTCCATTTACGTCACTAGCACGATCCCAAGGGAGCGAGGGTACTTAGCTCCTGGGGAGGGAGGTGGGATTGTCGTCGTCGCCCCACCTGTCCGCGGGGTGGCACATTTAGCTCCGGACACTGCGGGTGCCACAGAGGGGCGTCCAAGGGGGTCAGCGGTGTCTCAAACCAACCAGCCTGCAGTGTTTTAGTGCACCTGATGAATAAGAACTGGAAAGGGGAAGAGGGGTCCGGGGAGGAGGAGTCCCTGGCAGAACAGGGGTCCCTACCTCCTCTTCAATTCTCTTAATCGTCAAGATCCTAAGTCAGCTTCTTGTTCAGTCACGTTGCAAGAACCTCTGGATCCGCCTGCTGCACAAGGTTCTAGCTCAGGGTTTTCACCAGTTTTTGTGCTTTTGGGGGACAGTCCTGGGAGGAGTAAGAACATTCTCAGATCAGGATTTTTTTTGGAGGGGGCGGTATAAAATAAAAGGCAGAGTACTGTAGAGGAAACCAAGAACAAAGCATTTGTCAAAATGTTAGAAGAGGAAGTGGGTGTTAGGTGCAGCCAACTGTTAAGAATGCAGTCGGAGATCCCCTGCAGCCGCGCTGGAGTGTCTGGGTTCTCAACCACGCCGCTGCATTTCTGAGCCAGCTTTCTGTGAAAGTCACCTGGGAGGCAGCTCAGGTGGCTGGCTCTTTGCCTCCTCCGTGGGTGTTCCTGGCTTTGGGCTTCCACTTGGTCCAACATTGGCTTTTGTGGGCATTTAGGTAGTAAACCAACTGATGGCAGATTTGTCTCTGTTTAAATTTAAAAATATTAAAAGAGTTTGTGATATAGTAAAATGTTTGTCTTTAAAATGCATTATTAAATAATAGGGATCTAGCAATAGATTTAGTAGCTATATAATTGTCAAGTGGCAAAGATTACAAATCATGTTTTTAGATGTAGGCATCACTTGCAATGTAAGAAGGTACCTAGTATTTCTGTTGGTGACAGAATCCTAGTACTGTTAGTACTGCTGTGGTTTGCTGCCTACAGACAGAACTGAGGAAATTGTTACATTTCAATGAAATGTTAGTGAAAGCAAAGTTGTAATTTTTTTTCTGTCCAAGTTCATGGCCCCCAGGTTAAGAACCCCAGATACTCCCATTGGCTAGCAGGGTGGCCTTTGCTTTTGAACCTCTTTGAGCCTCAGCTTATTGTGCAGTGGACACCATAGTACCTTTCCATGTTTGTAAAGCACCCAGCACTGTGCCTGGCACACAAGGCCAAAGTAAGTACCATTGATTAGAACTTGCCTGCCTTCCAAGCTTAAGGCTGTGACCACTGTATCCCCAGTTGAATACCCTGTGGAAGGTATTCATAGACCTTGCACAGAGATAGCTGTTTCCTAACCTGTAGCCATCCCATACCTCATCTTTGACTCCAGAGATGTGGTTAAAAAAAGTAGGCTGGCGGTCCCAGCACAGTAGCCTAGCAGCTTAAGTCCCTGCCTTGCACACATTGGGATCTCATATGGGTGTCGGTTCTAATCCCGGTAGCCCTGCTTCCCATCCAGCTCCCTGCTTGTGGCCTGGGAAGGCAGTTAAGGATGGCCCAAAGCCTTGGGACCCTGCACCCGCATGGGAGATCCTGAAGAGGCTCCTGGCTCCTGGCTTCTGATTGGCTCAGCTCTGGCCATTGCAGCCACTTGGGGAGTGAATCATCAGATAGATTAGCTTCCTCTCCTCTCTCCTCCTCTCTGTATGTGTATCTAAACATAAAAAAAGTAGGCTAGGGAGTTTGCTGAAAGCTGCTCAGACCGGGCCAGAAGCCAACTAGTTGCTTCTTCATTCTCAAGCTTAAACATCTGCATAGTTGAACAAATGTGAGTGGTAAGAATAAGGAAGGGATTTCAGCCAGCCAGCCTCATGTTTACTTTATACACGTATTCCCTTGGGGTGGGAGATGGGGAGAGAAGTACTGAACAGCGCATTCAGAACATACTGGCTGTCTTTGCCTAGGCCTTTGTGAGGGGCAGATACTAGAGCTACGGACTAGACTGTATTCTCCTGAAAATCATGCATTGAAATCTTAGCCTCTGCTATCCCAGGAGGTGGCTGTAGTTGGATATAGGGTTCTTTTGGGAAGTAATTAATTTGGGACATTGAGATGAAGCCCTGAATTAATACATATATTTTTTGAAACAGAAGAGAGAGTGCCAGTTGTATTAATTCCTTATCTCCTTGACTACTTGTTCTAAGGGGGTCTGCGAGGTCTCCATAGAAAAGTGTTTTGAATATAGATTGTGAGAACTTGCCAAGAAAAGTGCTGGATCGTGTGTGGTTTGTGTTTCTGGGAGCACCAGAATTGTGCTGGAGAGGGCAGAGGGGACCATCTCATTTTCTGGCCATCTGAGTTGGGTGACAACCACGAGCCTTTCAAGGTCTCAGTGATCAGACGCAAGCTTGTTTGGCAACTTGGAGTAAGAAGCATCTTTACAGTCAAGTAGACAGAGCCGCTGATTGTATGTTCAGGGAAATGGAAAAAAAAAGTGGTTCGGTGACCTGCTCATGGGCTCCCAGCCTTTGTTTCCACACTTATAAAATGGGACTGGTTATGCCCACCCGTTTGGTTGTTGTGAGGAATTATACAAAGTACATGCTAAAACGCCTGGCACACAGCAAGCTTTCTGCAAATAAGTCTTTCATTCTGGTGCTTTTTATTATGCTTGGGATAAGAGCATTCACCTCAAGCAGCTTCCCAATGAGTCACCGTAAATTTGGCACAGGTGTGGGACATGGGTCAAGAGCCTGGCAGATCTGGTTTCCATTCTGGTTTTGTTCTAGGCCTTGTTATAAACCCTTGCCTTTTGTTGTCACACATTTTGTAGCTCCGATCAATCTAAGGAATTAAACACGTGACCTCATTTGAAAGCCTGTTTGTGAACCTCCATGTCTGTTCCTCCTGAGAGACTCACAAAGTTTTAGAGAAGGAAGGGACTTTTGAAACGACCCAGCCCACTGGCCAGCCCTGGCCAACATGGGATGTG
This sequence comes from Ochotona princeps, assembly GCF_030435755.1. Lineage (NCBI taxonomy): Eukaryota > Metazoa > Chordata > Mammalia > Lagomorpha > Ochotonidae > Ochotona > Ochotona princeps. The sequence continues at coordinate 33,664,266 of NC_080837.1, read as the reverse complement.
GCTGTGAGTATGCTGCCTCCTGATGCTGTACCCTGAGACAAAGCGTTCTCACCAGAAGTGAGCAACTGTGCATCTGGTTGAATGTAGGAAAGATATGAGCCAGTGGGGAGCCTGGTGCACCTCATACTTTGTCCATTCTCATTCTCTATTACCCAATAAATGATTGAATTTTGTATCTCCCCTATCCTGTTCAAACAAAAGATGTATAATTTGTAAATAATTTTTTAAAATTGTGGTATGAACTGGTACTCTGATTCCAGGGAATAATAGGCCTGTGTCTGTTGCAGCTCTCCGCTTCAGTCTCCTTGAATGTGAGATGCTCAGTGGGAAATCCCGACACTCCTGACACTCATGAACATTTTGTGGATCATCTAACAGACTCAGGAACCCGAAGCCTAAGTTGTTCCTTACTATTCGTTCTACTTGAAGCCTGTCTCTCCAGTGCATCACGTTCTGCAGTTTACAGATAGGTATAGACTATGCAGATGTTGGAGGAAACCTGAAATATTTTTGTAGAGGCCAACTCTGAGTGCAGATGTTGAAGAGGTAGAGCAAAAGTGTGCTTATTTATATATGAGAACGTGAGAAGTCAAATTCTCACTCTATAAAGTTAGCAGAGAGCAAGGCTTTTTACATATATATATATATATATGAAACTTATATATGTATGTAAATATATATGTATATATATGTATATATATACATACTTTCCCCCTCTAGTCAAACCCTTCACCTAGTAAGTGAAAGAATTCAGTTGACTGACTTACCTGTTCTTTTCCTGGAGCCTGAGTACAAGAGTGTTTCTTACTTGAATACAATTTTTTTTCCTCTCAGCAATTCTGCTGGCTTAGTGAAATTGCTAATCTTCCTATTGTTACCTTCTCTGTAAAATATTGCAGCTATAGACTGGGAAAACTGATAGGAGGTTTCTCAGTAATAAAGGGAGCCACTGTTCTTTTTTGCAAAGTCCTCGTTAATAACTTTTTTAAAAGATTTATTTATTTTTTTTATTGGAAAGGCAGATATGCAGAGAGGAAGATCTTCCATCTGCTGATTCACCTCCCAAGTGACTGCATTGGTTGGAGCTGAGCCGATTTGAAGCCAGGAGCCAGGAACTTCTTTGGGGTCACCCACGTAGGTGCAGGATCACCCATATGGGATCCTGGTGCATTCAATGCAAGCACTTGAGCTGCTAGGCTACTGTGCCAGGCCACATTAATAACTCTTTAAAGAACATTCCTTAAGTTTTCCCTTAAAGTGGTAGGGAACTGAAGAGCTCCATTGTGGGGGCCTGCACTGAGGTATGTCTGGTGATACCAGCATCCAGCATGTGTTCTGCTTCTGTTCCAGCTCACTGCTAATACCTTCCTGGGACTGGAACTGGGTTGCCACCCATGTGGGAGACCCTGAGGGAGTCTAGACTTCTGGCTTTGCCTGATGTACCCATTTGGGGAGTGAACCAGCAAATGGATCTCTCTGCAACTCATCTTCTGCTGCTTCCTTGGGAACGTTAATAGGGAGCTGGATCGGAAGTGGAGCAAGCAGGTCTTGAATCAGTGCCCACACAGGAAGCCAGTATTGCAGGCTGCAATTTTCCCCGTTGTGTACACCGTTGGCCTCCACAAACTTTTTGAAGCTCCCTCTTATGCATGAGTTTCAATTTTTTTGTGTTCCAAAATAAACTTAACTTTGAATTCCATTTCTCATGAGCTTTTTAAAGTGCTCATGTATGTTTTTTTCTGTTTCCTGGATGATTCAGGTCTCATCCACTACCCAAGACCTGGCTTTACTGCTTATTATTTACTTCTTTTTTTCAGTGTTACTTATTTTAATTGGAAAGACAGATTTACAGGGAGAGAAAAAGAGACAGCAATATCTTCTGCTGGTTCACTCCCCAAATAGCTGCACCAGCCAGAGCTGAGCTGATCAAAGCCAGGAGCTGAGAATTTCTTCTGGGTCTCCCATGTGGGTGCAGGGTCTCAAGGCCTTGGAGGCCAACCTCCACTATTTTCTCAGGCCACAAGTACGGAGCTGGATGGAAAGTGGAGCAGCCAGGGCACAAACTGGCACTCATGTGGGATCCCCATGCTTGCAAGGAGAGGATTAGCCAATTGAGCCATCATGCTGGGCCTCCCACAGCTTAATATTTAAACAAATGTTTGGAGTTACCACAGTGTCAGAGGTGTCATTCCAGCATAAACCTGAAGGGCTGTGTGGAATTTGCTCCATTTCCTTTATTAACAATATAAAACTCCAGCTCCTGAACACACGGGCAGATGGTTCTGCTATTACACAAGAGGAGCTGAGCCAAGAGGAAGGACAAGGCCTGCATAATCCCTTGGATTTTCAAGAGTGGCAATTTCCTTCTCTCTTAAGCCTTTACTGCCTGTTGAGTAAGCCAGTAGTATTGCCTGTATCCTGTCTTCCTTGTATCATCCTGAACAGTGGATGGAATGTCATAGTTCATAGTCTTCTTTCTTCCTTCTCACCTATAGCCCTTTGTCCCTCAAATTTCCTCAACATGCCTCCATTCCTTCATCTCTGTTCCCACTGGCTAGACCTAGCCCTCACCAGTGCCTGCATTTTCTGGAGCAGCCACTTAATGGGTCTTCATGTTTGTGGTCTTTCCTGTTATACCATACGTAGGCTTTTCATCACTGCCTGACAGATGATAAACACTCATTTATTAATTTTATAAGTTTTCATTTTTAGTAAATATAACAGTTTATAAAAAAATTGGGGAACTCAAGTGAATTGCTCAATACATCCTCCGAACTTTGGCTAGTTTTTTCTCAGACATGCTAAATTCAGTTTCATTAAAAACTTCCAAGGAACTTTCACACCATTTAGCAGAGCCCATGAACTCAAATACCAGGGCTGGACAGATAACTTAAATGAGTCACAGAGGCTGGATGGGGTTGGGGTGAACTGGGATCTTGTGTGGGAGAGAAATGGCCAGTGACGACCCAGCTCCAGGCAAGCATCTCCTTGTAAGAATGTGGGTTTGATGCTAGAGAGGCCAACACACTGGATTTTTTTTTGTGTGTGATATCCATGTTTGGTTTTGAATTTTTATTTTTTTGAGAGGAAGAGAGAGAGAAAGGTAGCTGCTACTTATCTTCACTCCCTCCCCCCAAAGGACAACATTTGCTGTGGGCCTGAAGCCAGGATGGAACTCCATCCAGGGTTCCCAGGTGGGAGCCATTACCACTGTATCTTGGGTCCATACTGGCAGGAAAATGGAGTCGAGTTGGAGCTGAGAATTGAACCCAGGGACTGTGATATGAATGCAGATGCCTTCCAACATTTTACTGTTGAGCCGATCTGAAGCCAGGGCACAGGAACTTCTGTCAGGTCTCTCAGGTGGGTGCAGGGTCCCAAGGCTTTGGACCATCCTTGCTGTTTTCCCAGGCCACAAGCAGGGAGCTGCATAGGAAGTGTTGTAGCTGGGACATGAACCGGCGCCCATATGGGATCCCATATGGGATCCGGTGCTTGAAGTGGGAGGATTAGCCAATTAAGACATTGTGCCAAGCCGAACTAATTCAAACTTTAGAAAACACTGTGAATCATCTCGAGTCTGCATTTGGTCTACAGGTTGCTGCTTTGTGACCAACCTGTAGGTGGGATTATGATTATGTAGGATTAAATCCTCAAGCCTAAACTTTGAATTATATGTGCCTGTCCAGTCTAATATCTTTCTCCGCAATGTACAGCTGTCCTAGGTTGCCCTCCTTTTTGTCCACATTAGACTTCTTTGATTCCAAATAATTCTGCTTCTCAAACCTCAAATCCCACTGTTCCAAATTAGCCCAGGCAGGTCCTTGCCTTAAATTTGGTTTCTAATTTTGTAATTTTTCTTCTGCTGCCTCTTTTCTCCCAGAGCCTCTTTCCACTTCACAGTTATTCTCCTTTCCCAAGCCTCAGCTTTGTCTCAATCTTTATTTGTATTCACAATTCCAGCACCTAATGTGGGGCATGATCATGCACACTTGGACCACAACAGCAGTTTAGGAACTGGTTTTATTTTTCCTCCAGCTTAATTTGCTTCACACCAGGTTCATTTTCTCAAAACTGTCCCTTTTGCCTATTGCTTCCCAGAATTTTGTCCCCCATTTTCCCACCAGTAAAGCTAGCCCTTTACAATACAGCTGAGATCATTCCTTGTCTCAGTTAAATCTGATTGGTCTGTGGTTTGTCAAACAGGAACTTGGGGAAGGAGCAAACTCAATGTTGTCAAGGAGGATTTAACAGAATAGCTCTGTAAAGGTGTGGGCAGGCCTAAAGGAAATTCAACAAGTGGGGTGAAGAAATCATGCTGGCTTGGGGCCTGAAAGTACAAGTATAGGGATTATTTAGGGCTACAGCCCCGGAGGGGGGCTGCCCCACGGGAGTCAAGATCTTCTGATGAGAATGAAACCACTGTCAGCTGAGGCTTGGTAGACAGGGGGCTGGGGAATGAATATCTCCACCTCACTTTCCATGCTGTGGTCTCCTCTGTTTTCCATTGAATGAACCCAACAAGAAATCAGAGGACAAGGAAGACCAGTTGGTACACGCCTCACAAGTTTGTTCTTAGGGCTCAAAGCATGGAAATGTAGAGACATGTGGAGAGCTTTTACCATTTGACTCATGGATGCCATTCCAGCTCCCTGCTTGTGGCCTAGGAAGGCAGCAGAGGATGGCCCAAGGTTTTGGCACCCTGTGTCTTTGGGGTGGTAGAGGGGTCCAGAAGAAGCTCCTGGCTTGGGATTGGCTCAGCTCCAGCTGTTGTGGCCACTTGGGGAGTGAATCAGCAGATGGAAGATCTTCTGTCCTTCTCTCTGTAAATCTTCCTTCCAATAAAAATGAATAAATCTTAAAAAAATTGGAATCAATGGTAGCAAGGCATGGGGAAAAGAGAGAGAGAGAGGAGAGAACTCTCATGCACTGATTCATTCTTCAGATGACCACAGTGACTGGGGCTGGGTCAGGCCAAAGTCAGTAGCTAGGAGGTTTTTCTGAGTCTCATATAGGACTTGAGCCATCTTCTTCTGATTGCCCAAGCACATGAGCACAGAGGTGGATCTAAAGTTGAGTAGCCAGGACGTGATTTGGCACCCATGCAGGATGCCAGTGTTGCATGTGGTGGCTTTACCTGATATGCTCGATGCCAGCCCCAGCTCTTCTCTTTAAGGGCAAATGGACAAAGGAATGGGAAGACTTTGCTTGTCAGTGAGGTTATCTTGGGTTTTAATATAGTGGATGACAGAGTGATGAGAAAGAAGAGAGCCAGGGACTGTATTCTTGCAGAATAATTATTGCATTAAAAAAATCCAACAGTATCTGCTGTACAAATTTGGCCCAATCACCCACATATTTACAATATTCTTCAGGAATATAATTAAATTGCTTTTTTAAATGCTGCCTTACAGTTCAATGGGTATGTAAGGAAAAGGAGCAGAGCAGAAATTTGTTAAAACACATAAACTCTTCCATCTGACTGAATAGTTTGTGCTTGCGTTTAATTGTATGTGTGTATCAAATGCATCTGAGACTTGTTTTAGTCAACAGACCAGGAAATGATTCTCCTGAAGGAAGAAATTTTTACTCATAGTCCCTAGACATGGAAAATAATACAACATGTGGATATCTAAGAGGAAGTGCCTGGGGAAAAGTGAGGGGGAAACGTATGCTGAAGTTGATCCTGTGGCCTTCATGAGACTGGGAAAGGCCAAAGTGGGTTTGGGGTGGGCTAGTGTGGGTTAATTGTAGTGTGCCGTTGGGTGCAGGGAGAGGCTGCCTGTGCTTCTGTGCTGTTTGGCCCTGGGAGGCCTGGAAAAGAGAAATATGGCCTCCTGGAGTGTAAAAGCCAGAGGAGACTGGTTTAGGATATGGACTCTGGATTGGTTTGCCTATCAAAGGAATACTCACAACAAGTAATTTGCTACCTCTAGGAGTTAGCTAATGCTGGCAGGGGCAGGGTGTCTAGGCAAGGCTGTAAGACGTCAAATGGTATAAAATACAGAAACATGATTAATGCAGTAGGACTCAAAGGGTGGAGAAGAAGGAAGTGGGCTTTCTGGTTTCAGGAAGCATCTACCACGTGCCCTTGGCACATGCCATAAGCATTAACTACATATGTTGCTGGTGTGCACTCACACTGAGACCAGGTTAAGCTGACATGACATTGCTGACATGACATTTCCTTGACACCCACAATCATGCTAAACCAGTGGCGGTAACAACTTCCTTTCTCAGAGTCTTCCAGATTTATATCTGCCCTTTTATAGTTTTAAGTCCAAGGGTGTGGTTGGTGGTTGATTTTATATGTCAGCCTGACTGGGCCACAAGTCTTTTTGGGTGTGTCTGTGAGGGTGTTCCTGGGCGGGATTAGTATTTTAATCAGAATTGAGTGGATTGCCCTCCCTAACAAGGGTGAGTCTCATCCAATCAAGTTGTAGGCTTAACTAGAACAAAAAGACTGACCTTTCCATGAATAAGAATCCTTCTCGTGGGAGAGCCTGAAGCTGGAAGCTCGGTTTCTCCTGCCTAGAGACTCCACTGAGCCTTTGGCCTTCGGACTGGAACTATATTCTCACTCTCTGGGGTCTCCAGCTTGCCAGCTACGGACTTGGGATTTGCATGACCATGTGAGCCAATTCCCAGAAGTCTACTCAAGTCAATGGGGAAAAGCCTGATGCTTGCTTTTGTTCTCTTCTGCTTGCTTTCCCATCTCTTGCAACTGAGTCTTGACTTTGTTACTAGCTATGGCGCCTGGAAGTGGTAACCCGTTCCTTCCGCTTCACTGTTTGCAGATATAAAATGGGAATAATGCCAGCCTCTGACATCCAGCATGGTGCCTGGCACTGACACAATGCCTGGCACCGACACAATGCTTGGCACCCAGGAATCAGACAGTGATAAAGCAGTTTTAGAATAGGGACCATGACCTAGTTTGGGATTGTTCAAAGAGCCCTGTGATATTCTGGGAGGGGATTGGCTGATTCAGTGAATCCTAATAAGGTAGTCAGAGAGAGAGAGAGCTTTAGAGGAGTGCTTACAGGCACTAGAGGTGGGTTTAAGTGGAAGCAAATGATGCTTGTATTTCATAGTCCCTGTCTTGCACAGGCCCCGATGAACAGGTTTTTTTTTTTTTTTTTTAAACGAGTTTTGACGATGTTCTAGGAGAGAAGGAATAGCCGCGTTTTACCCAGGCAGCATTTCCAAGTATGCATTTCTAACAGATTGCCTAAAAGATCTGGAGGAAGGTGTCTGAATCAGTAAGGGTTCAGGCATTTTTTTTCCTGTTGTTCCAAAACATTAGATATCGATTTCTATCTTTGTACTTCTGGTTTAGGGCCCCCAAACTGTATAGGTTTCAGTGTTCATTAAACCTGTTCTACCTGGGGATCTCCCCCTCTGGGGAGAAGGTATGTTGGGTTGTGGAAGTTGAGAACCCTGCTATGTCTGGCTCAGCAACAACCATGTGTTGAGACTGGAGCTAGGAGGAGGTCCAGGCTGACGATGCCCCGTCTGGAGCTGCTGGCTGATGCTCCTGCCTGTGTGGTTGCTGCAGAGGGCACTCAGAAAGCATTACTTTCTCAGAAAGGGCTGATTTTCTCCTTGCTGTGTGCTCACTCTTTGTTGGCTCTCTGGAAGGCAGGTCCCCCTCTGAGCCTCAGTCTCCTCACTTGTTAAGTGGAGTGAGCGCCTCCAATGTGGGCTCAGGTGTGGGCCTTGAAAATGATAAACACCTACTTACATGGCAGCAATGTATGAAGTTGTGTGGCTAACTTGTGTTGCTGTTATCTTGCAGTTGCTTGAAATAGGCGTAGACTTTAAAGTTTCTGTGACTAAAGAGCAAAGCTAATGTCCACACCCAAACAGTGCTTTGATTTTTTTTTCTTTTGTTAACTTAGTTTGGCTTTTTAGTGTATAAATTTCAAATATACAGAAAATGGACTACCACACAGCATGCCTATCTGCTACGTTTTTTTTTTCTTAAGATTTATTTTTATTGGAAAGGAAGATATACAGAGAGAAGGAGAGACAGCAAAAGATCTTCCATCTGCTGGTTCACTGCCCAAGTGGCTGTAATGACCTGAGCTAAGCCGATCCGGAGCCAGGAGCCAGGAGCCAGGCACTTCCTCCAGGTCTCCCACTCGGGTGCAGAGTCCCAAGGCTTTGAGCCGTCCTCGACTGCTTTCCCAGGCCACAAGCTGGGAGCTGGATGGGAAGTGAAACAGCTGGATGGGAAGTGAAACAGTACCCATATGGGATCTTGGGTGTGCAAGGCAAGACTTCAGCCACTAGGCTACTGCGCCAGGGCTCTACTATGAGGTCTTTGAAAAGTTCATAGAAAATGCCATGTTGTGCAAAAAATTATGCATAGAGTTCAAAATGTTTTCTGTGCCCAAGTAAGCTCATCCTCTAATTCTGCTTGCCAGGAACGTTTTGAAGTCATCTTGTCTAGCTATCAGCAAGTTTCAAATTACTATCAAGTCATGGCCCATCTTGCTTCATCTGTACTCATACCAACCTGTAACTTCTGAAAGATTTCTAAATTGTGAATCATTGAGCTGTCAGAGTCTCGTCTTGCCTATCGAATCCTCATTGGTGGAAATAATTTGGTTGTGAGGTGTGTATTTCTAAAAGCTAGGGGCTCTTAAAAATAAATCATTACTGTTAACTATACTTTGATTAGGAGACTCAGGTTTTTCTCTTCTCATTTTAACTAATAAGCTAGATTTTTGACACTGCATATGCTCTGCTACCTCACTCTACGGGATCCATCCAAGCTACTTCAAATTTGAATGAAAATGAATTACAGCCAGTAGACATTTTTCTTATGGAAGAGTCAGATATTGTGAATTAAATCCTGTCATTCAGTTGGAGATATGCCTGTAGACAAGTTCTCTACTCCTAGTCTAAGCCTCAATTTTCTCATCTGCGAATTGGGAATAACAGTTATAGAGCTGTTTGGAGGAATCTTTGAGATAGCATAAACATGACTAGAAACATTAAATTTTAACTATTATAATTTTTAAACTATTTTTTCCCCTAGCAAATTCTGTTTTAGTGAAACAGTGTGATTGATAGATGCAAAGACCTGAAGATAGTAGCTTGAAGCTGGTTTAACTAAATAAGGCTGTGGGCAGGGATTTGGCCCAGTGGTTAGAGCCCCAGTTAAGATGACAGTGTTCCCTACTGAAATTGGTTGAGTTCGATAGAAGGCTGTTGCTCCTGAGCCCAGCTTCCTGCTAACACAGATCCTGGGAAGTGGTGGTGGCTCCCAAGTGCGAGGCCTGGACTGAGTGAGTTTCTGGCTCCTGGCTTCAGCCTGGCCCAACCCTAATTGTTGCGGGCATCTGGGAAAAAACTAGAAATTGGGAGCTCTGTCTTGTCTGTCTCTGTATGTTTCAAACAAATAAATGAATGGATGAATAAACCTTAAATAGGCCTGCAAAGCCTATGTGAGGGGATCTGTAGAAAAGCAGTCTTGTAGAACTAGACCCTCCATTTGGGCACCACGTGTGAGTGGGACCCCTGCTGGGTATACAAGCCTGGATCATGCCTCGGAGATGGGAACTCCCAGGGATCCATACCAGTAAAACATGGTGCTCAGAGTAAGTTTGGTTCAGGGAAGCCCATGTCTGAGAGCTCTGCTGCCAGGAACCGGGTGAACGGTAACAGCCAAAGACCATTGTTTTCTCCTCTTCTGGAAGTGCGTGACAAACATAGTCTGCTCAAGGTTGGCCTTACCAGTTATGAAAGTCCGTGCCAGAGGGCCTAGCCTGGCATAAGCTTGAAAGACAATGATCTCACAATGATCCCTCCTTGTGATCTGTACCAAGGCCCAATGTTTGCTAAGAAAAGTAGCTGAAGATGGACTGCAACAGGCTTGCCAACTTGGTGCGTCTGTCACTACGAATGCTGAATAATCCCTACTTACACACCAGCTCTGCTTGGGCTCCATCAGGTGACCTGACTGCTCACAACCCAGTGAGTGGCATGTCATGTGACAAAGATTAGGAAGTTTTTGACAGAAGCCCTCTTTGCTGTCTGCTTGTTCAGGAAGAGCAGGATATGGATGGGTGTGAAGTGCCCAAGACCTCTCCGGATCTGGGCCTTCACCCAGCAGCCAGTGATGTAAGAATGAGATGGCATGGCAACTATTTTATCTTTTAATCAGCTGTCATTTCACTTCCCCAGTTAGATTATGGATATAGCAAGACATTTATTCTGAGCTTTTGAAAGGAGACCATTGGTTTAAGACCAGGTACTTGATTTTTATCTAATGTAAAAGCATGACATTATTTATTGATAATATATAGTACATGACACTTGTTAAAAGTCAAATTTGTCTTATTCATTGGTTCTTTTTTTAAAAAAGAGTGCTTCACTTCGTGGGAATGTAAAGGTAAAGTGGCTGCATTGTGTCATTGGTAGTTAATTCTTCTTAAACTAACATATATATATTTCAGGCTCTCTTTTGGGGAAACCAAGAAACCAGATTTACCATCTGCAGTTATTTTGATGGCAGAAATTGTCTATTTTCTGCTGTTGCATTTTCATTCTTCTCTTTTTTCATTCACTTCTGTTAAGGATTGTGTGGCAGTTTCTTCAGTTTTCTTTCTTGTTGCTGTAGATATGATTTAAGTTTAAGTCACTGTCAGGAATTCCTGTTGGTACCTAAATGATGATTTCTTTTTTTCTTAAAGATTTATTTTATTTTTATTAGAAAGGCATATATACAGAGAGGAGGAGACAGAGAGGAAGATCTTCCATCCAATGGTTCACTCCTCAAGTGGCCGCAATGGTGGGAGCTGAGCCAATCCGAAGCCAGGAGCCAGGAGCTTTTCTGGGTCTCCCATGTGGATGCAGGGTCCCAAGGCTTTGGGCCGTCCTCAGCTGCTGTTCCAGGCCACAAGCAGGGAGCTGAATGGGAAGCAGGGCTGCCGGGATTAGGACCGGCACCCATATGGGATCCGGGCGCGTTCAAGGCGAGGACTTTAACCACTACGCTATTGCGCTGGGCCCCCTAAATGATTTCTGACACCACTGTTTTCTTTTTCTCTTTACTCTCTTCCTTTCTTCTTCCTCTTTCTTGCTTCCCTCTTACTCCATTCCTTCATTTGTTCCTTTGTTCCTTTTAGAACTTCTGTCCACCAGGTTCACTCTCGAGATGCCTACAATAGTGGGGGCTGGGAAAGGACCAAGACCAGGAACTGACGAATCAATCCCAGGTCTCCCCTGGGAGTGGCAGAGTCCTGATAGTTGGGTTATCACTGCTGCCTCCCTCGATCTGTTAGGGAAGGCTAGAGTCAGGAGCAGCAGCCAGACACTGAACCCAGATACGCCAATGTGGGAGCTGAGGGATCCTGATAGCACAAATCATGCTCCATGACATCACTTCTAATACTAAAGTTGTGGGTTTTGCCCCTCTGTCAACCTCTGACAACAATTGGGTACCCTACAATTCAGTCCACTTGTGACATTTAATTCTAGAATGAGCACAAGACCCCATAGGTTAAAAGCAAAGTTCCATGAGATTGCCTCCATTTTAGACAGCCACATTTGTGTCTGGCCAGTTACCAATTTGGAGCTTCACATGATCCTTCCCATCAGGTTTGTTAATGAGCGGAAACTTCCCATAGAACGCAGGAAGCCACTTATGTTTCCTGTTTTCTATGAAGGGTGCAATCCAGGAATGAGATGAGTGGTGCAGAGGTTTTGTGCCTTCAGTCTTAGCCCTTCCTCCTGCAATGAGGGTCAGGGTTGGGGCTGAAATTTCTAACCCTTTACTTACCATAACGTGTTTGGTGTTTCTGGTGACCAGGGCTGTGCTGAAGCCATTTGAGATTCCATATTAGTCACTTCAACAGTGGAAGCTCAAGGATTGGATATGAATACCCAAAGATGCCTTTCTGCGCAGGAGAGCAGGTTTTAGGAGATCAGAGCTCAGAACTAGGAAGACCCGCTATATTTTTTTCTTTTAAAGATTTTATTATTATTGGAAAGCCAGATATACAGAGAGGAGGAGAGACAGAGAGGAAGATCTTCCATCCGATGTTTGACTCCCCAAGTGAGCCGCAACAGGCCGGTGCACGCCGATCCGAAGCCGGGAACCAGGAACCTCTTCCGGGTCTCCCACGAGGGTGCAGGGTCCCAATGCATTGGGCCGTCCTCGACTGCCTTCCCAGGCCACAAGCAGGGAGCTGGATGGGAAGTGGAGCTGCCGGGATTAGAACCGGCGCCCATATGGGACCCCGGGGCTTTCAAGGCGAGGACTTTAGCTGCTAGGCCACGCCGCCGGGCCCCATGCCTGAGCTTCACTTGAGCTGATGGTTCTGGGTTTTCAGATTGTGAAGTTAAGATGATGTAATGAGAGAGTTAACTGAGATGTTTGGGTGTTTTGAAACTTGGGACATTTCCTCTAGCACATTCTTTTGTGTTTTGTCGGACTGCAGAAATAACCAGAGAGACTCCTTGACTGGGTGAGGGAAATATTTGTGTCAACTTTTAAGAGAAAAATCATGGGTTGTTGGCTTGAAGGGAGCTAAGAGGTCAAGTAATTGTAGATGGCCACACCTCCCCCTAGGTTTTCTTTTTTCTTTTTACTTCTCTTCTCATGGGGCTAAGATGTATTGTCAGGACTTTGTGAAAATGGTTTTCTTTTTTCAGAGAAATGAGTTTTGCTATGTTCTGAAAGAAAGGTGGAATGTGGCCTTTCCTTTGCTACCGAAAAGCAGCATTGTGCTTGAGGAGTCCCTCCACTCTTCAGCCTAAACAAGAGAGAGTATTTTTTTAAAAAGATTTCTTCTATTAGAAAATCAGATATACAGAGAGGAGGAGAAACAGATCTTTTGTCTGATGGTTCACTCCCCAAGCGGCCGCAACGGCCGAAGTTGTGCCAACCTGAAACCAGGAGCCAGGAGCCTCTTCCAGGTCTCCCACGTGGGGGCAGGGTCCCAAGGCTTTCGGCCGTCCTCGAGTGCTTTCCCAGGCCACAAGCAGGGAGCTGGATGGGAAGTGGAGCTGCCAAGATTAGAACTGGCACCCATTAGAGCCAGCACCCATGTGGAATCCCAGCGTGCTCACAGTGAGGACTTTAGCCGCTAGGCTACCACACTGGGTCTGAGAAAGAGTAATTTGAGAAATACAAGTTGTAGCATTCATTAAAGGAAACTTGGGAAAAGCACATCCCCAAACATGGGGATCGAGGGGAAAGCAATGTTTATAGCAAAACCATCGCTAATGTGCAGGATTCAGTTTTACGAAAATTGGTTTCCCTTTTCTGGGACATTACGGCAAAACATCTGCTTTTCTCCCTGTCTAGCAGTATGACCAAAACATTGTTCTGTGATTGATACCTAGTTGTGACTGAAAAGGCTCTGGGGCGGTGACCTGTCATGCCATAATTCCTATCTGAGCACTGGCTCAGGTCCTGGCTGCTCACTAATGCTCCTGGGAAAGCAGCGGATGATGTGCCAAGCACTGGGACTCTGTCCACTCACTCAGATGCAGTTCCTGGCTTCTGGCTCGGGCCCTGTAATTGAGGCCATATGGGGAGTAAAGCAGCTGGAGGTCTGTCTCTCTATCCTCCCCCTCTTCAGATAAATAAATAATTCTTAATAAGTAAAAGTCGAGGCTCTGACACCAAAATGCCTGAGTTTACATCATTTATGGGTTCTGTGTCTCGGCAGTCACTTCGCTTCCCTCTGCCTCTTTCATCTCTAAAATGAATACAGTAGCAGTCAACTTGCAAGTTAAATGTTTATCTAAAGGACTTAGTAAGTGGTGTTTATGATCACTGAAATGTCAATTTTACTAACGTTAGTATATGTATAAGGGTAATTTTAAAAGTTCATGAAAAATAGAATTGGAAGCATAGATTGTCATAAAAATGAAATCCCATATATGTTTTTTAGTAATATGCATTTTTCAAATATTATGAAAAACTTTTAAAACTCCAAACTCATACTTTTAATTCAATTTTCCATTAGCTGTTTGAAGTACTCTCATATGTAGTAGAAATGAGTATGAAAATAGAAAAGCAAGTCAAAACTACCCATTGCCCAAAGAAAGCCACTTATCCAGTGGTTAGGATTTTGGTTATTTTTCTTTTTTCTGAATTCATTTTCTAAATGCATTTTCCAAATGCATTTTTTAAATGCATTTTTTCTAAATGCAGTTGTGAGAATACTTTATTTCTTATTTGAATGCTGGTTATAGCAGTTTATATCTCATTTTTAAAAAGATTTATTTATTTTTGTTGCAGTCAGATATACAGAGAATAGGAGAGACAGAGAGGAAGAGCTTCCGTCTGATGATTCACTCCTCACGTGGCCGCAATGGCTGGAGCTGAGCCAATCTAAAGCCAAGAACCTCTTTCAGGTCTCCCACAGGGATTCAGGGTCCCGATCACTTTCCCAGGTCATAAGCAGGGTGCTGCATGGGAAGTGGGGCTACTGGGATTAGAACTGGCACTCATATGGGATTCCCAGTGCATGCAAGACTAGGACTTTTAGCCACTAGGCTACCACGCCAGGTCCTATGTCATTTAAAAAAAATTTATTTATTTTTAATTGGAAAGTTAGATTTACAGAGAGAAACAAAGATCTTCCATCCACTGGTTTACTCCCCAAGTGGCTGCAGTGGCCAGAGCTAAGATGATCTGAAGCAGGAGCCAGGAGCTTCTTCCAGGTCTCCCACTCGGGTGCAGGGTCCCAAGGCTTTGGCCAATCTTTGACTCTTTTCCCAGATCACAGACACGGAGCTGAAAGGGAAGTGGAGCAGCTGGGATACAAACTGGTGTCCATATGGGATCCTGGCACATGCAAGGCTAGGACTTTAGCCACTAGGCTACTGTGTTGGGCCCAATTTATATTCATTTGTAAATGAAATTTCATGAGTCAGTAATTTAAGCTTTCCCAACACTTTGACATTCTGACCATTCTCCACGACTCATCCCCTCCCCCCATATTCTGTTAATGTGATCATAGATTTACCTTAGCCAAAACAGTCTGGAACTTGGACCTTCCCTGCGCAGTGTGGAACCTGTAGTTCTTTATTGTGTACCCAGAAAGTAGTTAAGCCTAATCCATAGCCCAGGTAACTGGGGATTGACCTTAAAACAAATACGTGAGAAATATCTCTGTAATAGTTTTTATCTTCAGTATTAAAGATTATTTTCTTGGACTAGATTCCTCAAAATGGAAGTGCAGGCTGAAAAAACTACATGTGGCGCTTTTCTGAACATGTGTGAGCTGGCTCCATTCCTTTTGAGCTTCCACATTTACCCTCTCCAGTTCTGGGTTGCTTCTGACACTTGAAATACTGACATGCCCAAACTCTGGATAGAGTCAACCTTTGTTAAAAGGACAGCTCCTGCCTACTCCTTGCCACTCCCATCAATTTCCCCTTCTCTAGGACCTCTTCCTTTCTTGGTTCTCTTTCCTCTCTCAGCTTTCTCTAATCCGCTAATGAAGCTTTTCTTTTTTCCAGTTGGGTGTGGCGTGAGGGGGTGTGATATGAGAAGGTCCTCTTCATTGTGTACTTAGTGACAGAGAATGGCATTGTGTTTCAGTGGGTTAAGCTTCCAGTCCACAATGCTGGCATTCTATAGGAGTGCTGGTTCCAGTCCTGGATGCGCCACTTCCAAACAAGCTCCGTGTTGAATGCACCTGGGAAGGCAGTAGGAGATGATCCAAGTACTTGGGAACCCTATACACATTTGGGAGACCCAGATGGAGCTCCTGGATTCAAGCTTCGGCCTGGCCCATTGTGTCCCATTTGGGGGGTGAGAGCATTAGCGTATGAGTTTCTCTCTCTCTCTCTCTGTCTGTCTCTCTAATTCTGGCTTTAAAGTAAATAAATAAATCTTTAGAAAAAAGCCAAAGAGTCAAATTAAGATTATAGAAGGAGTTAGTGACCATAATAGCTGGAGTTGTTAGTCTCTGTTTTTTAGTTAGTCCATTTTTTAAATGCCAGTTCTTGGAGGGGCAGTGCTGAACCCAGAGGAGTGAAGATGGTGATAACACTTGAGGCAATTTAACACTCAAGCAGAGATCTTGAGTGTGGGCCCTTCAGGTGGATATCCTAGGTGTGTTGGAGCTCTATCTGCTCAGGGTAGGATCACATTTTCCTAAAGCTAAGGTACATCTCAGGGGGAGTATTAAGGAGAAATTGTTGACTGAAGTGCACATGATAAATGGCTCAGCTGCAGCACGTGCAAGTTCTTTCTGTGAAATACAGCTTTATGATACCAGGCAGGAATCCTTTTACGGTTTTTTAAGAATCACACTGTTGAAATTGCTTGAGGCGTGGAGGGCCTTTGCTCTCTTATCTGTTGCCAGTGATTTGCTTATATCGTCTGTCCCTGGGAAGACAAAACCAGACAGTATCTGAGTGGAGACTGGGGTCCCATTGAGCACAGTTGGAACTCTGGGTTTCTGGCTGGAAACCAAGTCTCAGGTGCTCTAGGTGGCATCCTCTGTTAGTGGATGTGCAGTTTAATACACTGAAAACTGAAGAAAGAGTGGAGGAGCATGCTGGAGAGGAGTCTGGGTGATAGCTGGGTATGACTAGATGGTCCTCTCGTTTCAGACCTGGGTGAGGACAGGTGCAAACAGAGGAAAAACTGGGCCCGGTGGCATGGCCTAGCGGCTAAGGTCCTCGCCTTGAACGCGCTGGGATCCCATATGGGCGCTGGTTCTAATCCCGGCAGCTCCACTTCCCATCCAGCTCCCTGCTTGTGGCCTGGGAAAGCAGGAGAGGACGGCCCAATGCATTGGGACACTGCACCCGCGTGGGAGACCCGGAAGAGGTTCCAGGTTCCCGGCTTCGGATCGGCGCAGCACTGGCCTGTTGCGGTCACTTGGGGAGTGAATCATCGGGCGGAAGATCTTCCTCTCTGTCTCTCCTCTCTGTATATCTGACTTTGTAATAAAGATAAATAAATCTTTAAAAAAAAAAGAGAGAGAGGAAAAACTTAAAGGACAGGGATCCCTGTTTCAAACAAAATCTGAGATGCCCTGAAAGGAGGAGGAAGGAGAGACACAGAAGCTTGGCTAATTGCTAGCTGGGAATCTAGTACTCTCAGAGAATTTTGAGGCCCCAAGTCGGGCACGGAGGTGGTCTTGAGAGGAGGTGGTGGGTGGCAGCTTGAGCTGGCCAGGTGCCAGCGACCTCAACTCTTGGAAAGAAAATGCTTTGCTCTCCTGGTGGTCTCTGCTGTGGCATTCAAACCCTTGCATGTTCCCTTCCAGCCGGATCCAGCCTGAAGATGACCTCACTAGTCTCGGCGGTGTCTGGGCCCCATGCACGGCTCTTTTCCTGCCTCCTCAGACTCGGCCCGCAGCAGGTTGGCTCACTTAAGCTGCACACGGGGACCAGCTGTGCAGCTGCCAGGAGCTACTATGAGGTGCTGGTGCTGGGTGGCGGCAGCGGAGGGATCACCATGGCTGCCCGCATGAAGAGGAAAGTGGGTGCCAAGAATGTGGCCATTGTCGAGCCTAGTGAGGTAAGTCCCCTTTGGAGTTCAGGGGTGCCTGTGTCTAGGGGTTGGGGATCATGATTGTTGGTCAGCAAGAACAGGTCTTTTGGATTTTGGTGTTCTCTGCTGTTTGAGTTTTTTTTTTTTTTTTTTTTTTTTTTTGGTGGGGTGTTGCTGCTGTAACAAATGATTGCAAACTGGATGACTTCAAACAGCAGACAGATATTCTCACAGGACTTCAGTTCCCCTATGAGATACCAACACTAGAGGCAGGGGGCTCAACCAGCACTGGCCCTGGTCACTTTCCTTTTATTTTCTCTTTTAAGATTTATTTTATTATTATTTTTATTTGAAAGCCAGAGTTGGAGAAAGAGAGAGAGAGAGAGAGAGAGAGAGAGAGGCAGAGAAAGAGAAACAGAAAAAGAGAGAAATCTTCCATTCACTGGTTCATTCCCCATATGGCTGTAACAGTCATAGCTGAGCCAATCCAAAGCCAGGATCTAGGAGTTGCTTTGGTGTCTTCCATGGGTGTACAGGGGCCCAAGGGATTGACCTATCCTTTGTGCTTTCCCAGGTCATAAGCAGGGAGCTGGAGTTAAGTACAGCAGCTGGTGCTCAGCCAGGACACAGAGGGATGCCAGTGCTGCAGGTGGTGGCTTAGCCTACCATAGACCCGCCATAGAGCTGGTCCCGAGATTACTTTCCTTTTAAGTGACTTCTCTGGGCTTGGCGCGGTAACCTTGTGGCTAAGTCCTTGCCTCGCATATGCTGGGATTCCATATGGACACTGGTTCATGCCCCAGCTGCTCCACTTCCCATCCAGCTCCTGCTAGTGGCCTAGGAAAGCAGTTGAGGATGACCCAAAGCGTTGGGACCCTGAACCCACATAGGAGACCCAGAAGAAGCTCCTGTCTCCTGACTTCAGATTGGCTCAGCCCTGGCTGTTGTGGCCACTTGGGGAGTGAACCAGCAGATGGAAGATCTTCCTCTCTCTCTTTCTCCTTCTCTGTATATCTGACTTTCCAATAAAAAAAAAATTGTCCTTTTAAGTGACTTCTCTTCAGTTCAGGAATATTACTTTAGCTGCCTGTCTAAAGTTTAATACAACTGAATTTTATGTATTAGTTTATTTCAATGGTAGAAATAGGGAGAGAGATTGTCTTCTATTGATGGTTTACTCCCCAGATAACCTCAGTGGTTAACTCTGAACCAATCTGAAGCCAGGACCCTAGGACCCCATCTGCATCTCCCACATGGGTGCAGGGGACCAAGCTTTGGACCACCTTCCTCTTCTTTCTCAGATGCACTAGCAGGGAGCTGGATCAGAAACGGAGCTGCTGAGACTTGAATCTGTGCTTCAGTATGGGATGTCAATGTTGCAGGCAGTATTTTTAACACACTGTGCCACAAGGTTGGCCTCAGAGACCTATTTCAATGTCAAGGGTCTGAGATGGTCCTTCTCCTTGGAGTATAATACTGTTGTTAATCCACGGGAAGGTCCCAGTGGAACCTCTCTTTGTGATGAGACAGAACCTTCTGAACACTGCATTCAGTTCAGGAGACACCAGATTCTACCTGAGCAGGAAGAGCCAGACACAAGTCTTTCTAGGGAACTTCCAGTGGCTCAGGCTTTTGGCACATTCCTCACTGTGTCTGGCTTTGCGATTGCTAGAGCTGATGTTCATTGTCTCAAACCAAATCTGAGCTTGCGTTCATGTTGAAGATGGATTTGATGAGCTCTCCTAACTGCAGCCCCCTCCTTCTTGGATCATTAATGGTGGTAGGGAGACTGCAAAGCCCATTAGTACATCCCTGGTGTCTCTTAACCTCTCTCTGGGTCTTGGCAGTTCTGGCCAGCCAGTTTGGGGCATTTGGGCCAAATCAGTAGCTCATGATTGCCTGGTCTACTTTGACTTAGAAAGGAAATCTTCACCCTTGAATCTAGAACTTCCACAGCTAACTACTAGTAAGAGTAGACCATCTGGAGCAGAATTCCAGAAAAAGGCAGAGGGTTGAGCTTGTGCTACCTTGTGGAGTAGTGCTGGGAACACAATGGCAGCTGATGGAATTTTCTGGATCATTGTCATGTATTTCTGAGGGAACACATTTACGTTGCTGGGTCTAATTTTTCCTTATGTCTGTGCACATAAATGTGTCCATAATGTATGTATGTATGTTTGTGTAACATATATAGCAGCAAATAGTGAAATAAGCTCTAAAAGTAGTTTGTAGCTCTTTTGGTGATTGTTGAGTAACTGTCCTTTAGAGCTTATCACAATAGGAGACATCAACGGGGGGTGGGGTGCAGCTCTCTGGGAACTTATAAACTTGCTCTAGGGGCAGCTGGGAGTGACAGATTCCAGCTAATGTACTGTTAGCGGCCAAATTGAAATGAGTCTCTAAATACAATGTTTTTCAGAGACATTTCTACCAGCCACTCTGGACTCTAGTAGGCGCTGGTGCCAAACAGATATCCTCATCGTACCATCCCACAGCAAGTGTGATTCCATCTGGTGTAGAATGGATTAAAGCTAAAGTGGTTGGATTGAACCCAGACAAGAACTGCATCCAAACAGACAATGACAAGGAGGTAACCACAGGGGACATTTGAACTTTTTGTTTTATTAATCTGTTCATGTTAATACATAACCATTCTCAGACTGGATGACTTCAGGGTTAAACAGCAGTGTGTGTGTGTGTGTGTGTGTGTGTGTGTGTGTGCATGTGTATTGAATACTGCATGATGGCAAGGGATGTGGTAGAGTATACAGGAAAGACTGAATGATGTCAGATTAACACACAACTACAATATTTGTTGACATCTGCTGTGTACCATATTGTTTAGTACAGTGTCTTGTATGTGAGTGTTTGTTCAATGAATGGTACTGCTTTATGTTACAAAGGCAGGCATCTCTTTCTCTTCCCATTGAAGTAGTCAGTCCCCCCCTTTTGTATCCTTCTGTTTTTTTTTCCTTACATTTTTTTCCATTTATTTCTGACACATCTGGATTCCCAGAGAACTGGGCTACTGAAAAATATCCACCTCAATCACACCAGGGGACGCTCTGCTAGAACAGTGAGGAAATCCTGTAACTTCCAGGATTATGCCATACATAGGCATGGAGGATTGGTGCTACCAGACATTGAGACTCAGGATTTCTCAGCACGTTTGGAAGTCTCCTCACCCTGCCACCCAAGGATCAAAGTTTCTCAGCCCCATGGTGAAGTGACAGTTATAATAGCCACTTTACCAGGTGGTTGTGTTAATTGAATGAAAACATATAAAGCGCTTATAAAAATAAAAGCACACAGTGACTTCTTAAGAAATGTTGTTTTTAAAGCAATGCATGAAATAAAAGGAAAGGCAAATATTTATTGAATGGCTACTATGGGCCAGAATGTATTTTCTGTAGAGCAGTATTGGTGCTCTTTGTTATAGTCTATGAAATATCTATTTGTAGGTGAGCCTAGAATTCTTAAGAGGGTTAACAGCCTGTTTGCTAAGTTGTTTGTGTCAGATTCCCTCCATTCCCAACTTCATAAGAAAATGGTTGCACATTTCCTCTCTTCTGGAGTAGCCTGCATTGTTCTCTGTAACTGCTCAGAAGTCTTGTTTGTCTACAAGTTTTTGCAGTTTCTTAGGATTTAAATTACCTGGCCTGGAAACTTGAACTCGTTCAAAAGGTTTGAGGCTTTCTACTTTCTCTTTTATACAGAAATTTGTCCCTAGTCCTTAGACATTATCATTATTATGTACTAATAAAACCGCCAAGGCATAGTGTTTCTTATTGACAGTTCACCCATGTTACCCATATAGACCACTCCTTTACTCTCACTTTACATGCCCTGATGACTCAATATGGTTCGAATAGACATTATCAGGTCCAGCTTCCTACAGAACAAAGAATTCCAGGGCACCAAATCTCCAGGCACAGGCAGAACATGCGGATGATACATGTATCATATATCCATTTTGATAAGCTGCAGTTTTCACAGTCAACTGAAGTTATCCCTCCATCCATCTAACAAACATTACTGAGTTCCTCATTTTAATATAGTCACTGCTAGATTCTAGGAGTATGAGGAATAAGACATAAACTTTACCCTCTGTATACTATGACAAATGCTGTAAAGCACGGTGCATATTGGGCTATGGGAGGGGCCCGTGGCAAGGGTGACTGAGTCCCAGAAGGCCTACTGTGGTGACGTGGAGCTCAGTTTCTGGGGCTACAGGGCTTCAGAAACAGCTGGAATCCAGTGCTATTTCTCCTCACCTGGGACTTGCTCAGTTTGCTTCTCCACTTGATACCATACTGTGATCATCATGTGTTTCTCTCATCTGGGCCTCTGGGTTTCATTGGAATCATTCTCTCCCTCCAGTTTCCTAGGCAAGTTCTTGTACTTAACACACTTGCTTCTGGCCTACACCTGGCCTCAACTTGTCTCCCTCCTGGTGCTAAACCTATATTTTATGTATGACATTTGAGGGTTCTTTTGTCTTCATCATAAAGACATTAGTATTTACATCTGAAGAGGGAGGGATTTCTCATTCCTTACAATGTATTAGGTAAGATCAGATACAAGTTACCACTCTTTTTTCAATGACCCTGTAAGAATCATTTCCCAGCAATGATATTGGTCCAATCCTTATTACAGGATATGTTTAGAAGTGAAATAGTATGCCATAGCTTTTCAAGTTGGATTCTGAAGATTGAAATCTGTTCTCCCATCTTTCTATGTGAAAACGTCGTAATATGAGAACTGCATGAATAATTGTGTCTTCTTTGTTATTCTCCATTTCATAATTATTGGAGTTTGAGGCATGCAGTGACAAGTCAGTGGGGTTACATGGTATTTGTGGAGCATGGAGTTGTGGGCAGTAAGGATAAAGGGGGACAGAATGGAGAACTGGAGCATTCATTCCCACATGCCTGCCCTGCCCTGCAACCTCCAGCCTCTGCCCCAAGACATTCACATTAAAATATGGAAACATGTTGCTGACCTTGCAAATCTGGGGACCATCTGAATTGGCCCTTGGACTACTGCTTTTGATTCCTGGTATAAAATAACATCTTTTTGTCTTGCAGATCTCCTATAAATATCTTATCATTGCTCTTGGAATCCAGCTGGACTATGAGAAGGTATTCTTTTAAATGATTTCTGTGTTTTATTGACCTATTTATGTCAAGATCAAACACTGTATTTCATTGGCTTATATTTATTTTGATAAGAAAGAGGTTCTAAGAAATCCTCTTCTAGTTTGACTTCTCAGGGATCCTTTTATAGTTTGGAAAATGTGTTAGCTTTTGTCCAGGATAACAATATGATCTAGCCTTAAGCTTAATCAGAATTTATGAAGTCTGAGCCCTGATGTAATTCTTGCAAAATAGCAGCCTCTTCCACACTTAGTAGAAGCTTACCATTCTATGTGGGACTGAGTTATATGCATTAAAGATAAAGTTTTCCTTTGGAATTAAGATTGGTTATTATTTTTTTTGATTGTTTGAGAGACAAGAGACATGCAGATGAAGAGAAGACTTTTGTTCCCTGGTGGATTCAAATGCATGTGATTCTGGGACTTGGCTAGGCTCAGGCTATGGTTTGGGAGCTCAGTCCATGTCTCCCATATGGGTGGCAGGACCCTGACTTGTGGAGACATTGTTGCTGTCTCTCACAGTCTGTATTAGCGGACAGCTGGAGTCAGGAGTGAGCAAGTGTTGAACTCAGGCACTCTGATGTGGGATGTAGCTCTCCTACTTGATGTGTCAATCCCTGGATTTTGAATTTTTAAGTAGAATTGAAGGGTGAGCATCAGTTGCTGGTTCATTAGACCCTGGAAGGTGGCTTGGTATTTGCTGCTTAGCCTCTGGAGATGGTGTTTCTGGGGTGTCTCTTCCAGGGCTGAGGGGTGCTTTCCACTCATGGACTCCTGTCCTGTGGTGGGCCGGTGTTGAGACAACAAGGGAGTGTGTCCTTTTGTGCAGGTAGGGCAGGCACTCTCAGCAGGTTGAAGGTGGAAATAAAAACCTGTATGACAAAAAAAAAAAAAAAAAAGTGATCATGTAATGTAAAGACTGTATGTTCTTTAGAGCTCCCTTTACAGAGAAGTGGGGAGCCAGATACCATTGGATATTGTGAGATTCAAATTTAGTTTTCCAAAGTGTAATGGGGTAAATCAGTAATTATTGTGATACCTTGAGAGCTTGTTGGAGACTGGATAAGCAGTGGGAGCACAGAAAGTTTGGTGCCAACCAGGTCACAGGGGCAGAAATATGATTCAGGTAAGGACCTTGTCTGATTTGTGAAACACCTGAGTTGCAACACGTCCAACATGAGGGTTGTGAGAATGTCCTGGGGTGTGTTGTGTGAAGGTTCAGAGAAGCCAGGAATTGGGACGAATGCTGTGAATTGACTCCGAGTCATGCCGCCATGGAGTCATGGCTCTCATACAATTGCACATTGGCTGTGACATAGGAAGGTATCAGTTACAACTACTGTGGGGAGACTTGTGCACATTGTGGTATTGACTTAGTAAATGCATTGCAAGTCCAGAGTGCTATGTGTATGAGGACTGAAGAAATCAGCACTGAGAGCTCTTAGCAGCATCTTGCAGCAAACCCAGAAGCAATCATATATAAAAGCAGTGGTTGTGAAATCTTCTGTATACCGAGAACCATACTAGGTGTCTCATTGGTTCTTTATAGCTACTTAATAGGTGAGGACTAGGGGTATGAGAATTCAAATAGTGGCTACTGCATTATCTGGGACTATTTGATTGCAGATGCTAGAAAATTGCTCGAGTTAGTGTAAACAAAAAAGTGGGGGTCATTTGAAGAAAATGTAAAAAACCTTTCTGGACCACTAGGGCAGGAATGTAGATGGGTGTTTGGCAAGTCTGGATCTCCAAGCTAGGCTCTGCTGAGCTTAGGAGACTCTCTGCTTCTTTTTCATTCCAGCTTCAGTGTGGCATCCTGTTTGATGGTTTGCTCTGTGGGCTGGGATAGACCCTAGTCCCCCAGCCCACATCCTGTTACGGTGTGCCCTAGGAGGGCAGTCCTATCTCATGTCTTTCCTGACTCTCTTTCCTGTTTCATTCCTCTCCGTGTCTGTCTGATTCAAAGTGCCAGGGAAGCAACTGCAGTGGATGGAATCAAAGACCTCCTTCATGGTACTATCTTCTTCAGGTTAGAGACAAATAACAAAGGTGATCCAAGATCAACTGTCTGTTTATCTCCCAGATAGCGATTTTTGCTTTGGGGACCAGGGACTAGGTGGCCATTTGGGAAGACCCCCATGTGGGTGGGCTTGGGTCTGGTTCTGGAAGATGCCAGGTAGATTTAGATTTCTGAGCTTTGCTCTGTTCCAGTTTTCTAGCTATTGTATGGGCTAATACTTCTTTAGCTACTTCAGAGGTGTACAGTAAATGCCCAGTGTTAGATACAGAATTTTGAAAACACTGGAGAACTGGTTGGCTTTATACCACTGGTAGTAATAAGTACTATGATTGAAGCTGTTACTACTGTCGAATATGTCTGATAAATAACAAAGAATTACTTGAGTCTAATATTGAATGTGGAAAAATAATGAACATAGGCCACTAATGGAGAAGATTGAAAGACTGCTTCTTTGAGATCTGATGGATGAGTATCTAGGGTACTCTGAAGGTAATCTGGATGATGACTAGAGAGGGTCTGAAGGATTAGCTCATTTTGATAACTATTTGTTTTCCTTTTTAAAAACTTATTCTTTGGGAGGTAGACAGCTGCTATGTGCTTGTTGTTTCCCCAAATGCTTCCCCATGTGGGAAGCAGGAGCTAATAACTTGAGTTATCCCTTGCTGCCTGCCAGGGTGTGCATTAGCAGGACGCTGGCATCAGGAGTGGAGCCAGGACTCAAAGCCATGCACTCCGACGTGGGATGCACGTGTCCCAGGCAGTGTGTTAATAATTATGCGAAAGGCTTGCCCCTGATGACTGTGTCTTAGTGGTTGAAGTTGTCCCTGTTCCTGCTCAGAACCAGCACTTTATTATCTCGAACTCAATTTGTGATCTGTTTTTTGCACTCTATGGATCTTCTCACACTTGTGTTAAGTATCCAGTCAATCTCACTGGCAGCAATAAGCTGACATTTATGGGGCGCTTACCATGTGCGTCAGTTGTCTTTCTGTCTTTTACATTATGGTCACATTCACTCTTTTCTTTTTTTAATTGTTTTTTTTAAGATTTTATTATTATTGGAAAGCCGGATATACAGAGAGGAGGAGAGACAGAGAGGAAGATCTTCCATCCGATGTTTCACTCCCCAAGTGAGCCGCAACGGGCCAGTGCTGCACCGATCCGATGCCGGGAACCAGGAACCTCTTCCGGGTCTCCCACGCGGGTGCAGTGTCCCAATGCATTGGGCCGTCCTCTCCTGCTTTCCCAGGCCACAAGCAGGGAGCTGGATGGGAAGTGGAGCTGCCGGGATTAGAACCGGCGCCCATATGGGATCCCGGGGCTTTCAAGGCGAGGACTTTAGCCGCTAGGCCATGTCGCCGGGCCCCACATTCACTCTTGCCAACAACTCTTAGAAGCAGATACCTTTATACCCATTTTACAAAGCAAGAACCCAATCTCATCTCTCTGTGAAAATCAGAATCATCAGGGATGGGCTGTTAAAATACAGATTGTGTTGGTCTAGTAGTTAAAGACACTGATCAAGGTGCCTGCTCCTATCTGAAAACCTCAGTTCAAGTCCTGGGTCCACTCTGGACTCCAGCTTTCTGTTAACACAGGTCCTGGCGGGCAGGTAACCAGGTTCCTCCTACCTGTGTGTGAGACCTGGACTGAGTCCTCAGCCTCAGCCCCAGTGAGGAGCCTGTGCAGGCATCTGGGTGGTTGCGCTGTTGGTATAGTGGTGAAGAGTCTCTGCTTCTCCAACAAATAAAGCTAAACAAAGACGAAGCAGGTTGATGGGCCTTTCTGCAGGGTTTGTGACTCAGGAGCTCTATGGTGGCCTGAGTTTAACTGAGTGCCCAGATGATGTTGGTGCTGCTGGTGTAGAGAACACACTTAGAGACACACCGGCTTAGAAATGGGAGGTAATTTATTCGTGGTCATAGTACAGGTGAGAAGGAAAGTTAGGACTCAAGCCAGGTATGTAGGAGTTTAAAGTTCACTTTTTTTTTCTTAAGATTTGCACACTTGATCTTAGCCAAAAGGCCGGAGAAGCGCTTTTTTTTTTCCCTTAAGATTTGTTTTATTTTTATTGCAAAGTTAGATATATAGAGAGTGGAGGAGAGACTGAGAGAAATATTTTCCATCTGATGATTCACTCCCCAAGTGACTGCAACAGCCGAAACTGCGCCGATCCGAAGCCAGGAGTCAGGAGCCAGGAGCTCTTCTAGGTCTCCTATGCGGGTGCGGGGTGGTACCACTTGTAAGAGGCAATTCCAGTTTGCTGTTATTGACAGTATCAATGGCTTTTGGTCCTGCCTGTTTTTCTTCTTCCTAATGAGGCAACTGGTTCCTCTAGAAGGCATCTTATCTCATTGTGATGGTGTGAAGAGTTGTATTCAAATCGTAGTCTCAAGAAAGCTGGGGAGGCAGAGGATTCTCCTGGGCTGTGCCCATGCTGGGGTGCCTTCAGGCACTATACTCCAGTCTCAGAGCCCTCACTCACCTGCCTGCTCTATGTGTGGGGGTGGGGGAACAAAAACAATAATGGGAAACTTAAATGTTTGTAGAATTGGCAAAGAACAAGGACTCTGTAAAGACATCTGTGCCTTTATTCAATAACGATTTCTTTGCGTATGTTTTTGCAGATCAAAGGCCTGCCTGAAGGCTTTGCTCATCCCAAAATAGGGTCGAACTATTCAGTGATGACAGTGGAGAAGACGTGGAAAGCTCTGCAGGATTTCAAGGAGGGCAACGCCATCTTTACCTTCCCTAACACTCCCGTGAAGTGTGCTGGAGCGCCCCAGAAGATCATGTATTTATCGGAAGCCTATTTTAGGAAGGTATGCCGCCTTTCCAGGGACAAGGATGTGGCGACAGTACGGAGATGGTGATGGCTAGCATTTAATTTTTATCTCTATCATAATTTTTTTTATTTCTAGAACTTTATTATTATGTGGGCATAAAACTATACAACTTGAAGTTTATAAAATAGAAAAAAGGAAGAAGTGAGTAAGGATTCGATAGCTCTGGTAAAACTGCTGTCATCAATTTGACATGTCCTTGCAGATTTTTTCCTACAGACTTAAAGAACTGTGGGTGTAAATCACACTGAACCTGCCCACTTGAAAACATTACATAATATTAAAATTATTAAGATTATTTATTTGAGAGGCAGAATGAGAGAAGAGAGACCTCCCCTCCACTGGCTCACTTCTCACATGCCTGCAACGATGCAGGGAGGTGGGAACTCTAGCTGTGTCTCTCATGTGGGTGGTGGAGCCCCAACTACTGGAGCACATCACTGCTTCCCAGGGTCTTCACTGGCAGGAAACTGGAGCTGAAGATAGGACTCAAACTCAAGCACTCTGATCAGCCTGGCCTCTTAATTGCTATACCAAATGCCTGTCCCTGGATCATACTTCTCAATGTGTATAAAAGAGTACTGTGGAGATATGTTAGAGATTGTTTCAATATTGTCATGTATTAATTAGGCAATTAATTGTAAATTGTTCATTTTTATTCATAATGACATCTTCAACTGCTTCCATGCAACTTCAGGGTTATGGATATTCTCTGACTGTTGATGTGCTTCTGCAAATGTCATAGGAAAAATGCAGATTTAAAACTGACCTGGAGATGAGCAGGTATTTGCCCCAGTGGTTGGGATGCCCGCTTCTCATAGAAGAGGGCCTGGGTTCAAGACCCTGCTGTACTTCAAATTCCAGATGCTTGGTGATGCACAAACTGAGAAGCAGCCTATTATGACCCAGTTGTTTGGGTCCTTGCTACCTACCTGAGAGACCTGAGTTGAGTTCTGGGTTCCTGGATTCTTTTTTTTTTTTGGGGGGGGGGGAAGTCAGATATACAGAGAAGAGAAGTGACAGAGATGAAGATTTTCTGCCTGTTGATTCACTCCCCAAGTGGCCCCAATGGCCAGAGCAGCTCTCATCCCAAGCAAGAGCCTGGAGCTCTTCTAGGTTTCCAGGTCTTCCATGTGGGTTCAGGGTCTCAAGGCTTTGGGCCGTCCTTGACTGCTTTCCCAGGCCACAAGCAGGGAGCTGGATGGGAAGTGGGGCTGCCAGGAATAGAACTGGCACCCATATAGGATCCTGGCCCATGCAAGGCAAGGACTTTTAGCCACTAGGTTACTGTGCCAGGCCTATAGGTTCCTGGCTTTGAGCTGGTCCAGCTATAGCTATTGCAGGCCTTGAGAGAGTGACCCAGCAGATGGGAAATCTTTTCTGTCTCTCTGCCTTTTAAAAAAAAGGAAAATAAATACTAATAAAAACTCAAATACTGTCCATATGGAACTTCTAACCTTGTGGAAAGGGTTTTTTGGGCAGAGGAAGCTTTCTCCGCATTTCCAAACACCCTCTGTGGAATAGCAGGTGCCTGCGGCTCAAGGATGCCTGGTGTGAGATCAGAGGGAAGCTGTTCCTGCCTCTTACCTCTGAGTGGAACAATTGTCTTGAGATGCTGACAAGTTGCAGAGCAGCCTATGAAGATGTAAAGGGCCAAGGGGGAGAGGATGGCAAAGACAAGCCTGCAGCGTTGTGGAATGTGTGCTTGGAACTCAGCCCCAGGCCTGGCTTCCCTCTGTCTTCTGCCAACTGCTCTGACCCAGGCAGTGGCCAATTAGGGGACAGTTCTGGCAGCTTTTTTGATTCTAAGAACATTCAGTGTGGCAGTGGGACTGGTGCAACCTTTTCAGGTTCTTAGCCGCCTGCCTGCTTCCGGTGAGCAGGTCCAGGTGAGTGAGTCATGAAAGTTGTTGAACACTTTGGAGAGTTGGACCATGGCTGTCTCTTCCATCTGGCAGATTCCCTCTGCTTCAGTTTTTCTTTCACTGTGAGATCTGAGGCATCAGAGAGGGGATGCTTCTCTAAGATGTGTGAACAATATCAAGGGACTTGGCTTTGTTCCCTGCTGTGCCCTTAGAATCTAGAGCAGTACCTGACCAACTCTGGAACTTCAACAATTGCTCACTGAATGAGTGAATGCATGGAAAAATGGACAGTTCAGTTCTCATTTTTAGTTAAATATGAATCTTACCATTTAAAAATGTTTATTTTTATTGGAAAGGCAGATTTATGGAGAGAAGGAGGGATGGAGAAAAAGATCTTCCTTCCACTGGTTCACTTCGTGAGTGGCCGCAATGGTTGGAGCTGAGCTGATCTAAATCCAGGAGCCAGGAGCAGCTTCTGGGTCTCCTACAGGCCCCAAGGACTTGAGCTATCCTTTGCTGCTTTCCCAGGCAGGGAACTGGATTGGAAGTGGAGCAGCCAGGACTTGAACCGGTGCCCCTGTGTGATGCCAGTGCTAGCAGATGGAGGATTAGCCTGTTGAGCCACATTGCTGGCTGCACAGTTCATTTCTATTTTAGCTTTACTTAGACTTGATCTTTATGTCTAGCCTCAGCCAAGCAGTCCCCAGCTCATGTGTGAACTGTCTCGTGGGCAGAGAGTAAGAACAAGGCAGTAAATTGGTCCACACCTCACTCCACCAGGGTAAAGTGATGGAAAACTTGGGAAAGTCTTTGACGTCTCCCTTGAACATTTTAATTCTTGTCCAGTTTTCTTTTATTAAGACAGCTGGACTAATGCTTTAATGTTAATTGTTTCTCTTTTGTTTTTCTTAGACAGGAAAGCGATCCAAGGCCAATATCATTTTCAACACATCTCTTGGAGCCATCTTTGGGGTTAAGAAGTACGCAGAAGCCCTGCAGGAGATTATCAAGGAGAGGGACCTGACTGTTAACTACAAGCAGAACCTCATTGAAGTCCGAGCCGATAAACAAGAGGCTGTGTTTGAGAACCTGGACAAACCTGGAGACACCCAAGTGTTTTCAGTGAGTAGCAAGGTTAAGCTGTCAACCCGGGAACCATCATCTGCTGAGCTGAGCTTAGATGCAGGTGGCTCTGTGGCTGCCGTCCCCTGGTCCTTCACTGTTGTGTGCTGCAGGAGGCCACTAAAGTGAGCCACTTAGGGGGGTGACAGGGCAGGGAGCTTGACCAAAATAGGTGTGGAAGAGAAGGCTGTAAGAGGCTGTGTCAGTGGGAGGGAATGAGGGCTTTGCTACTGGTGTCAAGTGGATTTTTGTCACTAAGTCACTTGAAACTTACAAATCTACAAATTTGGTTACTGCTTAGGCAGTTAAGGGAAGACATTCTCAAACCCACATTATTCTGTGATTTCCACAATTTGTGGTGTGTGGGAAACAGCCCTGCTCACGAGTGGGAAGCAATCTTGTGAGACATTCAAGCATAACAAGGATGTGGAAGATGAGGTTTTTAAACATTTCTCTTCTTAGGAAGGGATACACTTAAGCATCCGTTATTTGAGACTGAGCTAGAGCAAGAATGCAGGAGTGCACTAGGGTATTTCCATCCTCTGGTTCACCCCCCAAATGCCATAACAGCAAGGATTAGGCCAGGCTGAAGCTAGGAGCTATTAATGTTCATCTCTCACATGGGTGTCAGGGACCCAAGTCCTTGAGCCATCACTTACTGCCTTCCAGGGTATGCATTAGCTGGAAGGAAGAATTGGGAACCAGAGTTAGGATGCAAACCCAGGCATTTCAATCTGGATGCAGATGTCTCAGTGGTGGTTTAACTATTATATCCTCAAACGCCTGTCCCTTAAACATCCTTCTTGAAGTATCTGGCAGAGTCACCACAATTCTTGGAGAAACTTATGCTTTGTGGTATGGACTTGGCCTGTATGTCTGTTTTTTACCTCCCTCCTTCCTTCCCTCCCTCTCTCCCTTCCTTCTTTTATTTCATTCAAGATTTATTATTTAGGGCCCGGCAC
This sequence comes from Ochotona princeps, assembly GCF_030435755.1. Lineage (NCBI taxonomy): Eukaryota > Metazoa > Chordata > Mammalia > Lagomorpha > Ochotonidae > Ochotona > Ochotona princeps. The sequence continues at coordinate 33,632,820 of NC_080837.1, read as the reverse complement.
GGTAGTCTAGTGGCTGAGGTCCTTGGCTTGCATCCCCCGGGATCCCCCGTGGGTGCCAATTCATATCCCAGCTGCTCCACTTCCCATCCAGCTCCCTGCTTATGGCCTGGAAGAGAAGTGGAGAATGACCCAAAGCTTTGGGGCCCTGTACACATGTGGGAGACCCTGAGGAAGCTCCTGGCTTCAGATTGGCTCAGCTCTGCACCAGCTGGGAGGATCTTTCTCTGTGTCTCTCCTTTTCTCTGTAAAATCTGACTTTCCAATAAAAATAAATAAACTGTTTTTAAAAAGATTTCTTATTTATTTGGACTTTAGCCGCTAGGCCACGCCGCCGGGCCCAATTTCTTATTTATTTGGAAGGCAGAGTTACAGAGATTGGGTGGGGGTGGGGAGACAGACTTGAGAGAGAGACATAGAATTGATTTTTCACCTGTTTACTTCCCAAATGGTTGCAAATGCTAGGGTTGGGATTTGGCAGCCAGGCCGAAGCCAGGAAGTAAAAACTCCATGCAAGTCTCCCATGTGGGTGACGGGGGCACACCACCATCTTTGCTACTTTCTCAGGTACATTAGCAGAGAGCTGAACTGGAAGTGGAGCAGCTGGGAAGTGAACATGGGCTCACATGGAAGAAAGGCATTGCAGGTGGCAGCTTAACCCGAGGCACCACAGTGCTGGTCCCTGAATGTGTCTAAAGTTTTTCCTGTGAAGTGCGGCCAGTGGCTTTATACAGGTGTTCTGAGGATTGGGCAAAAGAAGTAAAGGCATTTGGAAAAGCAGGAATGAAAGAACACTTGTTTCCACTTTTCCGGCAAGCACCATCAGCAATGAGAAAGACTGCACGTTTTAATCATCCAACATTTCTCAAGGAATGAAGAGCTACATAAAAAGGGAGTTTGAGGTGAACCAAGGATTAATACTCTAAACATCAAGACTTCACATTTTAAACTTTTTAGCTTAAGCTACAATTCCAAGATTCATTGCATACATCTTTCTTTCTCTAAATGGTGTGTATTGAATATCACTCAAAATGTTACTGATGACTTAGAGTCATAATTTTAAGAGACATTTATTTGGAAGTATTGCAGACTTGGAGAAGTTGGAAAAATGAAAGTAGAAAGGAAGCTGTATATAGCATTTACCTAGATGTACTTACATAATTTTATATCATTTGATTTAGCTTTATCATTTGATCTGTGTAGTTATATATTATCTTAATCATCTGTTTCTGTCTAGATGACATATTTCATGTTCTTTTACCTCTAAATACTTTAGTGTGAATTTCCTATCATAAAAGTAGTATTTTTGATGTAATCACAGTGTCTGTCAACTCTGTAAATTCAGCAGGCTATAGCATTTTGACTTTTACTTGTATTAGACTTTCATTGATTGACCCCATAGCACAGTATTCTCCCCACTATAGTATAGATCACTGTCTATTTTGTGTAGTCATATTTTGCATTTAATTGTGATTTCTTTGTTTAAAAGTCAGAGTTAATAGAGACGAGGAGAGACGTAAAGAGAGATCTTCTATAAACTGGTTGGCTGGCTCACTACTCAGGGGGCCACAATGGCCAGAGCTAGGCCAGTTTGAAGCCAGGAGCTTCTGGGTCTCCTATGTGGGTGCAGGGTCATCCCTCACTGCTTTCTGTTATTAGGGAGTTAGATCAGAAGTGGGGCAGCTAGGACATGAACTAGCATCCACATGGAATGCTGGTAGAGCAGGCAGAGGCTTAGTGTGCTATACCTTGCTACCAGTCCCAATTGTGATATATCTTTTGTCTCCTTTGACATGGAATTATTCCACAACTTTTCTTTGCCTTCTTTAATACTGACATTTTATAATAATACAGTCCTTTACCATATCTGTTATAAAATCTCCTTGTTTTGGGTTAGTAAATGTTTTCTTTTTTAAAAAAATAGATTTATTAAAATTTTTTTATTGGAAAGGTATATCCATAGAGAGGAGAAGATACAGAGAGAAATATTTTCCATCTTCTGGCTCACTTTCCAAGTGTTCACAACGACCCAAGCTGAGCCGATCTGAAGCCAGCAGGAGCTTTCTCTATTGGCCATCTTCTGCTTTCCCAGGCCACAAGCAGGCAGCTGGATAGAAAGTGGAGCAGCTGGGACACAAACTGGTGCCCATATGGGGTCCTGGTGTGTGCAAGGTGAAGAGTTAGCCACTGAGTCATCATGCCCTGTACAGTATCGCATTTGTAAGCACACCATGATATAATTTTTATCATCAGTCAAGATCTGATCCAAGTTTTCCACTGAATAATTGTATTTCTTTTTCTCCCTTGCTGCTAATAATAAGTCTGTAGGGGAAGACGTTAAGACTGCGCAAACACGTTACTCATTGAAGTCTTTCCCTAGAGTTAACATGTATTGGTAATTCTTGCCTAATTCTTATACCACATTGGTTGCAGAATGATAATTTTCTAAGTTTAGCATTCCTTCTACATTATGAATAGGTTCTTGACTTGCCTTAATTAATTAATTCCTGATATGAACTAAGGAATTCCTGTTTCCCCCCAGTGGTTTACCACCCGTCATTGTCTCTGGTGCCCACATTGTCCCATGTTCAGTCAATTGGAGCCTTCCCTGCTGGCTCCTCTGTCCCTGTGGCATGCTTTCCATCCTGTTTTTGAGAACTTTCTTACTCTCTGGTATCACAGGATGCCCCAATCTCATCTGGTATTTACCTGTCCCAATTCAGGGTCATCCTTGTGAATAGCTCTTATTTATGTTCTCGGGACCTACCGGGTCATTTAAGGCTGATGACTGCTTTGTGTCCTTTATGTGTATTTTCAGTGTTTTTTTTTTTCCTGGTGTCTAGGTGAGTTTTAAAACTGCTAGTCCTAATTTTTTATTGTCAAAAAATGAGAGTCAAACTTGTTAGATTTTATATAAAGTAAAAGGAAATGGGTGATGAGGGAGGGTCCAAAGGATACTTTTATGAGCCCAAGTGTACAAGGTTGAGTGCATGAACTTCACTTTATTATTTGGTCTTTTTTTACTATGGTTCTCAGCTGTGCTCTGAATAGTTGAGCTTGTAGCTGGGGACTTGGGAAATGGATGGTTATTGTTGTTCTAAATGGTTTGTAAAGAACCTTTCAATTATAGGATTCCATTACTGAAGGTTATTGTAGGTCAGACATTCTTTCAATTTCACTTTCACTAATCTGGATTTCATGAGAAACTACCCAAAGGGTTTCAGATAGTGACTTTCAATCCTGACTGTTCTGGAATCTACCTCAAGAGTTTTAAAACAGGTGTTGATGCCTGGGTCTTACCCCAAGAGAATTTGATTAATTGGCCTGAGGTGAAGAATGGATTGGGAGGCTTCCAAAAGTCCTCTAATGATTCTGATATTGAGCCAGTATTGAGAACAGCTACTGTAAAGAATTAAATGTGTCCAAGTCTATAATCTTGAATTCTAGATAGAGAGCTGGCAGTTCAGGCCTCTTTTGATGTGTATCATAGGGTCTTAGAACTAGAAGGGACCTTGGACATTATCTAGTCTGTTGCATTTCTTTATGGAAAAGCAAAGCAAAGACCTAAGAAGTGAAGTGGCATGTCGTGGTTGAGGAGATCGACCCACAGGGTTTTTTTCAAGTCCAGATTTCTGTTCTCCTGGTCCTATAGGATTGGGATCTTGGGTGAGGGGACCCAGAGTCTTGTATTGTAAACAAGTCTCCCAAATGCTGCTTATTAACAGCAAAGTCTTAAAGCCATTGTTCTGAATAGATTATTTATGTTAATGGAGAAGAATCAAGTTGAGAATATATAGTTGATATAAATTAATCCTAGAGAAACTAGTTGCTGAAAATTAATCAGACTTGACTTTCAAATAAATAATCCTTTAAAACAAAGAAAATAAATCATAAAGAATAAGCTGTAACTAAATGATGTTAATTTTTAGTAAATCCATAAAGGAAACTAGTATTTCTTTTGTGTAGGAGGTTAGTTCAGTGCCTTTATGACTGAGAACATATTTTAACTTTTATTTAAAATTTCTTTTTTATATTTTCTAAGATTTATTTCTTTGTTTTAAAATCATAACACACACATACACACACACAGATAGAAAGACATTCTATCCTTTTGTGCATTCCCCAAATGGTTGTAATGGCTGGAGCTCTGTCTGACTGAAGCCAACAGTGTGGAGCTTCTTCTAGGTCTCCCATGTGGGTGCAGGAGTCCAAACACTTGGGCCATCATCTGCTGCTTTCCCAGGCCATTAACAGCGTGCTAGATTGAAAGTGGAGCAGCCAGGACTTGAACTGGTACTGCTATGGGATGCGAACATTGCAGCTAGAGGCTTTACCTGATATGTCACTACATGGGCCCTTTTAATGTTCCTTCTAGAATAGATGAATCACTTGTGTATTTGTGAGATTCAAGCAAACACATTAATTCCATCAGACACAGAGAGATCTAATATGGTTTAGATCTCGCTTCAAAAAAGGAGCTCTGTTTGACTGTAGAAATGAAGGTTTGGCCTTGATAATTTGGTGAATGAAGTTTATTGGCTCTTTCATCCATTATCTTGCGGACAACAGACTTGGACTCAGGGCCTATACCCCTAAAAGCGCCATCCAAGATTATCTTGTCTTGAGGTTTATTAAATTCATGATTGTCTAAGAATTGAATGCATATATGTCACCTTCCTAATCCCACTGCTGTAAATGATTACAGAGCTCTGATGGGAGCACAGGCCTTCTTGTGGAACCAGGAACCTAGGCACTTGGAAGTTTGCAGTTTTCTTGATATGTTAAAGTTTTTACCCTATTGAAATGTTATGTGAATGTTTGAGTCAAGGTGCCTTGAAGCGGACCTGGTAGAATGTTGAAGTTTGCCACATGGAATTCATTAAAGTTAAATAAAAATAATGGGCTAGGAGAAGTCTAAGAATATCTTGTACACAAACAAAAAAGTTAAATCAGCTATCAAAAATGACTAGAATGAGTCAGTGTACTGTTACCAAGAGTCATTTGAAGACAGCTGTTTCAAAGCAAAAAAAAAAAATCCACCCATTCCCTCTGTTCAGTAAACCCAACACTAATCTGGACCCCTCTGTCCTCCACAGAGCCAGCTAATCTCCTCATCACCCCACTTTTCTCCTGAAGTTGGTAACTAGACGATGTCCTTTATGTGCTTTGAGATTTGACCTATGTTTGGGAATGATATTCATCACTTCTCAGTTCCTAACATGGCCTTTCCAAGCTTTACCTCCCTCGAGAGTACAACTGAAGTGTAGGTTGACAGCTGAGGGTCAGGGTCAGAATGGTCGAAGCACAACAACCCTTTCATTTTTAGTAATGACAGAAACACCAGAAGATTCCTTTGGGTCACTACTCCAGTGGTGACCAGAGTAGGTGTGCTCTACTGCAGTAGCTCAGACTTCCCCAGGCCTGTTGTGGGAAGGGGTCACATGGGGAGACTGCCAGCTGACAGAGTGACTATTACATTATCACTTCCTGGCACTGGCGCCGTGACTCAACAGGCTAATCCTCCACCCTGTGGTGCTGGAATCCCATATGGGCACTGGTTCAAGTCCCAGCTGCTTCACATCTGATCCAGTTCTTTGCTTATAGCAGCAGAAAATGTTCCACATCCTTGGGACCCTGTGCCCACATGGGAGATCTGGAAGAAGCTCTTGACTCACATTTGAATCAACTCAGCTCTGGGTGTTGTGGCCATTTGGGGGACTGAACTAGCAGATGGAAGATTTTCTTTTCCTATTGTTCCTTCTCTGTGTAAATCTGCATTTGAAATAAAAATAAATAAATCTGCCCCCCAAAATGATCACTTCCTCTTAGGGAACAGATCTTAGAGAAGGAGTGGGCTAAGGCAGATGCTAACTGCATAATCCTTCATGTAAGCCTAATCCAGTGTATTGAGGAAGGTTGGGGAAGAGCCTTGGAGTTCTAGAAATAGTGAATGAAATCCAAACCTGAATGCTTTTCTTGGCAGTATGAAATGCTCCATGTCACACCACCAATGAGCCCACCAGATGTCCTCAAGACGAGCCCTGTGGCTGATGCTGCAGGCTGGGTGGATGTGGACAAAGAAACTCTGCAGCACAAGAAATACCCAAATGTGTTTGGGATTGGGGACTGCACCAACCTGCCCACGTCGAAGACCGCCGCGGCAGTCGGTAAGCCAGCCTACTCTATTTCTTCCTTTCTCCAAGTGCCATCTCACTAAGGCACTGTGGTAACACACAGCACTGCACTAGCAGTGAAAAACCTTTTGTGACCTAAAAATGCAGCAAGAGGCAGGCTGTCAATGACGCAAGCGTTGCAGGAAGTAGAAAGTGTCTTTCAAGCCCTTTGCCCTAGAGTAGCCGGAGCTCATTTGCTTTTTAGAGGTGAGCAGTGCTGTGTTTTTTTTTTTTGGGGGGGGGTGGGCAGGGACATTAGTGGGAGGGCATCACTTGTCCCTGAATTCCATTACTTCCCATGATATCATACCTATCATCCTGGAATAGTTCTGCAAGTTGGCCACTTTTCTTCAGCTTGAAACACCATAAATCTAGGGAAGCATTTGTTTCCTCTGAAAACAGATACATACAAGTCAATGAAAGCTTACCGACCAGAAAATTGTTCTGGTAAGACAAATACAGTGGAGCTTGCCCTGATTGGTATATGATTAAGGCCTCCACCTGGAAAATTAAATTCTTCACCACCATGTTTTACACTAGCAGTGATGGGAAGAATTGCCTGTTAGATTTTGTCCTCCCAGACAGGAACTGTCCTCTCTGGGTGCCGTAAAACATGCAGTGTCCACCTGATGGGAATGGTAGTTTCTGTGTGAATTAGATGTCTGCAGAACTTGGTTGGCCTTGGAAGATGTTTTCAATATCCACTGAAGGTCTTTTCCATTACTAATTAGTAATTTTCTCCCATTTTTAAATGTCAAAAGCCTCAGACCTATATACAAATGTGAAAGTACAATGAATACTTATATACCCTTTAGATATTAATCAGTAACTAATATTTTGTGACATTTGCTTCCTTACTTTATACGTGTTTTGGGCTGAATTATTTCAAATAAGTTTGGCTATCATGACATATCATCTTTAGTAAATACTTCAATCTGCATTTCCTTGTAAAACGGACATTCTCCTCCATAAATACAAGGCCAATTGTCACATCCAAGAAAGTTGCCATTATATGAAATCATATCTTACACAAGTTAGTTTAAGTTTGTCTGGTTTTCCTAGAAATTCTGTTTGCAGCTTTTGTTTCCCTTGATGCTGCGCGTCGTGTTGGTTGCCGTGTCTGTTTGGCCTTCTTTAATCTAGAGGCCCTTCTGGAATTGGTTAGAACCTTCATGACATGGGCAATTCTGAAGAGTTCAGACTGGTGATCTTCAAAATCTAGACTATCCTATACTGTAGAATTTATGGTTAGATTCAGAGTCTGTGTTTTGGCTTGAATCTCCATACATGGGGCTGTACCTTCCACTACAGAACCTTAGGAGGCCATGATGTTAGTTTGGTATTTTTAAGAAAGTTTGTTTACTTGAAGAGAAAGAGAGAAATAGAAATTTCACATCTACTGGTTCACTCCCCAAATACTTGCAATAGCTATGGCCATGTCAGACTGAAGGCAGGAGCCAGGAGGCCCGAGCTTAATTTAGCTTTTCCACGTGGGGGTCAGGTGGTTATCTGCTGTCGTTGGTTATCTGCTGTCTCCCCAGGTGGACATTAAGAAGAAGCTGGAGTTGGGAGTGGAGCTGCAACTCCAACCCAGGCTCTCTGGCAACTGGATGTAGGTGTCCCAAGTGGTGTCTGAACCATTATGCCAAGTGCCTATCCCAGTTTGGTTTTGTGAAGCTATATCTCATTACTGGTTAAGGGTTGTCAGTTGTCAATCTTTTCCTTTGTCAAAGTATCTCCTTGTATAATTATAGGTGGTATGTCGGATAAAATTTTGAATTTACATGCTGCCTTTAATGTAGTAAAAATATCCATGATGTAAGACTCAGGTTACCCAGCTTTCTAGCCTGTTTCAAATAAGCAAAATATTTTATCCAGAGTTTCAAATAGATAATACTGAATGTTAGACAAAAAGTCTACAATGAAAAACCTTGTTCCTGCCTGGTCAGCTTCCACTTCTCCCAGCCACACAAAGTGTCCTGTTCCATGTGCCTCTGCATGCTTTCCCGTTCGTGTGCTATTGTACTGCTGCTCCGGAGTTTACTGAAGGAGTCTGCTCTGCAGTCTGTCTCTTTCCCAAACTGATCCATCGGGGAATGCTCCTCCTTGGCATTTCACGCATGTGAGTGAATGTCTCTTTGCTCTTCTTAATTTGTCACTAACAATAGTTCAAGATTTCTCCAAAGAGTTCTATATCTCTCATTAAATTCCCAACCTTAAATCCCCTTATGATTGCCAGGCAATGCTTATGTTTGTTCAATCCACAAATCCCATCTTGGGTTTCCTTACTCCCCAGCCTCCTCCAGACCCACTGTACTGTAGAGAACAAGGCCATCTTGCTGAGCTGTAAGTGACTTTCCCGGGGCGAATGCCTCCCCCTGCTTCTCTCTGCTCCAGGATTCTCCCTTAGTTATCTTCAGCACAGCTAAGACCAGATGTGGTATTTAAACCAAAATTAACTGGAGGTTTGGCCATAAAAGGAGGTGGGCTTTTAATACAGGAAGATACACAGCTTATGTATACCTATGTACTCACATTCTCTCTTTCTCTCTCTCTCTCCCCCCCCCCCCCCCCCCACACACACACACACACGGCCTGGAGTGAGACTGCTCCCTTGTTCACAGGCCAAGCCTTCCTGCAGAGAATCCTTTCCTCCTGTTCTGTTGGCCTTGGCTTCTGCTGCTGAGGCCTCTCTAGTTCTTCTCAGTGCAGATTCTGAATGCTCTATGGTCCTCGAAACAGAATAACGGCTTCTGAAAGAGATGTGGTGTTTAGAAATGCGGCTTTGCTTATGATGGAGATAAGTCATTTTGTATATTAGAGCAGAGAGGTTTACTTTTCAGTTTTTTAAAAAGGGGTTGGCTTACTTATTTTAAAGGTAGAACAGGAGAGAGAGAGAGAGAGAGAGAGAGAGAGAGAGAGAGAAACCATCCACTTACTCCTCCAATGGCCACAACTGTCAGGTCAGGTCTGTGCTGGGATGAATCCAGGAGCCAGGAACTCCTTCCTTGTCTCCCAAATACTTGAACCATTTTCTGCTGCCTTCCCAGGCATATTAGCAGGGAGTTGGATCAGAAGTGGAGTAGCTGGGGCCTGAAACCCCCACTCTGATACATCAGTATCATAAGCGGTGGTTTAATCTGTAGCACTGCAACACTGTCTCCCCAAATCACCTATACCCTTCCCTCTCCATTGCATTTTTTAGTTGAGTGTCAATAGATTGAAACTTGTAGGCCAAAGATAGCACACTGTTTGTTTTTATAATCAATTTGATGTCAAGAAGCATTACATCTTAAGAATTCCATTCTCCCATTTATAGGCATATGATATCATATTTTGAATTTTATCAATAAGAGTTTTCACGGAAAACCTTTTCCCCTATGTGTTGTATAATGTCTTAGTGGTTCTGTTTCTTAGCCTGCAAAGTTTCCTAAAAAATGTTTGGTGCCTTTTGATTTGGGGGATTACAAAATAGTCACATGAATGAGCATTTTTATTTTACAACGTACAGGTAGCCCATTTTCTTTTAAAAGTAAATCCAGCCTTCTATTTCTAGAGACATAAATTGCTTCTGTCTTTAAATTGACAATTTTAATTATTCAGAATTGAATCCTGGGATTAGGAGACAGGGATTAGGAGATATTAAGGGATTATTGTTAATATTTTGAGGTGTGAAAATGCTATTGTATTTGCATTGGACAAACTGCACCTAGCATAGAGTCACATAGCAACATTTACAGATAAATTGCTATGTTGTCTGCTCCAAAAATCCTTCAGAAAAAAACTGGTCTGTGTGAGGTGATGGAAGAAATGAGAACAGGAATTGAATATTCATAATAAAAAATCAGTCTGTCCATTTCTATCAAAAAATGGAAATGTGTGTGTGAGAAACAAACTGTAGATGGATACGGACACAGACATATTTCTGTCTCTGGATACAGACACAGACATATTTCTCTCTCTGGTCCAGCCTCAGCCAGGGCCGTGCGGTGCAGGGAAAAGCCCAATGTTCTACCTGGATACAACCAGTGACTAGTGATCTGCCCTGTCAACAGGGATGCAGGGCATCCTGAATGGCCAGGAGGTGCTGGGCACACAGTCCAACCTGGGAGCCAGCCATGACCAGAAGGCGGCGCAGTGGAGTTGGAGTTAGGAATGTCCTTGTAGTCCTGCTGGAGAAAGTTGACTGTTTAAACTCCAGGCTTGGATGAAGAGAAAGAAGCCCGTTAGGTAGACACAACTGCAGGTGGTAAGAAGTCTGGTTCTAGTCACGACCTAGAGGAATGGAATCTTCTTGTTGCCGCTAAGGTGATTTGCATATGGGATTTTGTGGGGAACCTGGATGCTCATACTTACTGGCTTATTCCTTTCTCCTTTAGCTGCACAGTCGGGAATACTTGACAGAACAATTTCTCTGGTAATGAAGAACCAAACACCAAGGAAGAAGGTCTGTATGCCTTATGAGAACCTCAGCTGTCACCTTCCATTCCATTTAAAAGTAGTGTTTCCCCACAGTCCTGCCACTCTCTTAGTTTCCCCAGTACAGTTGCTTCCATTTTTGCCTTTAGGACTATTCTTTGATGTAAAATCTGTATTTTTCACAGTACAAAAAAAATTAGAAATATAAACAAAAATTTTATTTTTTTTCCAAAAATTTTAAAAATACAAAATTTTAAAATGTTTTTAAGATTTAAAAAAATATAAATACAAATTCCAGAGTGTCTGTATAACAGCCCCTGTCCAGCTCAGTCTCTCTTATGGTTTTAGTATGATGGCTACACCTCGTGTCCACTGGTAACTGGCTACAACACTGTGATTCTTGCTGAGTTTGACTACGCAGCTCAGCCGTTGGAGACCTTCCCCTTTGATCAGAGCAAAGAGCGCCGTTCCATGTACCTCATGAAGGCCGACATGATGCCTTTCTTGTACTGGAACCTGATGCTGAGGTAGGTGGATCACCTGATCCTGGGGGGTGGGGGGCTGGCTTTGTTAACTGCCCCCAGCAGGTGCAGGGAGAGGGTTCCACTGAGAACTTCTAGCTTCAGGGGAAATAGCCACCTAAAACACAACTTGCTAATGACATCTGCCTTGCTGTGCCTTGATTTAGGGATTAGTGATCCTAACCCTCAGATTCTGAGGTCTCTGCAGACTGGGAAGTGGGCCACTTAGCTGAGGACACCTGCAGGGCACGCAACTTCTTCACTGCTGACAATGTCTTAAGTCTTCTGTCCTCTGTGCTGTCTGCTCTTTTTGTTGCTGGCTTAATAACAAAGATAATGATAATAATATTATTAACAATGATAACAACATAGTAGTGGGAAATCACTTCCATAGGTCAAGTACTCTCTCATCTGCTACCTTCCTTTGTTTTTATTGTTATGGGAGAAAACGAAGCACAGTGATTAACACCATAATCTTTAGAGTTACTCTTGTGTCTGAATCATGTGCCTGTCACTGATTAGCTGTGTGTCTGGGGGCAAGTTGGTTAAGCTCTTTGTGTCTTCTTATCCGGAGAATCAAAGTAATATTGCCTACCTTACAATATGGAGATTAATGAAATAACAGACAGAAGCATAGTAAGCATTCAGTAAATAAACAAGGGAAATAAAAAATCAATACAATCTCTTGTTCATTCCAAGAAATGGTAATCTCATTTGATTATGATTTTTTTTGCAAACTCACATGAGACATATCCGTCAAGCCACCTTTACTAATAATCTCCAACTGTGTGCATTGTGCCTCCCCCCAGGCGCTATTGGCAATACGTGGGGATGTCTTTGAATGTCACAACTGAAGGATGCCTCTGGCATCTGGTGAGCTGAGGCTGGGAATGCCAGTTCGCATCCTACAATGCATAGGGACAGCCTCCACAAGGAAGAATGGTGTTATCCCAGTGTCAGTAAGGTGAAGAACCTACAGTTCTTTGCAAGTGAATGAAAGCACAGCGGATGTTTGCATGTCATAGAGGCTTCCTTCAGCTTTGCTGCACTCAGTCAGCATATCCACATTCAAACAGCTAGTGTCAAAGCCGGGAGGGCAGGCAGGTATACCCCTCCTCACCCTGGCGTCTTCCTACCTCGCTGGCCACGTCTTACCTGACATGCTCCTAACCATGCCCACTGAGGATTCGGGCTTCCCTCTTCCAGATACCTGCTGGCTGAAGTCACCCCAGCTCTTTTTGCTTCAGTCATCTCCTCTCATTTCTCACAGGGGCTACTGGGGCGGACCAGCGGCTGTGCGGAAGCTTTTGCACCTGGGTATGAGTTAAGGCGGCGGGTTCAGGACCTGCTTTCCTCGGATGGAAGAGAGTCGATTGGGCAAGAGCAGTGCAAAGGACTCAGTGAAGAGTTTCCTGCTGGAGAATGGTGATCACGTGCTGACTTTTTCAGGATCTCTGAACAGCCACCATGTGGGCTGACCCAGATGTATGTGTGTGGGGTTTTTTTTAAATATGCAGATGATATAATAGACTTCTCTTTTCTAAATAAAAGTGTGCCACTGATCGAGTCCTGTAAGAACGCTTTATCTTGACTGGTAGGAATGTAAATTGATAGCACCTGGGAGAAAAAGATGGCCATGGTAGGATAGCTCACATGTTGCCTGTTAAGTATTCAACTTAACTGACATGATTTCATAGGGTCTATTTGGAGTCACAGCAAAGTGTCACTCCAGGAACCCATATTACTCATGACACAGTGTGTGACACTCCCGAGCTGTGCTGCCCTAACTCCTGCTGCAGAAGCATGGAGGGCTGAGCCCAGCCGCCACCATCCCGGCTTCACACCACCCTGCCGAGCCCATGACTGAACATGCTGAACATGGTGGGGTCCTGGTGCTCACCCCTTTCCTTAGGCATGGGGGTGCCTTTGCTGGGTAATTTTGGCTCCTGGACTCCCCATAAACTCTTTTCTATGCTGGTAATATTGCCAGGTTTCTTTGGACTGTGCATTTTCAGCAAATTGGGGCTGGGATTTCTGGGAATGGCTACGGCTCCAGGTGGAGTCAGTTAGAACTCCCTCTCACGGTTAATTCAGGCGCCTGGGTCTGCTCACAGCTGTGCGTTCTGAGTTGCTTCTGGGTTCACGTGCTATTGGGTGGAGTTTACTGCCAAGGAGGGAGCAGTAGTCTCTTCTGAGTGGGGAAAGAAAAATGAAAATGCTGAATTCCAGAAAAGCTTCAACCTTGAATCCTATCACTGTATCCACAAGGGAAAGGCCATCCCCAAGAACTGCCTCCGTGATTAGGAGCTGCCCAGAGGATGAGAAGGTAAGGCCATGGGACGGATAAGGGCGATATGTTTCCATGGGTGGTACTAGTATGGAGACTTATATTTTAAAAATGAAAACAAGTGAAACAATTAAAAGCAAAACTCCAGGCCTGGGGGTCTTTGGCACAGATCATTAGAGAAGCCCTGTTCGAAATTACTATTTCGGGTTCAGGCAGCTACTACCCTGGGGTCTAGTGGCGAAAACAGCTCCAGGGCTACAAACCTGAACAACTGATTGTATTGTTTCTGTGGTTTTTCAGAAACCAGTATAACCCTTCCCTCCCTAGTCCATAAGCCTATAGCCCATGTTGACTTATCCCAATTGAGTGCATTACCATCTGCTTCCTTCTGGGTGCCCAACTGGTACCAGTGACCTGAAAGTGCTGTAGAGCCACTGAGGAAATTGAGAAATGACAGGATATTTTTGGCAATGAGTTACAGATTCCAGATGCAGTGACCAAGGTCTGGGCCAATGTCAGCTTTTCGTGACTACAAGAAAATACCTGAACGAAGCAAAGTTTACAAAGAGAAAAGGTGTATTTAGCTGATGCTTTTGAAAGTCCAGGTTCAATATTAGGTAGTTTCATTGGCTTGGTCTTTGATAGGGATGGCAGAGTGCAGGGCTCATAGCAGAAGGTAATTCATGTGGGAATATTTGTTGGCTGGTGGGTAGGGTCCGGTCACTCAACATGTACTCCATACGGCTGTTTCGGCATGAACAAATTGGCGGTGAGCCACCTGGGATAAATTACTATATCTGATGAATACCCAGCTTACAGGCTAAAGCAGTTATAGATATTTCTTTCTGTAGGTTTACAGGAGACCTTTGCTGTCGAAAGAATATAGGGAAAGGGCCCTGGTACCTGACTAATGGCCAGCCCCAGGCCACTGTCTCCACCTTGCTTACTCTCAGGGAACATGTTGTTTTGAAGGGGGGTAGTCAGGATAAGGGGTAAGGAGGACCCTTGGATGCTTTTCCAGTGTCTTCCAGCCAGGGAAAGCAATTGTAGCTCCTCAGGGGAGGGTGGTTTGGCCTGTGGACATCGTGGATTCCTGCCAGACCCTGCTTACGGTAGCCTGTTCAGTGTCACAGGGCCTCAGTGGAGTCTCTAACAGAGCCTGTGCAATGAACGGCAGGTGGAGAGGAGGCATGAAAAGGGGAAGTACTTCCAACTCATTCCTGGAGCCACGATTATGGATGTCCCCTTCCAGGATGGGCTGTGGAAACCTGCTGGGTCCCTGCCCTTCCTGATTTTTTTTTTCCTTCTTGATTTTATAAACCATACCTAGAAATGCCTGGTTTGCCCCACTGGAAGTAATACACACCATGTATGTTTACCACGTGCACCTGGGTAACTGACAGGTGTGAGTGCCGAGTAAAGGAGCCCAACATGGGAGTCCTTGCCTGCTTCTCCAGCTGCCTTATGGCCCCAAGGCACAAACACCCCCAGCATGCCGCATGCTCTTTTACCTGTTCACATAGGCTTCCCCCCTGCTGAATGCTCCTCTCCATTCATCCCTTCTTCACACTCCTTCCAGGAACTAACTCAAGGTTTGAAGGACTCCTTCCCCTGTGCCCTAGGTTAGCTTGAAGTTCCTCTGCATCCAGGCCCCCTTCACATCCAGCCTGGGAAGGCAGAGGGACTTTGCTTTCCCTTCTGGAGGTGATCTCCTAAGTGTGTATATAAGGGAATCTAAGTGGGAGTGTCAGCTACCGCACAAAGGCATATTCTTTGATGATCTTGTAAGCCAGCTCTTGTTTCACTCCAGCCCCATATTTCTTTATGAAGCATTTATGAACAAAGTAGTCACAAGCTGATTAACACTGATTTCTAATTTTCCTTCCAGTGTGACATGACACTTGGGAGATGATCCGGTAAATTAGCTGTGGGACTTTTGTTTTCAGTACGTGAGATTTAATGCATGTAAGGGTAGTAGTGGGGGCTAAGCTAACTCTGCATTAAATATAGTTATCATGGTTACTTTCTGTGGTGGCTGTAAGGAGGGCAAGCACCATTTCCTGCAGAGGTGAATTTGCTCATCTGTGATCACAATCATACATGAATAATATGAATAGCTACAATGGATCATGAATTTGAGGCTGACAGCTGTTAAGTGCTTTGCATTGCATTTCTTTTGGGAAGTTTGGTTGTCTAGATCAAGAGGCTGGGAATACACCAGCAAGTGGGAGTCACTGGAGGGCACCCGTCCATCCTCCTGTTCCTCCACTCCCCAACCCCTTGCATTGTCCTGAGTCACTTTTCTGTGGAGGGGAATGAGGAGGCACGTATCTTTGATAATTGTAAAAAAATCACAAGCACTCCCTCTCCTTCTCTTATCCTGACCCCTTTACTTGTTTATGTTTGGAATGGGCAGCACTGGAAATATGGGTGAGGACAGTTCTGGAAATGGAAATTATGTTACATCTGCTTAACAGGAAGCAAAAATTCTGAATTCAGGAGTCTTAATAAAACCTGGGGTGGTGGTCACAGAATCAAATGGGATGAAACAGTGGAGCTTTGAGGCCTCTGTGAGTTATAGCTCACAAACCACAATATATATATGTGTGTGTGTGTGTGTGTGTGTGTGTGTGTATGCATGCATGCATGCTTGTGTGCACAGTAGCTTGCATACCTTTGTCTCTATCTTCCTCCAGGTTAGTCCTGGGTCCTCCCTTGTGGATTAGTTCTTCAGCTTTGTTCTCCTCTGTGTGGATGCTTGTGCAGCTCCTGTCCTTGGTATTAATTTCTCTAGCACCTCCACATGAACTTGATCTTTACAGGGCCAGAAAACTGGCCAGTTCATTAAAGTGATTGCTTTCACATCTTCATTAAATCATTTTGCATCCACTGATTCTCCCTACCAGAGTTTAGGCTTCTGGAGGAGAAGGAAGCTTCATCATGAACCTGTGATGGGTGTGCAGGCCAGGTAGTTGCACCAACTGTGTTCCAAAACCTGATGCCACATCCCAAACATTTTTTCTTTTTCAAAATGCAGCTTTGCAAACCTTTCCTTGGGGAGTCTACATTGATGTGCTTGGGTTGAGGCTGGCAGTCTGTGTGACATGAATTGGTGGCTCCCATCCTTGTGGCATCAACCTCTGCAGCATTGAGGCCTCCCCCAGCTTGCATAGTAGCTTCCTGAAGCAAGGGAAGGGCTTCCCTATAACCCTGTTGGTTTAGGGCTGAAACTGAACACCACAGTCCTGTGCCAGAATGGCATCCAAGGATGGCTTTGAGGGACTCCTCTCAGTGGGCAGAGCAGGGCCTAAGCTGTTCATATTCTATAGAAAAAGGAAAAGCTTGATGCAGCTTAGATGGACTCCTGGACAGTGGTGGATGATGTGTCAGGAGGCTAGAAGGCCCAGCAATGAATGATATGAACCCAGGCGTCTAAGCAAGAAGCTGGTGGAGGAACCCACAGGCATGGTCTTTATGCTGACTGCCAACACCCAGCACAGTGAGCATGCCAAGAGTCACTCACCAGCTGATCAGACAAGATGACTGTTTTGGTAAATGGCCGTTAACCTATGTCCTTGATCACCCCATTTCTTATCCAAAGCATCCACAGATGGAAGAGCTAGAATAGTGGGGGTGGAGGCTCTCCCTGGGTTACAGCAAGGACTTCTTCCTGCCAAAGCTGATCCAATTACCATCGGTGCCAAATATCCAGTGAATTGGTGGCAGAGACCAAAGATGCACCCTTGATATAGGCACCACTTCTCAGGAGTCCCTCTAGATACCTGTTGCTTCCATTGGGCCCTCTTGGCCTCAAGCAGTTGGTCCTTACTGTGACTCTGCTAGTATCATCTAAGATTCACTGTTTGCTGACTCTGGGACCCTGGGCATCACCTTGTCAGACCAGAGGCCTTATTTTACAGTGAAGAGGGTGTGATAATGGGCACTGCATACAGGATCATCTTACTTTTCACACATCACTAATCTGGCAGATGGCAGTGGTTAGAATGGAAAACTGAGACTTGAATCCTTTAGCTGGAGTCACCTTGCTCTAGATGCTCCAAAGGCAAGACCCCAGAGATGTCCAGGGACCTTGAATGCAGGTGTTTCATAGACGAGACCTGAGGCCAGAGAAAGGATGAGGTCAGGTCTGGGACTGCATATGCAGGAGACACTAGATGTTTTGGAGTGGGGACAAGGGCAACCCAACAAAATCCAGACACAGGACAGGACAGCCTCTCTCCTGGTGTCAAGCGGGACGTGGGAGTCTGCTTTGTGAAGCTCTTCTAGGTCTGGAAGCACCTGATGGTGTGGAGAGGGTGGAATGTGAGCAGGAATTCTGACACTGCTGCCTGTTCAAGGTGACCTTCCTTCCTCACAGGCTGAGGCAATGACCAAGGAGTTACTGACTAGCTTGTCTGGTTTGCTTTCTCATTTAGAAAAATGGATCAAGGTGTCAGATGGAATCAAGGTGTGTAGAACATTCTTTTTTTTTTTTTTTTTTTTTAAAGATTTTATTGTTATTGGAAAGCCGGATATACAGAGAGGAGGAGAGACAGAGAGGAAGATCTTCCATCCGATGTTTCACTCCCCAAGTGAGCCGCAACGGGCCGGTACGCGCCGATCCGATGCCGGGAACCAGGAACCTCTTCCGGGTCTCCCACGCGGGTGCAGGGTCCCAAAGCTTTGGGCCGTCCTCGACTGCCATCCCAGGCCACAAGCAGGGAGCTGGATGGGAAGTGGAGCTGCCGGGATTAGAACCAGCGCCCATATGGGATCCCGGGGCTTTCAAGGCGAGGACTTTAGCCGCTAGGCCACGCCGCCGGGCCCGTGTAGAACATTCTTAAAGGAGCTACAAATGTAATGTGTAGCATAGTGCCAGAATTGTGTAGACTACCATGAAGGCATGAACCATAATCATGCAGAAAAGACACTAATGAGGGCCAAAAATATACTGGACTTCTTTCTGTCCATGGACTGAGAATCAGCGACATAACCATGACTTCTGTCCCTTCTGCTGCCTTTCACTGAATGTTTTTCCTTTTCTTATAAAATATATTTATTTGATTTTATTGAAAACGGTTAGGTCCAGGTCTTGGGGCCTGCCTGCACTGTGGGTGCCAGGTCCTTGAGCCCAAGGGGTGGGGATTCTGGCAGGATCTGGGTATCTTGGCCCAGATCCTGGGTCCACCTACGAGAGCTGGTCCTCCGTAGTGGAAGAGACAGAGCAGTAGACAGCAGGCCCTTTTGCACATGAAGGATATGACAGCCCATTGGGGCCTGCAGAGGATGTCTGGTACCATAGCAGAGGAAGGAGGACAGAACAAATTGGACAACTAACCCAGCCAAATGATGACAGCAAATATCTGGGCAAATAGAGACTATAAGGTTGCCTATGTCAGCCAATGGACATTGGAAGGGTTTCCTCATCCTTGGATTGGTAAGATTGAGAGAGCATTTCAAAGCTACTGGGCAGAGCCCTTGAAGCTTACACCATGTTGGGATCCTGGGTTGATATTGGGTGGCTGTTCCCCTACCCTGGGTACTGGGGCAGTTAGGAGGCTGGGTATGGCTCCTCCCGTTATTTCTTTCCAACACCCAGAAGCAGGAAGAAGAAATAGAAAGTTTGGAAACAGTGATCACACCCACTTTTCCCTAACCCTTGATCCTTCCCACCCTGATCAACTATGCACGCATTATCAAAAAATAAAATAAAAGATTTATCTTTATTGGAAACTCAGATTTACAGAAAGGAGAGACAGAGATAAATCTTCCACCCACTTGTTCACGCCCCAAGCGGCTGCCACAGCCAAAACCGAGTCAATCCAAAGCCAGGAACCAGGAGCTTCTTCTAGGTCTCCCACACAGGTGCGAGATCCCAAGGATCCCAGGGCCATCCTCGACTGCTTTCCCAGGCCACAAGCAGAGAGCTGGAAGGGAAGTGCAGCAGCTGGGGTATGAACTGACGCATGCAAGGTGAGGACTTGAGCCACTATGCTACTGTGCTGGGCCCTCCCCAAGGTTTTATATTTGAAAATCATTTTAAGCTTGTAAAGTGTTGCAAATGTAAAATAGTACAAAGGACATTTATATCTTTGACACGTATTCAAATATTGGGACATTTTTCTCTCTCTTGTTTATTGTTTACATCCTTCACATTCCTTCCTGTCACTTGTGCTTTTACAGAATGTGCATAGATACACTTTTACGTACCTGTACACTAAACTGCGGTACTGCTAATCCTTATCACTTTAATAGGGAGCATTTTTTACATAGGCAAAATACAGCTATCAACTTCACAAATCAACACAGATTAAGTATTTTATCTTGTCTACTGTCCATGTTCCAATTTTACAAGTAGATCTAATGATGTCCTTTAGGGTATTTCCCATCCTGTGTGATGAAATTCAGTCTGGGGCCAAGCTGCATTGAGTTGTTCTCTCTTCTTAGCTTGCTTTCACTTAAAACATATCCATGTTTTTGTCTTTTACAACCTTGACATTTCTGAAGCATGCACCATGTCCTTGTTTTGTTCTTTAAACAGGGTGTTTCTCACTTTACAGCTGGCTCTTGTTTCCTTGTCACAGGGCTGTGTTTGTGCATTCTTGCCCACCAATCATTGCACGAGCTCCTGGTGGGCAGGATGGCCACCTTGGATGAGTCAGGAGTGCTGATGGCAGATGAGCCCTATGCTGTTCTCGCTAACCTCTGGCCTAGCACCAAGGGCAGTGAGGCAAGCCAGAAGGACAGATAAAGCTGTAAGTACTTGTCAGTAAATCTTGCGTGCTCGTCTGTGTAAGCAGCATGACTGGACATATGGAAAGCTGGGCGGCTGGAAATGCAACAAGAAGAAATTTAAGTCAATAAAAACAGGCAGAGCAGTGTTGTTCAAGATTAAAACCAGCTGCACACATCGGTGATAAAATGTTTGGTCTCTGAACAATGACACTCGCTGATCATAAGATAGATAGGGATGGTTTTATGTACATGTTGTGTTCATTTTACTAATGAGGAAATGGAGACCTGGGGAAGCAGCTAACGTGTGGTAAGCCATGTGGTGAGCATAGAACTGAAATTAAATTTAAACCTGTTCGAGTACCTGGTTACTTTGCACAAGATTTCTCCTCAACTTCTAGGTGGGAGAATATGGCTGCAAATAAGTCAAGTGAAGCTACGGATGAATGATTGTTCTTCACATATATCAGTAACTCCTCTGACTTGATTGCTCTGTACAAAACCTGGTACAATGTCTTGTGTTCAAGAACTTTGTTCTTTCAAGAAAAATAGCTGCAGTGAGCTTGCTTTTCTTGGTTTCTCTGTGACCCTGCTGGTGGCTGGATGCTTCCTTGAATCCTCAGTTCAGAACTGCCAGCCTTGAGTAAGTGTGCTATATTAGAGAAATGTGCAGGAAGAGGGAGGACCGAGTGAAGGTGGGAAGGTAGGCACCAGAGCCATATTTTGCTTTCTACCAGAGGCCCCAGAGCATGCAGTCCGGAGAGCTAATGTCAGGCTGAGTTTGCTGCCCTGAGGCTGAGGCCATAATCTGGGCCCTTTTTTTTTTGGCAAGATCCGAGAGATGCCCTTGAGGTCCATAGCATATGAGGGTTTGTAGTTGTGTATATATGTGTGTACACAAGTTATAAGTACAGTATTGATTCTACCCCTGAAAAGGTAAACTATCATTTTAACTAGAATTTATTTAGCTTTACTCTGTGGTTTCTGAACTGCCATTTCTTCAGAAATAATAACTAATAATAATACAAACATACCAGCAATAATAATGAAATCTGCCTAATTCCCAGAGGTATATGGGGCAATCAAATGAGGTAATGAACTCCAGAACTCTTTGTAATCCAAAAGCAACTCTCATTATACTGGTATGTTGCTAAATGCTTGTTATTATTATCAGTGCTTTCCAGATGTTTAGGGAGTAGGTGGCCAGCTGACCTGGTTGTCATGAGGGCCTCCCCTGCATACATTGAAGAGTTTATGTGATATCTGTCTTCATTTTGGACACAGCGATAAACAGAGTTAGCATGTGTCTCTTCTTTCTTGGGAGACAATTAACTTGTATTGAGGATCAACCACGAGCCAAGTGTTTTACAGATAGCATCTTATGTAATTAAAAATCAAAGCCTTATCATTATTCATAGTCATTACTGTTACTCTTTTAAATGAACTAATTTAAAACTAAGCTCTAGACAAAATGCCCCACCGCCTCTTAACACTCCAGTGAATCTTTCCCAAGAAAAGGCACTTTACTACATCATCGCCATGCAATCCTCGGAATAGAAAAGTTGACACTGATAGATTTCCAGGCAACTTGCAAACCTGCAGACCCAACTGTCCCAGTCGTTTTCTTCTTCCTTCCAATTCTAGAACCCCGTCCAAGATCACACTTTGAATTCAGTTGTCATGTCTCGTTAGTTTATTCTGATCTAGGTCCTCAGCATTCACCCATCTGGAATGACCTGGAAAGCCAGAGACATTTCAATATGAAGGCTGATCCGGGCCTATTGGATGCACCCACATGGCTAGATGCAAGCCAGGCATTCCTGGCAGGACTCCACAGCGATGAGGTTGTGCATCACTCCGAGGAGCTCAGGAGGCCAGTTCTTTTCCAGGCAGCACTAACTGTGACCATTGATTTATACAATTAATATTAATACAATTAGTATTAATCACAATTATGAGTAATATGTGTTTTGTGGGGAGATAGGTTGACATTACACCACCATCTGATTCCTCATCATCAGCCCCAGGGATCTGTGATGGCTTCCTCTATGATGGATCCTGAGGGGACGGTTTCTTATTCCTGTCATTCCATCTGCACTTGTTAGTTGACATTCACGGTAAGGAAGAGCTTTGTATCCTCCAGGTCTCATGGATTCTCATTTTATCCAATGGGTTGTCATTAATACACCTATTTGTATTAAACTTCAGGTTTTTCATTTTTGGCTAGGGCTACCTGCTTCAAAGTCCTCTTGACATCCCTTCGTTAATCTTTGAGTACTTCCTTACCTTATAACACCGAACCATATTCCAGACTCATCTTGTGTTTCTATCTTTTAAAAATATTTATTTTGCTTATTTGAAAGGCACAGCCACAGAGAGGGAGAGAGACAAGTGAGAGGGGAAGAGGCGATAGAGAGAGAGAGATCTTCCATCTGCTTGCTCATTCTACAAATGCTGCAGTTGTCCAAGAATAGCCAGGACAAATCAAAGATCCAGGAGTTATTCTTCAAAGTCTTCCAAATGGGTGCAGGGGCCCAAGCACTTGAGCTATTCTCCAGTACTCTCCCAGTGACATCAGCAGGGAACTGGATCGCAGGTGGACCAGGTGGGACATGACATGGGTGTCCATATGGGATGCCAGCATTGCAGCTGGTGACTTGACTTGCTCTACCACAACACTGAGATATATGCTTAAGGTCTCAGATTTCTACTGTATTCTGTGATTATAACCCTTTACTTTATTATTATAACTCTTTACATTTCATTGTTTATTTAAAGATAACTGCTCCTTACCTCTCAAATTATTCTGGTTTTTTTTTCTCTCACTAGATTAATTTTCTAAAAGCTTGGCATAGTTACAGTCTATCTTTTGACCAAGTTGGCAGCTTTAAAAAAGCCCAGGAAAAATAAAACTAAGTTTCTCATCTGGCATTTAAGCTGTCCACATTTTATTGCCATTCTTTCAAGCATGTAATTCCCGAGACTTCCTCATGTCTTGCTGGATGTTTCGAGTACCTCTTCTGGTATCTTTCTCTGTCAACATCCTTCCTTCCTCCCACCTGTTACCTAGAAGCTAATCTTTAAATGAAGCAAAGTCCCTGCTTTCAAGGGGCTTGTCATAGAGAGAGAACAATCACACAAATGCATATCAATCAGGAGATAATAAATGTGTGAGAAAGAATTCAGGCTAAGGGGTAGAGTGGAATGGTGTCCAAGTGTGTGTGTCTTTCTGTGCTCTCTGTGTGCCTGAGCGCTCACTTACAGACACTCATCTGACACTATCCTACCTCCCTGTCTTTGCTCATGTCATTGCTTCTGCTTGGCATGCTGTTCACTGTGGACTTCTGAGCTTGACTTTGAAGAAGCGAGATTCCTGCTTCTCCATGAAGTCCTCCTTGATTATCTTAGATTCAGTGATCCTTGAACAAATGAAGTTCAGTAGGAGATGTGATGCTGTTGAAGTGGTGAATTCATAGCCCTGGCAGTGGCAGTGTAAATGGTGTGCATTTCTGAGGGCAGGAGCTGATCCCATGTGTGTGGATTTCCCTCCTCTTCGAGTCTTTTCTCTCGCTGTACCATATACCTGATCAGTTTGAATTGAACCAGCACAGGATCTGTGAAGGTGAACTTGAGAGATAGGGGGACAGGGTGACCTCTCAGGTTGATGCGATGATCCTGGCCACCCTGTCCAGGACACTCACCGCCGCTTTCTCCAGGTTCTGCAAGCTGAGGGTTTTATTTTCTAAATTTCAGAGATGGTGTTGTGCCAGATTTTGAAATCCCCAGGAAATCATCAAGTCTGAAGTCGGTGCTAAGGCATAACAGTGGTTTATTCAGGTTAACCTAGGTCTCCCAGCCACCTCCCTCAGCCCAGCATGGCTGGAGAGGGAGGGGCAGCTGCAGCCCGGGCTGCTGTAGGATCCGCAGGGGGACAAAAAGGAGAGAGCGCGAGCCAGAGAGAGAGAGCCAGAGCCCAAGCCCCCCAGTTCTTATACATTTTAGGGTGTTAATTATGCAGTCATGATTTAGCAGGCTTGTATTGGTGGGTTTGAAGCAAGCAACTTTGAAAAAGTACAAATCGATGAGCTATAGGGCGGTGAATCTTATCAAACACCAGGTACCTCCTTCTTGAGGAGTGGTCTGCCTACGTGACCTGCCAGGTGTCCTGCCTGGTGTCATGTAGACTATCAGGCCTGGAGTTCACACAGCCCCCAGCCAAGCCATTAAGGCAGAATCACAAAAGCAGAAAACATCCAGGTTCTTCAGTGGCAAGTGATTGACTGTTTCACATCATATTTCAATGTCAGCCACTCTCGACAGTTACTGCTGATTGATTTTACTCCCTGGAGAATTCCTAAAACAGATCTTCAGGGGCAAAAAATATTCTCTGTGTTGGAATTCAGTAATGTAGCCTGAACTAAACATGAAGGAAAACAGACAGGCATATAGCCGATGCGTACAGCCTCTCACCATCATTGCACTTTTTCCACTTGCCAGGTTTAACGTCGAGGTCAGATGCCTGCTGCCCTGTGCAGGCAGCTGAGGAAGTGCTCTCCTAGATTGCTTCTGGGATTCCACACTTCTTTCCAGTGCTCTGATAATTGCACCAAGAGTGCTCTAGGTGGCACTGTGTACCCAGTGCATGGTGGCCAGTGGGCCTTAATGATTTCTGTTTGGAGAAGGCAAAGCATCTGGCATCTTTTTAGTTAAACTTGATCTATTTGCTCAGCTTCCTTCCGTGGAACAAGTCTGAGAAACAGATTAGCCGATTTCTGACCCTAAACGGAAGGTCAGCCATTCTGTGTTCAAATTTAGCATTTGCCATAGGCTGGATCATGTCCCAGGCTGGGCTTTGGAATTATGCCCATAGGCTGTGAAAATGACCCTTAGGTGTTTCTTCCAGGCCTTTGCCTGGGGGGTGTTTGCTGGGTTTTGTATCTGGAAGCTGAAAACTACATCAGCGTCACGTGGAGGCCCTGGGAGGTGGGGAATTGGGCTGGCATTGCTCATCAGCTTTCTTGCAAGCAGCAAGACCACTTGATAGTTTAGCTGACATAGCACCATTTCTACATCCAAAATTGCTCTTTAAAGTGAGTGGGGCACCTGCTGGAATGAGATCTTTATTATCTGCACCACGTCTCCAAGCCTTCAGTCAGTCTGTCTGTCTGTCTGTCTCTCTTTTTCTGTCACCTTTGTGGCCACTCAGGAAAGTCAGTCTTGTGCTGGCTGCAGGGGCTTTGTGGTTCGGTCCTGCAGATCACCAACTAGGAGAAAATTGGGAAATTGGGTGCCGCAAGTGTCATTTGTCAGTCGAGACACAGGATCTCAAATTCCTTAATGAAGCTTGCAGGTTTCAAGTTTCGTTCAATGAACCTGTGTTTTGCTTTTGATAGAATTTTACACATGCAGAAGAATGGAGAGAATTGAAGAGCACTTTGGAACAGTGCACTTGATAACCTCCCAGCATATTATGATTCTAATTCCCTAAACACACTTCCTGAAGCCATGTCTGACTTTGGCTGTCTCTTACATTTTCTTAGAAGGCAATGAGATCACACTTTCTGTCACATTTTTATAAAGAAGTTATTAAAGTAGAATTTGATTGCTTTTATTTTTTCCTGTTTATTATTTTCAGATGATGCCTTTTTCTTTCTTACTAGTGACCAGTAGATGGCTCTTTGCTTTTCTGTTAAGTGGGGCCACTTTATGTATGAGGTTAATTCACTTTTGCCCTGGCTATCTTGAACTGGTTCATTTGATCCTACAGGTGAGAAAAGGGGATGAAGGTTCTTTCCTCCCCCTCTTCATCACCATCTCTATTCTCTGCCTTTGAATCTTTGAGAAGCTTGGAATGCACGTGAGTGTGTACAGAAGTGTGTGTCTACCATAGTGGTCAGGTAGTGACTGAGTCTGGGGCTCCTGTGGGCATCAGTACTTAAGGGAAATGTGCTGGCTATTGTTGATAAAAAGTCCCAGCCAGTGTCGGGGGGAAGGGTGACCAGGTTGGCTGCCAAGCTCTGGTGGTATGGAGTACAGAATGCAATGGGATGGAGTCCGGACCAACTGTAGTCTTGACTCAGCTTCCAGTCAGCTCATTGGTGGTAGGGGTTGTTGCTAGGGTGCAATTGCAGTTGGGGGGGCATATCTATATGATCTCATTGTCACTTCCCCTCCACACTTTCCACTCATTGCTCTCCCCTAGGGTTAGGGAGAACTGTCCAACCACATGTTTATCCTTACGTGGTGAGGTGGAGTTGTCAGTCCTCACTCACACCTGCTCTTCTTTCCCTTCCTGGCACACAGTGGCAACAAGCTTTCAGCTCCTCTTCTCATTTGATGACTTGTTCCTGGCAGTAAAATTTGAATGGCAACAGTGCTTCTTGCTTCCAGGCAGTAAAGGTCTGAATATATCACCCTCATCAATATCCTCAGATTCTGGTGCTGAAGCCGTAGTCCCTAAAAGCAGAGCCTTTAAAGAGGTAGTGGACGTCAAAGGAGATGATAAACAGTGGTGCTTAATTCAGTGCAGTAGGCGTTCTTACAGGAGGAGGAAACACTAGGGATGTGTGTGCTTAGATAAGATTCTATGCAAGCATATGGTCAGTAGGGGACCACCTGCAAGCTGAGAAGAGAAGCCCCAGGAGAAACCAAATCTGCTGACATCTTGATCCTGGACTTCTGGCTTCCAGAACTGTGAGAAATGAATTTATGCTATTTAGACTACCAAGTCTGTGGTATTTTGTTGTGGTGGCCCTAAAACACTGATACACAAGCTAAGACATTTAAAAGTAAGCATGAGTTCTCTATTATCTTTCTGCTTAATTGAACTTTTAGCAGTGTAATCTAGATGATGCTGCTAAAAGGTGGGGCAAGGAGGACCAACCCAAACATTTCTTTTGATGCCAGGACACAGATATTTTTAATTAGATTTTTTGCTGTGGTATAACCTAATGGTGGATCAATTGAAACTGGACCTTGTCTTTTATTTCTATTGGAAAGACAGATTTACAGACAAAAGGAGAGAAAAATCTTCCATTTGCTGGTTCACTCCCTAAGTGGCTGGGGCTGAGCTGGAGCCAGGAGTTTCTTCTGTGTCTCCCACACAGTTGCAGGATCCTAAGGCTTTGGGCTGTCCTCCACTGATTTCCCAGGCCACCAGCAGGGAGCTAGATGGGAAGTGAAGCAGCCAGAACACGAACCAGCCCCAGTATTGGATCCTAACACATACAAGCAGAGGATTGAGCCATTTTGCCAGGCCTTGGATATTTCCTTTTCACTTTTTTTTTCTTTTTCCTTCCATTCCTTTCACTTTTTCCGTTCCTTTTCTTCTTTCCTTTTTTCTTGTCTCTTCTTCTACTTTTTTTTTAAAAAGATTTATTTATTTTCTTGGAAAGCAGATTTACAGAGAGAAGGAGAGAAAGAGATAGATCTTCCATTCTCTGCTTCACTCCCCAAGCAGCTGATATGGTTGGAGCTGAGCTGATCCAAAACCAGGAGCCAGGCACTGCCTCTGGGTCTCCTATATGGATGCAGGATCCCAGGGCTTTGGGCCATCCTCCACTGTTTCTCAGGCCACAAGCAGGCAGCTGGATGAGAAGTAGATCAGCTGGAACCCAAACTGCTGCCCACATGGGATCCCCACACGTACAAGGTGAGGATTTAACTATTAAGTCATCATGCCAGGCCCTGGACTTTGTCTTTTGAGAACAAAACCTAAGTGCCTGATCATTTGGTTCTGCCATTCTGTGGGACAAATATTCCTTTAGCAATGGATGTCTTCTGTCTGGATGAACGGTTGGGGTTGGCTCACACTGTAACTGTGGAGATAGAAAGAATTGGATTAATTGATTTCAGTATGGAACAGCTACAATTGAATAGAGTCCGAAAGGACATAGGGTGTTTCTTCATAGTGTTCGAACCAAACCCTGCAGAGCTGGCAGAAATCTGAGACATTTGAGGTTGGACTGAAGGCAGTGCAGGTCTCTAAATGAATTCTGCTGTTAAATAAAGCTTAAAAATCCACCCTCTTAGTTGTTAAAATCAATACTGACTTTATGAGATTTTGAAGCTTTTGTAGTTTCAAGTTTAGCGTGATGGAGCCAGACCCTTTCATAGATGGGTAAAAGTTCAAAAGCCTCAGGTCCACCTATTCCCTGATTATTTAAGCAACTTCAGAGACTGTATTGTAAAATGATAGTAACAATAATAAAAAGTAAATGTAAAAAGACTCTGACTCATGGAAATATATTTACACAAGTGCAGAATTTACACAAAGAGCAAGATTTATGGATTGGGCCTGCGTGAAGGTCCAGTGGTTAAATCCTTGCCTTTTGTACACCGGGGTCCCTTAAGGGCACCGGTTTGTGTCCCAGTTGTTCCACTTCTTATCCAGCTCCCAGCTTGTGGCCTGGGAAAGCAGTAGAGGATAACCCAAAGCCTTGGAACCCTTGGAACCCTGACCCTATGTGGGAGATCTGGAAGAAGCTCCTGGCTCCTGGCTTTGGATTGGTCTGGCTCAGACCATTGCAGCCACGTGGGGAGTGAACCAGTAGATAGAAGATCTTTCTATCCTCTCTGTAAATCTGCCTTTCCAAGAAAAATAAATACATCCTAAAAAAAGACTTATTATGGGTCTTCTTATAGTAACTCATGGTTTTCAAAGGTGTTGTGGAATTCATCAGTGACATACATGATACAGCTGTGATACGAAAACCATAATGGCACATGCGTTACAGTGTGCTGCTCCCATCCTGTGCAGATATTGCTAATTGATCACAATTGATCACAGAACTCATTCATGTACAGCCCAGATGTAGTTGCACACTTTTTTTCAATTTAATGTTTTATACAGCCTTTTCCCACTGATGTGTATTAGTATATGAAGTGAGACCCACTGTAGTTGTCTTTTTGCATAATCAACAATGACTCAGGGTTCATTTCTCTATATGATTGAGTTCTGGGTTTTGGGGCTGTGACCAAATTGGTGACTGAGTGGTCAGTAGATTTCAAAGCCCATTATGGATGTGCTGGCTATATCTTTCAAGGTTGAATTAGAATGTGAGTCGTATAAATGTCCCAGTGAGGCTGAGTGTTTGGAATGAGAATGTATCAATCAGGGCCTGGTTTGTAATCAGTAGCACACTCAGAGTGAAACTGTGGGGAATTTGTTGCAGATGCTACTGATAGAGGTGAGGCCAGGAGCCAGGGAGCCCCTGGGATGGCAAAGTGCCCTGGTGCTAGAAAATCCCTGAACTGCAGGTGGCAGGAACAGTGTTACCAGAATGTGGGAAGAACCAGAAGAGGGGTCCCTCTATAGGAATTGTGGTCTTTGGGGGGCAAAATCAAACTGTGGATAGAACTGAATCCAGTGAAGCAGGGAGAGAGGTGGGAGAACCAACACCCTGACCCTTCCCTCTTCCCACTGTGTGGTATACTGGTGCCTTCTGGCGTGTGACCCTCGCTTACTGGATAGCATTTAAGTAAGTTCTCAACAATTTCGTTTTTAAGATTTATTTATTTTTATTGGAAAGGCGGATATACAAAGAGGAGGAGAGACAGAGAGGAAGATCATCCGTCTAATGGTTCACTCCCCAAGTGGCCGCAACAGCTGGAGCTGAGCCAATCTGAAGCTAGGAGCCAGGAGCTCTTCTGGGTCTCCCATACGGGTGCAGGGTCCCAAGGATCCCAGGGCCGTCCACGACTGCTTTCCCAGGCCACAAGCAGGGAGGCGGATGGGAAGCAGGGCCACCGGGATTAGAACAGGCGCCCATATGGGATCCTGGCATGTGCAAGATGAGGATTTTAACCACTACGCTATTGTGCTGGGCCCAGTTCTCAACAATTTAATGAAGAAGCCAGAGAGTAAGGGCTTGGGTGATCTAGCCCATAAAGATCATTCTCCTGGGGATGGAGATGAAAGGACCGTGCACCTGCCTGCTGAGGGTGAGGAGGAAGCAGCGCCAAGAAATTCCTGTGCAACTTCTACAGGAGCAAGGAGTTTGTCCTGTCTCTATCACTTAGCCCAAACTTTCAGATAG
This sequence comes from Ochotona princeps, assembly GCF_030435755.1. Lineage (NCBI taxonomy): Eukaryota > Metazoa > Chordata > Mammalia > Lagomorpha > Ochotonidae > Ochotona > Ochotona princeps. Next base: position 33,602,654 of record NC_080837.1, on the reverse strand, counting down.
TACCAGGCTTGTGAACATGAGTGTGAGGGTCTTCTGAATCATTTTTTTGTTTCTATGACAGAAGCTGTTGGTGGAAGCTGTGATGGCAGCCTGGAATAAATTTTGGTGAGTGTGTGGGCCTGTGTGTCATACACATGCTGTGTATCTCCAAACTCTGCAACAAGGCTGGGCACACACCAGCATGCCACACTTAATCCTGACTCACCAGACACATGTCCTTTATTAGATTTATTTAGTTTCATTGGAAAGGCAGATCAGATTTACAAAAAGGAGGAGATCTATAGAGAAAGACTGTCCACCTGCTGGTTCATTTCCCAAACTGCCACCATGGCCAGTGCTGAACTGATGTGAAGCCAGGAGCCAAGAGCTTCTTCCAGGTCTCCCAGGCGTGTCCAGGGTCCCAAGGCCTGAACCATACTCCATTGCTGTCTCCAGGGCATAAGCAGGAAGTTGAATGGGAAATGAAACCTCCAGGACATGAACCGGTACAAATACAGAATCCTGGCACTTGCAAGGCAGAGATTTAGCCACTGAGCCATCACATTGGACCCAAAATATGAGCTTTGAACAGAATGTCCTATGCAGCATTTAGGACTTGTCAGGGGATTATTAGTCTTTGCCCACCTAAAAACTTATTATTAGCATATTACCAAAACAGTATATTTATTTATTTATAATTTATACAAGTTGAGAGTCCTAGAGGTAGAGAGACACACATAAACACACAGACAACAGACAGACACACAGGGAGAGTTCTTATCTGCTGGTTCCCTCCTCAGATGCCTACAATGTTCAGAACTGAGCTCAGCCAAAGCCATGATTCAGGAACTGGATCTTTAGCTCCCATTTTGGTGGCGAGTCCCCCGTACTCAAGCTGCTACATGCTGCCTCCCGTTAAGTGAATTATAGGGAGCTGGTATCAGTAGCAGAAGCAGAACTTGAACCTGCACTCAGATATGGGTTGTGGGCATCCCAAGTAGCATCTTGCTCACTGTGCAAAATGGATGTCTCCAAAACAACATATTTAATTGGTTTCTACTCATTTTGAAGGCTTGGGTTAAAGATTTAACAAGGTTACATAGTTGGCATAGAACATCCCGTTTCTGTCATCTATTGTTGTATGACAAATTGTCCCCAAACCTAGTGACATAAATTCATCATTTTTTTCTGATCATGATTTTTCAGGTCAGAAATTGGGGAAGAACTTGAACGTGTATCAGTTGGGGCTTCTTCACGCACATGTCTGCCTGCCTCCCGGGGCCTCTTTTCCTCTCTCCACGTGAATTCTCATCTGCTAGCACCTCTCCATGTATTGTTGGTCTGAACATGGTTGTGTGTTTAAATGGTGGCTGGTTGCCTAAATGTAGGAAGCAAAAAATGCACAAAAGGGAAAGGCTGTGCCCAGAACTCAGTCACTTCTGCTGGGTTCTGTTGGCCAAGAAGTCACAGGGCTAACCCAGATGCAGGGGAGTGGAGACACCACCCCATGGTGGTAGGGTGGCTGGCTGATTTTGCAGAAGGGCATATGGGATGGAAACTTCTTGATGCCACCAACTTTGCAAAATACCATCTGTCTCTTTGCATTCATATAGCCATTTGTTCTGCTTGTTTGACCATTCCAGTTAGTTTGCAGGGCTTCTCTCTTGTTTTTAGCTGCAAATTGTTATGCCCTTGGCCAGTGCCAGGCACTGTGCTAGCTCTTGCCATGAGCGACCTCATTTACTACCCACAATCAGATCCAGCCGTCACTATCTCACGGATGAGGAAGATGAAGTAGGCTGAGAGCAGCGATCTTGCTGCAGGGCACATAGGTAATAAGTCAAACTGGCCTTGACTCAGGAAGGACTTAGATGCTTCAAAATACACAGAACACCACAAAATAGACTGAGGTATGCAGGGTAGAGAATTGCAGGTGAGAGAAAGGTGGGATGAAGCAGGAGTAGGTACAGAGTGGTACAGGGAGGCGAATGAACACAGCACCTGCTATCAAGTCTGGCCTGGGCTGCGTGTCTGCAATTTGGTCACAGACTTGTCTTTAAAACAACCAAGGAACACTTACATAGTTTATGTAAGAAGGAGGAACCTGTGTTCCATTCCTGTTTCTGATGCCCAGCCTGGGAAAATGTGCCTCTCAGGGACCCTTAAAAACATGACAAACCTCACCCTCAGCAGCCCTAATGGTTGGGGTCCCATTGGGCTGTTGCTTTTGTATGCTTCAGTGCAGCCTGAGGGTAGCCCCAATTCAAAGCTAAGTCCTCAACTGTGAATTAAATAATGTATGGATTTGTTTGAATAATACCATAATGGTGCCCACCACACCATTCCCAGCCTTGTGATGAAAGTTCTCTCAAGGTTTCTGAAAAAGGACTGAGGATCCACTACCCCGTAAGGTGTGGGGCCGCGGGAGCGCAGCGCAGAACGGACACACCCTGGGAGGTGATTTCCAGTCCCCACCTGAGAGAAATGACATTTCTCTCTCCTTATTACTCCCCTGCTAGTAACATTATAAATCCAGATTTGTCTATTTGTCATTTATTTGAAAGGTAGAGTTATAGAGAGAGGGGGAGAGAGAGACAGAGAGAATCTTTCATCATTGATTCACTCCCCAAATGACTGCAAGAGCCAGAGCTGAGCCAACCCAAATCTAAGAGCTTTTTCTGGGTCTCTTGCATGGGTGCAGGGGCCAAAGTACTTGGGTCATATTCTGCTATTGTCTCAGGCACATTATTAGGGAGCTGGATTGGAAGTAGAGCAGCAGGTTTCAAACTGGTACACATTTAGGATGCTGGTGCCGCAGGTGGAGGCTCAGCCTTATATGCCACAATGCCAGCTCCTGCTGGTTATTTTTAAATAAAAATGTAGAAGAGAGAAAGGAGAGGAATCACATTAAATAACAGAAGCAGGGCAGAAGGTGAAGGAAATATTAGAACGAAAACATTGAAACTTGATAAGAGAAAGCTAAAAGAAGAGTGAATATTACAGTTAGAGAATAAAAAATCCAATGCAGAAAGGAGACTGAGATATGGAATAATAGAAGAGATAAATAAGATTCAAGACAAAGGAATCACTCAGAGAACATGGGAGGAGTAGAAAGCAAACTAAAATCAGATTGAAGTTGAACAGTAGAATAAAAAAGTAATGACAAGATAATGAATAAGATTTAAGATAAAGGATTATATAAATCAACAAGGTAAAAGGTTGAATACATCAAAGCAAAAGAGACGAAAGATTAAAGAGATAACAGACTAAAATCCATGGGGAAAATGTTGAAAACATAAAAGTAGATGGGCTTAAGGTTTAAGTACAAGATTAAGGAATTAAGAACACTCTTTTAAGTGTTAATACCTTAACAAAGAGGATTAAGAGAAAAATTTTAAAAAGCAAATAAAAGAAAGAAGATTGAATTTAGAGAGATTGTAAAATAAAGTCAGAGTAAAGGAAGGAGAAATTTAAATCTGCACAAATCAAGTCAGCAACAAAAACAAAGATATTAAAAAATTACCTAGAAAACAGAATGTTTCCAGTTTGAGAATTCAACAACTGCCAAGCCTACATTATTAGTCTTCCACAAATTCCTGGCATGGGTCAGTGTTGCCACATTGGAGACTCCCCCATGATGCGGCAGAGGCATTCAGGGCAGGGGGAAGAAGGTGGAACTTTTTGCTTTTTGCTTATAAGTATGCACTGTCTTCTCCCAGCACTTTGTCTGCAGCAGTGGAATAGCGTTGCACTATAATTCCTCTAGCTCAACTGAGGTAGGCATAGGCAGTAGGCAACACTGATAGGGTTGGGGAAAGGATAGGAATGTAGTGAGGGTTGAAGAGGAATTTGTTCAGTTGCCATGGATGATTAATGTGTCTTATTCCATCCTAAGGATTCCATACGGTCAGGAAGGTGTCTGTCTGCTGGTCATCAAATGTGTTTATTCTTGTTTTTTGGGGGGTGGTGGTGGTGGTGAGACAGAGGCAGTGGGCCATTTAATACCTACTCTGAAGCTTTGATGGCTAGAAATACAGTAATAATCAAAGATGAACAGTGAAAATTTAGGATGTAAAAGTAATGAGAGTAAGTATTAGCTTGAGACTCAGGATACCAACTAGGTTATTACAGAGAGAGGGATTGCTCACGCTGCTGCCAAAGTACCTTTGATTTCCGGCATAATAGATGATAGATAGAAAATACTCCTATGTGCCTGAAAAACTGTTCTGGGGCAGTAACTGCTGGCAACCCTTCTGTAGGTAATTACAACACAAATTCTCACACATCTGCTTAGTGGATGGCCTATCAGTGATGCTTAACGATGATGATTTGTTTCTGGTTGGATGTGTTAAATTGTCAGCTATCAAGCATTTTATGTGGGAGACTGCTGGGAGTGATGTGATTGCGAAAACATTTTCAAAGCATGCCCTCCACAGGAATATCTCAGCAGCCCATGCCTCACCCAGTGTCTGTCTCTGTAAAGGAGGGAGAATCTGGACTGTCCGTCTGCATTCCAATTAAGTGACTTAAAAATGTCCGGGTGAACACATGGATCCTGGATAATCTGACCTCAGCAAAAGTGCCTTTAGTTACTGTGGGAATTTAAAGGCATGACAGAGCTTATTGGCCAGCCAGGGTCCTATGATATGCTGGAGATGTGTGAAAAGAGAGCCTAGAACCTCTTTTGACCTTGGGCCCTAAGGGGGTGCATGTGAGAATCACTTCTCCTGGGAAGGGGTTGGAGCTTTTGAGAGTTGTTAGGATTGGATTATTCGATTTTTTATTTTTGCCAAATGAAGAAAGGTTAAGTAATATGCCAAATGTCACATATACAATTAGTTCTTGTTTTGGCAACACTTGGACTCCAGTCTCTTGTCTGATGTTTAAACAGTCCTTCCTTCCTTTCTTTTTAAAATTTATTTTATTTTTATTGGAAAGTCAGATTTACAGAAAGAAGGAGTTACAAAGAAAATCTTCCATCTGCTAATTCACTCCCCAGGTAGCTGCGATGGCCAGAGCTGAGCCGATCCAAAGTCAGAAGCCAGGAGTTTCTTCGGGGTCTCCCAAGGCTTTGGGCCGACCTTGACTGCTTTCCTAGGCCATAAACAGGGAGCTGCGACGGGAAAAGCCAGAATAACAACTGGCACTCTATGGGATCTGGGCGCTTGCAAGGCAAGGACTTTAGCCACTAGGCTACCATGCCAGACTCTTAAATGGTCTTTTCTAACACTTTTGTTACAAACCTCATCTGCATTCAAAAGTGCGATGGCTCAGTGGCTAAATCCCTACCTTGCATACACCAAGATCCCAAATGGGCACTGGTTTGTGTTCTAGCTGTTCCACTTCTCATCCAGCTGCCTGCTTGTGGCCTGAGAAAGCAGTGGAAGATAGCCCAAAGCCTTGGGACCCTGCACTCACATAAGAAACCTGAAAAAGCTCCTGGCTGTGGATTAGCTCAGCTCCAGCCATTGTAGCCACTTGGGGAGTGAACCACCAGGCAGAAGATCTATCTCTTTGTATCTCCTTTTCTCTGTAAATCTGTTTTCCAAAAAAAAAATGAAAAAATCTTTTTTTAAGGGTTAAAAGTGTTTTGTTTTTGTGTTTGCTCACTCCTTGTGTGTATGTGAGGCTGGCTTTTCTGTAGGATTACTCTGTTAGGGTAAAACAGAGGTTCATCAGAGAATATTACCAAGTGGAGTCACTCCAATGGAAACAAATGCCTATTTATTTTGGATTTGATGTGATTGATGTCCCTTTAAATGTCCTAAGGCAGTTTTGGATAAAAATAAAAATAGTTCAATTACTTTGGTTCAGGACACATACATAATACATTTTTCCTGGGGCTGGTCTATGGTGGGGTGGAGGCAGTACGAAGGATTTTTTAAAAAGATTTATTTAGTTCTATTGGAAAGGAAGATCAGATTTACAAAGAGGAGAGACAGAGAGAAAGAGCTTCTATCTGCTGGTTCACCTACTCCATATGGCTGCAATGGCTGGAGCTGAGCCAATCTGAAGCCAGGAGCCAGGAGATTTTGGTTCCACATGGGTGCAGGGTCCCAAGGCATTAGGTCATCCTCTACTGCTTTCCTAGGCCATGAACAGAAGTGGAATTTAATAGACAAGTTGGAGAAGGAATAGAATGAACAAAGGAGATTAGGTGGGATGATATTGCAAACCTTCAGACTGGAGATATAGTGGATACATTGGAATTTAAGGGTTATGACATAGTTATTAAAATAATTTATTTTAAAGATTTATTTTTTTAAATTTTTATTGGAAAGTCAGATGTTCAGAGAGGAGGAGAGACAGAGAGGAAGATCTTCCGTCCGATGATTCACTCCCAAGTGAGCCACAACGGCCGATGCTGCGCTGATTCGGAGCCAGGAGCGAGGAACTTCCTCCAGGTCTCCCACATGGGTGCAGGGTCCCAAGGCTCTGGACTGTCCTCAACTGCCTTCCCAGGCCACAAGCAGGGAGCTGGATGGGAAGTGGAGCTGCCGGGAGTAGAACCAGTGCCCATATGGGATCCCGGTGTGTTCAAGGCGAGGACTTAAGCCGCTAGGCCATCACACTGGGCCCTCAAATAATTTCAAACATGCAGAAAAGTTGCAACAATCATGCATCTTGTCTCATGGGCTAGAACCATCTTTCAATCTACCTGTCTATAAAGTGATTAGTTTCTCTAAACCTTCTGATAGCTACAGACGTGATGCTTCTTTGCCTTTGAATATTTCATCATAGATTTCTCAAGAACAAATGTATTCTCTTACATAACCACAGTTATTAGAAGATGCAGAAAATTTAAATAATACTGTTATTTAATATGCTTTCCATATTCAAATTTCACCAAATGTCCCAGTCATGTCTTTATAGCCATCATTTTCTATGCTCCACGACTGATCTAGGATTAGTTTTGCTTTTAAGTCTCTCAGTTCTTTTATGACAGTGACATTTCGGAAGAGTATTAGGCCAACTATTCTGTAGAATGTCCCTCAATTTTGCTTTATAATTAGATTCAGTGGGGGCAATTTAGGTTGGAATATAATAAAAATGTATCACATCAAGAGGCATTTTATGTCAGCTTACCTTACTGATTGTGGTATTAGTGTTGATCACCTGGTTAATGCGGCATCCATCAGGCTTTCCACTACATTACTAATTACCCCCTTACAATTAATAAGTAATTTTAGGAGAGGTTTCCCTGTTATTTTTCTGAGACTCTACTAAGTTGTTGGAGAACTTTGGCCCACTCTGTCTACATTTTATCTTTCTAACAAATCGTGAAGACGTTTAGTTTTGTGTTTTCCCTTCTTTTCCTTCTCTGTTTTACCTTTGGGGTTTTCTAGGGCCGTACAACATAAATATCATGCCTCCAAAGTCCATGCTGGTCTCCCAGAAACAACACCCAGAACTCTCAGTGCCTGGAAAGTATACATGTTACATGTGTGTCCATGAAAGGCCATGGGAAAACTTCAACGCATATTACTAAGTGAAAAAGCTGACCCAAAAAGCCTGTGTGCTGTGTCAATCCAACCACAGTATGCTCTGAAAAAGGCAAAGCAATAGAGACAATAAAAGAATTTGTGGTTGTTAGGGAGTAGGGGCAGGAGAAAGAATGAATAGGAAGAGACAAAGGACTTTAAAGGTAGTGAATCTACTCTGTGTAATTTGTAAGTGGTGGATAAATGGCGTTACACATTTGCCCAAACCTGTTTAATGCGTAACACCAAGACTGACTTCTAAGGTGAGTGTGGACATTGGGTGGCAATGATGTGTTCATATACCTACATAAATTGTAGCTAAAGTACCACCTGTGTGGGATGTTGATATGTGGGGTTTAGAAGGCATGTGGGGAATACTGACTCCACACTTTCCTCTCTGTTTTTTTTTTTTTTTTTTTGGTGTGTGTGTGTGTGTGCATTTAAAACTACTCTAAAAATAAGATTTTATAAAGACAGAGGGAAATGGAGAAATAGAGATCTTATGTCTGCTGGTTCTCTCCCTAAATTCCCACAACTGGTGCTGAACCAGGCCAAAGTCAGGAGCCAGGAGCTCCATCTGGGTCTCCCACATGAGTGACAGGAGTCCATGTGCTTGCACTGTTATTGCTGCTTTACCCAGTACGTTAACAGGGAACAGGATTGGGAGCTTGAACACATGCTCTGATATGAGAGGCTGGCATCTCAGACAGTGGCTTAACTGGCTACGCCACAATGCCAACCCTCAAATTTATTTTATTAAGAGTGAATCTTGATAGAGATAAGTGCTTTTATTTTTCTCAGCATCTGCAAGTTAATGATCTTAAGGTTTTTCACCACTTCTTTTTTTTTTTTTTTAATTTCATTTTATGACACAGTTTTATAGGCTCTGGGATTCCCTCAACCCCTCCCCAAGCCCTTCCCCCATACTGAATTCCTCCATATTGTTACAGTAGTACAGTTCATAACCAGTCATCCTTCATTGCGGGCATGGACCATGTGGAGAGTCCAGCATCTGATTGTCTAGATAAATTCAACAGTTTCATTGGGAGACCATCCTTTCACCACTTAGTTTCAAAATTAAGAGTGTATGTGGATAACTTCTCTTAAAAAACAGTGATTATTTCTAAAAGAAAAAAGGAGATGAGAAAGGAAGGGAATGGAAATTGAAGTAAATTTTAAAGAACAAAATACAGAGTGTGTGAGTCTGAGGTGTATATGTTTGTAAATTAGAAGAATGGTATAGCAAGAAAAACACACACCTTCACATGGCCTTTTCTGCTAGCAATATTTTGCACACTCAATGGCAGGCATACAAGGGCATGAGCTGCTGGCTGCTTTTCCCTGTAAGGACAGTCTGGGCTGATGAGGGATGCAGTTCCTCTGGGAGTGAAGGACTCCTGGCCATGTGAACAGTTCAAGTCCAAGCCTGTCTGAGGTCTGTTTCATGCCCCTGACAGCTCTCTCTGGGCTGACAGCCCAACTCCACTTGTCACCAACTTCAGAGGTAGCCAGTGGTCAGATCTGACAGTAACTGCTGGATAAGAGCCAGGAGCACCAAGATCTGCAGCTACTTGTGTGAGGTAGCCTTGTGGGATGGCTCAGCTACAAGTGATGTGTGAGACCCTTGAGAAAAGCTGTCTGCCTTGCACAGACACAGCAATAGTCAGAACAGGATAAGAGGAAATGACCAACCTTTCTTTGGAGAGCAAATGGGATATTATAAGAAGACTGGAAAAGAATTATTCTCAAGGAAAAAATAGGTGCTGGTGATAAACTTTGGTGCTGTGTAGACAGAATCCCAAGGGGGACTGTGCAAAGCCTGAGGGATAGGATCGCTTGGGAGGTGGCCAAGTCATCCTTGCCGGTCACTTAGTAGCAGAGCTAGCCGACAAATGGGACTAGACACCTGAAGAAAAGTCTGTCCTAATGTGAGCTACTCGGAGTAGATGAAACTGAGCAGAGTGAGTGGAAAGTGGAGGGGGTGGAGGAAAGAGAAACGGAAGTACGAACCCAGAGACAAGGCAGAAGACAATCATCTTTGTGTCTGGTTTCCTCCAAGTCCTCAGCTAGGCTGATTTAGATGAAGGGACACTTCATTCAGTGATGAGACTATTAGGCTTTGATAGAACCTTTCTAAGACCACATAAGTGAATATATAAAATGGGAAAAAGGAATCATTGAGAGTATTGCTAATCAATTTGGGTTTGCATCTTAACAACATGATCGTTTGACTAGATATTGGTCCTGCTGGAGAATTCCTTAGAGCTGGCATGTCCTCATGACACCAACCACATCACCTGTGTTTGTTCACCTGCTTTCCACAGCTCCATTTCTATCCTATGTGACTTTGCTTGGCTTAGGGTCTATAACTGTGAAAGGAGGATAGAAATTCCAAGTCACTAGGCAACTGTGAGAAAGGTATTGTTCTAATCTTATTTCTCTCACCTGAAGCAAGACTAGGTGTAACTATTGCTGTTCTGCATGGGCAGAGTGAGGCTCTATGTCTTGACTACTCACACAGGGCTACGTTGTGGTGGAAACCAGTCCTGTTCTGGGGGCGACTGTATCAATCCTGTCTTCTAGTCCCAGCTCTGCTGCTCTACCCCAGCTCAGCTCCTTATATTTGTGCTTGATTTTTGGTGTGGGACATGCACTGGAATCCTTTGACAGAGTTGTGAAACATACTAGTGATGGTCCCTAACGCCGGATGCATTTAATCAGAACTCAAGAGTGGGACTCTTAGTGTTGTAAAACGTCTGAGGGGGCCATGGACTGAAGTGGAAAACCTCTACTGTAAGCTGTCTTGAGTGACGGGACTTTGGTTGTTTCAAAGAGAACTGGGTAATGTTGGGGAGTTTATGAGACTTCTTTCAGGCAATGCTGCTATCTCTGCCATGACTATTAGCCCCAACCAGCCTCCCTTTCTCATCCTTATGCCTTTTACTTATCCATGAGGGTTAGCAGTTTGATAGAGACAGTATTAAGTGGTGTATTCATGGTGACAAGAGACCTGTGTCTTCACATAGCCCACGGGTGGGCCTGCTGCTTGGATTCTGAGGGTAACACAGGGCTGTTGAGTGAGGCCCAGCTTCAGAGTGAGGTTGGCAAGATGGAATATCTTGAAGAGCAAGGCATTGGGCAGGTGAGCAAGAATACTCCAGTGAATAGGATGGAGATGGAAAAGTGGTGTGGTCTGAGAATTAGGACATGGAGACTGAGACAGTGACACACCGGAGTCAGGCCTGTGGGGACTGAAGGTGAATTTATCAGGCCAGGGCTATGAACCCACTGGGAGTGGAGCCACAGCTCCAAGATGCAGACACAGATGGACGAACAGGCTTAGAGAAGGCGGCTGCCCTGGACCATCCTGTTGCCAGTCTGGGTTACATGACGCTGTTTAGTCCCTGCTTGCCCAACTATCCTGTTTCCCAATGATATCACTTATGGGGTCTGATGCAAAATAAAAATATTGGGCTTGTCTTCAAAAACACAGGAAAAAGTCATGTTCAAAGTACTTAATCATAAAACTTCCCTTTCTTCCATGATCTTTGTTACAGCTTGCCATGACAATATTTATTTGCTGTTTAATGTGTTTCTAAGGGAAGAAAAATTGAAATTTTAAATTATTATCACAACTCTTACTGTCTATCTTAATAGGGTGCCATGCAAACATCAGAGCCCTCAATTCACAGGCAAAATCAGTGAAATGACACAATTTAAGCTTTCTGGTGTATGCGTTTGTATTCTGTTCTTACAAGAATAGTGGGGAAACTGCACACAACTAACACAACTCTTTGTATTTCACTTCTTGATTTGTACATATTTTATTGACAGGCTCTACCTCTGCATTACTGAGGAGGAAGGGAAGGAAGCATGGGTTATCCTATAGCTTTTTTTTCCTTTTACAATATCATTTGCAGTTGCAGTGGTTGGGAGTAATGGATTGTGACACAAGAATCTGATGGGGTGCCTTGGATATTTATATTTTTTTGAGTACTGTTATCTTCTTTCTGTGTATAAATCAAGTTCTGGTTTGAAGGGAAAGTATGGCCTCTCGGGGCTGTCAGCTGCCTGCATCCTTGGTGGTGGATGTAACATTCTCATCATGTTCTCACTTTGATTCTTGCTGACACTTCATGGGTTCCTGGGAATTCTGTGCTCATGGGGCGTGGAGAATGTACTTTGTATCAGAACACAGGGGGATCTACAGGGAACACACATGTTGAGCGCATGGCCTGCGCTCATGTGTGCGGTTCATGGTCTCAGTAGACTTCATTTACAGAAAATGCATTTTAAAAATGCAATTAAAAATTTCTCAGCAGGGCATTAAACCAAACACAGGGCTCTTTTGAGGGAAGGCTCCTTACAATCGTGCCTATTGTACATCCTCGAATCTGATCCTACTGAAAAGACAGAGTCAGGAATTGGGATTGTGTTTGTCACCAGGAATGGCTTTCTTCTGGTTTTAGTTTAATTTGGATTTTTTAAATTGAGAAGCTTACTGTTATTTAGGAATGTGAGCACTTCTGTAATTAACCTCACATTACAAGCTGAATCAGCTCCTGCCTGGATTAATTTGAGCAGGGAATACAGAGCCGGGTGAGGAGCCGGATTAGCTGCTGGAAAAGTCAGAAAGCCCTGAAAAGCTGTCAGTCAGGCTTGTTGGATGGAGCTGAGGGAAAAGCAAAGGCCTGCTTATCAGATCTGGAATGCTGTTGGGTGTGAGTCCAATGGGGAGAAGCCATGGACAGGGTGTAGGGCAGAGCATAGAGTCTGGGGGTGCCAGCAGAGTAGACTGCTCACTGCCCTGCTTGGTTGTCTGAGGATAATGTCTGGGGAGCCTCAGGACAGTGACGTCAGGCTCTAGCCTGGCCACATCACAGAGTCTGACCTCATCATTGGCAATTGCTTTAAATCGCAGGACCCTGATTACAGGGGAAAGTCAAGGTAAGTTTGGTTCCAGCTCCCAGAGGAGCTAGAAGAGATGAAAGCAAGGATTTGGGAGCTCAGGGGACGATGTGGACACTAGCAGATGTGGAAAATTTGGGGTTGTAAAAGATAAGGAATTCTCACACCAAGCTGGAACCCAGATGTGGCAAGAGTACTCCCAAGCTCCACAGATGTGACCCTTTCCTTGGTCTCTGTATTTCTCACAGGCTCAGCAGCAGTGCCTGAGAGTGAGGGCAGGGACCCCAGCTGGGGGATTAGAAAAATACAGGGTTGGGGAGTAATGGGATTCAGTACTTCATACACACAGAGTCTACTGAAATGCATAGATTTGCTCCATCTTATGTTTTGTATATGGGGTATGTGTGTAGGGGACGAGGAGGTGGCACCCACAACATGTCTCTCCTTGTTTCGCCAAATAGAATGTGGTTGCAAATGATCATAAGAGACATTTGGTTCAGAAGTTACCTGATTCTGCCCTGGTCCATTTTTCTCAGGAATCCTAGTGCAAACAAAAATTCATAAGGTAAATTATTTAAATATTAACTACAAATAAACAAACAAACCTACGTGTCAAAATCAATTGCCAAACATTAAACATCACAACAACTTTTACTCTATAGACAATAGCCAGCACCTAACATACTCCAGCAAGTGGCACATCTCAGTAGTTTATGTTTAGATGATGTACCTGTAGCATCTCCAGCAACCTGACATGGGCCAAGGCCGCATGATTCCCCACTAAGGGAACTGAAGGTCACTTGAGCATTCATCCCAGTTCCAGATACCCCAAGCTGCAAGAAATGGCACTTCCCCTGAGCTAGGAGCTTAATGGCATCTCTTGAGAAGGCATGGGGCTGATGCATGGGACGCTGGAACTGTGTGCGGAGGGCACCCACATTTCCCAAGCTGATTCCTTCATTTTCTGACTTCCATTAGTGACTGCAGTGCATTTTAATTATTCATAAACATCCCTTGGCTTCCAAATCATGACTCCTGAGTCTTTCTTGCCACTTCCTTTCCATATTCTGTGAGGTTTCACACATCTTTGGGAAGCCGGAACAACACCCTTCTGTAACATGGAAAAAGGAAAGGGCAGGCAGTTTGAATTCTTTGGCATTTTCCTGAAGTGGTCTGTAGCTCTGATCTAGTGACTTAGTCCCGCATATATAATTAATTGGCAGTGTGTTCCTATCTCCTTCTAACAGCCTGATTTACCATGTGAAACTAGCAGATGTGGGGCTGATCTGTCAGCCAATCAGAATTCCTGAGGACGGACAACGCAAGGTCACAAATGAAAACTGTGTCTTGACAGGCCTTGAAGGGAAGTGAAAATAACCAGGCTCTGATTTGCACCTATGGTCACTGCAGGCTCCAAAAGATGTCATTTTTAGATATTTCCTGTGTTTTCCTTTCGAGTCACAATACGTCAGGCTCAGCTAAATGAAGAACTAAATTAAAACTGTCATTTCAGCTCATAAATAACATATGTCTAATGCATTTAATTATTTATAGTCTTGAATCTTTCAAAAATGAAAATGACTATACACATTTTTAATGTAGTTCTTGGTAATTTGCCGCCTGACTGATAAGATTTGCCGATAATCCTGGCTTGCAAGCGTGAAAAATAAAACTGAGACTGACTCGTTTATTTCAGGAGACTGCTTCTTTGCTCCCTTGTGGTTTTAACAATATTTAAACTGAAGTGAAATCTAATCAAAACAAAATGATGTTCATATACTCATATAAATAATTGAGTTTTCCAAGAGCATGCGGTAGGTACTAGCATGCCAGAGATTTTTGCATTGCCTAAAGGATCAGTGCCTTATCCCTTTTCAAGCCTTCTACCCATCGGGAGCTTGTGACTCCACCTGTCAGGGTTGAACAGATGGCACCTGAACGTGCCTCTCAAGCATAGCCCAGGATGGTCATCGTGATCTTTGTGATACCAGAAAGTGCCCCTCTGCCCCAGAGTATTCCTCTCTATGTTCAAGTCTGTAATTTCAATTCCTACTGAGATATAACTGGGCAATGTCAGATTCTGTGAGCAATATTTCAAATGTATTAACTTTTTTTGAAGTGGTTTTGGGAGAGTCCGGGAGGTAAGGAGAAAGAGAGATATTGAGAGACCTTCCCTCTTCCGGCACATTCTCCAGCACTGACAACAACTAGGACTGGCCAGGCCAAAGCCAGAGGCCCAGAATTCAACTGAGTCTTCAACCTGGGTGATAGGGCCTTGAGTACTTTGAACCGTTATGGCTGCCTTCTTGGGTTTGTATTAGCAGGAAGCTGTATTGAAAGGGCAGGTGGAACTTGAGCCCAAGCACTCTGATACAGAATATAGGCATTCCAAGGGGTGTGTTAATCACTGCCCAAAAGCATCCTCCCAATTCTTTACTTTCTAGGAGAGAAGATACAGTTAAGATGCAGTTAGTTGAGTAGTTATCTTCTGTTATTCAAAGATAAACATTTGCCTTTAATTTAATTAGTATGATGAAAGCTCATAAAAGCATTAGTTTGAATTCAATAGCAAGCTAGCACCCTTGAATAAATTACTTAAAATCTCTAAACCTCAATGTCTTGACTTCCGAAATGGACACAATCACCCCTGTCTCCCAGGGAAGTTATAAATGGCAAGTGAGGCAACATATGTGTAATACCTACATTTAGTAGGTGAACTATAAATATTAGAATGGCTGTACCAGGCTGGGAGAAAAGTAACAAATTACCTCTAAGTGAAAATAATTGTATTATTTACACTCTGGTTCTTTTAAAAAATTATTTCATCATACAACTTTATTAGATTGCAACTTGTAACTTGTGGGGGGATTCCATTGCATGAATTCCACTTGCCTTTTCAGTCTCATGCCCCTCCATCTACTGACTATACTTTCTGTAAGTCAATCTGTTTAGACATCCCTAGAACTTTGCTTTGGTCTATAATGGTGAAGTTTTTAAAAATTACTTTCCATGATGCAGTTTTGTGGGTATAGGAGTTCATCCCCCATCTCTCCATCCCTGTTTCCCCACATATAGCACAGTATTGTGATTCCTCAGTAATGGTTACAAGTTTCTGCTATTTAATTGTATATTGTATCATGACAAGGTAAGTATAGTATCATGCTGTAAAAATATATTTAAATGTTTCATTGGAAGTCCTCCTTCTGTTCAGGAGTAGAGACATGTCCTACAAACGATCCGTCTAGTATGCTAGCCTTCATTGTATAGTTCATCTACGCAAGTCTATGCATATATGTTTACCTGTATCTTTTTATTTTGTACTTGGCATAAATGTTGTCTTGCATTGTATGACTTAATAGAGAAAACATGATATTTGTTATTTGGGGACTATCTTATGTCACTAAGCATAATAGTTTCCAGTTGGGACCATTTTGTTGTAAGCAGTAGGAGTTCATTCATTTTTATGGCTTAATAGTATTTCATAGAGTAGATGTATCACTATTTCTTTATCCATTTGTCTGTTGGCAGGCATCTGGGTTGTTTCCATGTCTTCACTATCATAAATTGTGTTGCTATAAATAGAGGACTGCTTCCCAGATGTATATATGGGCAAACGTTTTACTAGTGGGAGAAAAACAGCTAGTAGCTGGCAGGCATTCAAAGGCGGTTAATGCCAGATTTGTGCTTACTTGACCAGTGTACCAGCATAATTGCTTATTTTTTTTTTAAAAGATGTGTGGGGAAGGCAGAAAACGCAGGCTGGGACATGCCACTCCTGATGCCAAGTGGGGGTGGCTGCAGATTGCCCAGGTAAGGGGGTCATCGAACATGTTGGAGCAATGAGTAGACAGTTCTCCTAGTGTCCCATGGACATGGGAAAAAAAAAACCCTAAAACATTTATCTCAACCACCTTCCTCCATACCTGACCCTCCACATCCTAATCAGAAACCCACATGGGCATGTATCCCTCTGAGCTACATAAAGAATATTAAAGAAAAATAGAAATTAAAAAATTTAAAAAATGGGTTGTATGTCATTTTTTTGTATGCAAGACTTGTATGTAGGCTGGACCGCAACACCCATTGGTTCATGTGGAAGACAGGGCTGGAGGCAGAACTGACCCAACAATTGCAACCACCAGTATATACATAAATTGAATTGGGTGACAGACTGTGTCTGACTCTGTGCTGGCATACACACACAAGAATCAGGTCTGGGATCACCTCAGATGAAGTTTCCTTGGGGATTCTCCCAACTGAACTGCTGGACTCAGAACCCCAACCATGAAGAGAAGTGCAGGTTCCATGGTCTGACCATGGAGTGCATGTGTCAAAGCTGAGCCTCTTCAGAGGTTCAGACAAAACAGTGGACAGCATGTCCAGGTACACATGGAGGATATGGCAGTCCATTGGAGCCTGTGGAGGACATCTGGTGCCATGAAGAGGACAAAGACAATTGATCAACTACCCCAGCCATGTGTTGGCAGTGAATATCTGGGCAAATGGAGACTCTAGGGTGGACTATGTCAGCCAGTAGATTCTGGAGAGATTTCATTGTGCTTGGAATGGTGAGATTGGCAGCAATTCAGAACTGTTGAACTATCAAAACCACTTGAGCAGTGCCCTCAGAGCATGTCCCACATTGGGGACCCTGGGATGGGTGGGAGGCTGGGTGGGGCTTTTCCCTTTGTCTCCCCGCTTCCTCCAGATACAGGAAGGAAAAAAGAGAATGTGGAAACAATGGTCTTAACCACTTTCCTGTAGCCCTTGATCCTTTGTGCCCTAATCAACTATGTAAAGATTATCAAAATAATAATTAAAACATTTCAAAAATGGAGTTGCAGGTTATTCTCTCGTGTGCAGACTTTATTTCCTTTTGCTATATTTCCAGGAGTGGAATGGCTGGGTCGTATGGCAGATCAACTCGCAGTTGTCTGTGTACTCTCCATGCTGACTTCTAAGCAGTTCCCTAATCGACACTTCAATCAACAGTTGGTTAGGGTATATTTTTCTTCCGATACTTGCCAGCAGTTGTTCGTTGATTTCTGAATGTAGGTCATTCTCATTGAAGTTATGTGGAACCTCAATGTGGTTTTTATTTGCATTTCCCCAATTGTCAAGGGAGACTGAGTACTTTCTTTTGTGTCTATTAACCATTTGAATTTCTTCTTTTTTTTTTTTTTTTGAAAATGTCTGCTCCTGTCCTTCTTCCTTTTTTTTTTTTTTTAAACAAGCTTGTTTGTTTTCCCTATTGTTGAGTTTCTGAAGCTTTTTGTAGATCTCGGATATTCTTCCCTATCGTTGTTGCAGTGTGTAGAGATTTTTGTCCCATTCTGTTGGTTGCCTCCTCACTTTGTTGACCAAGTCCCTTGCTATAGAGAAGCTTCTCAGTGTCCTATTGTCCCATTGGCTTATTCTGGCTTTAACTGTGCTTTTGCTGTCTTTTCTTTTCTTTTCTTTTTTTTTTTTTTTTACAAACTCGGATATATATATAGAGAGAGGAGAGACAGAGAGGAAGATCTTCCTTCCGATGATTCACTCCTCAAGTGACTGCAACTGCCAATGCTCTGCTGATCCGAAGCCGGGAACCAGGAACCTCTTTCGGGTCTCCCACGCGGGTGCAGGGTTCCAAAGCATTGGACCATCCTTGACTGCTTTCCCAGGTTACAAGCAGGGAGCTGGATGGGAAGTGGAGCTGCTGGGATTAGAACCGGTGTCCATATGGGATCCCGGGACGTTCAAGGCGAGGACTTTAGCTGCTAGGCCACGCCGCCGGGCCCCGTCTTTTCTAAAAAGTCTTTGCCTATGCTTATGTCTTGCTGAGTGTTCCCTATGTTTTCCTCTAGTAACTTGGTGGTGCCTTGGCACAGATTTAGATCTTCGATCATTTTAGAGCTGATTTTGTGTAAAGTGAAAAGTGGAGCTATTATTTCTTCCTTCTACGAGTGGATGTATAATTATTCCATGGCCTTTGTTGAGGTAACTATGCTTTTTCCCTCCATGAAGATGTTTTTGAGCTAAGTTCCTCTGTTGTTTGCCAACACTGGTGTTTTACTTCTGCAAAAAAAAGGGAAAATTATAATTTTTTAGTTTTCTTTGTATTTAAAAGAAAGATTTAAAAAAATTTTTTATTGGAAAACCAGATATACAGAGAGGAGGAGAGACAGAAAGAATGACCTGTCCACTGGTTCACTCCCTAAGCGGCTGCAACAGCCGGAACTGAGCCATTCTGAAGCCAGGAGCCAGGAGTTTCTTCTGGGTCTCCCACATGTATACAGGGTCCCAAGGCTTTGGGTCGACCTCAACTGCTTTCCCAGGCCACAAACAGGGAGCTAGAGCAGCTTGGACATGAATCTGTGCCCACACGCACATGAGATCACGGTGGATGTAAGGCAAGGATTTATCCACTAGGCTATTGCGCTGCGGCACTTGGCAAAAATCTTGAAGAATTCTCAGTTCAGTTCTGTGATTCCTGTTAGGGTTCCTCTGTATCCTCTCATTAGCTGTTACTGTTCTACTGTGCGCTTTGGAACAAAACTGACATCCTGTCCTGCAGAGAAAGACCCTGTCCCCAGCTTGTTCACAGTCACTTGTAATACTAACTCGTCACTGATATGTCTCAGAACCTGTGGCATGTATCCCAGGGGTCTAGGGATGTGCAGAGTCAGTGGGAGCCACATGAAAGTCCCAGGAGAGTACAGGTGCGTCATTGTGTGTGTGTGTGTGTGTGTGTGTGTGTGTGTGTGTGTATACTCAGTAATGCAATGGCGATATCATGACTATCTAACATGGGTCAGCAGCTGTCCTCAGCTATGCATGACTGCCAATATGTTACACATGTATGCTTGTGTTGCCAGGCCATTAAAGCTTTCAGGAGAAACCAAACACAAAGGTGTGCTTGTGAAAACTTTCCAGTCTTAATGTTAGCAAGATATTCATATTAAACAGATCAGAACAAACCCTGTTCTAGTGCTTTGCACGTCACACGAATCAGGCTCCTGGGTTTCCGTCCTGACCGATGGGCTTAAGGTTTGACTTAGGTTAGACACCTGGGTGTCATTTATCTCTCAGGGGTCTTTGACTTCCTGGGAGCAGCTATAATTTCTCCTGTAGGAACTATAAAGATTTGCTTTTTTCTCTTATGGGGTTTATGACATTTTCAAATAGTCATTTCGTTGCTGTGGTGACATTCATGTCTATGTCATGACCATAACAAATAACTATTGAACTTTTAAAAAATTTAAGTGATCTGTTTAACCCTCACTCCATCCATGACTTCAATCCCTCCTTATTTTTCCTGTTCCTAACATGGTGATATGGAGTTCAAAGAGGAGGAAAGAATAAGTATCTGGGGGTGAGCAAAGCTTGGTGATAAAAAAGCTTGCATTTTAATTGCTTTTTTATGATTTTTAAGTTAATTATATTTAGTTTTGATGATAGTTGATTAGGGTGATAAGGGTCAAGGGCTACAGGAAGGTGGGTGAGATCACCATTTCTACATTTTCATTTTTTCCTTCTTGTATCTGGGGGAAGCAGGGGATGGGGTGAGGCGAAGCAGAGATGCCACACCCAGCTTCCCAAATGCCTCTGCACTCTCGGGTGGAGGACAGCCACCCAACACCACCCCAGAGTCCCTGACCTGGGCCATGCTCTTGAGGGTCCTGCTCAAGAGGTTTTGACAGTTCAACAGTTCTAAATTACTGCCAATTTTGCCACTGCAGGCATGACAACATCTCTCCAGAATCTACTGGCTGACATAGTCCACCTTAGTGTCTCCACTTGCCCAGGTATTACTGCCAACCCTTGGCTGGAGTAGTTGATCAATTTGTTCTGTCCGCTGTCGTGGTACCAGGTCCTCCACAGGCTCCCATGTGTTGCCATATCCTCCATGTGCACCTGGATATGCTGTCCACTGGTCTGAGCCACTGAGGAGGCCCAACTCTGAATTATACACTCCATGGTCAGACCATGGAACCTGCAATTCTCATCATGGTTAGGGTTCTGAGTCCAACAATTTGTTCAAGTTTTATGTCTTTGAAATGAAATGCGGTAACATCAGAATGACCTGTTTAAGGTCCCAAAGAAATGAATGTTCTTCCCCTCCACCTGCAGCCCCAGGTTAAGACAAAGTTGCATGTTTATTCAATGGAAATTAGACATACTTTCTAAGATAAATGTATGTTCATGTATTGGTGAATGAGCATGCTGTTTAGGATGTTATAGTTAGAGCATTGTCTTTATTACATAGAAATTCCCAATATCGTCAATGTTTTAAAATTTATTTTAAAAATTCTCTTTATTGTGCCTTGAAAGTCAATACAGATAAGAGATCTGGAGTAAAAACACACTAAACCATTTTATCTTTGAGTTTTGTGGCTGCAAATTCGCATCTGTAATAAATAATTATCAAATATTTTGCTCTATCTTGTCCAAAGATGTAATACCCTCAAAACAGCTGTCCATTCTAGAGGTGTCCATAGTGGAATGGAGTAGGATGGAAAAAGAAGTGAGGAAATTGACAGTGTTTATTATTATTATTATTTTATTTAGATAATCTTTACATAGTTGATTAGGGCACAAAGGATCAAGGGCTACAGGAAAGTGGTTAAGACCATTGTTTCCACATTCTCTTTTTTCCTTCCTGTATCTGGAGGAAGCGGGGAGACAAAGGGAAAAGCCCCACCCAGCCTCCCACCCATCCCAGGGTCCCCAATGTGGGACATGCTCTGAGGGCACTGCTCAAGTGGTTTTGATAGTTCAACAGTTCTGAATTGCTGCCAATCTCACCATTCCAAGCACAATGAAATCTCTCCAGAATCTACTGGCTGACATAGTCCACCCTAGAGTCTCCATTTGCCCAGATATTCACTGCCAACACATGGCTGGGGTAGTTGATCAATTGTCTTTGTCCTCTGTCATGGCACCAGATGTCCTCCACAGGCTCCAATGTGTACCTGGACATGCTGTCCACTGTTGTCTGAACCTCTGAAGAGGCTCAGCTTTGACACATGCACTCCATGGTCAGACCATGGAACTTGCACTTCTCTTCATGGTTGGGGTTCTGAGTCCAGCAGTTCAGTTGGGAGAATCCCCAAAGAAACTTCATCTGAGGTGATCCCAGACCTGATTCTTGTGTGTGTATGCCAGCACAGAGTCAGACACAGTCTGTCACCCAATTCAATTTATGTATATACTGGTGGTTGCAATTGTTGGGTCAGTTCTGCCTCCAGCCCTGTCTTTGTGAAGGAAGAAACCTCTTGGGCCCAGGTAAGCCCAGGACTCGCTCACTGCTTGGCAACAGTGGCTGGGGTTAGCACCCCAAGCATTGAGTCCGACCTGGCTCAGGTACCCCCAGCAAATGCTATGCTGCTGTAAGCTCCCACTACCCAAGCCCTGAGGTAGAAAAACCGACATTTTTGCTTTACCCAAAAGCAATTTTTTTTTTAGTTCTATATGTATTTTGATTTACTTTATTGTTTTCCACCTGTGAGATGCTTTTATAATAGTTATCACCCAAAAACAGCAACAAATACATATCAGTTCAGTTAGAGCACTCAGGTACAAGTAAAATCACAAAAGTTGGTGACTAGATAAACAGCTCAAGTCAGCAGTTCACACTTTCAGGGGTTTTTAATGACCTTAATTTCATTCAAATCCATGATCAGCCTGAGCCTCCATGGCATGGAGACCAAGCTCTTCACACAAACTGAGAACTGAGGCTCCCAGCACCCTGGGACTGGTCTCAGTGGCACCTGATGCACACTGCCACCTGAGATCCAAGTCAGGGGTGTGCGAAGCCTTCATTGCTGCGGCTTGGGCCCGGTGACATCAACTTGAGTCTGATATTGGAATGGGGCACCCAACTGTCGGATGAACCTGCAGTGCTGACCATGGGTGGAGCTCTGCAGAGAATCCTCCTGCCCTCAGGGTCGGTGAACGATCGCTCATCGGAAAATAGGTGTGAGCATGAATTTGGGGGCCACACAAGTGTGGTGTCTGAACTTTGCTGTCTCCATTGTGGGCTTCTGAAAAAGAGGAGTCAGGGCCACAGGCTCACCAACACTTGCAGTCTCATGCATAGCAGCCCACGCAAAGCACTTGCCTGCCCACTCTGGAAGGAGGAGGGAAGGAAGGAAACCAACCCAGGCAGCATGCAACTCTTAGGACATTGGACAATGATGGCAACTTGGAACCACTCCTGCCTGTTCTCAGGGTACAGGGGTACCCTAGTTCATTCTTGATGCATCCACCAGTCTAGTTGGCTGCTCAGGGGGATGGGGAGTTCAGCCACATTATTGGCTCTTGCCTGCTGGTGGTCTTAAAGCACAGAAATAATGACGAGGAGGGTAGTGGCCAACAGGAAGAAGTAGTAGGTCAAGTGTCAGTCATTGCTGTTGCTTAAGTCCTCATCACTGCTCATCCACCCATAGCCTTGATAGGCAACAGGGCTAGCAAACATGAACCCACAAAGGAACCAACACCAGAGACGAAGCAGAGGCCCATGATGGTGCTCTGCATGGACTTGTGGGTGGCCAAGGAGGGCACATTCCAGACCTGGCTTGGTGGCGAATACCACACTGACTCAGTTCAGTTCAGTAGGCACTATGGTACTGGCTACTAACCAGCAGGTCTGCTGCATGGTGCACCATGTTGCAGATGGTCTGGTTGATAGTTTTCTCCTTTACTGGGTCCGGTATTTTCCTTCCAATGTTCCCATGTCAAAGGCAGAACACATGAGAAAGAACATGCCCATGGCAACACTATTCAGCGAGGAGAGCAGCAGACTGTGCCTCCTCAGCACCAGGCCCACCAGAGAGTTCTGAACCAGAATGAGCAGGCCATCCATCACACACGATGACCAGGCTACCAGGAACATGTGCCGGGTGGTGGTGATGCCTGAAATTTCTGGAATCCTCAATTAGATAGACTCTGTAAGAACTATATTGTCTATAGAGGTATACTGTCCCCTTAGGGATCAGAGTTAGGAACACAGGGGCAGTCTCAACCAGGACCTTGAGATCTTCTACTGTGTCTCTGCCCTCCCAGAGATGTTTTATAGACAGTAAACATATTTAGTTTACAAGATGGTTGAAAGACCCCACTGCCTTCACTACTGTCTGGACAGTCTGTTGCTATGTCTGGGAGTAAGACTCATGTTCTGCTGGAAATAGGCAATGACTCTTCTGGGGCAGAGCCAAGAATCTGCATTCTAAGCAACTTTCCAAGTGACCTCTACTGACAGATCAGTTTCAGATTCACTGCAATGGGGCTCCATACCCTACTGAGGGGAGTAGGGGTGGACCTGCACAGGCCCCAGACAGAAGCACCATAGACAACGAGTGGGCTGAGGCCAGGTTACACACCCACAGAGGCTCTAGTGCCTGAGATGGGAGGTCTTGGCACATCTGAAGCCAACAGGACATGAAAGCATGGGCTGCTTGTGATGCTGAAAGCTGTCAGTGGATCAAGATCAATTCTGATGAGGACAAGGGTTCCTGCAAGGCTCACGTCACTGGCCTCCAGAATGTGGAGGGGGGCACAGGCAGCAACAGCCTGGCTTAGGCCCACCCCCAGCCAAGCTGGACACCGTGAGGCCACGATTTGGGCTTAAACCCTCCCCTGACCTGTGTACTGGGGGGCCAGGACCCTGGTGTAGGCCCTCCCCAAGCTGAGATGCGTGAAGCAGGGCTGGTGCTCCAGCTCAGAGCCTCCCCAGCTAGGCCAGGGCTGCTGGGGGGCCAAAGTGAATGTTCTTAGTCTTCCTGCTAGGGGCTGTCCTATCAAAGGCTGGCCTATTGCATGTTCATAATCACTTATCCTCAAGTGGGTAGTCTTCAGAATTCATAATTGTTTGAATTTTGGCAATGTGATACATGTGTTAGGTCACATCCCTAGTAGAGCCTGGGGCAGCACTTCAGAATCCAATACCGTGCTAGTTCTGTAGCAAAATATGAATATTCATACAAAGTTGGGCAAATGAGGATCATAAATAGGCGTATGTCAGTTCAGGTTGGTTTTGTTGCCAAATGAATTGCAGAAAACTACAGAACACATTCCAGATTTTGGGGATTTTTATATGTTGGAATTACAGATAGGGATTATAAACCACACACCAGTCATAGCGCCATTGCTGGCCTGTGGGTGATGTTCTTAGCATGACTTCCACACTAAGCTCCTTTCTGACTTTTATACAATACACGCCTATTTAGCCAGTTGAATCTATAGAGTTACATAGAACTGCTTTAATTGTCTTTATTTTCTGAATTCCTGTAGTAGTGATACATTTTGTACTTGGAAAATATATTATGAACTTCATTTGAAGCTATATAGTTATGGCAGTAGGATATACATGTTTGTTATGTGCATGAGTGGCTTGCTGAAAACTAAACTTTGATTTTGCATATCTTTGTGTGTAGTTAGGAAGATATAGAAGGAAAGCCCTGCTTGCCTGCCAACATCTTCTTCCTCTCTCTGTCCCTTGACTCTCACAGGGGAAAATGGATCTCTGTATTTCTGTCATCTTAAGATGATGGCAGGATGCTTTGTTTCTAGGGGTTAAAACTGAGCATAGAGGCTCAGCTGCCAGCTGCACAAGAATGGGTGATGGATAGATGGGTGGATGAATTGGTACTTGGATTCATGCTGGTTATCACGTCTGGTGGTAACAGGCCTCAGAGAATGACCCCGTGTTGGGTGTTTGGGGGCTATCAGTGACTAATTGTCTTGGTATTTGGAGCACAGACAGCTTATCCTGGAGGAAGTGGAGCTGGAATCTATGTAAGCAAAGGGTGGTAGACCAACAGAGTCTGCAGAAGAGGAGACGGCAGAAAGCAAGGAGAGGGAGGGCAGCTGCATGGACGCAAGGGTGTCACCTCACCTAGAGGGGAAGCTGGGAGCTTCTTTCCTGGAATTGTGAACCAGCCAAGGGAGAATGGGGACCTGCTACTGGACTTGGACCAGTCTGGGGAAATAACTTGGCATTTCTTGCATCTGAAGGTATATTGGAGTGCTGATTTGGGTCCCAGCCAGTTACTCTGCCTCTGATTTAGCTTCCAGATAACACACCCTGGGAAGCAGCAGAGGATGACTCAAGTGCTTGGGTCCCTGCTACCCATGTAGGAAACCTGGATGGGGTTGATGCCCTGGCTTTGGTTTGGCCTAGCCAGGCTGTTAAGGGCAAATGGAGGGTAAACTCACGGATGGAAGATTTCTTCCTCCCTGCTCCTTCTCTTTCATTTTTCTTTCCCCTCCCTCTCTCTCTTTTAAGCAATTGGAAAAGTAATCAAGGAACTTTTGTAATTATTATAACAAAGAAGGATTTGATGTTTAAATAGACACTTTAAGAATTTGAGTGTCTTATATGATTGCATAATCTTATCGGTTATTATCTCTTCTGTATTATAAGGTTTTCAAAAAAGGGAAAGGATAAATTGATAAAGGCATTATTGTGCTGGGGAGATGTTAGATACCTAAAGGGAGCTGGTGGTGGAATGACAGTTATGGAAAAATTCATAGAAACCAGGGGTCAGAGAAACCCACTCTACACATTTAACAGGAACTAACTAGCTTCTACAATTATGATTGATCCTAATTAATCCATGGTTTCCAGCGTTGGATTCTTTTGGCTCTTTTTCTGGGGATTCTATTGTTTCAGTGTGGGAACTGTAATTGTCTGCACTGATCAAATGCTACATTTAGTTCCAGAGGTATCAATGATTAATAGGAAAGTGGAAGAAAAAATAGTTGATGGCTCAACAAATGTTGATTGGTTGTCGAAAGCACTGACAGAACACCATGCTCATTTAGGTAGAGAAGATTTACAAAGGAAGACCCTAGGAAAAGGCTGGAAACTCTTATAGACACGTTTTTCTGACACCAGGTGGCCAACCATTTCCTGTGCCTCCCTCCACCAGCTAAGTGGCATCTGTCCCTGTGGGCTGTGCAGATGGGTGGCAGCCAGCTGCCTCCCTATGGAGCTGTTTTTAAAATCATTAAGTCAAGAGGGAAACTCTTGTTTTCAGAGGAATGGAAGATTTTAATTTTCGTGCTGATGAACATTTAGCCATTCAAGTCCTCATTAAATAAACCTGGACTGGTTGCTTTATTGATACAAAACTCTGGAAGTCTGCTTTTTCTCTCCAGCATTTTCACTTACTCCCTGCTTATTTCTCGTGCTTTCTACCCTGTGTGTTCTGCGTCTGTCACCCCTTCCCAAGAGGCATATTTCCAGGACTCCTGCCTTGACCCTCCACCTGCTTGGTCTTCCCACCTTTCCCTCTCACCATGGTCTATCTGCATATCTCCTTTGTGATGGTTCTATTCCTCAGAACCCTGGCTCGGAGTTAGGCACTCTGTTGGCTTTTGCACAGAGCTCCTTGCAAAAACTGGTTGCTCATAGAATATTTATCTCAACCTTTCACACTGATTTCTTGTGTATAATATTGTTTCATTGTACTCTTTCCACATGAGATCATGTTATTAGGGCATAGAAAATCTTGACTGTATCTTATTTTCTGTTAGGGTAATGAGAGTTGGAGGGGGAGGAATACGCGCTCTCTCTGTCTCTCTCATACACACACCTCTGTAGACTTGTTTTAAGCATCCCAAAAGGTTTGTCCACAGAGCAGTGGCAGGACACAAAGGCCAGACTGCGTTCCGCTGGCAGTCTAACTCTTAGGTGGGGCTGTGGAACTTCCCTCTCAATATCCCGGTTTGATGCATTTAGGGGAGGGCTCATACTCTAGACCAACAATGTAGAAAAGTATAAAGTGAGAAGAGAAGAACCTTCCCCCAAATCTGGTTGATACTGACACCTTTTGCATCCTCGGACTATTATTTAAATGTCATTCTTGCATGGCTAAAAGATTAGTTTTCTTCATTGGAGCCTGGGTCTTTTAGAGGGCTTGAGGGCTGTGAGTGGTTATCAGCAATCCTACATTGTGAAGCCACGGACAGTATGTCTCAAGAAGTTCAAACCCTTCCATTCTGCAGGGAGAATAAGAGTCCCTGCTGCAGACAGAGTTGAGGCACCGATTTCTTGGAGCTGAGATGGCCAGAGGCAAGCGTCAAGCTGGTTGGCTGGTTCTTTCTGGAAGAAACTAAGTTCTCCTACTAGGATGGCAGGGACCCAAACATTTCAGTCATCACTTTTTACCCACCAGGTGTTTGAACAGGAAGCTGAATCAGAAATGGATGCAGTTGTTGCCAGAGAAGGTTTAAGCTGCTGTATTGTATTTCTTCTTAGCACATTCTCATTAGCTTTAGAGCTCACACAAATTCACTCTCCTCTCATTTTGATTTTTATCTCAATTATACTTTTGAAGAACCTATTTCCAAATCAGGCTACTTTGGTGAATGCTATTCAGCCTACTACAGTGATCACCCAACATGACCCTCTTGTCCTCTCAGCTCAGTTGTATCAACCAGCTGCCTTTGAAGTACTTTCCTATTGCAAATGCTTTCAGCTTCTCCCTGTGAGAGCAGGGCATGCACACTGACTTTCTTAAATCTTACCTATGAAATAGGAACACTAAGAGATCTGATCAATATGAGGTGCTGAGCCTGGGCTAGAACCTATGCCCTCCTGATTTTCAGGAAGCAATGCAGTAGAGAGAGTAAGCAGGAGATTTAAACAATTGTATTCTCACCTACCATCTTCCATTGGGAATGTGTGCGGTGGCAAAGAGGCTGTGCATGTGTTTTAATCCTGTGATTGACTATCACATTTGGTTTTCGTGGATAAGTTCAACAACACTTTGACAACAAGGCAGCTGAAGAGATTTCTCCTTCTCTCCCTACCACTCTGCATTGAGGCTGTCTTCTTGTTTTCTAGAACTGTTCACTACAGTAAACTCTTCTTCTCCCTTTGGAGTCCAGATTCTGCAGACTGCCCACTGGATGACAGCAGGCTTCCCAACATGTTGTTCCTCAAGGAGGGATTTATCAGTGGGTAAACCGAGGTTGGTGAGGTTGACTCTTCTTCTGCAAATGAGGTATTTTCCAATACATGAGACGTGCTATTCTAACATTTGGGAATTACAAATGTTAATGGTAAAATGGAATTAAATGATAAGCTAATTTTGGTACAATTTTTTTGAAATTCATGTATAGTTTTTACATAATAAACATTTTTATGAACATGTGGAAGATTTTTATGTAAACAGACCATTTAAAAGAACTCTCCCCCTGCCAAACTATCATGAGCTCAGTTGTTTGCCTGAGAAATGTTTGGCTCCAAGGCAGTGTTTTGAAGTAGGAAGAACAGAGATGGAAATGGGAAGTCTGGTGTTATGGGTTGTATTGCATCCCTCTTTCTCCAAATTCTTAGTTGAAATGCCAACCCTCAGTATTTCTGAATGGAATTGTACTTGGAAAAGGGCCTTTAAAGAGGCAATTGGGTGAACATAAGGCCTGGAACTTTAACACAATCTTAGTGGTGTCTTTATATGAAGAGAAAATTCAGATGCACAAAAGAAACACCCAGATGCCTGTGAAGAGGCACAAGAGGAGAGCCCTCAGGACACACCAGTGTGGCCGACACCTTGATCTTGAACTTCAGCTGCTGTTGTTTAAGCTACCTAGACTATGGCATTTGGCCCAGCAGCCCTAGAAAACAAACTCAGCAGTCTCTGAATATTACATTCTTTGCTTCACTGGAGAGAAAGAGAGAGAGAGAGAGACAGAGAGACTGAGAAATCTTCCATCTGCTGGTTCACTCCCCAAATCACTGCAATGACCAGGGCTGGACCAGGCTGAATCCAGGAGCCTAGAACTCTGAGTCTCCTATGGCCATCACTTGGGCCATATTCTGCTGCTTTTCTAACACAGTAGTAGGGAGCTAGATCAGAAATGGAGCAACAGGAACACAAACTTATGCCCATATGGGATGCCAGTATTTGTAGGTGGTGGCTTAATCCACTGTACCAAAGCACTCTCCCCAATCATATCTCTTTTTTTCTGCTCTACTGGAGATAATATTTTCCAAATATTCTTCAGATAGATTAAATTCCACCCTCAAAGTATAGTGTGATCTGAAGTCCATTATTCATGTAGCTTAGTCCCAGAACTGCATCAGGGTAAATAATATGGTCCATACAGCTTGGAGAATAATATGGTCCTTTGTTTGTTTCTCTTGAACACTGTGAAGGAAGCACAAACATCATCCCCAGTTGATTTCCTTTTGCCCACTCCACCTGCCACATCTCACCAGGCAGGCCAAGAAGCCTGATGATTGGCAAGCTGGGCGTTCCCTGGAGCGTAAGGCTGAGGAAGGATAGGGACACAAATTCCTCCTTAAATGCCAGTGAGTAAATGCTAATAGTTTGGAGACCAAAAAGCAGCTTTTCTCTCCCAAATGTTGGAACATAAAACACGTCTGCTTTTTGGGGAACCTGAGCGACTATCCCTTGAGGTTCAGGCGCCATCTACAGGCAGCCCTGCCTTCTTTAGCACTGGCAGGAGTAAACGCTACAAAAGAGCACTGGCTGTTTTGTTCCTCCTCAGTGGTTTACAAGGGGTAGGGGAAGGTGGGCTTGCCTGTCTCAGCCTTACTGCCAGGGCCGTTGCTGGCTCTCACAGCTGGAGGAGGAGACAAGGCTACTAGCTTCTAGCAGAACCAGACTTGGTTACTGCTGAACATCCTACAACATAAGGGACAGTCTGTACAGCCCTGACTATCAGCAGTGCTGAGGTTGAGAAACCCTGCCATCTTCCAGACCATCTCTGCCAGCTGTCCTGAGGCCTCGCGCCCTGCCTCCTTACCACGTTTTGGCTTCATCCCATCCTAGACCCGGCCTGGTATCCAGGCAACAATTTTTAGGGATGGAAATGGGCTTATTTCTAGGAGAGAAAAATGAAAGCTTAAAATCAAGGGATGCTGATGGCAAGTCGGGGATGTTTGATGTTCCTGCCATTAGAAATGGGAAGCAGGGCTTGCCAAAAGAGGGAACGCAAAGGGCACCTATGCTAAGAGGATCATCACATGCAAATAAAACGGGGCTCGAGCCAAAACATGGGCGAGTGAAACCCGGCTGTAAATAACCTGCATCCATTTTCAGATGAAAAGAGGACAGCGGGTCCCATCAGCCTGAGAGCATATTGACTTGGCAAACAGACTTCACACTGACATTTCCCAGCTTCCATAGGAATGACAGGCAGTAAAATACCAAAAAACAACCCGATCTCAGCGGCAGTGGGCCTCCTTTAATGATATTTTTGCGCCAGAGTGGGGTTTCAGAGCGTCGTGTTGGGCGAGACGCTGCCCTTTCCCAGCTTCCACGAAAATATTTTCCATCATTTTGACATTTCACTTAAAATGAAATATAGGAGATATTAAAGATTCATGTTCATGACAGGTATTATTTGTTTGACTTTGAAATATACAGTGAACACAGTGTTAATGAACAGTGAGAGGGGCGTCAGCCTCCTGTGCCTGTGCATATTCATGGGCCGCTTCCTGACTTCAGAAGCAAACAATCTCAGAATCAAAGAGGGCTGACCTTTCCCGGTCTCACATCTGTGAGTGGGAAGCTATGAATAATTGACAGTGGGATAATAAAAATGACCCCTTCTGAGGGGGTAGTTCAGGTAAAAGCAAAATGTCACGACTTTATCTTTGAAAAAATGAGCCTCAATTATTTCTGCATTTGCATGAATTACATGAATACCTCATTTGAAACATTACTGGGATGCAATCACATTAATTCACCCAATTGCCAGAATGCCATCTGTGTCTCTCTGTCATCTTTCCTCCACCCCAAGGACTACGCTGTCTCTGGGCATGGAGGGAAAGGCTTCCTCCCTTGAAATCCTCTGTTTTCCCATGGAGACTCTGGGAGGAAATTGCTTTTTACGTAAGCTGGAAGACGCATCTCCTGCACTGTTCTGGTGTAGCGAAGGAAAAAGACTTTTTTGTGTTGGTTACTATTGTTGCAAGAGAAGCAAGTGATGTCAGGCAGAGCCACCAAATGGGAACGAAAAACAAGTGTGGAAAAGAGAACATGTTTTCTCCGTTAGTAGACCACAGAGGGTAGCTCTGTATCTCTTTTTATTTAAAAAACATAATCAAATTTATTACTGCTTTGAAAAACTAAAGTGTGGAGCCGTTGCATTTGTAGGAGGTTTCCATCATGCAAAATTTCTGTGGACACGGACTAGTTTTCTCTCTGATTGCTTTTATAAATTAAATAAAAGTTTCATTTACTCACAGAATGTTGCAGAATGTCTGCTCTGTGCAGGCACAGGGGAGAGACAGGTTCTGGAACTCACAGACTTGACAGACTAGAGGGGGAAGGCAGATCAGGAACTAGAAGTCTGAGTAATGAGCTATGCCAAGGGGGAGGGCAGCTTACTGCAGGTGCATGTGACAGGCAAAGAAGCCTCCTGGGGGAGGTCCAAGGGGAGCCTCTTAGTGAGCTTGAAAGGCAGAGTGGGGACCAGCCTGGCAGACAGAACAACAGGTGGAGCGTCAGAGGAGAGCTGCCTTATTAGCATGCTCTCCCAGATGCCAGAGGGACAACAACAGCAGGAAGACACTGAGGGAGGTCAGCTCTCAGGCGGATTCAGGGGACCTGGACTCTTAAGGAATGGAAAGGCTGTGAGATTTACCTAAGGTCACACAGTTGGTCACTGCGTTTGTCATCTCTCTCTCTCTCTCTCTCTTTCCCTCTCTCTGGGGAGGTGAAATGGGGCCAGGGCATGAGGACTTTAAGATTGGATTTAGATCTGAAATAGTTTTTTTGGGGGGGTGGTATTAAAAATTCCCATCTTTCTGTACATGTGTATAAAGGGTACTGTAATTCAGCTTTAGTGCCCTTTTCCTGTTCAGTTAGATTTTCTTTTGAAGTTGTACACATATCCTGGAGTATGGCACTAGAAAAAAAATCTTTATTTATTTATTTATTTTATTACAAAGTCAGATATACAGAGCAGAGAGACAGAGGAAGATCTTCCGTCCGATGATTCACTCCCCAAATGAGCCGCAACGGTCAATGCTCTGCTGATCCGAAGCCGGGAACCAGGAACCTCTCCCGGGTCTCCCACACAGGTGCAGGGTCTCAGTGCATTGGACTGTCCTTGACTGCTTTCCCAGGCCACAAGCAGGGAGCTGGATGGGAAGTGGAGCTGCCAGGATTAGAACTGGCGCCCATATGGGATCCCGGGGCGTTCAAGGCGAGGACTTTAGCCACTAGGCCATGCTGCCGGGCCCAGAAAAAAATCTTTATGAGCAGAGGAACCTTGTCCTTGGTCATCACTGGCTAGTGGAATTCCTTGTGGTAATGAATGCCTAATAAACAAGGCTTATTGATTAAATACTATAAAGTAGGGAGCTGGTGTTTAGCATAGTGGCCAAGGTGCCTGGGTGCTGCTTGGAAGTGCCTGGGCTTGGCTACAGGCTGCAGCTCCTGATCCCACCTTTCTGCTAATGCAGATCCTGGGAGGCAGTGATGACGGCCTGTCAATGTGATGAGGTCCCTGCAGCCTCTGTGGGAGACTTAGACTGAGTTCCCAGCTCCGTACTTTGACCCAGTCCGGCCCTTCTGCTGTGGGCTTTTGGGGAGTGAATTAGTACATGGGTGTGCTCTCTTCTTTTGTCTCTTGAATAAATTTTTAAAAAATTAAGAATATTAAGAATAAACACCTTACCCAGCAACTAACATTATGAGGAAAGTTAGTGATGGAGTGCAGTTTTTAGGGACAAGGACAAGGCCTCTGGATCGGGTAAAAGTCCTAGGGAAAAGCATCAACAAATAGAGATCTGAATGAAGATTTAACTTTTCCTCCAGATATTTTCGGCATGAGTACATTCTTTCATCTTTTACATCAATAAGTTAATGTGTCTTCATTTTGAGCAAAGCAAAGACTTTCGCAGTGTACTCCAAGTAGGAGATGTGATGAGAAGGAGCAGAAACAGGAAGGTGGGTAGGATACTGCATTCAATATAAGAGCTGACCCAAGTTCTGTTCTTTCCTTTCTCATCTCTCTCTTGTTTCCCTTGCCCTCGTTCAGATGCTGTGTACACTCCCACCCCTCCTTGTGTTTACTGCCATTTAGTTCCTTTGCATTCTGTAAACCCAATGCATGCTTTTAAGCATCAGCTTGACTTGCCATAATAGTATTATGGATTAATAATCCAAATATGGATTGGGAAGATGACACTCAAAGTGGGATAATTCAAAGATGTCTTCATGTAGACAGGAAATATAACCTATCAGGATCATAACTGGTAACTCAGACAACAGACTCGAATTAGCATTAGACAATAGCAAAACTACAAAGGTATATGGGGGAATCAGGAGTAATCCTAACAACCTCTTAACAGGAGGTCATGCGCATAGAGCAGGGAGGGGTCCCCAGAGTGGAGCAGGTGGACAGGAGGAGGCTTTTATCCCAAACCTGAAGACTCCTAGATCCTCACCAAGGTCTATCAGTATGAGCACTGAGGACTATATCCCTACTGCTAAGGAGACCACGGGGAAATGGAGTGCCTTCGGAGACCAAGAACTCTGAGGTCACCCACCTCCATTTGGATCTACCACGTGGGATGGAAGAAGCACAAATCCTGCCTTGCAGGATCCAAGGTCATTGGAACAACAACCAGAATCCCTGAGCGGTCCGCAGAAACAGAAGAACAATAAACTTCCTTCCGGACTAGGGAGAGAAGCTTTCTCTGGTCCTTGTCTGCTTCCAATTTTGGGTCCCCACCCCCTCTCGCAATAACCATCAGGAGTGCTCCAGAAACCCCTCAAAACAAACAAACAAACAAACAAAACTAGAATAGATAGAGAACAACAAGGAAAGCTTAGAAACAGACAGGAAATGGTCAGCGGGGATGCACTTATAACTTACTGGGTGGGACACAAAGATTAGTTACTCCTCACTGGGGTATGGAAGATTTCTCTGCACACCCCTCCTAAACATGCTCACCTAAACTGTTGACATATATCCTGTTAGAATTATAGAGTTAGACCACCTGAAAAACAGCCAGGTTCAGCGAAAACATGCTTCAATGCTATAAACTGCTAAATACTAAAATTAAAATAGGCATGAGACAGCTGAATGGCAATCTAAGCCATTTTAAGGTGTATAGAACATGGTTGAATATAAACCAAAATTGAAATGCCTATGAAGAAGTCACAGGTTGTGGTTGAGAACCTGCATTTTCCTATTAACATATTGGTTAATCATTACCATGTCAATTAATGCCACAATGTTGTAAATGGTTGGAAATATTATGTTGGGGCTTTTAATTGATTGGGATGATACTCTGCCGGCTCTACCTTCAGACCAGAGATGGTCTCACCAAGAAACAATTGAACTTACCAGGACAATAAGATGCTGGACTTTATGCTTGGTAAATACCTCCAATGAAAGAATGTCAACTGAATTTGAACTATGGAAATGCAACAAGGTGGAGCAATCTGCTGTTGGGGGAGGGTTTGAGGAGGGGCAGGGGAATCCCAGTGCATAAAAAATGTATCACATAATGCAATGTAATTAATTAAAAAAATGAAATGCAAAAAAAAAAAAAAAGCAAGTTTTACCTAACAGGAAAAAAAGAA
This sequence comes from Ochotona princeps, assembly GCF_030435755.1. NCBI lineage: Eukaryota > Metazoa > Chordata > Mammalia > Lagomorpha > Ochotonidae > Ochotona > Ochotona princeps. The sequence continues at coordinate 33,567,727 of NC_080837.1, read as the reverse complement.
AACCAAAAACAAAAAAAAATCCAAAGATGTCTTCATGCAGAGATGGCTCAAAGAGGTTTGCATGTGGGATAGCAAAAATCATAAGAAAGGCTGCAGAATCCTAGAGTTACAGGCAGTAGGGTTGTTAGTATTTGTAGGCAAGAAGAAATGAAGGCGAGAAGGACTTGGCAGAACCAAGATTTAAAGAAAAATGAGTGGTAGGGGCATCTGAAAGGAGATGAAGGTGAAGCTCTCGATGGAGGGACACAGCCACCCATTTGTGATGTCCTAGGAAGGAGAATGGGGAATACATGCTTTTACTGCTCATTCATCCTTCTCTTGAATTGGTTATAAGAGGTCCTTGCCATGCAAATCAACTGTAAGCCAGAGACAAGGAAGCCCATTCATGTTCCATGCAAGTCAGTCTTTCGGCAGAGTCACTTAGGCCTAAGTGATCTGGGGTGCAGGAGGGAGACCGCCACATGTGCCAGCCTGCGGGGCTTGGCACAGAGACCGTCTTTTCAGATAGACTTCTTGTTACTTTGGAGTTCACAGTACTGATCCAAAAAGCTCCTGTGAGTTCTTTGATTCCTGTATATTAAGGACTTCTGGTTAGAAAGAAAAACTTAGAGTAAATATATCATTGTATCCATTTATTATCTTTGTAAATTATTGGCAGGGCCCATTTAAAGTTGACTACTGGATATCTAGTAACTGATTTTTCTACCCATCAAATATTAGGCATCCTTACCTTAACTGCAAAGTTACTTTTTGATACAGAACTACTGACTATGCTGTAGGCTGCACACATCAGCATGCTGATGATGGGAAACCTCCTAAGGAATTATTGTCAATGCCAATTATTGTGTAAGTGAAGGTCAAATTTTACATCTTCTATTGGTGTCATCAGCATTTTTTGGATAAATCTTTGAAGCACACAAATTAATATTGAGATACACGTCAACACCGAAGGCATGTGCAAGAAATTAAATACCTGAGGACTACATGAAAGACAGTGCAGGAAAGAGAGAAACATATTAGATTCCCCATGCACAGAGCTGTTGGTTTAAAGGACTATGATCAGTCAGCTTTTTTGTAAGTGCTACATGCAGCTCAGATATTTGAGTTAGTCAGAAACACTATATCCAAATTTCAAGTCGTTAGTCAGTGAACAGCTGTACACGAAGATTTGCATGCACATTTGTGTACACACACACTGATGGAGCACCACTTGAAATTGTAACAGGCAACCATGTCATCATCATCAAAAATAAAAATAAAAAAATAAATTGTAACTGAAAGTACGTTTGCAAGGGCAATATGTATATGTAGTGTGGTAATTAAAAGCATGTCCTCTCGAGTAAGACAGACTTAGGATCAAATCTTGGCTCGCTATATATTATTTTTATGACTTGTCGAGTCTTAGTTTTTCTCCTATGTAAAACAAGAATAAAACAATAGACTATTTACTCATGGAGTTTGTATCAGTTTTTGCTACAGTGATGCCTCATAACAAATAGGCACAAAAATCTTCAGTGACTTGTGTCTGTATGTTGGCAAAGCAGCTCTGTTGATCTTGCTAGGGCCTGATCATTTTTCTGGGGATAAACAGACTATCGATTCATACTGCATGGCTCATCTGACATGATGACTCAAGTGGCTAATTGTGTTCAGTGTGTCGTTTTCCATGGGAGGCTTGGGTGTGGCCTCATGGTGGTGGCAGAGGTCAAGAGCAGTACGTGGAAACAGAAACAGAGACACTTTTTAAGCCTCTGAAAGTTTTATGGTGGCTAGTGCAGACAGCCCCTAACTTAGAATGGTTCCATTTATTTTTGAACTTTACAATGGTTGAAAAGAGATAAGAATTCGATGAAAATTGTACTTCAAATTTTGAAATTAGATCTTTTCCTAGTCTAGTGGTATGCAGTATTATAGATACTCTCTCAACACACCTGAGCAGTAACGACCTGCATCTTTCTGTCAGCCTTATGATCAGGAGGAAGATAACTGATGGTACACTGGGGACTCTGTAGCTAAACTGTAATGTTCAGTTAATAGATGTATTAGATATACTCTTGACTGTTTTCAGCTTACCTTAGTAATCAGGATATAACTCCATCATGAGTAGAGGAGCTTCAGTTTTCCATTGGCCAAGGCAAAACATGTGGCTGAACCTTAAGTACAAGCAGGAAGCCAAGGCCTAGTCACCTGCAAAGACCTTGGTGGTTCAAGAGATGAACAATTGTAGCTATTAATGTAACCAATCTGCTGCAGGACAATGGGGTTCACATGAGATAATACTCAGTACATGGTAATCATTTAGTGAATAGTAATAGTTGTCTTAATTATTATCCACAATTTGCATGACAATTAGCATCGATCAAGGTTGCAATTTTCCCAGCTGGTCTACTTTATAAACTTAAAAAAAAATTCTTGGTTTAGAACCGAATGAAAAGAATTGGCTATGAAACTTGTTCTTAATATACCCCCACTGTGTCATGGTAGAAAGGAATGCTTGGGAGCCTGATGACCCTGGTTAAAGGTGGACTTGCACTGTTTTTTGTGACCCTGTTTGTTTACTTCTTAATCTCCTGAGCTGCAAAATGCATATAATTGAGCTAATCCTGCTGAGTTTTTGTGATAATGACATAAAAGTATTTTTTTGTATCCTTACTAGTGTCTGTCACACAGTTGGTATTCAATAAATGATAGCTAGTATTATTTATAAATTCAGCAATTTATGTTGAAGAATTAGAAAAATAATTACTAAAATTCTATTAGAGACATTAACTGCTAATATGTTGATTATTTTACTATGCATTTATAGGCATTTATTTCTAAAATTAGGGTTAAGTTAGTTATTCTAGTATATACAGAATTTTCCTCAATTAATTACAACATGACCACAATTTGTCCATTCATCTGCTTGAGTTCTTAGATTGTGTCCATGTCTTGACTATTGTAGATAATGCTGCTTTGAATATGGGCATGCAGATATCTCTGTCTTCAAGCTTCTGCTTCTATTCTTTGATTTTTTTTTGATGCCCAGAGTGGGATTGCTGGATCACATGCTAGTTCCATTTTTAACTGTTTGAGGAACCTCCATACTGATTTCCATAATGACTGTGCCAATGTATCTTCCCACCAGCAGTGCACAGTGTTCTGTGTTTTGTGCTTTCACTGCTTGTTCCTAGTCATCCTCGGATGTGAGGTGATACCTTACAATGTTTTCATTTAAATTTCTCTGGTGGCTAGTGTCTTAAGCATTTTCTCATGTAACAATTAGCTATCTTAATGTCTTCTTTGGGAAAATGTATATTTGGATCTTTTGTCATTTTTAAATTGGTTTATTTTTTAACTTCTGCAAGTTGGTTATGTGAATTATATTTTGAATATTAACCTCTTTTCAGATCTATGGTTTACAATTTCCTATAATTTGTCTTTTCATTTTGTTATTTCTTTGGCTGTGTAGAACTTTGCAGTGCAATTTATCCCATTTTTTTTGTTGCTTGTGCATTTGGTGTCATAGCCAGAAAAATATTAGCGAAGACCAATGTTCAAAAGTATTTTGCCAATGTTTTCTAAATGCTCATGTTCATACACCCAATGGCCTATTATTCATTCATAGAAGAAAGGAAATCCTGTCAATTTTCATGAAATGGACAAATCCCAAAAGCATTGCATTAAGTGAAATAAGTTAGAAAAGGACAAATACCATATGGTCTCATTTTACCTCTGGAATGTAAAAAAGCAGAAGTTTAAAGAGAAAGTAAAATGAATGTTTGACAGGGTCTGTGGAATACAGGAAGTAGGGAGATGCTGACTAGATGATAGACTTTCTGTTGTAAGAGGAGTAAGTCCAGGGGAGACACTGTGCATGGTGACTTTAGCTTATAGTATTGTAGCACATGCTTGAAATGTGCTGGAAAATAGATATTAAGTATTCATACCACAAAGCAAAACAAAATACTAACCTCATGATGGTAATTATTTCATAGTGTATGTTCACATTCATGTTGTGTATCTTAAATTTATACCATCCTATTTGTCAATTATATCTCAATAGATCTGGAAAATTTTAAACGATTAGAAGTGATATCTTTATGCATGAACAAATAGAAACCCAGAGCAGTTATTTTCATAGGTCTTACTAGATGGGTAGATATGTTTTAATTTGATGAACTCATATCCTATTATCTCTTTTTATATTTTTAGCCATTTACCAACTTTTTAATGTCATATTTTTGGAGTATAATTTTTGGGGGCTTTGGACTACATAGCTGTCCTTTCAAACTCATACAGGGATTTCATTGCCCTAAATCTTATGTTCAATGGTAGTAAAGCAAGAGAAGTATAATCCCACTCTGATGTTTGGAGGCAGGGTCTTCAGAAAGGGATGTGATTACATGTGATTGTTAGAGCAGGGCGCCAGGGGTTGAATCCTGGTACATTTATGAGGAGAGGTACAGAGAGGAAGCAGAGACAAACATGCCCCTGTCCTGATGGGATGCAGCCAAGGGGGCTCCTAGTCAAGGCTGTGTAATGCTGTTTGGACTTTGAACCTTATGAACTGTGAGCTAATATAACTTATTTTTTTCATAAACTTGGCTGCTTTAGGGACTGTGCTACCGTGAGGGAGTGTAACCAAAACGCTTGGCTAAAGAGTAGGTATTATTCCATAAGAATTTTATGAGTGAAAACATACAAAAAGTGCATAAAGTTGAAGTGTACAGCTCAGCAAAACATAATTAATCATCAAGCCTGAGCCCTCTGAAATCCTTCTCTTTTATCCCCTGTCAACGACCAACTTTGCTTCCCCTCCTGGAGGTAAACACACTGCTAAAAACTTTAGATTTGACCATTTCTGAATGTTGGAGGCATGTTCTCAGGTTTATTTTTGGGACTTCTTTCCATCAGTATTTTTGTTTGTGTTTGTGAGACTCAACCATACTGTTTCATGTGGAAATAGCTCACTCACGGTCATTGTTGTGTTTATCTCATTGAATCAATATGTGATTTTTCAGTGTTACTGCTGTTGAATAATATGATTCATTGTTATTTGGACTCCAGAGGATAATTTGATATTTTCAAACATGTATGTGTTGTGGGGGACCTTTTTGTGTGTTTGTACATATTTCTGTAGGGTATATACCTAGCAGTAGAATGGAAGGATCATAAAGTATGGGTATGTTGCTATTTAGTAGATAAATACCAAACTCTACCAAGATGATTGTTGTAACTGATTCTTATACCTGTAGCACTCATATATGAAAGTTTGAATGACATTTGACATATAAAAACTATGTATTGTGATTGCTGCACAGATATATTACTGTGATTTTACTTTGTAATTCTCTGGTACAATGACACTGAAGTTCATCACCTTTGATTTACTTGAGCCACTTGACTATTGTCTCTTAAGATGTGCTGGTTAAATCTTTTTTTTTTTTCCTACTGATTATTTCCCCTAAAAAAAAGCCTGATTTTTTTTATGAGTTCTTTTGTATTCTTGACGAGTTGTTTGTTGAAAAATGTGTTGCAAATTTGTTTTCCCACACTTTAGCTGGCTTTTATACTGTCTTCGTAGTGTCTATTGAGGAGCACCCATTTATAATTCAAAGGTAGTCAAATTGTTCCTACTGGCCTTGCCTTTGCTATTTGTATTTTTCTGTGGCTCATTCTCCTCATTCAAGAAAACTCTGACTTAAATAATGCCTGAGTCAGGTATTATAACCAAATACCTTAGACAGTGTAGCTAATAAACAGCACAATTTGCTTATCACAGTTAATGCAGACTCAAGTTTAAGGTTTGGCTGCCAGTGTGGCTGGACTCTGCTAAGGCTCTCTGTTGGACTGCAGATTGTTTATGTCACATTTTATTCTCTCCTGCAGGAAAGAGGGTTAGAGAAGGGCATGGGTCCTATTCTTGAGAGTTTCATCCTCATGATCCAATTGCGTTCCAAAGAACTAGCCTCTAATACCTTACATTGGTGGCTCTAATTTCCACATAAGAATCTTAGGTCTTACGAAGGGGGATGCCTATGTTCAGTTCTTAATATATAAGAGCAATCTCCTGTATCATCATCTACAGTTTTTTGTTTTTTTTTTTCTTTTTAAAAAATCTTATAAAATTTATGATTATTATTATTATCATTTTTGATACAGTTCCATAGGCTCCTGGGATTTCCCTTATCCCTTCCACAATTCCCCCCCCCCCACACCTAGTTTCTCTATATCATTACTAAAGTATAGTTCTTCATGTGCAGTCATATGTCCATCATTGTGGGCACGGACAATGGAAGAGAGCCCAGCATCCTATTGTCAAGATATAGTAAACAGTTTCATTGTAAGTCCATCTTTGCCTGGAAGTGGAGATGCATACTACATTGTATCTTCACATCTGGATATGTTAGTCTCCAGTTACTGTACAGCCCCTTAAATGAAAAGCCACAATACAAAATCAACAATAGGAAGAAAAATAGAAGTTTACAATACCATGAAGTTAAATAACATGCTACTAGATATGACAGTCTCCATTACACAGCTACTATATATCCCCTTAAATGAAAAGCACAAAACAAAATAAATTACCACCCATACATATTGACCCTGAATATAAATGGCTTAAGCTCAACCAAACATCATAGATTGTAGCCTGGATTAAAAAACAAAATTCATCTATTTGTTGTCTAGAAGAGACACATTTCACCCATAAAAATCAGCGGAAACTATATTTCACGGATTTGATGTTTTTAAATTATTCAGTGATTCATACATCATACAGTAGCATCATTTTCTTCAAGAAGGTTCTTGATTTCTTTTTCATTTCTTTAGTGACACATTAATCCTTCAGTAGCATGCTATTTAACTTCATGGTATTGTTAATTTCTTTTTTCTTCATCTACAACTTTTTTGTTTGTTTCGCTCTTTGCATTTGGGCTTGCAATCTACCTGGAATTGATTTTGCAGAGAATGAGAAGCCATCAAATTTGCTGTTCTCCTTAGGGACCTCCCATTGTTTCAGTGTCCTCTGTTGACAATAAATGCTGTTTTTCAGTTCCACCCTTATTTTAAGTCAGTGTCGATAAATGCATTTGTAATTGTTTCTGGACTTTCCATTCCACTAATTTGTTTGTCTAAACTTAACCTGTAAAGGATATTAACTTTTGTAAAAAAGGCTTTTGTCATACAATGAAGGTTCTTCAAGCTTCTGTCCTTGTATTAAGCTAGGCTGACCATGAGGACTTTCTTAGCTGTCCCAGCTTTAAATGAAATTCCATAAACTAAGTCATGGGTAATGTCCTCTCTCTTGTTGATGTCCCTTTCTTCATTCCTGTTCTCTTCAGCATTTTTCTTGTCTCTGGTAATCTACCAGTGGTGTCATTTCTACATCTTGTCCTCTCAGCTAGATGTGAGAAAACTGCAAAAGAATGAACAAAAAACACGACGCAGCCCTTTTCTGAGACCATTTTATTTTTTTCTGTTATATTATTTTTTATTGATTACATTGCATTATGTGACAGTGTCTCATAGGCTCTGGGATTCCCCAATCCCCTCCCTCCCCTCCCGCCCCCCCGTAGTGGATTCCTCCACCTTGTTGCAGTATTATAGTTCAAATTCAGTCAAGATTATTTCATTGCAAGCATAGAGTCCAGCATCTTATTGTCCAGATAAATTCAACGGTTTCTTGGGGAGACCATCTCTGGTCTGAAAACAGAACTGGCAGAATATTATCCCGATCAATTAAAAGCCCCAACATAACATCAACAACAATTTACAACATTATGGAATTAATTGACATGGTATTGAGTAATCAATATGTTTAAAAATGCAAGTTCGTAACCACATCCTGTGACTACTTCATTGACATTTCAATTTTAGTTTATACACAGAACCGGCTGCTATACACCTTAAAATGGCTATAGGTTACTATTCAGCTGTCTCGTGACTATTTTCATTTTAGCATTCAGTAGTTTATAGTGTTGAAGCTTAATTTTGCTGAACTTGGCAGATTTTGGGATAGTCTACACTGGCTTATAACTCTAACAAGGCATATGTCAACAGTTGAGGTGCAGAACAGTTTTAGGAGGGGTGTGCAGAGAAATCTTCAATACCTTAGTGAGGAGTAACTAATCTTTGTGTCCCACCTAGTAAGGTATGTGTGAGTCCACGCTGACCATCTCCTGTGTGGCTCCAAGCTTGCCTTGTTGTTCTCTGTCTGTCTATTCCAATTTGTGTGTGTTCGTGTGTGTGTAAGTGTGTGTGTGTGTGTGTGTGTGTTTTGGGGTGGGGGGGGGCTCTAGAGCGACCCTGATGGTCATTGCAAGAGAGGGTGGGGATCCAAAGTTGGAACTAAGTGAGGACCAGAGAAAGTTCCTCTCCCTAGTCCTGAAGGAAGCTTACTGTTCTGATGACCTTGGATCCTGTCAGAGACCATTTTAAAATGGCCTTCTGAGAACATGGTGCTTCCCACGTGGGATGGAGTGTCTCTCTAAAGGTAGAATGTTAGCATTATAAGGTAGTCATGAGTAGATGATTTCTTTCTTTGTACTATGGTGAGCAGCAATGTGTGACTTCCAGTGTTACAGTATGGAAAATGTCCTGAGTTGGTCTAAGTAACCTGGCTAGTATTGTAAGAAACAGATATAGTTGCCAATATCAGAAGATATATTTTTGAGCTTTTTAAAAGAGGCCTTCTGGGCCCAGCACAGTAGCCTGGCAGCTACAGTCCTTGCCTTGCATGTGCCAGGATCCCATATGGGCATCGGTTTGTGTCCTGGTAACCCCACTTCCCTTTCAGCTCCTTGCTTGTGGCCTGGGAAAGCAGTTTAGGATGGCCCAAAGCCTTGGGACCCTGAACCTGCATTGGAGACCTGGAGGAAGCTCCTGGCTCCTGGCTTCAGATCGGCTCAGTGTTGGCAGACACTTTTGAGTCAATCAGCAGATGGAAGATCTTCCTCTCTGTATATCTGACTTTCCAATAAAAGCAAATAGATTTTTTTTTTAAAAAAGAGAGACCTTCTTATGACCTTCAATAGAATGAGTAGTGACTTTTTCCTTTTCTCCCAAAAGCTAGTCCATAATGAATTTGTACAGACTTAGAAGATTAGACTGAACCCCTTGTTTGAAATTTTCATAAGTAAAGAGAAAAGACAGGAAAGTTTGAAGGTAGCCCTTTTCCTTCAATAAAACACTGTCTACATCTGTTCCTGTAATAATACATCCTCTTATAGGTTTTCCTTACTCCTGCTACATGACCCTGAGACAGTGTTCCAGTCTATAAAGGACTCTTTCTTGTGTGAAAAACGTGTCCCCTTACTTTATTTTGAACATCTCTCCTGCAAGGATCATTTATTCACAGAGGTAGAGAAAGGCTTGCCTGCCTTGACCATCCTTTCATCTGACCTCCCCTTTCTTGCATTAGCTGAGCTTCAGTTTTACTTGAATCAATCCCCTTCACAGGTTTTAACAATTATATGTTTAACACTGAGACTGTCACCATAAATCCTAAGAGGCAGCACATAAACCAGGATTCCTGTCCTCATGGTGTTTGCACTGGAGTTGAGACTGAGCATTAAACAAGTAATTGCAACTAAAAGGTAAGTTTTAAATGGCATCAAAACCATCCCCACTGAAGCCACCTCCAGGAGGGCAGATAAATACCAAACTGGAGTTATTACTTCATTTGGGCCCAGAGTACCATAAAAATAAAACCACTGTGGCTATTTTCCTTTGTCCTTATCCTTGAAATATAACAAAATTGAATAAACATTTATTGAGCAACTAATTGACGGGAAGGATGGTGAGTGATGGGGCTTGGTAGGAAGGAGAGGCACCTAGGGTTGATTAAAATTTGATTATGATCTCTAAGGGCCTGGAGCCTGGGAGTGGGGTAAGGAAATATTGCCTTAATCAAAGAAGCTAAGTGCAAAATATACTCTAAGATAGGTGAATATGACAAATGCATGACTTTGAACTCAGAGAAATAAAAAAAGATCACAGGTGCCACTGAAGCGATTGTTATGTGATGGGCAGAGTCTTAACTAGAACACACGGGGAAAAGCTTCTGGGAGGAAGATCTGGCATAAGAAAAGATGTAGAAACAGGAATTTGGGGACCAGTAAGCAGTTCAAGCTGTAGCTCATGGGGTGGTGGAAAAGAAGAAACTGGAGAGAGAGGTGGGGGGGACCACAATAAGGAAAGGCTTTGTGTCACACATTTGGCAAACACTTAATTGGCAAATGTTATTGAGGGAGAAGTTACATGAGCAGAGTTCTGTGTCTTTGGCACATTGTTTTGGTTATAGAAAGACGCAGAGGGACTGAAAAGGGGATAGAATGGTATGAGGTCATCAGAGGTCATCAGAGGTGACTGAAACAGTTTTTAAACATGGTCTGCGAGTGGCAAAAGGGACACTGTAGATGAGTGGGCTGTGAGACTTACCTTTTGGATGACTCTTCTTGAATTTCAAGATGATTCTAACAGTCTGAGCACTTTTATCTCCCCAAGACAGATTACCATATCCAGATGTGAGGATACAATGCAATATGCAATCCATACTTCCAAATTAAGGATGAACTCTCAGTGAAACTCTCGGATATATCTAGACAATAGGATGCTGGACTATCTGACATTGTCTGTACCAGCAATGTTGGGGCACACTTAAACAGAGTGATGGAATTAAAATTTATTATGACCCAGTTGCATATAAACTAAAATTGAAATGTCAATGAAGTAGTCACAGGATGTGGTTAAGAACTTGCAATTTTTTTTAACATATTGATTACTCAATACCATGTCAATTAATTCCATAATGTTATAAATTGTTGTTGATGTTATGTTGGGGCTTTTAATTGATCGGGATGATATTCTGCCAGCTCTACCTTCGGGCCAGAGGTGGTCTCCCCAAGAAACCATTGAATTTATCTGGACAGTAAGATGCTGGACTCTATGCTTGCAACAAAAGAATCTCAACTGAAATTGAACTATAATACTGCAACAAGGTGGAGGAATCCACTACGGGGGGGGGGGAGGGTATGGGGTGAGGTTGGGGAAATCCCAGAGCCTATAAAACTGTGTCACATAATGCAATGTAATTAATAAAAAACTTTTTAGGCAAACAAAACTTATCACGAAGGACTATATTATTTTAATAATATGGGTGAAATCAGTTGGGGAGTGGGCATTTTTTGGGGGGAGAACCCAGACCCTACATAATTGTACCATAAAATTTTAAATAAGAGTTACTGTGAAATAATAATAATAATAATAATAATAATAATAATTAAAAACCCCATTCTAATATAACAGTCACTCCTCATGGCCACTCTAGGTCCCCGTGATCCATGATAACCATTGTTATCCTTTCTTTCTGAATGATTATGCTGATTCAGACTACTTTATATGAAATGAAATCATAAAAGTAACCTTGTGTGTTTGGCTTCTTTGACTTGGCTTGTCAGAGTTCATCTACATTGTGGCATGTATTAGTAATTCATCCTTTTATACTGGTTGAATATTATTCCATCATTTGTAGATACCACATTTTGTTTATGCATTCATCTACCGATGGGTGTTCAGGCTGTTTTCACATTTTGGCTATGGCCAGAAGTGATGACATACCAACATTTGTGCACCATATTTATTTACCTTTTTCTTCTGAGTTTATACCTGAAAGTAAAATCATTAGATCATATGGTAATTCTATGCTTAACTTTTTGACAGATTGGCTACCTTCTTTCCACAGTGACAGCACAATTTTACATTTTCATTGGTCATGCAAGAGAGTTCCAATGTCTCTGCATTGTTATAATACCTTTATTTTATATTAAAAGCGTAAAATTTATCATAGATATGCTAATGGCTGTAAAGTAGTGCATGTGGTATTGATTTTTTGTTTCTGTAATAGTTAATAATGTGGAGTATCTTTCCATGAACTGTTGTTTACTTATATATCTTCTTTGAGATATGTCTGTTGTCCATTCTAAAACTGGGTGGTTTGCATTTTGGGTTTTGGGTAGTATAAGTTCTTTCTATATTATAGAGATATGATTTGTAAATATTTTTCCTATCCTGTAGGTTGATTTTTTCATTCTTTTGATAGTCTCCTTTGATGTACAATTATAGTTGTCAAAACCAAGGACATAAAGATTTACTCTGTTGTTTTATTCTGAGACTTGTGTAGTTTTAGTGTTTATATTGTTAGTACACTTTGATGAATAGGAACTCAACTTGTTTTGCATAAGGATATCCAATCATTCTAGCAGGCTACGTGTAGTTTTATATAAGAAGGTATAAGATGAGGTCCTCCTCTTCTTTGCAGTTACTTCCTAAAAGGTGAACAAATTCCCTTGTTTATACCTATTGGTCCCATTGTGGTGTGTCAAATAGTCCTGCCTTGTTGGCCACTCTCAGCCCATACTGTCAGGCCTGGTCTTTTCTAACTTTGAACAAATCCATAAGCCATGCATGATGACTTACTATTAAAGTATCTATTGATTAGCAACAGGCTTCTATGGGCAGAATGTGAATTTTTAGCACTCTGGTTGCTAAAGAATTAAGTGAACAGCCTTGAGACAATATATAGTCAATGCACAATGAGAATGTTCTAGTTCCGTGGCCATCAATTTCCTGTATATAGTGGTGTCTTGATATAGACTAGGAATTCTACCTGGAAGACATGCACCTTGACTTTCACTTACCCCCTGCCAGTTTGCTAACGAGGGAGGGGGAAACATCTCCGTGGAATGAGCATACTGGAGAATTTAGAGATTAGGATTCTGGTTCAGTTATTATCAAGTACAAGTATTGTAATTGTGTTGATCTTCATATTTATTTAATCATTCATAACAAAATCATTTTGGTAGGCTTTGGAAGTCATGCTGGCTGCCTTTACCTCTCAAATGTTTTCACCTGTTTTTAGATGTGATGAATTTCCACAGAACTGTCTGTGGACCCTTCCCTACAATCATAGAAATATGCATTAAAATTGAGAATTAGGCATTTCTTAACTTCCCTGCCTGCATCAAACAGAAGATTCTTCACTTTAAAGACAAAGTATTTAAAAAAACAGGAGGCTGAAATACAGTGAATTGGGACAGAGTTACTTTGGGTTCTAGGTTGAAAGAAGATGCTTTTCTGTTTCCTGGTGTGGAGAATTAATGAAGATGTTACTCTTTGCAAGAAGCTGATACTGTCTATATTGAACCCCAGATTTTGAGATTTTCTGGTGCCAAGGCAACTAAAAAAGAAGGACTCAATGGATTGGTTAAAACGTACTAGTGGAGGTTGGCAGGATGGCTCAACTGCCTAATCTTCTACCTGTAAGTGCTGGCATCCTGTATGGGTGCCGGTTTGTGTCCTGGCTGCTCTACTTTCAACTCAGCTGACTGCTTTTTTTTTTTAATTATTATTTTTTATTCATTAATTACATTGTATTACATGACACAGTTTCATAGGTACTGGGATTTTCCCCCCCTTCACCCCAAACCCTTCCCCCATGGTGAATTCCTTCACCATGATGCATAACCACAGCTCAGGTTCCGTTGGGATTCCCTAATTACAGGCTCACACCATACAGAGTCCAGCATCCCACTGTCCAGTCAAGATCAACGACCTCTTAGGGAGGCCCTCTCAGGTTTGAAGGCAGAGCCAGCAGAGCGTCACCTCGATCAATTAGAAGCTCCAACATATCATCAGCAACAGTCCAAGTATGATGAGGCTGGTGCAGAGTCCACTGATTGACATAGTCTATCTTAGAGTTTCCCCTTGTCCAGGTTTTTCGCTGCAAGCATATAGCTGAGGTGGTTGATTGATCTACTCCATCTTCCATCTTTTTTTGGTTAATGTTTTGATTCCTCCATTTTGTTCAGGGGAATCCCCAAAAAAACTTCGAGGTGTTCCCAGTCCAGGCTCCTACATGCACTACTAGTAAGCACAGTGCCCGCCACAGTCCATCACTTCGATCAGCTGGTGGTTGTAACCCCTGGGTTGGATCTATTCTGAGCCCCGACCTCCATTGGAACCAATAAGTATTGCAGCTCTCCCCAGCTCTGCCCATCACACACTCGTCCCTCACCTAAACCAGCGGGAGGAGTGCTGGTCGGGTGCTGCATTCCCTACTGGCACAGGCCATTTCGCCTTGGTGTTTTGTACTTTTTTTTTTTTTTTTTTAATCGCAACCAAGCTTGGCCAGGCCCCTACACAGTTCCAGCGCTCGGGCTTGCCAGTGGATGACGTGAGCTGACTCAGCCTGGTCTGCCCCAACCCGAGCCAAGTGCATGCCAGTGGGTCACTTTCCAAAGCCTCTTCTGGGTTGTTTACCTCCATGCTTCCTTCGGTTATTTGTAGGGTCAGTGTCCTGTCAGAGGAACTGTTCAGATTCCTCCATCTGACCCCTTCCTGGTGTCAGGCTTCACGCATACTAGCAGGTCCTTCGGCCAGCACTGCTTTTCGATCCATTCTGGTTCCTGCTGTTGAGAGTTTCAGCCCAGCAACGGCTCGTCCGTACCCACGTATATCTCATACATGGCTCAGTTGGGGTTGAAACCTAGCCAAGTCCATCCAACATCTATCCTGGTCCTCCGGAGCACCAAACTGTGCTGTGGTCTAATCCGGCACGGTGCATCAAGTCCGAATCGATATTTGTGCCAAGGGATTACATGACCCGACCAGAACTCAGCCCCCTTCCAGTTCCTGCGCCCCTTAGTGGTAAGCTCCACCCAGCCAAGGCCTCCCTCAGTCTCCCCAACCAGGCCTGTTCCCAGCCAGAGTTAAGTATGCCAGAGGTTGCTCTGGGTCAGTCCAACGCACCCCATAGACTGTCATGTCTCCTGCATAGACTCCACCGGTTCTTCTAAACCATCCAGTAGGGTCAGAGTTGGCACAGGGATTGGTCCACACATACCTGACACATTCTAGCCCCGAGTATGGTTCTCGTATACCAGACAATGTCATAGTCTTGCATTCTGTGACACCTCTGCTGATCCCTCCTCCTATCAGGTAATGGGGTATCCTGCGCAGGTGGTGGTAAGCCTGGCTGTGCTAGGCTGGACTAGTGGTGGAGCACCCGAGCACCCCGGGCAGCATGGCTGCCCGAGGTTTGACTCAGCTGACTGCTTTTAACCTGGGAAAGCAGAGGACAAGGGCTTCAAACCTTAGAACCTTGTACCTGTTGTGGGAAGTCCAGAAGAAGTTCTGGGTTTGGATCAGCTCAGGTCTGGCTGTTTCAGACACTTGGAGAGTGAACCAGCAACTGGATGATCTTTGTCCCCATCTTTCCTTCTCTCTGTAAATCTGCCTTTCCAATAAGAATAAACAAGTTTTAAAAATGTTACATAGTATTAATGACTTTATGGCTGAAACTGGGATTCTTTCATCTGATTATTGTTGATTGTCCTTGCCCATTTTCCTACTGCACTATGGTATTTTTACTTTTTATCTGTTGAAATTTTTTGTTTAGGAGAACTGTTGGGTCCTTGACTATACTGTGTGTTAGAAATGCTGTCTCAAAAAACAATGAGTAAGAAACTTCACTTGATGTAACACAAATAATTACTTCCTATAAGAAATGGACAAGTTCTAAGTTTTAATATGAATCATTTAACAAGGATGCCTTTTTTTATGCTATCAAAAAGGCCAAAGAGAAATTTTGCATCAGCCTAGATGGTCCTAATGTCTTACAACCATGATAGTTTTAGCTTGTTTTGTTTTTATATATATCCTGTGATACTGAAATATATTTTCTTCTACTTCTGGTTAATAATGACGGGGAATCTCCAAACCGCACAAGAAAACCCGATGCTGAGTGAACACGTAGGAACTGTTTATTCTACTAGGCAGCATGCAAACAGGAAAGCCCTATTCCTTTTTTCTCTCCTCCCCTCCAGGACCCAAACTGCTTATATACAACACTTAGCCAATCAGCCAAAAGGTCACTCCTGCACGCAGGAAGCAGCCAATCAGCCAAAAGGTCACTCCTGCACGCAGGAAGCAGCCAATCAGCCAAAAGGTCACACGCGGAGCACGCTAGGGACACGCAGCCGAGCTCCAATGGGAAGATACTTCCTGAAACTTGTTTACCGCTGCCCTTGCCGGGCTGTTGGTCCTCGGTGCCATCCTAGACAGCCCCACAGATCATCAGACACTCTCAACAAATAAACATCCATATATCTTTTTTTTTTAAAAAGATTTATTTTTTTATTACAAAGTCAGATATACAGAGAGGAGAGACAGAGAGGAAGATCTTCTGTCCGATGATTCACTCCCCAAGTGAGCCGCAACGGCCGGTGCTGCGCTGATCCGAAGCCAGGAACCAGGAACATCCATGTATCTTTTAAAATGCAAGGTAACATAAGTTGTGGAATAGATCCATAGACAACTTCCTGAAGGTGTACTCGTTTTGTTTGGTTTTTAGCAACACATGTAGGTCTCCAGAATTACACTTTCAGGGATGCAGATTTCATTCCAAGTCCACAACATCAGGACGACTTTGTGGCTTGGAATTTCTGAATGGTCACACTAGTGTGCTTACATTCGCACTTAAATTAAACACAATATAGATGTCAAAAATCTTCATTCAGATATTTTCTGTAAATAAACTCAGGTTCCATGCCAGAGAATAAAAACATCTAACAGTCAAATTATGATACAAAATATCCCCTTTTCTGATTGTGTGTGTTGAGGTTCAATTTCTGAGGGTCCTTCAATGAGACAAGTTCATGGAGATATAAAAGGATAAGTCACCGGGGCACTCTGAGCGACAGGGCACAGGTACTGAGGATGGCGGCATCCTGAGAAGGTCCCGTGGGGGTTTTCAGCATTCCATGGGTCAGACCTGCTTTGTTCCATGTTGAAGTGTTTTTTTAATAAACATTTTTGATGGGTGTTGGCATTTTGGCACTGCAGATTAAATCACCATCTATGGCACTGCCATCCCACATGAGTGGCAGTTTCAATCCTAGCTGCTTGACTTCTAATCCATCTCTTTGCTAATCACCTGTGAAAGCAGCAGCAAATAGGCCAAGTATTTGGGTCCGTGCTACCCATGTGTAAGACCAGGGTAGAGTTCCTGATGCCTGGCTTTAGTCTGGTCCAACCCTTGGCTTAAGGAGTAAAGCAATGGGCGGAAGCTCTTTCTTTCTCTTCCTCTGTCTGCCACTTACCCCCAGCTGCCCATAACTCTTTCAAACAATCTTTTTCAAAAATCCCAATGAATATTGAAAAATCAATAAAAATGCTTCAAAAACTAATTCAGTGGAAAAAAATAAATTCAGGGTCTACTCTCTGAAGTTTGAATTGGGATACCTTGGCAATTGTTTTTCCAAAGTTGCTTCACACTAAAATTTTTATTTTTTTATTATTTTTTTTAAAGATTTATTTTTATTATAAAGTCAGAGATGCAGAGAGAGGAGGAGAGAGAGAGAGAGGAAGATCTTCCGTCCGATGATTCACTCCCCAAGTGAGCCGCAATGGGCCGGTGCTATGCCGATCCGAAGCCGGGAACCTGGAACCTCTTCCAGGTCTCCCACATGGGTGCAGTGTCCCAATGCATTGGGCCGTCCTCGACTGCTTTCCCAGGCCACAAGCAGGGAGCTGGATGGGAAGCTGAGCTGCCGGGATTAGAACCAGCGCCCATATGGGATCCTGGGGCGTTCAAGGCGAGGACTTTAGCTGCTAGGCCATGCCACCGGGCCCCCACACTAAAATTTTAAGGCGCATCTAGTCTTGGGAATCTCTGAGTTCTAAAATTTACTTCCTGCATTTTATTTGAGTGAACGATATCCATATTGTTTGTGGATGGTATTCTTGTTATATAGCTTTTTATTCTTAGAACTAGAAAATTTAGGCAATGGCTATTCTTGTTTATACTACATGTTATTATATTCTTATTGTTATTTGTAACTTCAATAAAAACTATAATTAAATTAAGCCAGAAATATTATGTAAACTTATTCAGTGCATATGAAAGCATTGGTTCATCACCCTCTACGCTGGCTAGAGGCTTATGGTTTACCAGTTCACGTATTTTAATTTTCATAATGCAATTTCTTCCTTTTGCTTTTACCTTTTTTGGCCTGTTATTGTATGCCATCTTTCTTGTTGTACAGAACTGTATGACAGTACATGGCTCCCAATGAAACTCAACTTGGTGTGATTGACTGGTTGGCTATTTCAGCCAAGAAGGATTAGAAAACTCACATGTCTGGATTCTCTGTCTTAAGCTCTTCTCCCGGAGCTAATAATTCTGTTTCTCTTCCATCCTCTGTGTAAGGGAAAGTTTTCTTTTGTCTGTTTTTCAAAAATACAGCCCTGTTGCAGCTCCTCCTTCACTTCCTATGGAGGTAGTCTGAACCCTCAGGGTCCTGCATCACGGAATGGCTGTAGTTGCAAAGATAAAGGCAATGAAACAAATGTCATCAATGCTCTCTCTAAGCTCCTAGTAAACGGATTTACATGCAACAGCGTTGGAACAAGCTGAAGCAGTAATTGACCTCGTGAACTGCCTCTGATTATTCAAGGTGCAGTAATCTCAAGGGGCCTCATTCATCTCTGTGCTGGAGTCTTAGCTGACTGCAGAATAATTACAGGGAATTCCAGTTAAGACTCAGGAAGATTTGTCACTGGCCAATGGATACAACTGGCTTAATAAAATTCAACACACTTATAATTAGTATAAGCTGGCTCCCAGTAACCTCATGTTAAAATGCAAATTATTGAAACATCTATTACCAAATAAGAAAAGTTGAAAAAAATATTAGGGATTCCAAGCACAGGAATGTGTGTGGTGAACTTGAAAAGCTTGATGCCAATTACGTGCTTCACTGAATTAAAATGAATTGGTGTTATTAATAAAGACTCACATGATCTACCCTGCCAGCCTAGCCTTTTGCCACCTCACATTTCATTTAGAAATGAACTTTTCAATTAAAATCTGTCTTCTCACACTTATCAAATTGAGTTTTCTGGAGTTGTGATCCAGTCACAGAAGCTTAAGGAACACACTGGTTGCTGAGGCTAGGAGCAGAGGTAAAATTGGGTCATGCCCAATTTGCCATGACAGTTTGCCAGTTTCTGTACAATATTCAACTTCTTTTGAAGCAATGTGGTCCCTTGTCTGGGTTCCTGACATTGAATACTTTATTCCATAAAATCCTGCAACTTAGAAAAGTGAATGAAGATGTTTACACTTGGCAGCAGCTCTCTAAAATAATATTTGCAGCCGAAATTGGAATGAATCTGTCACTAACTATTTTGTAAGAAGGGAAGGAAATGGATAGGAATCAAAATGTTTGAAGATGTTTTATTTTTCTCAGCTTAGATTATCCTAGGAAGAGCTTTTCCATGTAAATGAGAAAACATTCAATTTGAAATTCTTCCTAGAAACCAGATTGATTTGCAAATGTTTGACATATTAATAATTTCATAAGTAAACAGAGATATAATTAAGGCATGATTCAGCATTTCTCAAAAAGGAAGCAGTAATGTATTTATTTAATCTGATTAGGTGATTAGTGGTAGAATTATTTTGGAAGCTCTTCTCTCTTTACTTCCCCATTTCGTTCAGTTTGATTCAGCTATCTTTCCATGATACCCATGTTTATAAGGAAAAGCAGGGACAGAGTGTTAGGCCACCTTCCTCTCAGTCGAGCAAAATTGTTTTCTTGGAAGTGTAGGGTAGGGCAATTTGCTTGTATTTTCTTTAGCTACCATTAGGTGTTAACTTCATTTTACCACAAAATTTTCAATAAGACTTCTTTTTTGGGGAAATGGTAGCTGGTATTGTTCCTGTAAGTCCCCTGATGGAGGGTAGGGGCCTTGTCTTTAAAAGAAAAAACTGAATTATTAATTTGAAAAAGAGAGAAGAGGTGAATTTCAGTCTCACATCAGTGGCAGGGGCCTAAGTATTTGACCCATTACTTGGTGCCTCCCAAGGTATCCTTTAGCACACCCAGGGCTCAAACCTAGAGACTCTAATAGGGTATGCAAGGGAGGTGATATGAATCCCAAAGGGCACTCACTTGTTCCCCCAAATGCCCACCTTACCTCATCTGTCTGATTTGCTGCAGTCCTGTGACCAGTGACCAGAACAGATCACAAGCCCTGTGTGTTGGGCCTCTTCACCTGAGCTAGTTGATCATTGTAACCCCAACCCCCTACCTTCTCTTTAGCTCTCTTCCCCAGCACACCCACACCCATCCTCATTTCTGGGTTGTGTCTAGACCCTTTCCCCCATTGACTCTGCTTTCCTCTTCGTGGTAGAAGGATTCCCCTCATTTCCTGCCCCTATGTGACTCTTCTTGATTTTCCTCTCATTTGCATTGTTTACTGGACAATGCTTGGTATGGACAGCCTGATTTCTTGACCCACTGCCATGTTCTACTTCAGGGTTTTGGTACATTTCTTCAGAATTTCATGGGAAATGGTGTTTTCACTTCTGCAGTTTGGGCCAGGTCTGGCAGCCTGGATCCTATGCTTGATGTCTGTATCGTATGAATTGCCCTACAAGAACCCAGCACTGTATATGGGGCTTGAGTTGGATGTCAGTAGACGTTTGCTTCTAATGGACAATTCTTTTCTTCACTACTTCATCGAGTGATGTCTACCTAGCGTTGAGCCCTGAATGTTTTTTTTTTAAAGATGTACTTATTTTATTACAAAGTTAGATATACAGAGAGGAGGAGAGACAGAGAGGAAGATCTTCTGTCCAATGATTCACTCCCCAAGTGAGCCACAATGGTCGGTGCGCACCGATCCAAAGCCGGGAACCAGGAACCTCTTCTGGGTCTCCCACGTGGGTGCAGGGTCCCAAGGCTTTGGGCCGTTCTCGACTGCTTTCCCAGGTCACAAGCAGGGAGCTGGATGGGAAGCAGAGCTGCTGGGATTAGTACCGGCGCCCATATGGGATCCCGGTGCGTTCAAGGTGAGGACTTAAGCCGCTAGGCCACGCTGCCGGGCCGAGCCCTGAATATGTTTTTTTTGTTGTGACTTTAGCAAGACAGTCAGACCAAAGCATGGCAGATGCTTCCTTCCTCCTATTTCTTAAGCCACCTCTGAGCCTACTGCATAGTTCAGCCACCACTGCAGAGAAGCTGCGCTCTCACGATTTGGCTTTTCCATGTCCTGTGCTCTGGCCCCAGCCGGCTGCTTCTTTCTGTCTCTAGTTGCCTTGGCTTTTTCTTCATTTTTTCCCCAGAGTAATGTATCATAAAAAATTTTTTAAAGGCACATTTTTAGTTTGGTCTATTACCCTTACATACTTGAAAACAATCATTCTCTATTTAAAAATGATTTTATAATTTGTACTTTTCACTGTCAGACTGACCTTCCTTTCATTTTGTTCAAATTACAGAGCTTTCATTGTATGCAGCTACTCTTTCACCCTTAAGTTCCAAAAATGCCTTTTTCTGTCAAATCTTATTTTGAAGGGTTAACATGAGAATATGACTATACATAAAGTGTTGACACTCAAACAGGATTCTTGAAATAGATGACCTTGAATATGGGCTTTGAGATAATTAGCAAAAAGGGATTGACAGAAACCAACTGTTTCTGTCACAGTTGCACAGGGTCACACTCTAAAGAAGGGCAGCAGAAATTGAATAGACAAGCTGATCAAAGACAAAAGCCTACCAAAGGGTCTGAATTTTTAGAGAAAGAAGCACTAGAGTACCTGTTATTCATTCACTAACAATTCTATGGGCACAAACGTAACAGATTCTGTGTACACTGGCCTACGCATTGGTGGTGCAGAGAAAGAAAACTGAGTCACTAACCTCATTCGGCTGGGGTGGTGGGTCAGCATTGGGCTAACAGGAGAACACACAGGGTGCCTTGTTTCTGGCAACTTCAGTTTGGGGTTCATTGTATTTGAGGTTCTTGTAGTATATCCAGATGGAACTGTTTTCAATAGGAGTTGATTTCTCTGCTAGGGAAACTCAGACTGGCCCTGTATGGGCAGCAGTTGGTGATCTGGCAGAAATGATGAACCCTTGAAGTAGATTAGCTGTCAGAGCATATGGATGATACTGTGCGAATTCCCACAATCTGGCATATATCTTTTAAAAAATAAATATTCATTAATTTATTTTTTTGAAAGGCAGAGTTAGAAAGACAGAAAGAGACAGAATGCAAGAGAGAGTCTGCTGGTTCACCCCTCGAATGGCCACAACAGTTAGAGTCGGGCCATTCTGAAGGCAGGAGCCAGGAGCTTCCTCCAGGTCTCCCACGTGAGTGCAGGGGCCCAGGAACTTGAGTGCTCTTCTGCTGCCTTCTCAGGTCATTAGTAGGAAGCTGGAGAAGCTGGATTGAAAGTGGAGCTACCCTGCTGCAACTTGAACTGGTACCCATATGGGATGTGGTGCTTCAGGTGGGAGGCTTAGCCTCCTATGTCACAGCACTGGTTCCTATGTGATATAAACCCTCATGAAAGAGGATGGAAATATCTGTGAGTATCCCAGTGCTGTGGCCATAGCACTGTCCTCTCGGAAGGAAAAATTGCAAGGATGTCTCCTTTCTCTAACTCAGCTTATAAAGGCAATTATGAAGTTCCATGGCTTATTTCCTAACTTCCTTCACTACATTATAGATTGATATCTGAAATGGTCTGCAAATCTGACAGCCCTGTTCTAATTACCTAGAATGAAATGGAAAATGTTTGTATTTCTTAGAAAAAAAAACCCTACACCTTAAACAAAGCAAAAGTAAAGCTGCTTAGGGGAACAGATTCATTACTACAGTAAATTTAAAACAATGACTTTCTTATTATCATAATGCAGTCATCCAAAGAATTCAGAAAATACAAAGATAATACCATAAAAATCACCTGTGATTCTAGCTTCCTGACATAAGGACTACTAACAACATTTTAGCCTTTCAGTCTTTTGGATGTGAGCCTATTGATGTATATTTCATAATAGCAAGTTCATATAAGTATACTATATTATAATCTGCTTTCTTTTCCCACGAATAGTTGTAATCAATTTATTTTACAAGTTTGTAGATATAAAATTCACATTACTTTTAATATGGCTTAAGTACATAAGAGTATCTCTCATATCTCTTTCTCACATCTATCATCTCTGATTTTTATTCATAGTAACACCTCAACAAGGAAGAATTTAAAAAAGCCTAAGGATATTTATTTGGCTGCAGGAGTTGGTCTTGGTTACTGTGCTTCCCTGGAGGAAAGAGCAGAACACCCGTGCAGTCAGCTGAGCAGCGCTACTCTCTTGGTGGTGGTTCTTGCTACCATATGGTATTGCTTCAATGTTGTCACTTGCCCATGGCCAAAAGTTCTACAGTGATGTCGGCACACTTGCTTTTGACACTGCTGGTCCTACAGCCTGGGCCAGTTTGTATTTCTCAGGGAAATGAGAAATTGTAGGGGAAAGGTTGTAGCATAGGCCTGGGCTCATACATAAAAATGTAGAGACATGGATAGGGAGGGAGAGTTGCAGTTTGCATTTTTTTTTTTTTACAGTAGATAGAAGTGTGGGATGGTTGTTAGGGATCAATCACTAGAAAAGGAAGGTAAAGAAGCAGAATTGGGCAGAGGAGATGTTTAACTGTGATACAGGTCTAAAAAAGTCTCAGCCAACTTTTTGCGACCTCTGGAGCAAGCATTACTTATCATAATTATCCTGTGATGGGCGGAAATGGCTGAGCTTTGATACGCTTGTGTCGATTAGTCACTGGATTTGGGTAGCCCCAAGGAAGAACAAGATGTTGGGCAGGTCAGTTCTTGTAGCTTAGGCCAATGCTAAAGGAATCTCTATTCTTCCCCAAGCTAGGCAGTAATCTTTCCTTAAGAGGGATCTATGTGATGTTTCTCCAGTCTGCTTTAGTTGATAATGGTCTTGGCTCCATTTTTTCCATAAATGTGTGTGGATCAGGTCTTGGGGGCATTCTTCCTGATACTAAACTTGAAAGAGGGAGGTTTGATATGTCACTTTCGGTTTGGATCCTAGAACAGCAATTTGCTGAAAACATTTCCAGTCTATGTGCTTTCCAATAAGAGGCAAAGTCTTAGCACATGCTCTATAGCCAATGGCTACTGGCTCTTTCCCACCTATCAGGTTCATGCACACCATAAACATGGATGATTTGCAACAGATATCACTGTGGACAGCCATGCTCCAGCCTGTGTTCTTTCCTATGCACATCTATTTTTCAGTCCAAAGTTTTACCCCATCTTAAAGAAGATGAACTCCATGAAGATAGTTGTCCTGTTGCAGGGTCCCAGCACATAGAATAGTATGTGATTTGTGGTAGGATGTCAATAATTGATTGCTGAATCAAATATAGTACATCCATAAAAGCATGCAATTTATTTCTTCTCTCTGTTCCTAAAGGACTTGGCTCTTGTCGTTATTTACAGGTTTGTTAGTTGAAATACCATTTTAGCTAACACTTCTTTTTCTGATTATAAGAATGATACACATTACTCACAGATATTTTAGAAAGCACAGAGCTAAGTTCATGGATTCTATTGAGAGCTGCTTGTGCCAATGCAAAGCCCTGGCAGAGATGGTAGAGATGGGAGGAAGAGAGGAGACAAAGGACAAGTATTCTATTCGTGATATTCTCCTTGGAAGTCACCTTGGGTTGTCTGTACCCATGGAGTCCTATTCTCTCCTTTTGAGTCCCAGTGACGACTCCTCCTGTTT
Organism: Ochotona princeps; assembly: GCF_030435755.1. Lineage (NCBI taxonomy): Eukaryota > Metazoa > Chordata > Mammalia > Lagomorpha > Ochotonidae > Ochotona > Ochotona princeps. Next base: position 33,543,083 of record NC_080837.1, on the reverse strand, counting down.
TACCAGGCTGGGGGTTTCAGCTGGCATTACTTCACTGTCTGTTGTGTTTTTTTCACATATCTTTCTTGTAAATATCAAATTTGGAACATGTGGAAGCTGTCTGTTGAGAACTTGAATGATCTATGCCATAGTTTCCTGGGCTGACATCATTATAAATACTGTTTCAGTTGAATCTATTTATACCTAGATCTTGGCACTAATTTTGAATTTTCTAAAAAAGGTTAACTTCAAAAAATAAAATTACTTGTTTTTAAGTTAAAAGGAAATGACATTAAGATTTGGGAAAAATCCATTTTACGTTCTATGTGAAACACCTTCTGAAATTGACCTTCTTGGAGATCCAAGACTGTCTCTTATTCTCTCTGTGGGTAGCCTTACAAGCAGGAAATTTTAGTAATAAATAGGCTAGGTCATGCCTCTCACTTTAGAAATGAAGGAGGCAGATATTCCTTCTTTCTACTCCCTGTCAACAAAAGCTTTTGTGTATATGAAGCAGGTACTACCATGGAACAATTTGACTGTAGACTTGAATCTGAGAGGAATGTAGATGGAGTTTACAGACAGTGTGATGGGATGGAGAATTGCTAGTGTAGTTGCAGCGGTTCCCATGGGAGTGGAAACCACAGCACTGATGAGAGCTGTATGCTTGCTCTCCCGCTCTCTGTGCAGGGGCTCCGTACTAATGCTCTTAGGGTTCCTGTCTATGGAATAAGCATAGTTCTTCAGCCTTCCCATCACTTCTTCATAAATGGACTCCATTATCCTTGTGAAATGTCCCTCTTCATTTTTCAAAATAATGTTAATTCTGAAGTTCTCTTTGTTAGGTATTAATAAAAACACATTACCTTTTTATGCTTAATGTTTGCATAGTGTAGTTTTTCATTCTCTTAGTTGTAACTTTTCTGATCTTTGCTCTTAAAGAAGATTTCTGAAGATCTACTCTCTTAACATATTTTGAGTATACAAATATAGAATTCCCAGCTATGGTCATTCCACTGTACTTTGGAACTCCAGAATTTCTTCATTTGGCATAAATGAAACTTTGTAAATCTTGACTTGTTTTTTTCCTTGTACACACAAGTAGTATCTATGACTCACAATGTTAATAAGTTTGTGCTTATATCACATTGTGTACACATATCAAAACATGTTGTGCAACTTGAATATATACAATTTCTATTTCCCAATTATATCTCAAAATTGGGGAAATATGCTTTATGCTTTCTTGTTATCTTGACACAATTACAGTTAGGAAGTTACTTTCTTTGTGTTTATTAAAAATAAAAGTTTCTTAGATAAAGAAGTACATTTACTCTGTGGAATACTACTCAGCCATTACCATTTACAACAAAATAGTCCCAACTGGAGACCATTATGCTCAGTGAAATAAGCCAATCCCAAAAGGACAAATTTTGTATGTTTTCTCTGATGTAAAGCAACATGCAAAATACAAAGCAAATAGTTACATAGGTGAACAAATGTAAATATATAGATGTATTTTTTCTCATAGATGGACTATATAATGGAGGCTAGCCTACCTAGAAATGAAATACCTTGTAGTATGCATGAGGACTTCAAGTTAAGTATACCTCAATAATATGTTAATAATCAGAGAAATACATCACTTCTTGGTCTTTTAGCTAAGATCAAGTGTTATAATCAGTGAAATACATCATAATATTATGATGCTAAATTTTCTGTCTTTGTCTATACCTACAATGTCAAGGTGCACATGGTAGCAGAATTTTAAACTTGTACTGTTGCTGGAAAACTATACTGCTGTAATAATATGGGGGGAATAGTGGGAAGGGAAGGGGGAATCCTTATGCAACTACAACACTCTCATGGAAACTAATAAAAATAATGTAAAAAGAGAATAACGTAAGCAGAGAAAGGTGATCCCCCAGTTCTGCCAGGCCAATCCCTGGCTGACTTTTGCACACACACAGTAGACTCAAACACTTCAATTAAAGATAAAAGGTCCAAGCTGAGTTTGAAATTGTAAAATAAACTGTGCTGGGGGAAGGGGAGCAGAGATAATGCTCAACTTACAATTATGAGTTAAAATGAAAGAAACAGGGTTTATCAGAAGGAATGAACAGAATTTAGAATCTCTACAGCATAAAATTCATTATCTGCTGACACAGTGAAAGATTACTCAATGCATAAAACTTCAGAAAAATAAAAATTCTTAGCAGTGGGAGAGGAAGGTTGTGATATTTATTCTGCCATTTCTTCTCCTGTGGGGTCTATTGTCAGATACTCCCAGTCTTTTCAGTTTTCATCCCCTTCCATACTCTGAAATCCAAGAGCCATTTGATTTCTCTAAGTCTTGTACTCCATGAAGCTTCATGCTAAGTGATCACATGCAGTGGTTTCACTGCTACATGCCATGAGTGGCAAAAATTTCATTCTTCAACACAAAGCAACTTTTTACTACCTTTTGTCCCAGCTGACAAGCCTGGATGGGCTCCCCCATTTTCTCTGCTGATCTGCTGTTTGCAATTCATTCCCATTGCCAATATAGTACTAGTAAAGAATACTGATTGCAAATCATATTAAGTTAACTCCAATGGAATAGCAGGCTGGGTCTCTGCCTTGGTGCCAGCATCCTGTTTGGGTGCCAGTTTGAATCTTAGTCATTCCATGTTTAATTCAGTTCCCTGCTTATAGTCTGGGAAAGCAGTGGAGGGTGGCCCTAAGCCTAAGGACCCTGTATCCATGCGGGGTACCTAGAAGAAGTTCCTGGCTTCTGGCTTCAGACCAGCCTAGCTCTGGCCATTGCAGCCATTTGAAGAGTGATCCAGCAGATGGAAGATCTCTCTCTGCCTCCTCTCTATACAGCTCTGCCTTTCAAATAGAAATAATCTTTTAAAAAGTTAAAAAAATTAGCTGGTAAAATAGAAAATAAACTTGTTTTTAAAATTCTCTTTATTTTTTATGCTTATTATTTTCCACGTTACAATTTTGTAGTATAGCCCTTTAGCAACAGAGGTTAAGTCCAATATTCTGCCATTTAAGTGTATCATGGCATTGTAGGTATTGGCAATGGTGGAAAAATATAGTATCATTGTCAAGGTATATTTAACAATTTCATTGGGACTCTTCCTTTTATTTGGGAGTAGAGATGCATTGCACAATGTATCTTCACTTCTTGATATGGTAGTTTCCATTATATAGTTCATTTATCAGAATATATATTTATACATGTTTACCCATTTCACTGGGCATAATGGTCTCCAGTTTGGATCGTTTTGTTTCAAATGGTAGAATTTCATTCTTCTGATGGCTGAGTAGTATTCCATGGAATAGATGTACACACAGTTTCTATATCCATTCCTCTATCATTGAGCATCTGGTTGTTTCCATGTCTTTGCTATTGTGGACTTCTGCTACAAATATAGGGCTGCAGATGATCAGATTTCACTTCCTTTGGATATATTTCTAGAAGTGGGATAGCTGGGTCATGTGGTATATCAATTTTCACTGTCAGCACTCTCCATACTGACTTCCATAGTGTCTCTAGCCTACACTTTCACTAATGGTGGAGTATGGTACCTTTGTCTGTGGCCATACTATCTTGAATGTGTCTGTTCTCTGTTATTATTATTTTTTTAAGGAAATTTTTTCTTTCTTCAGTGACAGAAATTTCCATGGTCTGGGTCCTTAAATTTCCTAGGCCAGAAAAAAAAAAACAACTTTTCCCCCACCTGCACCACTGTTCTGTACATGTGCACTGAAGTGTGCTCAGGGTAGAATCATAGTTATTTCATGTCATGCCATCGCTTCTACTGGGATTCCTAACAGCTGGCTTCTCTTCATTCTCTTGTGCCTCCATGCTGCTGTTCTTGCATTTTGTCCCTGTTTCACCATAGCTGTCTGTGGAGTGTTTATTCTGATGGGATATTTACATGCTCAATACTGGAAACTCAATCTTCATTATAAAATGGATCTCTCAGAGCTAGTGCTGTGGTTTGCAGGTTAAAGCTGCCCCCTGCAATGCTGGGCATCACATATGAATACCAGTGAGGGTCCTTGGCTCTACTTTCAATCCAGCTCCCCTTACTATTGTGCCTTGAAAAGCAGTGGAAGTGACCCAAATGCTTGGGGCTCTGCCACCAGCCATGAAGACTTGGCTAGAGCTCCCGGTTCCTGATTTAGGTGTGGCCCAACTCTGGCTGTTGTTGCCATCTGGGGAATGAACCAGTACATGGAAGACTTTCTCTTTGCTTTGTATCTCCCTGTAACTCTGCTTTTCAAATAAGTAGACATATTAAAAAATGTGTTTTTCCCCTACTTTATGTTTCTAGAATATCCTACCTCCCACTGGAATGGTGCAGCTTCCAAACATGGTTTCAAGCTTGCCGAATCTCTGAATGCTGCATGCTGAAGGGGCGTTAAAGGTCATGTATTTGAACCATTTCATTGCACAGATGAGAAAACTGAGCCTTCAGGAGCCAAGAACTTTCTCCACAACAAGGGGGTGATGCCGCCAGGAAAGACAGGCAAGAAGGGGCTGAGAGAATCTGGAGTTTGTCTGGAAGAGACACATCTTCTGAAGAGTGAAAGGTAATTTGTGAAATTGCTCAGGAGAAACTTTTTCTTTGGCATCTCTCAGTAGCAGTGATAAGAGCATTATGGATTGAGAAGCTTGAAATGAGGAGGAGAAAGGATTTCTTTGGAAATCTTGTCTGAAAGTGCTATACATTTTCGAATCCTCCAGTTGGAAAACACATCAAACATGTCCTTTCTGAAGCAGGTTGTCACATTTCATCACCATGGCTGGTTTTCTATTTCAGCCTCTCTCCTGAAGCAGCTGTGTTCGTGCTGAAGTGAGATTGGGAACTCAAAACAGGATGACACGTATTGCCTCGAGTTAGAAGCCTTTACTAAAAGGTTTCAAGGTCTTCACTGTCCTTGTTTGCTTGTCTGCTTGAATAAGAACACACACCACTCTCCACGATGCCCTCCTCCTTCTCTGTCTCTCTTTTCTCTCCCACTCCGTCATAACTGACGGAAGTTGAAAACAATGACTCAGTCTAGTCACTTGCCAGTAGCCATTCTTTACACCCATGCTGAATCAAACATCTCACTTATTTATACACCACGGTGCGGTGGATGGTTAAAATGTCTTTATGCTGCCTGGCTTATTTTGGTTATTGATCATATTCCAGAGTCAGAAGAGTAAATTAAAGTAGCAAGAGAAGAAAGAGGCTCATCCAAAAGTCCCCCTGAAAGGGTATATGATCGTGATATTAATCACAACCATAACTAGTGTCCAATTAATTGACTGTCATGAAATTTGGAGAAGGTGGTACCTTTAAATCAGGAAAAAACGATAGATTTCTAAAAAGTGACCTCATTTAGGTGTGACAACTTTGTAGCATGGGCTAACATGGAACACTCTTCTATCTATCAGCCTTTCTGAGTGTCATTTATTTGTCCCACAGATCATGAATCCAAGCAAGCAAGCAAACAAACAAAAAAACCAGACAAACCCACTTAGCTCTTTATTAAAGAGTCAAGAGACTGAGCGATCTGGAAGGCTGCATCTCTTCACATATTTTCTTCACAGTACAAGCAATTATGAAAACTCTCCTGCTCTGAACAGGAAGGGTCCCTCAGCAATGGGGACCTTCTCTCAGTGAAGGCTCAGTGTTGGGGTTGAATGCTGCATGCTTAGAAGGCATTTGCGGCAGAGGCTGGCATGCAGCTGCTATATCTCCGAGCAGTAGAATGAGTGATGGTGGAATGAATGTGTAATTCACCATCAGCCTGTAATTCAGTATCTGCTCTCTCAATGGGTTCGTGTGAGTAACTCCACCAGTGCTTGGAGGTTAGGAAGTCAGGAGTAGCAATTGAACACATAGTGGTTTTCTCTGAAATCAGTTATTAAAAATAAGCTGTTGCCACCACTAACTTTCTCACTTTAAATGGAACTGACACTATGACCAAATAATTGGTGGTAATTGCTGGCCTGGTGTCAGATTTAATAAACCACTCACCCTGCAAATCCTTTAAAGACATAGCTAGTCCCTTCCTATCACAAGATAGGACTTTCAGATCCCTCAGCACCTGATTAATGTTGCTAGTATTTTTCTTCAATATAATATTTCCTACTTTTTAATAAAAGAGCTGTCATTTCTAATAAAAATTGAAAAAAATCCTCCAGGGAAATAACATAGTTGATGGGTATCCTAGACTGAAACATACTGAATAAGAACATTTCTTCAAAAAATTTGAGATACAAGTGGAACCTTGACCCTAAGCTAAATGTTGTTCAGGGGATGGAAGTCATTATGTGAAATGGAAAGAAGGGCTAGGACTTCTCATTTATGAGGTTCCCTGGGCCGATTGCCTTGTCCACAGAAGACCTCCACCTTCAAAAACACCTAGGACTTTTTAATGTTGGCTGAGTAGAAGCTGAACACTCGTATTTTGTGGAGCTAGGGATAGGAATGGGAATGCATTTTTTTTGATCCAGGTAATATAATGAATTTGCAATGCCATTTGTGATGTGGCACTGTAGTTCCCCGGTTAAAGTGGGGAGGGCCTACTTGCCATCTTTACTAATGTTGGGATGGGCTCCATGCTTGGTTTGACCCAAGGGACGTAGATGAAAATGGCACTATGCCAACTCAGGGCCAGGGCCTTGGGGGTCAGCGTGTAGTCGTGTTAGGCTCCTGTATTGATGACACTGCCTGTGAGCAAAAGAAGCTTTGGGTACAGGGAAGCCAAGAAACATGTGGAGAAGACCCGGGCTTGACCTGTAGTCTGAAACAGGTCACCGCAGCTGATCTCTGGATGACCACAGAAAAATTAGTGCTTTGCATTTTGGCATGGTTTATTGTGTTGCATGGTTGTGGCAATAGCTGGTTACTATAGAAACCTGGTAGGGTATGGAGTGAACCTGTGATCTAGGTGAGGCAAACCATTTCACACAGGTGCCCTTGGAGCTTGAAGGGAAAGCAAAAGAGGTGTGGCCAGACAGTCATTATTCCTGGTGACTGTGACTGAGTTGTGGTCAGACAGAATGGTAGGGGAGCATCTAGGTGACAAGCTCTGTGGAGTTCTGGCTTGCAGGCGTTAGTGCTCCTAGTGCTTCTGAGGGTTCTGATGGTAGGGCCTCAGCTCTGCCTCACTTCCCTTCATGTCTGCCCAAGTCTATTATAAAAACTATTTTATTATTTGAAAGACAGAGTTCTGAGAGAGGGAGAGGGAGAGGGAGAGGGAGAGGGAGGGAGGGAGAGAGAGAGAGAGAGAGAGAGAGAGAGAGAGAGAGAGATCATTCCATTTGCCTGTTCACTCCCCAAGTGGCTGCAATGGCTGGGCCTGGAAGCCAGGAGGCTGAAAGTCCATGTAGGTCTTCCATATGGGTGGCAGAGAGCCAAGCACTTGAGCCATCTTCTGTGCTTTCCCAGGTGAAATTTCAGGGAGCTGAATTGGAAGTGACACAGCCAGAACTAGACTGGCATTCATATAGGGTGTCCATGTTACAGGTGGCAGTTTTCCCCCCGTGCCACAATGCTAGCCTCTCCACTCAAGTCTTGTTTGTCAAGAGTTCTGTGTTTCTGGGAGTCACTCATTTCCCTTTGAGTAAATTCCTTTTCTGCTTGGGTGTATCTATGATATGCTGCCTCCATGCAACCAGAATAACTCACAAATCTATTATGAATGAAAAAGAAACCTGGTTGTCCACTTATTTTATACCATTCACATGGCTATAAAATTAAGACAACATGGCACTGGCTTTTTCATGAACCCTCCTAAGAGCCCTATTCATAGTATAAAAATGTGGCTCAGAGCTCCTATCTTACATTATAGGGTTTGCTCCATATTTCTGCAATCTACTGTTTTATTGGGAAAGTTGTTTAACCTCCTTGTGCCTAGTTTCCTCATTTCAAACTAGAGATAAAAAGCAGTATATATTCCGAACAGTTTGTGTGCAGCCAAAAGGCACTTAAAATAGTAACTACTTGATGGTACATTCCCAATAAGTGTTAGTTGAATAGAAGTAGAGATGCTGATGATTAGAATAACCCATGAGATAACAATTATCTGCAATGCCGTTTGTTCTTAACCCACACAGGTTTAAATGGGATCTACTCTGTTCTTGCAATTTTCCATTATTTCAAAGCTGTTTAGGAATCAACGGAATGCAGTGGCCCTGAATCTCCTGTCTTGCAGTTTCACATGATTTGATGGTCATGCCCAGATTTCGAAAAGACTGTTTCTATGCTAGGTAATAGTATACAAACAGACTTCACTTTTGGTAAATATAAAAAGTTCATAGATCAGTTCATTTTTCAAAGTGACATTTTATTAAGATCCCCAACTTACAACCCCTATGTCCTCATCTAAGAATTTCTGCAGAATGATCTACTGCTTCTGATAGAATGTGTGGTCTGTGTGTTGTATCTCCTAGGACCTGGAAGGTGGAAAAGCTTGAGTATGTTATGAGTTAATCTAATTGGCATACCTGGGTAGCACACACTTATTTGAGATGTGGGGTGAGGCAGGATAGAGAGAAAGAGAGCGTGTCTTTCCTTCAGCTGTCTCACTCCCCAGATGGCTGTAAGAGGTCCCAGGAAGGGTCAAAGACAGGAGTCAGAATTGGGTTTTTTATAATTTCTTTTATTACCTACTTATTTATTATATAAAGTGGGAAATTTTTACACATGAAACAATACAGGTCTAGGAGTGTAGTGATACTGCCCAGCCTGCCCTCCCTTCTGCCTGCATTCTCCACCCACCCTCCTTTTTCCTTATTTCTTCTTTGTTTTTTTTTTTTCTAATTTTTACATAGTTTTATTTCACCTTGCAATCATAGGTTTAACACTCTGTTAGATAAAGATATCAGCACACGACAAGTAGAAGATAATAATAAAAATAAAGAACAAAAAAGAGAAAAAAAAGTCAAAAAACTATTCATCAAGTTTATATAAACAAAGGCTGTACAAAATCATTAGATTCCAGGATATCACTCTTGCACCTAGAGATTCTGCGGTTTTGCTATGTATACTAGTTAGTTACCACAGATTAGGGAAAACACGTCATATTTGTCCTTTGGGAGCTGGCTTGTTTTGTTAATCATAATGGTTTCTAACTGCATCCATATAGCTGCTAAATGTGGTATATGGACCACATTTTCTTTACCCAATTATCTCTTGATGGCCTCTTGGTTGTTTCCATTTCTTAGCAATTGTAAACTGAGCTGCTGTAAATGTGGAAGTATAGAGAACTCTCTTATATGCTGATTTCATTTTTGTTTGGATAAATTCCCAGTAGTGGGATGACTGGGTCATATGGTAGATCTGTTTTCAGAAATCTGAGGAATAGGAGTCAGAAATTTAATCTGTGTCTCCTGTTAGCAGAAAAGCTCTGTGGGTCCTTTCCTCAGCTTAATATGGAAATAAAAAGGTTGCAACAGGTTGCAAACAGAGAAGTTTTATTTGTGAAGTGACCAGGTGAGTGGGGAAAAAGAGGGAAGGGGAAAGTACCTCCCAAGAGAGCTGGGAGGCGTTGGTGCCTCTTGAAACCACCAAAGGTTTGAGGAAGGATCTTGGGATTTTATGCGTTCCCTGACCCCTCCTTATTGGGTGTTAATCTACAGGTAAAAGATTTCCCACTGGCAATATCTTAACCAGTTAGGAAATGGCGGGGCAATTCCTGTACCACCTACTGGAAAGTGTGGCCAAGATTTCAAAGGGCTTTGAAGGTCTCATCTTCCATGTTGGTGGTGTGGATCTGATTACTTGAGTCATCACTACTGTCTCCTAGCATCTACTTTCCTGGGAGCTAACTTTGTGAATCAGAGATGGAAACAGAACCTGAATCCAAGTATTTCAATGTTGGATACAGACATTCTAAATCCTAGGCTAAATTCCTGCCTAGGGTGATGGTGATGGTAACTGGTATTTTCTGAGCAAGGGCATTGGAAGGTGCAGCTCTGGAGCCAGGAGGCAGCAGTGGAAAGGCACTGATATTTTAAGATGATAGAATCTAGAGAAATCTTCACTGTTAGGAAACATCCTGATGACAGTTAAAGGAAGTTGGGGGTACTAAGGTAACTACAGTAGGTTTGAATATCAGCCCCATGTCACTGAACTTTTATATCATTTCATTTGGTAGGTAATTAACACTCAGCTATTCTGAGAAGTCCTCATCTGATCCTTCCGTCTTCTCCCTCATGGCTTGGATAAGGTTCCACGTATTTTTCCTCTGAGCCAAGTTTGCACATGGGGATGAGGAGGAGGCCTCTGGTGCTGTGGGTCATCTTTCTCTGGGCTGACATTTCTTCGGCCCACGTCTTCATGGTTCTTTCTGGTGTTGAGACCTCTGTCGTGTGCTACGCATGCTGAAACTTCAGAAATCTTTGCGGAGTTCTGTGCCTATGCTAAGGCAGCACAGACCCTGTAGCATTTCCCTGTGGGCTCTTGCTTCCCGTCTGGCTGCATTGCCACAAAGTGAGACCTGGATCCTGATTTGAGTTGCCACCCTCTCCGTCCACTCCTCCTGCATCTCAGGGAACCCTTTCAGTCTGGGGAGAGTCTCCTTCCGTACTCCTCCATGATCTTACATCTCTGCTGTATTTTTCCAGTGCTTTTTTGTTGTTCTTTTATTTGGTTTCCTACTTGTATGGAATTCTCCTGGGCTACTTCTGTGTTTTTGAATCACCTATCTCCCTGGGGCAGTGAACGGAGAGCTCTACTAGTTGCTTGGATAAAACAGGCAATGAGAGTACTTCACAAAGTTTATGGAAGAATGGAATTAAAGGATATTTATGTTAGGGCAAAACGCTTTGAGATCAATGCTTAATTTTCAAATAATATACATTTCTCTATGAAATTTTTGAAGAGCCACCATATAGGAAATTCTCTATGGTTACCAATTCATATCCCTAAAGATTTTTCTAAGAGCATGAGTAAAACTGCATGTAATCCTCTGCAGAGTGGTGGGAACCGTCTCAACCACTGTCAATCTGTTTCTCAAAAGTCGACACACTGTTCTGTTCCTCAGTTTCTTCATTTGCCCATACGGTTCCCACCAACTCCCTAAGCTCAAGGCATTGTTCTAAGGATGAGAGGATCCAAGGAAAGTGCTTTTGCGAAAGATGAAAAAAATCCTATCTACTAAAAAAGACCTGGAATTAGTAAATGAAAGCCTTGGGATTCAGATTCTGTGTTAGAATATCTTTTCAGCCATAGTATTTTGATGTTGAATTTATGGAAAAAGAGAATCACCGAGGAGAGAGTAAGGGAAGTGAAGGATGAAAACAAACCCTCATATAAAAAGTTAATAATGATGTTTCATAGCTCAAAATCAGCTTCAAACTGCCTGCCTTCCTCCCATTAAACAATTGGTGGGCAATGGGACTGTGCTTATTTGCAGGTAGAGCAATGGCAATACTGACAATTACATGTACATGCGGAACAGAATAATGGAACAGCCTCATCTTATCAGCAGTGTTAGCTGTTTTCTCCAGAGGACACACACAGCATGTGGGAGAGAGCTGTGTTCTGCAGGATTTGCATGGGAAATGTGTACTGTTAGAAGCCTGCAAGCACCTGTGTGGGATCAGGAATTTGCATGGACACAGTGGGTCTGTTGGTCACTGAAGAGTCACAGTTAGCTGCTCTAGGCTCGGCCTCATTCTCCCCTTCTTCATTCCTTGGATCTGGTAAAGAAGTGGCTGTGACAAGAGTCCTTTTCTGCAGCTGTCATCCTCATATTGGAGGACATTTTCCACATTAACAACCAATGATTTTGAGGCACTAGGCACTTCAGCTTAGAGATTAATAATGGCCACAAATGGAGCGACAATCGGGAAGCAAAAGCATAGCAGACGCTGTCAATACACAGCCTCTACTTCAGTTTGTCTGGGCTCTGCAGATAACCTGCGAGAGACACTGGCCTGCTCTGTCAGCTTCCTGGTTTTAAGCAGCTGTTTCTCCTTTCTCCTGCCATAATCCTTGCTTGGGTACTGTGTGAACTTGCTCTTCCACTGCAGGCCAACCCAGAAGCAGTTATTACATGAGTCGATAATTCCCAAGGACAGTTCTCAGACAATGGATCATCTCAGTCAATGGGAGATGAATCAGTGGCTACATGTCCCAGCCTCCCACCTCTTGGTGCAATGCTTCTCTGAAGTGTGGCTCCCTTGGCATCAACCTCGCCTAGGAACGTGTTAACAATGCAGAATCCAGAGTGAGGGGGAAGGCGTAAGGGAAATCCCAGAGCCCACAAAACTGTATCATAAAATAATGATAATAACAAAATGAAGAAAAATAAAATAAAAGTGAGTAAATACACACGTGTAATCCCACAAATAAAGGATGTAATGGAGATCTGAGTCACCAGGAATCAAAGAAAAACAACAGAATGCATCTCTACTAAGGAATGAAGGTAGACTCCCAATGAAACTTCTAAATAAACCCAGACAACAAAAAATTAGAAACAGTTCATGATCCATGTAAAGAACAGAAAGTTGGAACCATTTCTTTTTTTTTTTTTTAAAGATTTATTTATTTTTATTGGAAAATCAGATATACAGGGAGGAGGAGAGACAGAGAGAAAGATCCTCAGTTTGCTGATTTCATTCCCCAAGGGGCTGCAGTGACTGGAGCTGAGCCAATCTGAAGTCGGGAGTCAGGAGCTTCTTCTGGGTCTCCCACATGGGTGCAGGGTCCCAAGGCTTTGTGCCATCCTGGACAGCTTTCCCAGGCCACAAGCAGGGAGCTGGATGGGAAGTGAAGCTGCCGGGATTAGAACTGGCGCTCATATGGGATCCTGGTACGTTCAAGGTGAGGACTTTAGCTGCTAGGCCACCATGCTGGGCCTGTAAGTACCTGATTTTTTACATGTCATTTTCAATGCTGTTTTTGCTACATCTCATGGGCATTGATATTCTTGCTTCCATTATCATTCTTCAGTGCTTCACGGGTCGTGCAGTAGCATCAATTTCTGCAAGGTTTTTGATTTTCTTCTTCCTTACTCTAGCAACGCATTGGTCACTCTGTAGCATGTTGTTTAACTTCATGTTAATGTAAATTTTCTGTTTTTATTGTGGATTGTGTTTTCTCGCTCTGTATTTAAGGGGATGTACAATAGAAGTGCAGTGGAAACTGACATCCAGATGTGGAGACATAGTGCAGTATGCATCTCTGCATCCAGACCGAAGATGGACTCCCAGTGAAACTGTTGAATGTAGTCTGACAGTAGCATGTTGGACTCTCTGATATTGTCCATACCTACAATATCAATGATGGACTTAGGACTATTCATAAAGGACCACCCATTGTAATACTAGAGGGGAAATCAGTAGGGAGGGAGGACACTTGTGGGACATCCCAGAGCCTATGAAACAGTATCATAAAATACTACTACTACTACTACTACTACTACTACTACTAACAACAACAACAACAATAATAAAAGAAAAAACAATGCAGACTCCAAGGCTGGATTTAAAGGATGCTGTAGGTGCCTGTATCTCCTGATTGCACTTGATTTTAGCCAAAAGACTGAGAATTTCTGGAGTGCTTGAGTTTGAGCTGTGAGTCTGCACCCAATTCCAGCTTTCCAACAATGCAGATGGTAGGAGGCAGCAGGTGATGGCTCAAGTAGTTGGGTTCCTGCAACCCGTGTGGAAGACCTGGTTGATTTTTTGGCTTCTGGATTCAGTTTAGCCTCACCTAATCTGGCTATTGTGGGAACTTAGAGACTCGAACTGGTGAATGAGAATTGTCTGCCTGACTACCTCTTTCTTTGTCTCCATCCCACTCTAATTTCCTGCCCCTCACCCTGACCTATTGACCTTGAAGCTCTGAGGCCCAGCAGTCTGTTTTGACAAGCTTTCCAGCTTGCACACTCAGGTTTGGGAACTGCTAAGTAGAATGATGCTGAGTTCTTCCAGACATTTTCGCATACTGTCTCAAGGAATTCCAGCCTCAGCTGTTTGCAGGGTTCAACCTATGTTTTGAACTTGATTTAGCTCCTGAACTCAAGCACGAACTATGGTATGTGGAGGGTGGCCCTGGTGGGAATTCCTTATAACCCTGCAGGCATGCCCTTGGAAGGGAATCAAGCCCAGGCAGTCCTCTACCTTCTGGCTCCCCAGAGGCCAAACTAGTAAGGCCAATTGATCTTGGACTTAAATCTCTAAAACTGTGAGCTAAGTAAATCTTACTTTTTTCCTAAGTGTCTTAGATATTTGACTGTAGCCACGAAAAAAGCTAACATACCTGTTTGCTAACACGCCCCCTTCTGGATTTTTCTCTCTTTTCTGTCTCTGCTGTTTAATTTGTGCTGCCAAGCATCATCACTTCTCAGGGTTTCTTTTGGGGACATTACAAACGCACATGGGAGGAAAGCTATCATCTGCTGAAGGCCCTCCTATGCTTTGCATTATAGAATCTCGCTCAGTGCTCACCAATGAGGAAAGCGGGCTGTAGGAGGATTAGTGAGGTTGTCCAGGGTCATTACATACAGGTGAGAGTCAGTTATTAAATCCTGGTTATGTTGACTCCAATACCCACCCAGGATTAGACTTCAAAGCCTATTGGCTCATGAGTGTGCTTGTATTCCTGATTAAGAATATGAGATTTGAGGTCAAATATTTATGTGTTCAAAAACCAGTTTTACTACCTCCTAAGTATGTAACCCTGGGTAATTTTCTTCATCTCTGAGCTTTTGTTCTTCATTTTCTTCTGTGGCCACTTCACAGTAACACTTACCATAGTATCTGTGACATTGTATATGATTCATAGCATGGTGGCTAACTCTGATTTAGTTTAATCTGAGGATCAGCACCCTGAAAAAGCTGTTATTTTCACCATAGTTCCAAAGAGAAGGAAAATGTAGCCCACTCTGCTCTTCTACCTTTCTACTGGTAGATCCTTAAAAACCACCAAATAGCTATTGCCCAGTGCAAATGCTGTTGTATGTAGATTTACTTACGCATTTCACCAGAAAGACCCTGATGAGTGTTACTCTCTTGCTTCTGGCAGGAAAGTCAGTTCACAGAAGCATCACTTACATTTAGCCAGGTACCCTCAATGGAGGACTCGGCTCTGGTGTTGACACTAACCAAGCCACGAGTGCGGGCCAGAAATGCAAGAGATCTACGGCCCAGTTTTATGGATGAGGAAAATGCTGAAGAGGAGATAAGTCTTGTTTTAAGGTGACAGTCTTTTTGTAAGGTGATTTTAAAAATTTTTTAAAAATTATTTATCTAAAGGCACAGTTACACACGCACATGTACACAGAATGAGAGAGAGAGAGAGAGAGAGAGAGAGAGAGAGAGAAAGAGAAAGAGAGAGAAGAGATTTTTTCATCTGCTGTTTCCCCAAATGTCCTTAGCGGCTGGAGGTGGGTCAATCTGAAGCCAGGAACTAGGAACTGAGTCCAGGTCTCCCATGTGAGTGCAGGGGCCCAAGGACTTGAGCTATCTTCTGCTGCTTTTCCAGGCACATGAGCAGGGAGCTGGATTAGAATTGAAGCACCCAGGTTTTGAGCTGGCACTCACATGGGATGCTGGCACCACAGGCAATGGCTTTATCCCTCTGCCATGGCACTGGCTCTCAGCATCCACTCCATGCTGATTTTTCTTATTCACTGGAACTCCGAGGAAGGCCAGGCACAGCCAGGAGAACATTGCAATTTTTATTTCTTGGCCTGTGTCTAGGCCAGGTGTTCTGTCTCTGCTGTTTTGGTAACAGTTCTCTAAAACCCCAAAACAATAAACAACAGACCATTACTGCTGTGAAACTATTGTCATTACCCTCCAAAATTCTTACCTCAAGATCATCCCAAAGAATAACTCCCGGAAACCAAAGAGTTCCACCAACTTGAAGCTCAGTGTCTTTCAGTATGAACAAAACATCCCAGTAGCAGTTTCTCCTCTGGGTGCCTGTAAGAAGCTGGTGAAGCAAGTGTTATCTGGATACCTTTTCCCAAACACTCAGGGATTTGGAAATCCTACAGAATTTCCCCCAGTTGAAGAGAAGACAGTAGCCTGAAGCTGCACGGAGTCCCCCTCTCATCTTCATGCACAGAGGCTTTGGAGGGAGGGTGTCTGCTGCTCATCTTTGCCCGTTAGTGGAACTGCCTCTCTGCACACTAATGGGTGACCCTTACGGATCGGCCAGCAGCATCTATGTTGGTTCTCAGCAAGAACTGAGATGCCCTGTCCTCCCCACTTCAGGACATGCAGTATCTTAGGGTGGAGAGACACGAGCTACAGAGATCGAGTCTGAACTCACCCTTGCCCAACCACATGCTGCCCTCAAGCGGAGTCAGTGTACTCCAATAATCTTCCACACTCCATTTTGAGCTGTGAGCAGTGAGAACATTTCCAGAATGTTCCCAGGGCTGGATTTTCTTCAGTTAAAGCATAATTGATATGTTTTTAGGGTAGTGCTTCAGTAGCAACTACAGCCCTGGAGTGATTGATTTAGTTCTGTGTTATATGATGTTACAAAAATATACAAAAATGTCAAAACTGTTAAAGTATCTACATTTAAATCACACCAGTGAAATTTGAACATATTAGATTGGGAAAAAAACCCTCTGTAGTTTCTATATGAAATAAAAATACATTAACTGCTGTAAACATCATCAGAGAGAGGCAAGAAGCTGTGAGGATACATCTTGATAGAAGCTGAGGTGTAGGGTGGGTCACAGTATAAAATATTATTAAATAGAAGAAGAATAGGAGCCATTTATGGTGTTACCATTTATAGATTGGACCAGCCCGTATGAATCCATTTCTGTTTCCTGTCTGCACCTTCTCCTGTGGGTAATGAATTCCACAAATTTATTACCTGCTGTGTGAAATAATATTCTCATCAGGTGCACTGGCAAGCCAGCTCTTCCAGCAGGGAAGGTGAGTGAACTTTCTGTCAGTTATTTTTGCTCATTAAGTATGGCAGAGCCATTTGTGAGGTAAAGGAATTTTCTGACAAATTGTGTCGTTGTGATGCATCATTTTCATAAATTATGTTACTATGCATATTTAGGAAGCTTAAGCAATTGGTATAATTTTATCTTATGTGCACAGAATTCTATTTCCTCCTTTGGAATAGCCACTGTAGAGTGTAGAGCAAGATTTATGGCACCCGTAGCTTGTGAGTAGGATCCGGAGTATGCATTTCTATGTTAGGCTCACTTCTGAACTTTGTGTTATTCTTTTGTTTTTCCTTTCTTTTCTCATTCGCTTTGAATTTATTGTTTTGCTGTATAAATCCGTGTGAGGTACACTAAACCCTTTGAACATGAGATGAGGAATTGGCAAAGAAGAAATGGACAAATGCAGGCAGATACAGAAAGATGAAAGATGGAAATGAGATGAAAGGATGTGTGTGAGAGAAAGAGAGGGTATTCAAGAAGTGATACTGCAGTTGTTATCACTGCTAACCACAAAACTTCATAAACACAGCATCCTTTGTTGATTAATCCAAAGTTTCCCATTTCAGTAAAGCCACTTGTGAATTACGTGACCAGCAAGCAATAAAATGCATTAGTTATTCAACAAAATGACAAAGCTCATCAATAGTCCTATAGAAGCAGAATACATGTCTCAGATTTCACTGTATTTTCTTTTAATTAAATAAGATCTAACGAGGCTCTTATGTTTTGGCTTTTGTTTTATTCTGATCTAGTGAATGGTAGTGCACCTGAGGCAGACCTTCACAAAAAGCAGTTCCAGCAACAAAAGGGATTCTGGGACAGATAAGGTGCAGGGCAGAAGGTGGATTTCTAAGCAGCAAAGCTGGCTAGTTAAGCTTTTTTTATAAAGTATTTTAAATAATCATTTTGCTTTCCTTCCCTCTCCTCTCATGTTTATTGGAATATTTTTTCTGGTCCCTTCCTTCCTCAGGCTTTTGCTGTCCTATGCACATTGCTCTGTGTCCTTCAAGACTGCATTCTAGTCCACATCCCCTGGAGTCCCCCAAGCAACTCAACTCTGTCCACTTTCATAATCTAAGCAACTTGGCTATTTTCACCTTGCTGGACTCTATGTCCAGAGGCCCATCAATGTGCAGCAAGGCTCATCTAGTGATAGAAAATGACTCCAGTTAATCTAAGCAAAGAGTCTGTTGGAAGGCTGTAGTAATTCAGAATAAAATAAGAGGTTCAGAAAGTGGGAAGGACCCAAAATAAGCTCAGAGGGTCAGCATCAGCACCATCTACTGGGAATCTCCCAGGGTTCACCACTGGAGAGACACTTGCCATGGGGAGTATTGCTGCCACCATATGGAACATGACAGCCACTGCATGCTTGGTTTCATTACTGCAAATAGCCTTTTGTCTTCCAGCTGCAGGAGTGAGGCAGAAGCACAAACTGGTCTAGCCTACCTAGGGCTTTGTGACCTTGCTTTGGCAGGAAGAGAAGGGATGCAAGGAGCAGTCTCTTCTTTTGTCGTAGGTTCTGTCTTCTAGCAAGAATCATATCGTGGACTGGGCATTTCCCCTAAACTGGAAGGATATATGGGTTTTGGAGTGTGGGCGCAAGCAAAGAATGTTCCATGGAGACTTCTGCTCATGGCCTTAGCATTTAACAACACATGGGGTCTTGCAGGATTTGATGATTACTCTGAATGAAGTTTAAGTCATTGAAAGGTTTAGAGGAGATGAGAGGGATGAATTGATTCCTATTTAATAGAATTATCTGGATTTGGGACTAAGGAGAGCTTTGCAGGAGCACAGGACCAAAAGCAGGGAGGTGAGCTGGCACTTCTTCAGACATGTTTTTTTTGGGAAAGATAACCTGTTATTCTGTTGAGATTTCTTAAGATTTCTGATGATGCTGCATTCTTCTACACTCTCACTCACCTTACCTACCTTGGTTTTTCCTCTGGTTCCTCAAGAGACAGTGGTATGCTCCATTTAAAAATAAACATTTTGAATTTGCTTAGATTTGGATTTTATAATTTCTTTGTGCATTTGGACCAGTTTCCAGTCTGGTCCAAACAGTGTGTTGAGTAATCAAATAGCCTATCTGATTACTATCTGATTGCCATCATGAGTATTGACTGAATGGGTGAAATGGAACCTTCTAGAACTCAGCCAGCCCAGAAGAAGAGCCACATAAACATGAATGATGGCCCTTTCATAGACATGCAGTTTTCACTTGCACTTACCTGCTTATACACTGGTTGGAGTATATGGGACTCCTAGCTCAGCAAAAGGAGTTGGCAGCCTCATCATTTCAGACTTTTCTAAATAGCCAAATTACTTGTGAATTATTCTTTGAATAATGTTTAACTCTTTGTATTGTTTAAATATATCTTAACCTTGAATCCCTTGGCTGGCTTCCCATCTGCTAGCCTTCATCTGTGCACTGACTAGACAAATGGTAATTGAGTTGAATTCTTGCAAAGTCTGTCCTGTCTTCCAGTCCTGGCTTTGCTTCTTGTCTTTGTTGTATCGCCATTGACCGAATTTACTTGTTTTCTGGATGGCAAGAAATATGACCTTCCTAAGAAGGCTATTGCCTTCATATTAGTTTGGTGTTCTCTAAGTTTATATAATCAACACATATTAATTCCCTTGAGCTTTGTCTTGAGAGACACCATAACAGAGTCAGCAGCCCTTTAGTATGAATAATTTCCTAGTATTCTCCTTCTTTTTCCTCTGACCAAAATCTTCCACTGTCCTCATTTAGGAAACTTTCTTGGTGGTTCAATTCCTCGTGTGTTTTGTTTTTAGTTGGAATGAAATAATGGAGTTTGGGAATGGGGTATAGGGAAGGCAGTTAGTATGAATCATTTGTCTGATTTTTTTTCTTACTACATTGTTGCGGTCATACTTCTGTTAGGTGAACCTGCTTTTTTAATGACAAGAGTGAGATGATGAAAGAAAACTTTGATTGTGTGGTAATATAGAAAAGGGGACACCAAATGATGACTTCACCAGATAGGAACTACGTGAACCTGAGCCATGAGAAGTTATGTGGGCGCTCTTTGGCCAGAGTGGGTTTCTAAACACTCTGACGGAGTAAATCTCACTGTTCTCTTTGGGTCTACATTCTTGACTAAGGCTTTAAGCTTAGGCAGCAATCATGTGTATGATTGTCAATATTTACAATGGGAAATATTGTAATATCAACCTAGCCATTTACAGTAAAATTACTTTGATCTCAGCACTATAAGATATTCTTAAAGAATCTATATACATTATTATAAAATGGCCTCACAAAATACTGTAAAGCAATGTAACCTCAAAAATATGAATCTATCACTTTCAACTTATCTAATACATAGCAATTAATTCTTCCGCGATTATTAATGCCTATTTCACAACATTTTCAATGTTTAGGAGTTTATGAAAATTACTTGGAGCCAAGAGGGTATGTGTGTGTCTGTTCTGGAATAGTCGTTTCAGTTTGATCTCTCTAATTCATTGTACCTCCACTCAGCTTCTGGTGCCAGTGATGGCCGTCTCTGTTCTGGATACTTGGAGTAGCCCCTCATTACTTTCTGGTTTCTACTCTTGCTTACCCTTTAATCTGTTTAATCAGAATAATCTTAAAACATTTGGATCAGGTACTAACACTCCCTGCTTTAAATTTTGCTGAATGGATTTCATTTACTATTTACTGGTGATATTGAAACTTGGGTTTGCAGCCCTCCTGCCCTGTATACTCCCCCATTTCCTCCCTTGTGTCGTTCTGCCGCTCCCCTCGCTCATCTGGGTGGCTCCTTGCTCCTCTTACCATGCTGGGGCTCCAGAACACACTTTCCATCCTAGGAAACAAAGAGGCCATTCCTTCTATCCTTCTGCCAGGAAGGTTTTTTTCTCTTAGCTGAGAAACTCCCCTACTTTCGGGTTCTAAATTACCTTCTTGGAGTGCCTTCACTGGCTCTGTCTCAAATAACCCACTCTGGCCACTTACATCATTCTTTGTTGCTTGTATTGTCATCAGTAACTATTTTTTATGGTTGTTTATATTGTGTCTAGACTATACCGATGCCAGATTACTCTCATAAACCACTTGCTGTGTGCCAACCAATTGTGTTTAATGTGGTTTAACTTGGTCAACTTAACACTATTAAGTAGCTGCTATATTATCCCTGGTTCACAAATGGAGAAATTGAGGCATAGAGCAGCAGTTCAAGTATCATGCTCCAAGTCTCTTAACACTGAAAGTGATAGAGCCATTGTGTGAATACAGGCAGTTCCAGTTCCAGAGCATGTCTTACCCATGGTCTCTTGTCTACATGATGTACCTACCTTGCTCATCATTGTATGTGCCCAAAGTATAGTGGGTGGAAATCAAGCATACCCGATGAACTGCTGGAGCAAGTGTGATAGATAATGGGGTGTTGGACACTGACACAGAGGGAGAGAGGAGGCAGGCACCTCCACTTCCTTTGCAAACAATGCATTATTGCTGAGAATGGAAAGTGACCAAGTCAGCTGAGTGTTTATTACTCAGATTTCTCTGATATCAACCACCATTGACATCACCAGGCATTTCACACAGAGCAAAAGTGTGCAAATGATCTATGTAGAGATGTTTCATGTACAAGTGTGTAATGAAATCAAGGCACAGGTTGTATTGCTCTGGGGCTACTCTGATTGAAGACAGAAGCATTGAGAACTACCATGAAGGTTTCTGGGCATTATCAGTAGGGGTTCTGGGAAGAGCTTCAATGACTGACAGGAACTGTGGTGAGGTCAGGTGGAGCAGGAGTTCCTGCAGGCTGCATGGATCACCATAAGCAGATTTCATCAGCACCTACACTGTTTTCAGGACCTGATATCTAACATAGAAATATGAGGACTGCTCTCAGTGGGCTTTGACTGTGACTTTGTTCTGCTATCATAGCCCAGTGCTGTGATAGGTGTTGAAGATGCCGAGCCGTGGAGAACCCCAGCCTCAGGAAGGTTAGAGTGCAGACTCGAGCAAACAAAAGTAGGAGAAGCACGAGTTGCTTTAGTCTTTCTAAGAAGGCAGCACCTATTTTAGACTGGGGATGTGAGGAGAAGAGCAGAGAGAATATTCCAGAAGTGCTTAGTTGATATGAGTCTGGATATGTGAGAAAACCTGAATAGACAAGAAGAAGGAGCACTGGTTATGCAGGGGTGGGAGAGCATGGAAATCCACAAGCTCTGTTTGTTGGCAGGAGAGTGGCATGCTGAGATGCGCTCTGGAATAGTATATGGGAGCCAGATTGTGGCTACTTGGATGGGTTTCAACTTCATCCTGGACAGTAGAGAGCCCTGGATTTTTTGTTTGTTTTTAGAGCCACTTGATTTTTTTAAGACAGAGAATTACTATTATTAGATTATGTGTTAGAAAGGCCAACATGTGGCAGCGAAATATGGGACAAATGGAGACTTCATGATGGACCATATCAATCAGTGGACCACCTCATCGAGCGAAACTGGCAGTGACTCATAACTGGAGAACTATTAACACCACTTGAGCACATATCTCAGAGCATGCCCCACATCCGGGACTTGGGGTGGGCGGGAAACCAGGTGGGGCTTCTCCCTCAGTGTCCCACTCTACCTCAGATACATGATGGAAACAATATTGACATAATAGCATTGCCCACCTCCCTATCCCCCTGAACCTTTTTTTTTTCTTTTTCTTGTTTTTCCTTCAACTATAGTTAACTATGTAAAGATTGTCAACAACAATACAATAAAATGGATAAAAAAAAAAAAAAAAGAAAGGCCAACATGAACAATGGCTTAACAGGGACTCCGATTGAAATGGGAGACTGGTAAAAAGATCGTTGCTGTAATGCAGTTGAAAAAGGATGTAGACTCTTCCATCCTTTTGCTGACCAGTGAGCTGGAAAGGGACGAGTGATTCTAGAGAATTGAGGAGATAGAATTTACAGGTCTTAGTGACTCTTGTGGAGAAGGGACGAGTGAAAAGTGATTTTAAGTTCATTACTAAATTTTTTACTTGACTGACTTTTGGGATGGGTGGTGTCATGTAATTAAATAGGAATGAAAGAGCAGAATAATTGTGTATATGTGAGTTTAGGAAAATAATTGAGTGTAAACTAGAAGGGATGCTGTCTTGAGGAAGCTTTTGTCTTTTTCCTCGTTCTCTCCCTCGTTCTTTCCCTCTCTCCCTCTTTTTGCTCTTTTTCCTTCTTCTCATATTTGGAAATTAAGACCTGAATGAAAGACATCAGAGATGGAGAAACAAGAGAGATGTTGATGATGATAGTGACAATGATGACAATAATGACAACAGAGCAAGTCTTTGATGAAGTGGGGAAGCTTGGGATCGAAGCTCAGGTTGAAGGGTTAGTTCTGTACGAGAGGAGGGATATCTCACAGAGACGGGGTAGAGGCAGGGAGGTGGAGATACATAAAGGTGAGAGGGAACTGAAAATCCATTCTTCTGGCTGTGTGCTCTCTTGTATGAAGGTGGGAGGTGGGAGACAAAGAACTTAGAGGCAGATGAAGTTAAAATTCACTGATATGAACTATGGGAATGGGACCCACAGAAGGAGGGCAAGGACCCACAAAACACTGAAAACTTTTGTTTTGTGTATGCCTCTCATACCTCCAGAAAGTGTGTTGTGATTTTTAAAAAGGATTTATTTATTTTTATTGCAAAATCAGATATACAGAGAGGACGAGAAACAGAAAGGAAGATCTTCTGTCCGATGATTCACTCCCCAAGTGACCACAATAGCTGGTGCTATGCCGAACCAAAGCCAGGAGCCAGGAACTTCCTCCAGGTCTCCCATGTGGGTGCAGTGTCCCAAGGTTTTGGGCTGTCCTCAACTGCCCTCCTAGGCCACAAGCAGGGAGCTGGATGGGAAGTGGAGCTGTCAGGATTAGAACCAGTGCCCATATGGGATCCCAGGGCGTTTAATGCGAGGACTTTATTCACTAAGCCACCACACCGGGCCCAAGTGTGTTGTGATTTTATCCAACAGTTCTGTTGTAGACATGGAAAGGAGGTCAGTGTCCTTGGTGAAGCTCATCAGCTACCGAGTATGTGTGAGAAATCCTGCTGAGTCTGATTGCAGGTCAGCCAGCCAAGGACAAGTCAAGAGAGGTGGCAGGTGTGGTGCCAATTCACAGTGCTAAAGCTTTGCTGACATAACAGAGAGCATTCTGGTTTTTTTTTTTGTTGGATATCTATAAAACTCGACAGTGGCATCATTGCCCTTTAGGGTGTCTAGATGGTAGAATTCACTGTTGACGGCTTGAAACATGAACAGATGAGTGGGTGGAAGCATGGATGATGAGGTGACATTAGCCAGGCAGGAAGAAGAGACAAAGCAGTGGAAGGTATGAAAGGTGGTATCTTCGTGGGGCCAGGAGAGTGTTTCTTGCACTATCCTCAAGATTTTGATTCTCTGATATAGAGGACCTGGTGAGAGGGTAACAGATCCAAAGGTGCAGCTTCTGAACAAGAAACTCTGAACTGGGAAGAAAGGCCAGGGGAGTCTGATTAGCTTCTCTGGATTTTATTTTGGGTTTTGACACATGGTTTAACATGTGTGAGAGTTGTTATAGAAAGTTAGAGCTAGAAAGGCACAGGAGCATTTGATGGTCAATCAGGGCTTGAGCCAATGTCCAAAGACAGTTGTGCTTAAAATTAAATTAATTTTTTGAAAGAAATTCCATCTGCTGATTTACTCCAGATGGTTGTGGTAACTAGGGCTGGGCCAGGTCAAAGCCATGAGCTGACAGCTCAACATAGATGATAGGAACCCAACAAGCACTGTACCGTTGCCTCCTGTCCCCTAAGGCGCACCTTCGCAGGAAGCTGGAACCAAACCAAGTGGTATTTTAACCACCGTGCCAAGTGCCCACCCCTTGCACTTCATTTCACAGGAGTCAATGACTTCCTTTCTGACACTTTGTCAATTATGGGCGGAATCATCTCCTTCCTTCATGACCTAACAACTCCCTTTTCTTATCCAATTTCTACTGTTTTGTCTTCCTTGAGCTATCCAAAGGTCTACTCTTTTTTTTTTTTTAAGGATCTACTTTTTGCCGGATTAAAGCCCCATATTGGTATCTGCAAAGCCTCTTTATTTCTTCCTCACTCTAACATGACTTTTTAATCTCAAACAAAAGCGTGGAAGTGGGAATTAGGTACTCTCCCCAGGGGTGTGGGTAGGCAGAGGAAGCAGGAACAGCTCCTGCTAAGGACTAAAGCCTGTAGCTGTCAGCCTTTATATCCTCCTGTGCTCCTCACCAGAGAATTGGCTGATGATGTCGTTTCTCATATAAATGCCAAGAAATTGACACTTGCATCTGACTGCCTGGTAAAATGACTTCCATCAATCACCATTCCTGCCTAATAGCATTACAATGTTAATAACAAATAGTTCTCGCCAAAGACTTGGGAATTTTAATATAGCTAAGTGTTTGCCTGTGGCCAGGGGTTCCCATCCCTCAACTCCCAGCAGAAATCTTGTTAATGCTCACAAACTAGTCTGAGTTGGAGCAATCAGGTGGAAGGAAGGCATTTGGGGGTTGAAAGCTTGGTGATCGGCTAGGTTGGAGCAGTTCTGCAGTAGGTGGCGCTCTTTCCCCTGAATCCAAGCCAGTTTCCTGTGTCGTAGTCAATGGATGTGCTGCATTTGAGACAGTGACATTCAGAAGGAAGAGATGAAATGAGGACCCGCCTTCTAATCCATCAAAGGCAGATTTCACCTCAAGTCTCATCATATGGATATTTGAGTTTCAAGCAACGATTAGGTGTGTGGGTAGATTAAAAAAAAAACCTAGGAAGCAGTTATGCACACATCTTCAAATTTCAATTTTGGCAAAATGAAGGCTCAGCTTCGTATTTCTTGAAATATATCAAACAGCTAGAGATGGAATGTCATTGTTGTCTTTTAAAATACAAAATTCTTTCTTATGTACATGAAACCTAAGATATAGCTTAGGTTTTGTAGAACTTCATACTGTCTTTCACAGGGCTGAATCAAGGAGCTTATAGTTTACTGAGCATAAGAACGGATGCATTTGACTGCACCCCTAAGATGACTTAGTATTTACAAATGATAGCCTAATACCTGGATACCTGGTTTGACTTCCTCCTTTTTTTTCCACTCAGCTATTCTTGATTTATGTCTCTAGCTTTGATATCAGACAGGGAGTCTGGGGTGAGGATGACAAAAATCCAGCAATAAGCAAATTGGCCATTTTTTCTATAATTTTTTGTAGACTTTTTGTACTGTCAAAAGATCTATCTTTATGCCGTTGCACATCATATGCATAAGAAGTGTGAGAAATTGTGTATAAGAAGTATAAGAAATTGTGGAGGAATTAGAAGATGCAATAAAGAAAACCCTCAAATCCCCCAAATTATAATATTTTCATGTCTTTGCTGTTCGCTCTCACCTGCATGTCACCCCACCCATCTGCTTAGAAAACACACACATCTGTAATGCACACAGCACGTGTCTTTGTATGGATACTTGTCAGTAAAGGCTGTCAGGGTCCTGGCAGGAAGTGGATGTCACACTATGTATTGACACTGTCTAAGGGCTGTTTATGAAGATGGGGGCAAGGTTTAGGAAGATGGATAAAGCATCATAGGGCCACAGGGTGGGGGGAGACGTGTGATTACCCCTTTATCTGAAGGTGAGTGAAGAATAACATCTCTTTCCCCTTTAATTTCCTGTAGCTTTTTTTCTTAAGATTTATTTTATTCTTATTGGAAAGTCAGACATAAAGAGAGGAGAAGAGACAGGGAGGAAGATTTTCTGTCTGGGAGTAGAGACAGAGAGGAAGATCTTCTATCCAGTGATCACTCCCCAAGTGGCTGCAGTGGCTGGAGCTGAGCTGATCCGAAGCCAGGAGCCTGGAGCCTCTTTCGGGTCTCCCACGCAGGTGGAGGGTCCCCAAGGCTTTGGGCCGTCCTCGATTGCTTTTTCAGGCCACAAGCAGGGAGCTGGTGGGAAGTGGGGCCGCTGGGATTAGAATGGGCACACATATGGGATCCTGGCATGTGTGAGGTGAAGACTTTAGCTGCTAGGCTACCACGCCAGGCTCCCCCTGCCCTCCCCCCTACCTTTTTTAATGGGAGGCACAAGGAGAAGATGGGGAGTAAGAGGCCAAGGTGTTATTGCCCAGCCTCCATCTGCTCTAGTGTCCCAGAGGTTCGCTGCATCCCTCCGCTGGAAACACAGCTACTGCTCCGGGATACCTTTTCTGAGCAACCCTTTCTCCGAGTTCTGGCAACACTGCTTGCCCTGTGTCTTTGTTCTTACTAGCTGGTCAGTCTCCTGTTCTCATTTTCTCTACATTCTGTCTTTAGATGTCAATTAATTAATTAACATTGTAAAGGCAAATCAAATTTATGGAGAAAAGGAGAGACAAAGATTTTTCATCTGCTGGTTCACTCTCCAGATGACGACAATATCTGGAGCTGAGCTGATCCAAAGCCAGGAACTTCCTCCAGGTGTACCACGCAGATGCAGGGTCCCAAGGCTTTGGGCCATCCTTTACTGCTGTGCCAGGCACATAGCAGGGAGCTGGGTGGGAAATGGAGCAGCTGGAATGTGCTCAGGGTCCCATATGGGATCCCGGCTCTTGTAAGGCAAGCATTTAGTCATTGAGGCCTCTTGCCGGACCCTGCCTTTACCTTTTAAAATTGCCTTTTTATTAAACTTTTGTCAGTGACCTGGTTTCATGTGCTGCTTTCTGCCTATCCTGATATCCGTGGCTTTTCATCAATTCTCACAAATTCTCAACCATTAGATTTTGATGATTGGCTTTACCTCATTCTCTAGTTTAGCTTCTTCTCCATCCCAGTGCTACACAATTTAACCTCTTCATCCCTCTTAACTGTCTTCTCATGTTTCCTATCTCTAATCTCTCTCTGCTGCATTTTGGATGATTTCATTCTATCTATGTTCTGATCAGTCATTTCTAATATGCTCTCTAATCTGTTCATTGAATTTTCATTTCATGTCTATTTTTCAAATCTTTTTTTTGCAGAGTGCCTTTCCTTATGATTTCAAGCCCTTTTATTTTATCATTTTAAATGTGTTTAATTATCTCTTTCAAGTTGTTTGGTGCTGATCATACAAATCTGCCTGTTGGCAATGGCTGTTGATCTTTTCTCATACTGACCCCTTTCTCAACTTCAGAGTTTTGTAATTTTGAGCTCATTTTAAACCAGAATATGTTTTATTGCTATGCATATTTGTGTACAGGAGACGTTCCTGTGTGCTTTGGGCTTTTAAAAGCTTATGTTTGCTTTTGCTGGAAGATAGAGCAAAATAAATTTCACAATTTGGGGCGCATTTACACATTAATTTATTGCCTGGAGTCTTCCCACACCCTATGGATTGTACAAATCCAGACACCATATTCATCTGGGGAATATGCTAGGGGCAGTTAATATCTTCCGGATGCTGGTTCACACTCAAAAGGACTGCAGTGGTTGGAGTGGAGCTGACTTGAAGCTAGGAACCAGAAGCCCCAACTGGGCCTGGAGCTATCATGTTTTGCTTTCTCAGACACATTAGCAGGGAGCTAGACAGACCAAAAGCATGGCTGCTAGCACTCAGTTGCATTGCTGGATGTCAGTGATGGCTTAATACCTGTGTAAATGCATTGTGTCACAACACTGGCCCTGGGCTTGTTATTTCTACTGGGAGAGAGTTTCTCTCCATAATGACTAGTTTTCTTATTCCTCCCCTGAGCTAATGAATAGAGTGTAACTAGTCCATTTCATGGAGGGGTAAGAATCCTGATTTTATGTGAGGATTTCAACTCCTTTCCTCTATCTTGTACATTATGAAACTCAAGTTTATAGTTCTACCATGATTGTTAAACCCTAACCCTGTTCACAGTCTTACTGCTTTGGTTTTATATTCTTTCTCCATTTGTTGCTATTGGAGGATTTTCTTTTTTTTTTAATAGTTCAGCTAGTTTCATTTTTATCTGGAATTCCTGTGAATTTTTATCGGTTTGATATTTATTTACCAAAGTACATGGAGTTCTACAACTTGATTTCCAACATAAACTGACATAGAAAGAGGGTCCCCTATATACAAGGGTACTTCAAAATGTTTGTGAAAAATGGTGAAAAACTTTTGAAATTCATGAGTAGCTTTTTTCATAATATACATTTTTAATTGAAAGATCATTTTATTTACTTGAATGGCATAGCAACAGAGAAAGAGGAAGGGAGGGAAAAATAGAGGCAAAGAGAGTTATATCTTGCATTTGCTGGTGCACTTCCCAAATGACCACTGAGGAAGTGAAGCCAGGAGTCAGGAGCTTCCTCTGGGCTTTCCAAATAGGCTCAGGGTCCTGAAGGCTTGGGTCATTTTTTGTTGCTTTCCCAGGTGCATTATCAGGAAGGTGGATTTGAAGTGGACCAACTGGACTCAAATTGGCTCCCTTATGACTTGCTGGCATTAAGATGGCAGCTTAACCTGTTTTGCTACAACACTGGTGTCATAATATGCATTTTCCATAACCATTTTGAAGACTCACCAATCTTTATTCTCTTTAATGACTATTTGATAGAGTGTGAAAAAGAGATGGTAAGGGCTGTTTTTAGTATCAGAATTGTTGGTTCCACTATTGTCTCCACTGCTCTCTGGTTTTGGGGGTTGGACATGTTGTTTGATCTCACCAATCTTATTTTCTTGTCTGGTTAGTAAAGATAATGATACACGTATTTTGCAGATTTCCTGAGGCTGCTGTATCCAATTGTAACAAATCCAGTGGTTTAAACCAATAGCGGTGTGTTCTTTCATGGTAGTGGAGGACCAATGTGTACAGTGAGGGTGTGGGCAGAGCCCCTCTCCCTCTGCAGTTGCAAGGGGAGTATGCTTTTGCTGACTTCCATCTTGTGCCTGTAAGGACTTTTTGGCTTGTGGCTGCATTTTTCTAATTTCTGTTACCATCTTCACTTTACCTTCTCCCTGGGTTGTGTGTTGTGTGTGCGTGTGTGCGTGCGCGCGTGTGTGTGTAGGTGACTCTCTTTCTGCCTGCTTTGGCTCCTGCACTAACTATGTCTGATGCAGGGCTCAGAACAACTGCTGCCCGTGGTTGCCACTGTATGTCTCAAGTAGACATTGACCTATGGGTCCCAGCAGCACTGATACACTGACTCGTTTGTTCAGCTTTCTAATACATTTAAAAGAGTTTCAGAATGGGTCTGGTGGCGTGGCCTAGCAGCTAAAGTCCTCGCCCTGAAAGTGACAGGATCTCATATAGTTGCCGGTTCTAATCCTGGCAGCTCCACTTCCCATCCAGCTCCCTGCTTGTGGCCTGGGAAAGCAGTCGAGGATGGCCCAAAGCCTTGGGACCCTGTACCTGTGTGGAAGACCTGGAGGAACTTCTTGGCTCCTGGCTCTTGGCTCTGGATCAGCACACACTGGCCGTTGTGCTCACTTGGGGAGTGAATCATCGGACGGAACATCTTTCTGTCTTTCCTCCTCTGTGTATATCTGACTTTGTAATCAAAATAAATAAATCTAAAAAAAGTTTCAGAATTGCTTTGCCAATGCCTGCAGAAGACACAGGTGAATTAAAACGAGTTTAGGATTTGATGGCTGCTGTCTGTGTCCTCAGTCTTGCTCGGGACTCGGGCACACCCATACTACATTCATAAATTACTTGGATTGGTTGTTCGTTTTTTCTCCTCAGGGGTTAGAATGTCCACTTGAATTACAAAGTACAATTGGTTCACTTGTTTTCTTTTGCTTCAGGTTTTAGAGTTATTCTTTCTTCTTCCTATTATTGCTGATTCCATTTTGTTTTAGAATGTTTAGAATATTAATGTGCTTCTAAAAGTCAAAACGGTGCTAAAAGCTGTGCACGGAAGAGTGTCCCCCCCACCCCCCACCCCCCTGAAGCCCTTAGATACCATTCTCGCACAGCTTGTGAACACCTGGATCCACTGTTTTTGGAATTATCTGTCTTGCTTCTTTCTTTTTGTGAAGATATGTTCCTTCTTTCTTTGCACTTTAAGGAGGTTTCTTTTCTAAAGGGTAAGAATCACATTTTCATGACCTTCAAAATGTTTCTCTGAGTGTCTCTCTCTGATGCCTTCGGTACTTTTAAGGGTGAAGATGGGTTATCAGAGCTGGCTGTGAATTTCATTGTGCATATGAATCACCTGGCACCTTATAAAAAGGCAGATGTAGGAGGTCTTTGGCGGGGTGGGAGTCTGAGTTTGTAATGTGTTTGCAGGTGATGCTGAGTCTGGTCTTGGTTCCCTCTTTGAGTAGCAGGAGCCCACAGCACCCCTGGGTGTGAGTGACCGCAGAAACAGGAGTCTCCTTCATTTGGGGGATGGGGGTGGTGGCATGCTTGAGGAGATAAAAATGCAATGCTCTTTCCTGTTTTGGTGAAGTGTAAAATGCCTTTCTCACACTTACTGTCTACCTTGTCCCCTTCTATGTGCAATTGTCTCATAAACTACTGGTTTCCTGCAAAAAGATCCAAGTCATTTGAGCAGAGGCGTCAATCACTGAACAAACTATCCACTTTGCTCTAAAAGGAGAAAGGCAGAGTGTGACCCATGCCACAGTGTGCTGTGAGAACTGTTTAAACCCAGGGACGGAGGGGGAACCTGGGTCCCTCACCTCCCAAGTTGGAGGTACTAACTAGGTAAAGTGCTGCCCATTTCTCAGCCGTGATGCTTCTGCCTTCTCACACAGGTCCTCAGCTGCACCCCAGTCAAATCTGGAGATCCTTGGGCTTCATGACAACTTACAGTTTCAAGTCTGCCCTTACTCGTCCATTCCATGCCCTTGGGAGTTGACAGCTACATTCTTTCCCTTGTTTTTTTTTTTTTTTTTTTTAAGATTTATTTATTTTTATTGGAAAATCAGATATACAGAGAGGAAGAAAGACAGAGAGGAAGATCTTCTGTCCATTGATTCGCTTCCCAAGTGATCACAATGGCCGAAGCTGAGCCAATCTGAAGCCTGGAGCCTGGAGCCTCTTCTGGATCTCCCACACAGGTGCAGGGTCCCAAGGCCTTGGGCCATCCTCTGCTGCTTTCCCAGGCCACAAGCAGGGAGCTGGATGGGAAGTGGAGCTGCCGGTATTAGAACCGGTGCACATATGGGAGCACACACGTTCAGTGTGAGGACTTTAGACGCTAGGCCACTGTGCCGGGCCTGTTCCCCTTGATTTTCTTTCCTGACCATCCTTACACAAACTCCACTATCTTTTACATAAACAATCAAACAAAACAAAAATCATGCATATCAATAAACAATAGCCCACCAAGTCCTGAAATAAATCAAATTTCAAATGACGATCTGGCTAATATGCTAATATGCAACTAGGCATTTTAAAAAGGAAGCATTTGGTTTATTTCTAGCTTCAAATTGGGAGAAAATTGGTGCACTGAACATGCCTTGAATTGTGCGTGGTCTGATATTGTTCTAGAAAGGAGTAGCAGTGCTTACTCTGGACTTGTAGCTGCTAATTCATTAAACTACTTTGGTACTTATCATCTTCCTCAACAAGCAAAAAGGTCAAATTCCAATAAGGAAGAGTCTATACCTTTTTTTTTTTTAGCTCTGGAAGCTTAAGAAGAAAACCAAATCGTCTCCTCTCACTGCATGCGGCTCTTCAGTCCCTAGTGGACAATAGACATAATCTAAAATCTATTACATGTAATTTCAACATCATTTAGCACAGCTGTCAATCTGCCAAAGCAGAGCCCACAAACCGAGCTTCCATGGAGAGTAAATCATCTCCGTCTTAACCGTGTCATCCGCTCAGCGGGCTGCAGGGCACTCACTGGAGTGCGCAGGGGAACTCGCTTTGTGTCCCTTTGTTCCCAGCTACTTAGCTTCCCATAAGAAATATATTCAATTTACAGATGCATCAGCATAAGCTCCTCCAGCAAGTGAAAATATTTACTTGGAAGAGGAAAACAAAATAATGTGTGAACCAGGGCTTTTATTTTCTGTTAGACTTTGATGTTACTGTTTTACTTGAAATCCAAAGAGAATAATCAATTGAATTTCTTTTATAAAAGTGAGGCCTGGTGCTTGCTGGATAGAAATTCAAGTTCGCTTTGTAAGTTAGTCAAGGAGAAAAACATTGCCTTTCAGGGGGAATACATGATCTATACATTGTTTTCTTGGTATCCTCTTTAAGGATTATTATTATTTTTTGTTTTTTTTGAGGATGCCATCAGAGTGGGATGCTTTATGTCTGTGTGACTGAACTGCTGATTGACAGAGTTCATGGATGGCTCTTTTGAAGTGAGAACAATCTAATCCTGGAGGCACAGAACCACCCACAGATGTCATGCAAGATCTCAGCTGTCAATATGCCACCTCGTTTTATTTCTATTTTCTTTGCTCTTGGCTTTCATCAGCCATTATTCCTCAAATAGCTGGACCAAGATGTAGTACATAGTGAACTGCTATTTTTTTTTCTGTAACTGAAATTAAGAACTGATGTTGCATATCAATTCAGTTCACTTTTAAGTAGTTATCTCATTTAAAAATACAGTCATAGAAACTTTTTATGCCCTGGAATAACTCATACCCCCTTGGACCCTCTTGAAGGTTATGTATATATTCCTTAACAAACTAACATGCTTCCCTTGCAAGTGAAGGGATATGAGGGAATGATCGGATGAGAAGCCCCTCAGGACATCTGCAGGGGCTTCATTTTGTAACAGTAGGAATAAAAGCAACAAATAACAAATCTTTGGAGTGTTCCAGGGCCAAACTGGCAGCCTCAGGATTCTAAGCACAGTGCCGGTAAAGACTGGCATCTGAAGCTCTCTCCTGGTTGCTATGATAGTGGGGGGACAG
Organism: Ochotona princeps; assembly: GCF_030435755.1. Taxonomy (NCBI): domain Eukaryota; kingdom Metazoa; phylum Chordata; class Mammalia; order Lagomorpha; family Ochotonidae; genus Ochotona; species Ochotona princeps. The sequence continues at coordinate 33,509,325 of NC_080837.1, read as the reverse complement.
CCTGTGCCAGGTTTGTGGGCACTCCTGGAGTTCAGCCCTCCTAGGCCTGTCCGGGGCACTGCAGGGATGGATGAACTAGGAGGAGCTGTTTTTTGTTTGTTTGTTTGTTTGTTTGTTTGAAAGTGTATTTGTATGAGAGTGTGTAGTTCTGACTTAAAGGGGAAGGGAGCCATGCTGTGTGAGCTGCCGCGTTGGTGGTGGAGGCTGGGGAGAGAGGGAGCCTGCACTTGGGGCGGGGCTGAAGCTGAAGGAGCTGTGTACAGTGAAGGAGTCCCTGGCATGTAGCACAGATACCCTCCTGGTATCTGGAGCATCTGGCGACTTTGGGTGCAGGAACATCATCAGTGTGATGTATACAACGGGCACGAGCAGCAGATGTGGCAGGAGAAGATTCCTTGGGAAAGGATACACAAGGAGGGCACCAAGGGAGAGGAAGAACAGTCCTTTGCCTGCAGGAGCAGATGGCTTGTTAAATGTGTGTGCTGCCCCCTGGAGGCTGGGAGGTATCACTGGGAGAAGCTTGCCAGAGGCTGGAGGCCAGAGCTCTGAGCTGGAAGGATCCAAAGCTGCCAGTGCCAGTCTGCCTGTACTGGCAGCCTGGTGGGAGGGGCTTGGGAAAAATCTGATTACATCATCCAACACTTTCTTTTTACTAACAATTTAACACTGTCCTAGGATTCCTGAGACTTTCCCCCTAGAGTGTGTAACAAAGAATAAAAATGACCATAAGGGATTATATAAGACATTTCTTGTGCCCTGGCCCAAATTCTTCAGGCCCACCCATCTTCTCTGCTTATCGCTGTGGTACTAGCTATACTTTGACCGGATCTCATCCCGGCCTCACTGTATAACCCTTGCTTTCTGTGCTGGTGCATCTCCCTCACCGTCCCTTGGGATATTTGCGGAAATGTGCTTGGTCATGCATAGTTACGTGCTTCAGAGTGTGAGAAAGGCACTCTTCTGCAGGCAACCCTTGACCAATGTGAAGGAGAGCTTGTGCTAAGTCGCCCTCAGCCCCGCTTTTTTTCTTACTTTGGGGATACAATTATGAGGTAATTTTTGTGTGGCTCTTAAGTGTTTCCAAATGAGAGGGCAACCTCCATTTCCCAAGAGGGAATACACTTAAAACACCTTTTATTGAGACCTTCCCTGCATTTCGCCTTTTTCTAAGCACCCACCCCTGCTTCTGTTCCCATTAGTCCTTTCTCAGATTCCACTTCTTAGTTCAGACTGACAGAGTCAATTATGCAAGCATAGCAGACCCACATATTTTACCAAAAATGATATATCAGGAAAAGAAGGATGAGAAGGGGGTCACCCAATTTCTTAATCAAAGTAACAATCTGAGATGGTTAAAATCTGTGAGCATTTAATACTTTTCTACTATGATGCAAGTCTGGCTTTTATTCAGGAATCCCTAAGATAGATTCCTGACATTAGCAAGCTCAGAAGCCATTTGGGGGAGACAAATGTGTATATATCTTACAGAGCACAGGTGCTGAAGAGAGGGTTAGCAATGCTGTAAGAGTGCAAAGAAGGGAACAGTTAATTTTGACTGCAAGTGGGAAGTGTCCACAAAAGAGAAGGCATTTGATCTGGACCTTGAGAGATGAAAAGGCTATTGAAGATACTGAATTGAAGAGTTGGAGAAGCTTAAGAAGAGTTTTACTGAAATGGAATTGGGGTGAGCTTTTCTGTTCTCTCTGCTCAAGGGGCAGATGCCTGCAGCCCTTAGGCTGCTTGCTTTTGTTCTCTTAAACAGTGTTTTGATTGCTGTCTCATAACCTGCTTTCTTGGAGGTTTCCTGCACTGCTTTTCCTCTTTGAATGCTTTATCATCTTCTTTTGTATAGGAGAAAGCGAGAACTACACTACATTCTGGTGGCTGTGCTGGCAGTGGAGACGTTAGCTCTGGAGGCTGGACATGGAGAAAAGCCATCGTGGTTTTGAGCTGTCTCTTTTTCTCTTTCTCCTACTAAGAAGTTGGTCCCCCTTAGTCCAGATGAGGGCTTCTAGGGCACGATTTGCAAGAATGCTAAATATGACTCCCAAGGATCAGCACCATTCTGCTTGAGGGTAGACATCACATTTACAGGCCCACATTCCCCCTCCAGGCTCCATCTGTACTGCGAATCATGACACATGGGCTTGGTGATCACTGAAGGCTGGTGAACAGGGAACACTTTTAAAAATAAATATGAATCAGAGTGCATCTACTTCTACAAATGTAGAGATATAGGGAGAATTGTACAATTTGACCCCAGAAAGAACAGGTTTGGTTGGAAAGGCCTGGGAGGGCATTGATGGGACCACATGGTTCTCACTCTAGTTTTTACTTTTTTTTTTTTTTTAAAGATTTTATTATTATTGGAAAGCCGGATATACAGAGAGGAGGAGAGACAGAGAGGAAGATCTTCCATCCGGTGTTTCACTCCCCAAGTGAGTCGCAACGGGCCGGTGCGCGCCGATCCGATGCCGGGAACCAGGAACCTCTTCCGGGTCTCCCACGCGGGTGCAGGGTCCCAAAGCTTTGGGCCATCCTCGACTGCTTTCCCAGGCCACAAGCAGGGAGCTGGATGGGAAGTGGAGCTGCCGGGATTAGAACCGGCGCCCATATGGGATCCCGGGGCTTTCAAGGCGAGAACTTTAGCCGCTAGGCCACGCCGCCGGGCCCTAGTTTTTGCTTTTAACCTGACTTGTACCCTTTCTGAAGAGCTGTATGTCTTTGTTTCACTGGCATCCAGATGGTGGATTTTTGAGCTTTAGCTTTCCAGCAAGCGAAATGGCAGTCCTACCAAATCAGACTACTGTTAACGATGAGGCCTGCTTCTACCCAATCGGTTGAATCTTGAAAGAACTGGACCGTAAGTGACAATTTAAGACAAGTAAATAAATGAACAGCTGAAGAAGTGGGCATGGGAGGAGGGCATCTGTACTGTTGCCTCCACTCCATTTCACACTGCCCCCTTTCTTTCATTTACCCATTTTTCTTTCTATCCTTAAGAAAATACACACCCTTGCTTGTTCTGGCATATACGTGCCACAGATGTTCATTTCAACAAAGAGATGACCCAAAGGCAAAACAGCGGAAAACATGGATCCTTTCAAAATAAAGTAGGTTGCTGGGTTCATCCGTAAAGGAGCCACTTATAAAGGTGTGTGTGGAGACAACCTTCAGCATAGTATTATAGCTCAGCTTGTAGCATTGGAGCTGTTCTCACCTCTCGCTCCATGTCGATGAAGGAATGGCTTTAGAACACAAAAGAACAGAGAATCATCTGGAGTCAATGAGAACATCAAAATGGTTTTTTTAATCAAAGAACACAGCCTGAGGCAATTTATTTTTGGAGGGGGTGGTTTAGGAAAGTACTGGTTTTTCTATTCCCTCCTTCTTTTATATCTCCTACACAGGAACTCTCTAATGGCCAAAATCAGCCAGAACCCAAGGGTGTGCAAGACATCCTGACACACTGTGTATAGGTCAGCCTCCAATCAGAGAGCAGCACAGACAGGGGTGAAGTGGGCATGTAGAGGAATGATTGGCAGGAACTTTTAGAGACTATTTGAAGACATCTCAGTGTCAGTGTAAGGGTGCTCATGAACATCTCCATCTATTTTGCATGACTGTCCATTCCTCCTTGAGCCAATTATGATTTTTCCTGGGTGGTATTATTCACCATTCTACCAGTGATGGAATAAAGTGAGGCATGACAGATACTCATTGAATATACTCATTAATCACAGCACCTTTTTTGTCTTGCTAAGCTAGAATTTAGTGCTGAAATCCTCTTTACACAACGGCACAGCAGCCACTCCCAATCAGTTGGTATTGTCTTGAGATGCAAAAATTTGCCATCTCTCATCTTTTTAATAGCTGCAACTGTCATCTCCCCACTTCATATACAATAGTAAAAGAAAAACAGAATATGATTGAGATAATTAGAATAAAATAGTAGATCTCATGCCTTAAAAAACAAAAAGAGGAAACAAGAAGAAAAAGACACATTTTCAGTCTTTGCGTGCTCTAGTAAGGAAATACATCCGAAATACAGATGATGGCCATATGCCTTGCTTTTAGAATGAGCCATGCAACCTGCACTGTCCCAGGAGATTTTCACGTCTGTGTCAGTCTTAGTTTCTTTTGCTTGCTATAACAAGACCATAATCTGGGCCCAGCATGGTGGCCTAGCGTTTAGCATCCTTGCCTTGAACGTGCTGGGATCCCATATGGGCACCCGTTCTAATCCTGGCAGCCCTGCTTCCCATCCAGCTCCCTGCTTGTGGCCTGGGAGGGCAGTTGAGGATGGTCCATAGCCTTGGGACCCTGCACCCACGTGGGAGACTCAGAAGAGCTCCTAGCCCCTGGCTTTGGATCAGCACAGCACCAGCCATTGCGGTCACTTGGGGAGTGAATCATCGGACAGAAGATCTTCCTCTCTGTCTCTCCTCCTCTCAGTATATCTGACTTTGCAAAAAAAAAAATCAATCTTTAAAAAAAAAAAGACCATAACCTGGTAGCTAATCAACAACAGAAATTTGTTTCTTATAGTTTTGAGGCTGAGAAGTCCAAAATCAAGATGCTGGCAGATTCGGTGGGAATGGCCATTTCTTGCACTGTAGGCAGTATCTTCTTGCTGTGTCCTCACGTGGTGGAAGGGGCGAAGTCCTTCCTGAGGCCTTTTTTTTAGAAGATCACTAAAACCACTTATGGGGGCTTCAACAACAGGGCCTAGTAAGCCCTGAAATTTCCTTCTCCTATTACCATCACCTTGTGATGGGGGTGTTACATACCATTTCCTCAGGCTTCCTGCATATAAATTTGGGGGAGCAGAAGTATTCAGTCTATTATAGCACCTCACATGAGCTGTTATCACAACGGCAGTGTCCTAGACACTGTGACAAGTGCTTTGCACAATTATTAAACTTACTCCAAACTGGTGGGTAAATGCTGGAGTTGATGTTAAAACAGATCTGATTGACAGCAGAGCACAGGATCTCAACCTGTGAGTCATGTGGCCTATCCTTCCATGGTCTACTGCTCTTCGGTTGTTTACTGCTCTCACTGTTTTCCTGGTTGCAGGATAAGTGAGGTCAACCTTCCAGACCCTTCTTTCCTTTTTCACAACTTAGTAGAAATGACTGCATTCTGGTTGTTTGGTGAGAGTAAAACACTGCTGGGTGTGTGCTTGTAACACTTGAATCTTAGATGTATACGTGTGAAGGACTGGGTAACAAGGCATCACATCACAGTTTTACTGGATCCAAGCCCTACCGAGAGATTTGGGAAAATCTCCACACTGGACAGCCCAGCAGCTGCCTGGTATCATGTCACTCCATAGGAAGGAGGCTGGCAGCAACAAAAAGTACTATCTAAAGAAAGGCAAGACCTTTTCTGCAAGACTTCGTTTAGTAGCTATCCAGTGCATGAATTCCAGATGCCAGCACTGTGCGAGGTCCTTGGATTGTTAAGATTGCTTCTTGGCAGTGTTGGGGAGGAATCTTGTGGCACAGGGTTGCTTTGAACTGCCACTTAGAATGCCCTCATTCTGTACCACAGTACTAGTTCAGGTAATTGCTTCTTTACATCTTATTGAGCTTCTTAAAATGTGCCAGGGCAGCAGCACATGATGGCCCTAGTCTTTGGGTTCCTGCCATCACAGGTAGAGGATGGGGGGACCTGAATGATGTGTCTGACATTGGCCTGGCTCAGCCATGGCTATCACGGGCATTCAGGGAGTGAGTCAAATAATGGAATCTCTCTCCCTCTCTCTCTCTCTCTCTCTCTCTCTCTCTGTGTCCTCTTTTAGTTACTCTACCTTCAAATAAATAAATAAATAAATAAATAAATAAATAAATAAATAAATAAAATGATTTCTTTATCCCTGCTGCCTTTGAGATGTTTAAAGATACCATGGTAGACTGAAATTGCATAGTGTATGGTTTCCGGTATCATTTACCATCTTTGGGAAAGATCATGTTAATTCAGGAACTCAGCACACATCCTCATTTTTGGACTGAAGTGACTGGCTTCCTCATTGTCCTCACCAGAAGCTTTTGGCTTGAGTCTCTGTGGAAGTTCTTCCAACTACTTATTAAAATGCTTGGCTGGTTACCAGTTCTATTCATTTTGTGTTATTTGGGGCAAATTATTTCCCTCTTCCTGTGCTTTAGGCCTTTAGATGACAAAAGTTTTTGTTTTGGAGTTACCAAAGACACTCATATAAATTTTTCTGGAATCAAGCTATATGGCAAATGTTCCAGCAACATCTGTTTCCTTGACGGGAAGAATGTTTAATTACTTAATTATTTTAAAGGTTGACTTACTGGGAGAGATGAAGGAGAAAGAGGGAAAGGGGGAAGAGAGAAAGAGAAAGAACGAGAGAGGGGGAAATGGGGAGAGAGAGATGAGATGGACAGGGAGAGAAAGAGAGAGAGAGATCTTTTATCTACTGGTTCATTCAAAAAATAGCTACAGTGGAGGAGGCTGGGTCAAGCTGAAGGCAGGAGCCAGGAACTCCATCTGGGTTTCCCACATAAATGGCAGGGTCCCAAGCACTTGGACCATCAACTCCTATACAGTGCTGATACTAGCATTGTAGGTGACAGCTTAACCTTTTGCACAGCAATGCCAACCTCAGGGAGAGTCTTTTATAGTTACTTCAGCAATTAATAGTTTTATTGTTTCTAGATGACCAGTTACTTTCAGTGTCTATCTGGCCTCTTGCTAATTCAGTTGTAGCGGTCACTAGCATTAACTGATGCAAAGTTACTATTAACGGAGAACCTCAGACCCTCTCAGACCTGCTCAATCAGAAGTTGCATTTTTAAAATATTTCCAGGTGACTTGCCCTTACAGTCTGAGAAGCACCAAGACTAGTACACACGAGAATTGATTCCTAGAGCAATTAAATCAGAATCACTGATGTTGGGTTCTGGATACTTAGGTGCCCAAATGAATTTCTATGTGCTGCTGGAATTAAGAATCTTTAAATAGACTTACAGACTGGAAACTGTGTGAAATGGAAGACAGAAGGTGGCCTACTAATCTATCCTGTGGGAGCACCAGGACAGAGAAGATCATCTGGGAATACTGGTTCTGCCATTTGGAGAACACAGAATGTCAGATAGGTAAAGAGAAGAGTGAGGGCACTGCAGGTGCACTGGCCCAGGGAAGGAGCTGCCCATCAGCATGGGTGGAGTGTTAGGTGGAGGGTGCTATAGATGAAGAGGAAGAAAAAGGCAGGTTTATCTGTGCCATGCTCAGGAGTTCGCATTTCATCTCAGAGACAGTGAGGTGTGGGTGGAGTTGTGACTGACAAGATTGCTCAGTGCTGAGTGATGCAGTTAGAATTGTATTTTAGGAAGATCATTCAGCAGATGTGGCAGATTGTTTGAGGGTAGAAGAAAAAGCAAAAATACCAATCTGGGAATTTTACCTTTAAAATTTCTTTTTCTTTACTTGAAAGGGAAAGGGAGGGTGAGAAGGAGGAGGGGTGGAGATCCCAATGGCTGGTTTACTCCCCACGTATGCATGGTGATCTCGCTGGACTGGAATGAAAACAGGAGTCAGGAATTCCATTCAAGACTCCCAGGGAAGAAGCAGGGACCTGGCTACATGAGCCACTATCTGATGCCTACCAGGGTGTACACTGCATAACCTAGACGTCAATGCAATTGTGGTATGAACCATTTCCAGTGGCATCCTGACTGCTATAGCAAATGCTTGTGGGGATTGTTTAAAGTAAAAAAAACCAACCAAATAAGGAAATATGGAGGGAAAGAAGGAAAGTGAGAAATACTCAACTGGTAATTAATTTTCTGAAAAATGATCATGAAGAAGGAGTTCAAAGTGATCTCAAGATTTCTGATGTGGTGGGCCTGGCGCAGTAGCCTAGTGGCTAGTGACCTTGCGTTGCAGTCGCCAGGATCCCATATGGGCACCCGTTCTAATCCCAGCAGCCCTGCTTCCCATCCAGCTGCCTGCTTGTGGCCTGGGAGGACAGTTGAGGATGGCCCAAAGCCTTGGGACATTGCACCCACGTGGGAGACCTGGAGGGGGCTCTGGACTCCTGGTTTCAGATTGGCACAGCTCCGGCTGTTATGATCATTTGGGGAGCAAATCATCAGATGGACGATCTTTTTCTCTGTCTCTCCTCCTCTCTGTATCTCTGACTTTCAAAAAAAAAAAAAAAGCTCCTTTAAAAAACTGTTTAAAAAAATTTGTGACTGGGGTTAGGGGAAGATGGTAGAGTTCACCAAGATACTTGGTTGAATATTAGCTGCCTCCAAAATTGATGTTGAAACTTGGTTGCCATTGAAACAATAGTAAAGATGGGATGCTGGAGAGACATGTAGGCTGTGAGGGCTGTGCTCTCAGTGGTGGACTACATGCCATAGAGAAGGACAAGTTTGACTCAAGTTTCACTCTTCTGCCTTCTACCATGATGCAGCAAGAAGATTCTCTCCAGATGTTATTAACTTGATGTTGAACTTTCCAAACTATAGGAATACAAGCCAATAGATTTGCGTTCATTATAAATTACCCAGTTGTAGTATTTTGTTATAACCACACAAAATGGATTAAGGCAAATATAAGATACAGAAGAAAGATTATAGGCATGGATGGGAGTAAAGAAAACAAGGGAGAGGACAGACCATGCTAAATTTAAGTTACCTGCATGATGAGCAAGCATAGATCCAGGAGAAAGCTGGAAATCAGAAGGTCAAATGAGCTGTCTTAGAAATATAGATATGAGAATTATTAGCAGATGAAGTAATCAAAGATGTGGGTTGAAATTGTAATAAAGTCAGTAAAGAATTAGGCAACTAAAGCACCTAATATGGGAAGTCAATTGTTCTGTGATTAGATACAACAGGTGTTACTTCTAGACTGAAGACATAACCAGAGAGAAAAGCATACAATCAAAAAAACCAAGAGCATCAGGGGATGGTTCACAGAGTCAGTAAGGATGAAGGGTGAAGCATCTTCTGAATATCAGATGTTGGTGAGGACAATTGCTGGCTGTTGGTGAAATTAGTTGTAGCAGGTTCATTAGTGCACCAGGGCTGAATTCTCACTAACCATTAATGGTTTATTTTCAAGCAAATCTTTTTTATTTCAGTAAATGTTGAGTGCCTATTCTCTGTTAGACACTAGGACTCTAAAGATAAATAAGCATAGGATTCCAAGGAGTTCATTAGTCCTGGTCAAGCTTTTCAAAGGCACAAATTCTTTCGATATGCTTAGGACTAGATGAGGGCAGATGAATAGATATGGCGATGTGGTATAATCAGTATGTATGTTTACTGTGTCAGTGGATCCCCTGACCTTCTGGAGTTCCCTGTGAGGTGAATGAGCAAACTGGATTCTATAAGTAAAGTACATGAATACGTTTTAGTTCACAAAATAGGCTTGAGATGCCATACAGAGACTGTTCATTGAGCTTCTAACGTATACCTGGGTAAGATAACAATTTGCCTTATGCTTCTGTTTGAGAAAATCAGTTCTAGGTTATGAACATATGCTATGGAGACGACCAGGTAGGAATAAGCTGGCTTAATATGTCTGTTAACTAGTTAGGGTTTGGGAATAGATTACCTTAAACAATCTTTGAACTATTTCACTAAGAAATATTTTAGAGAGTAAGATGGGTGTAAGGTGGTTGTTTACCAAGAATACTTGACATGGTGCAGTGTCAAATCCAAATGCAGCTGGACAAGTTTTCCTAGTCTCTACATTTCAAAATAAACTGCCTTTTAAGGAAAGAAACTCCCTTGCTCAAAGTGAAGTTGAAGTATATAGACTTTGTCAGAATCTAACAAGTGTATAAGGTATGCATACTTCTCATTCCAAGAAGCAGGTGTTGCTATAAAGATGGCAAGAGTGGTATAAACTCTCATTGAATAGCTTTTGTTGTTTGCAATAGGTTTAGATAAGAATGTTTATCCTTTGGAAATGTTTGGAGAAGATTCACATCATGTCAAAGTCACTGTAAATGTTTCAAACTGGGAAGAGTTTGAGAAACTTGGAGTTTCCTGCTGGGTCTTTTGTAATTAACTGCACAGCTCATAGTCTTCTCTGCCAGGTACAACACCACCAAACCCGAGGGCTGAAATAGCAGCACATGACTGTATCTGTATATTTGTAGTCACTCTAGGTTTCTTCGTGGAAGAAGATGAGGTTCAATGTTATATTAAAACATACGTTTGGAAGACAGTTGATAAAATGCATGCAATATTTATAAAACCCTCTTCTATGTATCTGGAGATCAAAGATGAAAATGACATTTCACTAAGAAAAAACCTAGTCCTGGAGATCTCATAAAAATGAAGCCAGTCTAGTGCAATAGATGTATATGGCATTTTGGAATCCTATGAGACAAATTGCTTCTTCTGTGGACTTTGTGTGATGAGGAGGCATTCCAAGAAATCACAGGAGGTGGTTCCAGAGTTGACCTTGAAGGACAAGCAGTCTTGGCAGGTGGCAACCATGGGAAGGACTAACAGCAAATCATTTTGTTAGTTTACCTGAGTATACTGATGTTCACTGAATGCTTTCTGTAAGCTCCTACTAATGTACTTAAAATTTAGTAGCATAGTTTAATCATTTAATCTGTCTGTTTCATTTGCCAGGCAGAGAACTCCAGGAGGTTGGATAATTGGTTACATGGTAAACATATTTGTATCACACATTCCTGCATCTATCCATCGGTCCTCAGCCAGTGCTGAGGGCAGTTCAGAGCCAGAGGAACTGAAAATTGATGATGTGCAAATAGAACCTGGTGGACTTTGCATGGAGGTTAGTCCTAAAGATTTAATACTATCTTTGGTATTTGGAGGCATAAGTTCAGTTTATTGGACTAGAAGGGACTTTGCTAGAAGGTACCTTTCAGGAACATGTGAGGAAATTAATTGATGGCCACAGAGGCAGTATCTGCAAAGTCATCAAGTTTTGTGCCTGTTTTGGGATTTCAATCAACTCTGTGCTTCTAGACTGGAATAGCCTTGATTTGTTTCTGTCATGGTTGTGTTCTACTCCAGCAGGTTGGGTGTTGCTCCTTTTTTTTTTCTTAAGGAAGCCATGTAGAATGCTAAGAATGTGTTTTCTTTTCTTTTTTTTTTAACATTTATTTTGTGTATTTGTTTCTTTTTAAGATTTATTTGTTTTTATTACAAAGTCAGATATACAGAGAGGAGGAGAGACAGAGAGGAAGATCTTCCGTCCGATGATTCACTCCTCAAGTGACTGCAATGGCTGGTGCTGTGCCGATCCAAAGCCGGGAACCAGGAACCTCTTTTGGGTCTCCCATGTGGGTGCAGGGTCCCAAAGCTTTGGGCCGTCCTCAACTGCTTTCTCAGGCCACAAGCAGGGAGCTGGATGGGAAGTGGAGCTGCTGGGATTAGAACCGGCGCCCATATGGGATCCTTGGGCTTTCAAGACGAGGACTTTAGCTGCTAGGCTACGCTGCCGGGCCCAAGAATGTGTTTTCTTTTTGTCAATCATGTGTTGATTATTCAGTGGCATGTTTTTCTCAACTCTATAGTGACTTTTTTTTCATTTTCGTTTTGTCTTTGTTTTAACTTCATATCTGTTGTTGACCTTATTTGGTGGCTTCTCACTTAAGGGAATGTATAGTGATGGAGTAATAGAGACTACCATATCCAGATGTGAAGATACAATGCAATATGCATCCCTACTTCCAAATCAAAGATGGACTTCCAATGAAAGTGTTGAACATTCTAGACAATGGGATTCTGGATTGTCTGACATTGTCTGTACTGGCAATGTTGGGGCACACTTAAACAACAGACTGTTGAAATTATAACTTGTTATGAAGAAGCACTTTGCAACAATATGGGGAAAATCAGTCAGGGGTGGGAATTTTGGGGGGAGATCCCAGACCCTACATAATCATACCATAAATTAAAAAAAAACTATAAAGAGAAAAAAGAATGTAGTATTAATGCCAAACACCACCAGAAGGACAGCTGGAGTAAAAAACCAAAGCAGCTGCCAAGGTTTAGTAAAGAACATACTGGAGAGAAGCCATAGTGGACTTAGGTTGCCTGCTTCTCAGGGCAGCTGGAAGAGCAGGGTGTGTTCTTGGGAAGGATGATGTCAGGAAGCAGTAGCAACCTGGTGACTTGTTACCTTCATGTATTTTATCAAAGAGGTTGATGGACTGATGTGGGGTTAGGAGCTGCGCTAGCAAGAGAAACTACCATCATTTGTATTAGTAAGAGAAGGGGTGCTTTGTCATTGCTGAGGTTGTAGAGTGAGTGGCCTTGACTCTGTCTTGTTCCAAGCACAGCAGTGCTATGGCCTTCCCTGAGCTCTGTTTACATTCATCGTTCATGCTCAGTTGGGAACATCACCGTCTGGCTGTTGGCAGGGCCATTTTTCATTTTCTCAATAGCTTGCTCATTTTAGAAGATTGCACAACTACAGCTGTTTTTAGACTGTAACTGAGTTGTCTAGAATTCTGTCTGGGAGCTTTAGAGACCACTGGAAATACCATGGGCAGCCAGGTGGGCAAGGTGCCTGGCCCTCTGGCATCTCTTCAATAGAGCAGTTATGCTTTTCCAGTTCTGCATTTTGAGGTTGTGGATTAAAGTGCACTTCAGATGAAGATTGTTTTTTCTTCTTCTCCCACTTCCTCTTCTTTCTCTACTACAAAAGAGTTGAAAATAGATACATTTTTGGTCTTTGTGTTGATTCATGGTACAGAGGAATTAAACAATTTGTCTCAAATTTGTATAGCTAATTGGAGTTACTAGCTAACATTTGAATTTCAGCTCTGCCACCAATTTCAGAATTCTTATATTTTTCCCCCACTGTGCAGGATTCCAGCAAATCATGTTCAAAGGGTGACCAGGACAGAGACACTTGAATAAAAGACTCCCAAATCCTCATAAAAAGATTTGACACTAAAAAATAAGGCTCATATGAGTTTGGCTGATCTTTAGGAGGACAAGAATGAGAGAAAGTTAGTAGTGGAACCCATTTTTGCCATCCAGCAGCTGAGGTCTGGGGAATTAGGACTTGATATTATCCTGTGGTTGATCACCTGTGTTGTAGATGCCATTCAACACAAGAAAAACTAGGTCCTTATTTATCATGCAATAAGTTTGGAAATAAGTATGAATTGATGGTTATTTATTAATTTTATGAGTCATCCTTGAACATTTTTATCATTAGCTATTTGGTTACTAGATGTTTAGTTTCTAGTTTGTATCTACTGTGGCAATATGGCTATTGGAGTTCTTGCGTTTTCCTTTATTGGCATTCTTAGCACAATGTGACCCTGTGTGCATCTGTCTTGATGGTTGGGATCCTTAAGCTTTATCATATTTTTCTCTTGGTAATAATCACTATTAAGATTAGCAGTTAATTCCATATATAACTTGCCTTAATTTGGACTTCTTCTGAGTTGATAAGCCGTGCTAGTATCTACAGTAATGAGGGTGAACGATTTTGCTTAATCAGGGAATTTTTTAGTTGCTGTTACCTCCGTATAACAACTTCTGTTCCTTTAGGCATGAACGTATGGATCTTTGAATGATTAAAAACACTTGGAAGGATGATAGACAAGCTTACAAAACTAATTTCAATCTAAAAACCAATTTATAATTACACCAGAGAGGGAGCTCTTGCTCTTAGAATTTATCCTTTGGTTTTCTGATAGACCAAATTCACTAGACAGAAGTAATACATATGTATTAATTAGACTACAGATGAGACTGTTGCTCAGAGCAAGGAGAATGTGGCAAGAGTAAACTGTTTCCCAGTGAGGTGGCCTGAGAGCCACTATGTGAACTAGAGATTCAGTCTGCGTCAAACTACAGCCAAGTGCTGTAAATGGGCAAGTCTATTTTTCTGCCTGTTTTGTATATTCCTTGAGACAAGAATAGTTTGGAAATGTCTATATCATTAAAAAAAATCAAAGAAGTTCATTTCATGATATAAAATTCAAATTCCAAAATCTATAGACTATATTATTAGAACACTTATACATGTCTGTTGTTTACGATAGTTTTGTTCTACAACAGTAAAGCATAGTGATTGAAAAATAAGTCTTATTACCGGGAAAGGCTAAAACATTATCTGGGCCATTGTAGGAAAATATTTGTCAATCTTTTGTATATGTGAAAATGTTGTGCAAGAAAAATGTTTATCTTGGCAGAACAAATTGATGAACTTCCCCAGCCAAGCATCAACAGCAAATATGGGCAAATGGAGTCTCTTAGGTGGACTAGTCCGCCAATGGACCCTGGAAGGATTTCTTCATCCTTGGAGTAGTGAGACCGACAGCATTTCAGAATGATTGAAACCACTTGAGCAGAATCCTTGGAGCATGCTGCACACTGGGGACCCTGTGATGATGTCAGGTAGCCATTCCCCATGCCTGGTACTGAGGTGATTGGAAGGCTGGATGTGCCTTCTACCCTTATATACCCCTTCCCCCAAATATGGGAAGACAAAAAAGAAAACATATAAACAATGGTCTCACCGACTTTCTCCTAGCCCTCGATTCTTCCCACCCCAAACAACTATGTAAATATCATAAAAAATAAACTAAAAATTAACACATAAATGTTATTAGCAAAAAAGCAAAATGTTTATCTTTATGCTTAATAACCTCATTGAATTATAACTACCTGCTAATGAACACTTATTTATTCTTATGTTGTTAGGTGTAATACTTTTTGGATTAACATTTTGTCATACAGGCTGATACATAGTAGCCTTTTAAATTCTAAACATATAGATTAAAATTTTGCTTTTTGTTTGCTTTAGAGGTATGTTTTCCAAGGTTGAATTTGATCTTTGCTAATTTTAATAAGAAATGTCATATATTCCATATCCCAGTTATTCAGTTTTTCCTGTTGGGTATTATTCACATGGCTAGTTTTATGGGTGCTAACTTAGCTCACAGTCCTGGGAGGTGAGTGTGCTTAGTTCTAAAGATACTGGTGTTCACGTAAGCAATGCATCGAGGAAATACTGAATACAAGATCCTGAAGCTCTAAGAATCAGGGAAAGGAAATAGAATTTCCCAACTGGGTCATCATCATAATTGGTTGCTAAGTACAGATCGGAAAAACACAGCTATTTGAAATTTCAAGAAGCTATGTTGCAGTTCACATCACAGTAAGAATAGAAACTGGAGAAAAAGTTTTTGCACTGCCCAGGCCACTGAAAAATTGAATGAATTAATCTTTGATTCAGGGTGGGCACACAGGAAAAAATCTGAGTGAGGTTAATCGGTACGTGCTATTTGTTACAAATAATCAAAAGCTCACAAAAAGACCACTACATTTTCAAATGAGAGCTTCTCCCCAGGGATGGGAAGTTCATTTTGCATTGATAGACTCTTTCCACCTGTCCTTCCTAGTCATGCTGATTAACCACTGTGGAATATGATCTGTTACAGTGATGGGAAGAGAGAATCAATTCTCCTCAAAGTATGCTAGGATGCTCAATAAACCTATTGATGTTGACAAAGAGAAGGGAACAGAGACTGTGACATTGGAAGACCAGCTCAAAAGAGTAAAGTTTTCTCAAGATTACATAATTTACATTCCCCTATACATAGTACAATTTGTATATCCTTCTGATTTCACCCTCTCGTGTTACCTCTGAAAGTTCCATCAAAAGAGTCTTCTATCCAGGAAGCCTGATGGTGATTGTACTGACCTCAATTTCATGCGTACCACCTTCTTAGGTCTACCCCAACCTGTCGGTTTTGAACGTTTGGTCAGTCAAGCGAATATAGCATCCTGTGTGTCATCAACTTCCTCATAGGTAGGCACTATATTTTCAGGGCAGTTGATGAGGGAATTTGTTAGCATTCGCTTCTCCGCTTAGAGGGAACGCAGGCTTTCATGCTGTCCGGTTCACCTTCACAGAAGAGTGGATTCAATCAAGAAATTCGTGGGAATCCTTGCTGCATTCCTTTCTAGTGAAATATGCTAATCACAGAAATGATGACATTGTGACCTATTTTCGAAGTTTAGTCTGTTTTATCATCTCCTGGCCAGTTATAATGATTTTTCTCATTAGTAGAAATTTCTAAGAAAAAGAAACTTATAAAAAACCTAATCATAGAAATAGACGATTATATAGGTCAGTATTTATTAAATCGCAGAGCAAGGAAGGGATAGACAAATGCAAAGGGAAATATCATTTAAAATCTAACTTCAAATAAAAAACAATAAAAAATATAACTTCATCTACAACAGTTTTTCAACTATCCTCATTTTGGGCCGAATGTTATGGGGATCTGGGCACTGTAGTAGAATGCTTTGGAGCACTTCTGTCCTTCACCATTGCAATAGCAACTTTTTCTCCTGCCCAATCAAAAGTGTTTTCAGATGTTGCTAGGGGACAAAAATCACTCAATACTGCCTGGGAACCAGAATTCCAGACTTACTGTTTTGGATTCAAGGGGTTAAAAAAAATCTCTTAAGTTTCAGGCTTGACTCATATACATAGCTGAGGCATATTCTTGGAAACAGAATACTTGGAGGCTTTAAAGGAGATGAAAGGGCTGGTTCTGTTCTCTCACTCTGCTTGTCTGGCTTCTCTCAAGGCAGCATTATCTGTATTCTAGCAAGTCTTTTGTGCTCTCCCTGCTTGCTGGCTTTTTCTGTTTCTTCTAATCCTTCCTCCATTTGCCTGCACATTCCTTTGATCATCAAGCCTTCCTCTTGGAAGCTATTCCTTTCAGATCCTGCCCTATTACTACCTGTGCGATAGAAATGCAGATCCATTCGTAAACACACTTCTGTGAGTCATGCTGCATTGTATGTACAGTCTGCAGGGCAGCTTATGTTGAAGCTGTTGTTGGGTGAAGGGCACAGTTTTTGCTATGATTTGGATACACTTTCAGTGTGTGTCCCCCAAAGGTCCATGTGTTGGAGGCATAGTCCTTGGTGTGGCAGTTTGGGGAGGTGATGCAGACATTTAAGAGTTTGGATTTACTAGGAAGTCCTTGGCTCAGTGGGAAGTACCATAGGACACTTAAAGAATGGCCATCTCTTGGAGTGGGTTCTCATGAGAGGTGGTTCTCACAATATGCTTGAGCCACAACTCGGTCTCCAGTTTCCTAGCTGACCATGTGGTCTCTTGCCCCTGCATGTGCCTTTGTCATTGCACACCCTCCGCTATGAGGCCTCCCCCAGGTTGGGCAGATGACAGGGTCATTCCACTGAACCCCGCAAACTGTGAGCTAAACAGACCTTTCTTCACGGATTCACCTAGCTTCAATTGTTTTGTTATATTGATGAGAAACTAAAACAATGCTGATCCAACAGTTGTGATTGGGAAAGAAGGATGTGCAAGATCAACTACCAGGCAGCAGAAGCTGTGGACAGGAAATTATATCTCTAAACTAAAGAAACATGTAAAAAAACCCCAATTTTCAAAGAAATATTCCCATAAGCATAACTAATCTGTATGAAGTAGGTTGGGTTGAAAATTCAGTATATCACATGGATTTAATATAAAAGGAAATTATACAGATTAGCATATGAAATAGTGAGAGCTCCAAGTAGGCATATGCCAAGGTTGGAACAGGCAAAGTCACAGAATTTTTGTACCCATGGGGTTGGGTGCTCCATTGTCATGACCCTTGGAAGTGAACCCTATAAATTCAAGATGTGCATATGGTAAAGATTGAACAAAAGGGTATGCAATGAAAAGCAGGTTTCCTTCTTACACCACATGTTGTCCAGTTTTGTTACTTTGATGGAACCATGTTATCAACTTTTTGTGTTTACTTGTTGAAGAGAAGCAGATGTAAGCAGTGCCTAGTATTGAAAAAAGAAGTGTTGAGCACTATACTTACTATTTATAAGCTTGATTTTAAAATACAAAAATGTTACTAAAATTTTTCTATACTAGGATGTGTATATGTCACATTAAAATATTGATAATCCTGGAATAAGTGGAAGCATTTGCTTTAGTGGTTAAGATGTCACTTGGTGGTGCTTGCATCCCATAATGGAGTGCCTGATCCAAGTCTTGGCTCCTCTTCCTCTGATCCAGGTTCCTGCTATTGTGCACCCTGATAATGAGGCAGTAGATGATGACTTAAGTGCTTGGGTTACTGCCATCTGTGTAGGAGACCTGTATTGAGTTCCCAGCTCTGGACTTTTGCCTAGCCCTGCACCAGCTGTTACGTGCATTAAAGAAATGAACCACTGGATAGAAGATAAGTTCCCTCTCTTTTCTAAATTAAAAGAGATAAGTAAAAATATTAACCATGCCTTAAAAAATCACAGATGAATGAAAGGAAAGATGCTGTCTCATTGATGTAAGTGGTTGCCACATTTTGATGCACTGGCTTACAGAACACCTGCCTACTTTCTGTTATTGAGATCATCACTGTGTTTCTGCCCCTTGCAGGTAGTCAAAGTTCAGTGAGTAGGCACATTGGTGAGGGACATGAATGAGCTGAGCTCTGCCAGGCAGAATGGGACAATCCAAGACATGAAATGTGAGAAATAAGAGGACTACCAAGAGCCCTCATTGATTTAAAGAGCAATTCATTTTCCCCCTGAAATCTTGGGTTAGGTCTATTGCAGACTGCAGAGTGTAACATCCCAGAGTCTGAATTACAACAAACTTCCTTATTGGAACACATCATCTAGTGCAAGTATTGAGTAGAAACTCAGATGCCCTTGGATAGCAATTTTACTCTCAAGTATTCTACTTTGGACTTGTCTGTACAATACGCACATGATTTTTCATACACTTTCAGGTAAAGTTAAAATACTTTCCTCAAGTGTGTCTAAATGGCTGTGGAGTCGAGCCTCCATTCCCACTACTCTAATTTCTTCTCTGGACACTGCCTTTCATACAGGAGTTATTCAAACTCGGAGCCTAGGAGACCCACATAACAAAATCTGGTGATGTTTCTTTTAATATCTGTGGTAGAACTTGGGCATTTATTTTTTCAATTACATTTAGGGGGGAGAAAGAAAATTACAAGACCAGAGAGATGAAAGACATTCCCCACAAGGCACTTTTATTTATTTATTCAGGCTTTTCTCATCTCCTTTCTGGGTTTGGATTTCTCTCCTTATTGCTACTTCAGCTGAGAAAGTAATTATAGACAACACCAAAGAGCATATAAACACTTCCAAAGCCAATTTCTGTTATAAATGAGCCTTTAGGAGGCAAAGAGATCCGCATCAGTTTAAAAAATCTCTGAACCTGGCTGGGATGTCAGGACTAAAAATTTGATCCATAAAAATGTCCTAAATAGCTCCACCGAAATTGTAACCATATGTTTACAACCTTAAAATGCATATCTGAATAAAGATAAACCTGGCATCCAATATCCATGCTGTTGATGAAAATAAAGCATTTTCTCATGAATGTCATTTTCTCAAATGAGGAAGCAAGTTAGATATAGTGAGGTCTCAATGTTTCATTTTAGTAAATTGTCTTGAGGTAGCATTGGGATTTTACAATTTGCTTGCACCTGTTTCTGCACTAGTTTTCCCTGGGCAGACTGTCTCAATGGCTGCTGATATTAGGCAGATCTTGACTCTTTGAGCTTGACATTGGTTCTTCTGATGACAAGGAGATAAATATTTTAGGTCATTTAAAGTCAGGGAGTAGCCAAAAGGTTTTATTCAGTCTCTGTTTCCCATTAAATAACATGTCACATTATTTTCAGATATTATCTGCTCTTACAGAGACTGTTTCACACAACTAGCCTCTTTGACTTCAGAATACGTCTCCAGCACCTCTGGGATTTTGAGCTGGCTTGGATGTTGGCATCAACAGTGCTGGTTTTTTTTTTTCTATTTTGGACAAATAAATGCTATTGGGAATGGTTGCTACCTATTCTAGCACAAGGTGGAGGGACTCTGATTCCATTTGTTGTCATCATTAAACCCATCATATATTTAATCCTAACTTTCCTTTGTCTTATGTGGGGTATTAAGGAGTACGTTTTCTTATTTTTTCTGTTTTCTATTATTTTCTGTTATTTCTTCAGATTCATTCCTAGTCATCAGGTACAATCATACTAGCGGAATACATCCAGCAAGAATTTACAGGATTTACTGTTTTCTTCTCTTGGAACTAATAGATGTCCTACACACTGTTCCATTTTTTGTAACTCTATATAATTGAGTCGAGATAAACAGCGACCTTGTCATTGGTCCACTTGAGAACAGGGGTCCTATCTGCTCCTATGGGAAGGTAATTTCCCAAGATTCTCCTCATACACATAGGAAGCATGAAAATCTTCAGAGGTGAATTGAGTGAAGTACACAATAGGCATTTACAATCTGATACATAGGGACATTTTTTAAGATTTTTTTTTATTGGAAAGCCATATATGTGGAGAGAAGGAGAGACAGAAAGATCTTCCATCTATTGGCTTACTCCCCAAGTGTCTGCAATGGTAGGAGTTGAGTTGATCCAAAGCCAAGAGCCAGGAGCATCTTTTGGGTCTCATATGTTGGTGCAGGATTCAAAGGCTTTGGACATTTTCAACTATTATTTTACTGCTGTTACTAGTGTTTCCCGAAGACCTAACCCAGTTGTGGTTTAGGTGCTCACACACTTGTTATGGTTTAAGTCAGTGACATTGCAATCTTAGAGACTGAGATCACTGAGTCATAGAGAGTTAGGGGCAGTAAGTGTCAAGTTGTACAAGAGAGAACCACTAAACTTCTCTGGAGCAAATAAGTGGTGTGATAGATGGAACTATCTAGAAACAGATAGATGGAACTATCTAGAATCAATCATATGTAGAAGATGGCAGGCTCATTGGCCCTGACTTCCTTGGGCTGTGGTATTAATTCACTCAGTGAGGTTTAGTGGCCCTACCTGTGTTTCCGCCTCCAAGTGAGGAGCTCCTGTTTCTGGCTTCAGCCTAGGAACTGAATGTGCTTCCCTTTAGCCCTTCCTCTCCAGTCAAGTATTAACAAAAACAACACATACCCTAGTAGGCTTTCAGAATATGACAAAACCTGCTCCACTGTGGCCATGAGAACCTAATAAATCAGTGAAACAAACAAGACAGATATGCGTCATGGTGTATGAAAAACAAGGTATGCTTAGACACAAGTGTGCATTATGGAGGCACAGAACCAAAGTGTAGAAGCATGGAGGTTATGAGTATTAATCTGAGTGTGGAACTTAGCCTTGGCTTTATGCTTATCTGACACCTCCATATGTCTTAAGAGAATTTTCATTCAGGTTTGAAGTTCTGGAATACTGCTTCTCCTCATTTCAGCTGACACATACCAGAGATTCTTCAGCTAGTCTGGGAGAAGAACCTTTCTGAACAATAGCTTCTGAATCTGTAATGAGGTGTTTTTGCCCCCTTCTCTCACCATTCTTTGTGTTATTGCTTGGCTGGCATGGAGAGAAGAAAGGTACTTTGATATTTCCTAGGTATTTTGCTTGCTTATCTATCCAGACAAGTATATATCTGCTTGACTACATGGTCCACTGATGTTGCATTTCAATATTATTCCATTGGATCTGGTGCTCCGTGAGAAGAGGAAATAGGCATAAGGTTGGCATTTTTGCAGGAACAGCTGAAACCATCTGGAAAACTTTTCATTCCTGTGTTCAAACAGTATAGTCTAAACCTCCGTCTGCACATGCTCACAGATAGCAGTATGAGCAACCCTGCGGGGACTTCTCTGGGACAACACTATGTTACTGATCTGATTACAAGGAATTTTTGACAGAGAGTAATCAGGACCAGAGATGCTGTCCCTAGCAACCACCCTTGTAGTGATCAGTCTTCCTGATGCAAATCCCAGCTTGTTCTGCAAGTCAGTGAGCCAAACCATGTGGAAACAGAACATTTATTTTGGAGAAGTACAGGTTTATAGTAGCCAGTAATGCTTCCAGTTTAATTTCTACCACAGCGACATTTTAAACAAGGGTGCTTTGGATGCTAGCTCCTGCAAAGAAGTTCTTCAGCCTAGGTCTTCAAATGGCATAAAAAGAAACAGTGAGCTAGTAACAGATCCAGCACTCTCTCTTCTAGGAAAGAGAGAAGATATTTTATCTAGCATATGAGTTTATCTTTGACCTAGGGATGCCATTGGTTCTTGGACTCATTGGGAAGATTCCCTAAAACATAGGAAACTTATATTCTTGCTTGATAGAATAGAAATATTTGATACCTCTTTCATTTGTTTGCGTGTCCATCAACCCATCCATATGTATGTCCACCTGTTCTGTTCTAGTTAGTTGTTAACTTTAAAAATCCTTGTTTTTCTGGAGAGCCTTCTGTTCTTCCATCCAGCCATCTACCCATACACTTACTAAACTATCCATGCATCCACCCATCAACCCATCCATCCATCTACCCATCTACTCATACAGCTCTGAAAGCCATCTACCTATTCACACATTCATTGTAATCACACTATCCATATTGTTGTATAACTTGCTTTTTCAACACAGTAATGCTCCTTAGCATCTTTCTGCGTCACTACTATGCTTTACCTTTTTGTTGGCTTTATAAAGGACGATCTGGATAATTGGATTTAGCTGAGTCGTTGCCTCTGATTTTTAAATTAGTTCCTAGGTACTTTATGAATATGAAACCTTTATTTTTGAAGTCCTATTATTTGTCTTCATCTTTTTAAAGGAAAAATAAATGTATCTAGGCTAGTTACTCTAATTAGTTTTAGCTAAGAAGTTCCTGGACATTCAGTGCCAAAAGGGAGTAAGCTTCTATGTATGTTGATGCTGGAATAGAACAGCATAAAAGTGTTGCTTATGTGGCAGTGCTACATAAACTTCTTTGTGATCTTTAAAACTTGCAGCTTATGTTTTTGTCCTAAGCAGCAGAGGGTAAACCTCCAAAGAGTTAGAGTCTTCTGTGCTGTAGTGGGAAACCCCAGAGACCAGCCTTGGTGACTTTTTACTTTGTCTAGAGGAGTTGTTTTAATGATTACTGTGACATATTTAAAATGCGCATATATTTTGCCTTTAGAGAAGTAATGTGAGGATGGCGTTTGGCCTAGCAGTTGTGCTGGTTAGGACTTTCATGCTGTATTGGAGTGTCTGGATTGAGTCCTGGTTCTGGTCCTGTCTACGATTTCCTGCAATGTTTCCATAGGAAGGCAGTGGTGATATCTTAGTAATTTGGTTCCTGATACCATTGTTGGAGATCTGGGTTGAGTTCTCAGCTTCCAGCTTTGGTCTATCCCAACCCTAGTTTTTACAGGATTTTGGAAAATGGATGCGAGTTTTCTCCTTGTTTCTGGATCTGTCTTTCCTGCTCCCTTACTCAATTCTATTCTTTTTCACTCCCATCTGTTCACCTTCCAAATAAAAATAAGTAATATGAATGTTTGCAAAACATAAATAAATGTAGTAGATAAATCCTTTTGTTTGGAAAATTGCAATTATATTGCATATGAAATTACTTTAAAAATAAAGTTGATTATAATAAAAACTCATAGGGTAATACAATAACAAATAAGTTTCTTTTCCATATTGTACTTTCAGGCATCCTGTGACCAACCTCTTTCAAAATTTTGTGTATGCATATTTATGTATATAGCTTTATTGCCTATTTTCTTAGTTTCAGCCACCAGAAAAGATCAAGCTCTCCATATTTTCCCATTTCTGCAGTCTTAGATGGCAGTGTCAATGGATTCATGTTATTCCCTTGTGCAGATGATGATAGTTTTCTTTTACTTTTGACTGGTAGGAATTAAGGTGTTTTAAATGTTTATGATCACATACCCTTAAACATATAAGTGAAAGTGGTCTACTATATATTGTATGAATGAATAGATAAAAGAAACTCCAAGCCTCCAAACATAAAGTAATATCAACTCAGAGGAAATACTGGTTCCTCTGAGTTGACCAGTATGCGTTGTATTCTGGTATTGAAATGTCATACTAGACTCTGAAGATATGTACAATTTTTATTAATAAAATATTTTTAAAAGACCCTAATGTCTTTGTAAATCTGAGTTTTCTAAGGACTTTGGAGTTGGGAATGAAGCCACAGAAAGTTATGCTTTGCATTTTTGTGCTTTCACTATGATGATTTTAACTTGAAATGGAAACAGCTTATGGATATATCATTCTAATGATTTGTGGTCATTGAATGAAGTCCAGAATTGGCAACCTGCCATTTCTTCCATGTTGAAAGGAAAACCCTTGTCCTTTCTTATTAAAACTCTAAAAATCATCCATTGTATAAATTTACGAGGGAGCCAGGCTATCTTCTCTATTTTGAAATTCAACCTTTGAAAGTGTGGCCATAATGGAAAATTACAGCAACAATTTAAAAGTTTCAGTTGCTATTATTATCCCCAAAAGTATTATCAGACAGTTCAGTAAAGCTGTTTAGAAGTGACAATCAACATTGAACCTTGGTCTCCATTTTTATTTGAACTCAGGTGACATTATAAATTCAGAAATTAAATAATATCACTAATACAGAAGTCTTGGAGGTAGTGCATGTATGCTGGTTATCATTCTTAAAATAATACCCAGACACCAAGCATTTTCAGAAATAGCCCTGTTATACCAAGTACATCTGCAAATCATCTTTTATGGACATGTTTCATTTATGCTTGCATTTTTGACAGTATGCTAAGATATAGGGCATAAGAAGACATTCACATACTTTCTGAACTTCTTGGCAACCAGAGAGGATTTAATCCAGGTATCTTTAGAGTGCTTGTATATCTTGTGCTTTATTATAAAAGGAAGTGGTTTTATGACTCAGTAACTTTATTTCTGCAAGAGATATAACATTGTAATTTAAATAAATCTTTCCACTTATACTTTGACCTTACTTTGGGCACAAATCGAATTGAGATCTTCTACCTGATTCCATTTGAGGCTGTAGTTGGAACCTCAGTTCTAGTTTTCCATCACTTAAACTTGCACATTGTGTAGTTAGAAGTGCATTCATGGACAAAGGAGCTAACCGCACGGCTGGTATCCTCTAAGATGCATTTACTGTTCAGGATGAGATTTAAAATGCTGATATCTTAGCACGTGGCTATCTAGCTAAGAGAGAGAACTGCACAGAGCACTAATCTGTTTGGTGGTGAGATATCTGTTTGCATTTATCTGTTTGGTGGTGAGATATTACTATAAGTTTACAAAGGTTAGAAGAAGTGTATAGTTGATTGACATGATTCAGTATTGAAGAGGCTATTGATTTGATTCTGTTTTTTTCTGAGTAAGATGAGGTCTTGATGACAAAGAGCTGCGTGCTGTACTGACATGGCCAGTCATTGGCTTTGGATAAGGAAGTTAGGGCATTCACATTTATTATTGGTCATGTAAAGCCTTGATTTTTTGGCAGTGGGTGAATGGTTTATTACTTTTTCATGAAAATCAAGACAGAAGTCTAGCATGGGGATTTTTGATGTTATTTTTGGCATAATGGGGCAATGAGAAACTTAATGATTTATGATTTGTCGCAACAACCAAACATTTGAAACAAAGACTGTTGTGGGAAACTCTACCACGAATAAAGTATGCTGGGTTAACTGGGGTCACAGTAATCCTGCAGAGGAGGATGCTGAAAAGAAGGAAGGAGCCTTTCAAAGTCTGCAAGTGTGTCTGGCAAGCACAGGCTTGGGCAGAGAAGCAATCATTTCTGAAATAGTTGTGCATAGATACAGCCCAGTGATGTCCCTGAGGAGGACATTCATGAGCTGGTTCTGTTCCTGTGTGGGCAAAATGTCCATTACTCCAGCTGTGATGGCAAGTGTTTGCTCCTAATTGACCTGATCTTTGAAAGAACACACATGATTTTCCCCGGCTAAGCAAGTTAGAAATGTACTCTTACCATCATCTGAGAAAATCAAAACAAACCAAAGCTGGAGAAACTGGGGTGATCCTTTGAAACAGCTTTCTTGTCATTAGTTCAGCATTCACTGGCTCATTTAGAAACTAGCAAAATTTTGCGCTACTCAAGCCTGCCCTCAGCCCCATCAGATTGCTGCTGGATTTCTTTCCTACTCTGTTTGCTTTCTGATGTCACCCAAGGAGGCCACTTACTGTAGAGAAGAACCAAAATGACCCTCTGTACTGAACATTTAAAACTATCCCCAGAGTTGTCACTAGCCTCCTCCCAGGCTTACGGCATTGGCAGAATCCAGGAGACAATCTCCATTTCTGTTTTGATCTTCCCTCTTCCACTTTCTAACTTGCTTGCTTCTGGAACAACAACTCCAGAAATCCTTCATGTCCTGTAGTGCAATGTGATCCAAGATTCTTCTTGCCTTTCCTACTGATGGTCTAGCTAGCAGTTGGCAGTGTTTTCCCTCAGGTTTGTCCCAGCAGTTCAGGGAGCCTGTACATAGCTTATATTCTATCACTGAGTCCTGGGGGCAGTTAGGCTGCTGCTGACTGTGGCTGACCCCGCCCCCGGCCCCACGATCTCAAGAATTATTGAAGAATTTTCCATGTCTTCTGCTTGACCTTTCAGTATCCCAGCTGGGCAACTGACATCAACCTCCTCTCGGGTTTCTTTCCGTGGAGGAATTGAGAGCTGACCTCAAAATTTATGATTGATCTCCTTGGGATTCTGACTGAAAGAATTTATTACCTTAGGGTGGTGGATATTGATTCAAATAGTATTTATTTTTCGTTTCTCTTGCTGAGAAGACAACAGACCCTTGGCTCTCACCAAGGGGGCATGATTGTGGCCAATAAATGTAGTCTTCTGTTCAGGCGTGTAATTTGGTGATATGAGCTCTGATTCTACTTTAAATGCTTACGATTTATGGGCAATGTTCAACCCTCTAGTAAGGAAACATTCCATTTTTTTCTTGATGAAATAATGAGAGATCTGAAAAACTCCTGCGGAAATATGTTTTAGGTAAAAGCTGTGTCAATATTAGAGTTTTTGGATGCCAAAATAAGCCTGTTTTTTAATTCTATTTTTCCATACCTTTAAAAAAATATATCTCCCAGTTCTCTTTCATGATACAGCAGTCTTCCCTCTGCCTACATCCTTGCTTTCATTTTCTTGAACTTCTCTTGGAGGTAATAGCACACGGTCTCAGACTAACTTACAAAAATTGTCAGTTAATCTTCAGTTTTTAGAGGCATTATGAGAACATGCAAAACTTGCTTTGGTGAAACTTGGTTCAGCCTGGCCCCGCATCACACACACTTATGAAGCCCTTTCTGGCTCCTCTTAAATCATTACTCATCTCTTTTAGGCTCATCCAATCAGATATGTCCTCAATGCCTAGTAAATGCCTCTATTATTTTATAGGATCCAGTGAAATTGTACATATTTCTGTAATTTAATATAATTTGAGGGCAGGATTTCTACAGAGGAAAAAAAAAACACTGGGTAAAGAAATTGGCAAAGCAGACTAAAAGATGTCTATTCGCGTGTGGAGAACAGGAAGAATAAATTGGAAAAAATGTGTGGAAAAAGAGAGGTATCTTCCAATAATTGGTTTATTTCTAAAATGACTGACGAGCAAGGACTGGGCCAGTTCAAATTCAGGAGTCAGGTATTCCATCTGAGTCTCTAAGATGTGTGACGAAATACTGTGTACCTGAGTCATTATCTTCCTCCCAGTGTGTTCATTAGCAGGGAGCTGGACCAGACCTCAAGGTGGGACTCTATCCCAGGCACCACAATGGTGGAGGCGGGTATCCTAAGCATTGGTCTAACTCACTGCACCACCATACCTGCAGCTTACCACAATTTAGAGTTGTTTTCTCTTAGATCATCGTTAGTGGTATGAAATGACCCAGTGGTACCGTGACTCAGCTGTTTATTGCCATGTAACTTCGGGCAAGTCATTTAACTTCTCTGATTTCAGGATTTTTTTTTCGTCTGTAAAATTAGGATAGGACTAATATTAAAATGACTAATGGTGGTAATGTTCATAAATCTAGAGCGGGAGATGTGTGTGCAGACCTAGTTGTAAGGAGGAGAGCAGGGACCTCTGGCAGCGCGGAGGCAACAGGAGGGGAGACAAGCAGCAGAGGTTTCCAAGCTGCGGTCAGGCTGCATCTTTGCCCTTACACACAGAAGGTAGTGCTGTATCTGCTGTGTACTTGCACATGTCTCCAGTTTTATGAATGAGGCCATATTCTACATTTTATTGTGCAACATGCATTTTTCATTTAATATTAATTTCATGTGAATACCCTGTTAGTATGCATAGATGTTTTTCATGCTTTTTAGTGGCTGAATGGAACACATCGTTTGGCTATATTTAATTTTGTTCAACCAGTCCTCAGCTCATTAACATTTTAGTTTCTTCAAGTCTTTTTACTCATACAAATAAGGTAATAAAAGCACTCTTACATATGCATCTTTATGTATATGCGTAACTTGTAAAATACGGTAAATTCTTACCCTGAGAATTGCTGAGCCAAAGAGTGGGATGTGTTGATTTTTAAAAGATGCTGCCAAACTAATGTCCACAACAATTTGATCCATTTTTGCCTTCCATTAACAGTATGTGACCCTGCACTTGTATCATTTTATATTGTCATTCTTTGTAATTTTGACTGTATTAAGGGAAAATGAATGCATAGCCTTTAAATGTGTCAGTTAGAGAGTAGTCTGGTATCCATGGTTCCTTAAAGGTTGCTATTGATGGATCTATAGTGAAATCCTCCCTATGTAGGGAACCTGAGGCTCGACTTCTGGGCTTGGAATTCTGAATGCAGAGGCAGGGAAATAAACTGGGGGTGGTTTCCTCACCAAGTATCACTTAGCAGCCCTGAAAAGGCACTGATAAATAATTGATTCTCTTGGAATCTGAGAAACCTTCAAAAATCCAGAACCCTATGTTATATTGAGAATATTCTCTTTGGTATTCATCCATCTGTATTCACAGAACAGAATCCACATATAATCCAGCATCCACTTCTACAGAATGGAAAACTGAATTATGGAAAGGAGAACTAAGTTCCTCCCTTGAGAGACTTTGGACAGGGTCACAAAAGTGGGAAATGGTAGAGATTAGACTAAAGCCAGGTTACCGTCTTCTATACCGAGAATGCAAATAGTGCTTGTTTTATATACACACAGTGAGAAATGCTGGTGTTAGCAAACTCTTCGAAATCATTAATATCCTTAAGTACAATAGAGACATTGAAGGCTAAAGCCACTGAATATTCAATATTTTAAGAATTATAATTTATATATTCATGTCACCAGGTAGCATGTATTGAATAAATACTGTGGCTATAACAATTAAAAGATAAGCACATTTATCATGTTTCAGGGAAAATTCCCAAGGCATTTCAGCACTCTAACAATTCACATTTCATATAGGTACTTCGCTTATACAGTTACACATTAATAGACTAAAACCTCCTTTATCTGCTATTGGAAAAGTCACTTCAGCTTTCTTGTGTTTATTTTGTGCAAGTTGCCATTTTTTCATCAGCTTACTTCTTAAAGTTAGTTTGTTACAGAAAGAATGTCTATTTCTAAAATCAATCATAGAGATTTTTTTAAAAGTGTGTTTAGATTATTTACATTTAATGCAGTTATTTATCTGGTTGAGACTTAAATTCGTTTTCTTCCTAGCTGTTTTCCATTTGTTCCATTAGGTTTTGCTCACCCTGCCCCCATATCTTCTTCTGCTTTAATTTTAACTGAGCACACTGAGCACATTTTAGCATTCCACTTTGTTTCCACATTGGGGATACTTTTTTTTTTTAAGATTTTTTTTTGTTTTGTTTGAAAGATTTACAGTGAGAAAGAGAGACAGAGAGAAACATCTTCCACCTGCTGGTTCACTGCCCAAATAGTTGTAATGGTAGGAGCCAGGCTGATCTGAAGTCAGGAACCAGGAACCAGGAGTCATGGGCCAGGAGCCAGGGGTTTCTTCCAATGACTTGACCCATCCTCTGCTGCTTTTCTAGGCTACAGACAGGTAGCTGGATGGGAAGTAGAGCAGCCAGGATACTAACTGGTGCCGATATGGGATGTTGGCACTTGCAGGTGGAGGATTAGCCTTTTAAGCCAATATGCTGGCCCCTGGAGATACAGTTTTGCCACATGCACACACACATACACACACTACACACATATGTATATATATGTATAAATAAAAATATGTACTAATGTGCATGTATTTACAATCATTGTCTTAGTTTTCAATTATTTCTTTATGGTTTAATATTTTTAAAATTTTTAAAGACTTATTTTTATTTGGAAGTATGTTTATAGAGAGGTAAAGACAGAAAGATTTTCCATCTGTTGGTTCACTCCCTAGATAGCTGAAGCAAGGAGTTAAGAGCTTCATCTGGGTCTCCCACATGGATGGCAGAGGCCCAAATACTTAGGCCATCTTCTGTTACTTTCCCAGGTTCATTAGCTGGGAGCTGGATCGAAAGAGGAACAGCCAGAACTCAAACAGGCCTTCATATGGGAAGCCAAAGCTACAGGTGGAGGCCTAACCTGCAATGCCATGATGTTGAATCTGAATCCATCTCTTACTTCGACACAAGAGTGCAGAACAAATTCAGCTTGGAACATTTAGATTCCCAGATTCCTGAAGCAATTTTATATTTTCTTTCCCCTTCTTAGGTGTTTTATGCTCTGTTCTATTCTTCCCCCCAATTCTGTTATCCTCTTGTTTTTCATTTGGATATATACATATTTTTAAAATTCAATTTCATGCATTGCAGTACATCCAGTCTAACTTAAGATATTGTTGAAGAGGGCCTTCTCCCTACTGTTGTATTTGTATTTGCACTTCTATTTTTAATAATTTCCATCTTTCTGCTGAAATTCTTCATTGCTTCATGTATACATGTATAACATCCACATTTCCTACTAGGTGTTTTAACATATAATTGTTATTTTTTAAAGATTTAGTTTTAATTTTTATTGGAAAGGCAGATTTACAAAGAGAAGGAGAAAGAAAGAGAGGGAGGGAGAGAGAGAGAGAGAAAGAGAGAGAGAGAGAGAGCGCGCTATCTTCCATCCACTGGTTCACTCCCCAAGTGGCCGCAGTGGCTAGAGCTGAGCCATCCTTGGGCCATCCTCTGCTGCCTTCCCAGGCTACAAGCAGGGAGCTGAATGGGAAGTGGAGCAGCTGGGAAGTAAACTGGTATCTATTTGGGATGGTGGTGTTTAGAGGTGGGGGGATTCTCCAGTTGAGCCAACATGCCAGCCTAACATATTAAAGTATTTTTAAATTCACACTTTATAGTTCCAGCAGATGGGGGTTTAGTTTAGTTTTGTTGATTGCTTTATTTCTTCAAAGTGTATATGTGGTGTGTTTGATGTTGGTGTTTATCTCATGATGTTTTAAAAATTGGATCCTGGAACTTCTGTGTAGAATAATGACACTAAGGAAAATAGAATTTTCCCCTGAAATTGCACAATCCTCTTCTGTTAGAATTCTTTGTCAGTGTACAGTTATTTGCTATCCAGTCAGTAGCTGGCCCTTTTTGTTCTGGCTGCTATAATTACCTTCACTATTCCACAAAGTTGAAATTCCTTCAACATTCGGATTCTGGTACATTATGCTCTGTGTAGACCCCAGGACCATGGCAGGGTTTCTCTTGTAGCTCCTGTCCACTCTCAGCTTCCAGGAAGTCTTTCATGTGCCTGTGCCCTAGCGTTGTCTCCCCATGTCCTAGCCACTGCTCAGTGACAACTGCTGTTATTTGTTAAGCATTGCCAAATTACTGTTTGCCTGTGCCTGGTCAGGATCCAGTGTTTAAACACCCATCTTACCCCTTTACCACTCTATAGGGAAATTTGTATGGTGGAATTTTCCGTTTGAGAATCACCAATCCTCAGAAATTGTTTACTCTTTTAGATAGTCTAACCTTGGGATTCCACTTTTATTTGAATCCACTCATATTTGTGTCTACATGTCCAGTTATATTAAGCTTCTCACCATTGTTATGATACATGAATGGTTTTCTAATATTTCTGTTATAGTTGTTTTATGCATTAGTACTTTTGCTAGTACTAGCAAAAAGTAGGAATAGTCTTTCCTAAACTTTTTGAAAGATGAAGTAAATGGTGCAGGACTCCTTTCTGATTCTTGAAAGTTTGCAAGTTTTAAATAGTAAAGGGAGTAGAAATATTTTAGAAATGCTGCTTTTAGTAGGAAATACTCCCAAGTAGGTAGGATTTGATACCAGATAAACTGAGTTTAAAATTTTGGCTGGTGTTATGTCTATGATTTTTGTACCAGAGAGACGCTGGTCTAATAAAAAGAATTTGAAAGAATTCATTCTTTTAATGTATATTGAAATCATTTAAAAAGTATTTGAGTTAGTACCTCTTTAAATGTTCTATATAATTCAATGGTAAAGTCATAAGTTCCTAGAAGATTTTAGTTATTACTTCAATTTCATTGCTTACTATCGGTCTGTTTAGATTTAAAATATGTTCTTGATTTAACCTTAGTAGGTTATATATATCTGGAAATTTATCCATTTCTTTGAGTGCTTTTTTCTATTTGTTAGCATATGGTTCATAATATTTATGATCTTTTATATTTCTATGCCATTGGTTGGGGATTTCTCCTTTATCGTCTCCATTTTTATTTACTTTAATTTCACCCCCCTTTTTTTCTGCTAGTCTGGTTAAAAGTTTGAATTTTTTCACATTCTAAAAAAAATTCAACTTTCATTTTGTTAATCTTTTGTACGCTTTTTAGTTTCAATTTCATTTATCTCTTCCCTAATTCTGATTATACATTACCTTTTGTGAATTTTGGGTTTGATTTATACTTGCTTTCTAAGTTCTTGTGATGTATCATTAGATTGTTTATTGGGGATCTTCCTGTCTTTTTAGTGTAACCACTTTATTATCAGACTGCTTTTGTGTAACACAGGTATTGATATGCTGTGTTTTGATTTAAGAAACTATATCTTTTTC
Source organism: Ochotona princeps (assembly GCF_030435755.1). Taxonomy (NCBI): domain Eukaryota; kingdom Metazoa; phylum Chordata; class Mammalia; order Lagomorpha; family Ochotonidae; genus Ochotona; species Ochotona princeps. The sequence goes on along the minus strand of NC_080837.1, from coordinate 33,476,462 downwards.
AATTTATTCAATGATCTACTGGTTGTTTAGTAGCATATACTAAATTGCTGTATTTTAAAAAATATTCTATTGTTCTTCTTTCCTTGATTTTAATGAAGTTTTCCTTTGTGAACTTAGAAGTGACATGGTGGACTTGGCACAACGGCTTAATTGGCTAATCCTCTACTTCCAAGCTTTGGGATCCCATTTGGAGATTGGTTTGTGTCCTGGCTGCTCCGCTTCCCATCCAGTTCCTTGCTTGTGGCCTGGGAGGGCAGCAGAGGACGGCAGTGGATCTTGGAACCTTGTACACAGGTGGGAGAACCAGAGGAAGCTCTTGATGCTAGTTTTGGATCAGCTCAGCTTCGGTTGTTGTGGCTACTTGGGGAGTGAACTAGCAGACGGAGGATTGAACTAGCGGGTGGAGGATTGAACTAGCAGGCAGAGGATCTTTCTCTTTGTTCTTACTTATCTCTGTAAATCTGCCTTTCTGACAAAAAAAAATGAGTAAACTTTTTAAAAATCTGTAAATTGGGTATGGAAGAAACATATCTCAAAATTATTAAGGCTGTATATGATAATCCAATAACCAGTATCATACTGAATGGGGAAAAATCTTTCCTAATGTCTGAACAAGTCAAGGATGCCCACTTTTATTTCTTTTATACAACATATTATTAGAAATATTAGAAGAGCCTTTAGGGAAGAGGAATAAATAGAGATTATTGAAATTGAAAAGCAGAAAGTAAAATTATTAGTGTTTTCAGATGATGTGAAGTTGTTCATGAAAAAACCCTAAACTCTCCACCAAAAAGCTGTTGGAACTGGTAAACCAGCTGGCAAACCATTATACAAAAAATAGTACCATTTTTATACACTAACAGCGGTCTCGCTGAAGGAGAAATCAGAAAAGGAAATCCTACTCACAATAGCAACAAGGGAATATTTAGTATAAGACTGAAGAAATGAAGGATCTCTACCATGAACATTTTTGAAAATTGATACAAAAATCATTAGGGACAAACAATATGGAAAGATATTTCTTGTTCATGGATTGGAATAATTGAAATCATTAAAATGTCTATACTGTCAAAGTTAATTGCAAATTATACGCAGTCTGTATCAAAATGCCAATGACATTGTTTTTGGAATTTGAAAAACATCTTAAAATTCACATGGAATCACAAAATATCCAAAAGAGTTAAAACAATCCTAAGCAAAAAGAAAATCAAGCTGTAAATGTAAAAATACCTGATTTCTAAATATACTACAAAGATATAGTAATTAGAACAACATGATACTGGTGTTAAATCCAGCTGGAATAGAACAGAGAATCCATAAATTTATTCATATACATACAGACAACTTTTTTATTTATTGGAAAGGCAGTGTTACAGAGAGAGAGAAAAAGAAAGGCAGAAATCTTCTATTTTCTGGTTTACTTCCTAAATGGCCACAACAGCTGGGACTGTGCCGGACTGAAACCAGGGTCTCTCACATGAGTGGAAGGACCCAGGTGCTTGGACCATTCTTTGCTGTTCTTCCAGGTGTATTAGCTGGGAGCTGAATTGGAAGTGGAGCAGCTGTGACCTGAACCAGTGCCCACATGGAATGCAGATACTGTAGGTGACAACTTAACTGGCTGTGCTACAGCACTGGCCTTGCCGGTTGATTTGTTGACATAGATTCCAAGAACATAATTCAGAGAAAGAATAGTCTTTTCAATGATGATGATGGCAAAACTAAGAGTATATATAGAATAATGAAATTAGCTCCCTACCTTTCACCATATCCATAAGTTAACCCAGGATGGTTATAAGACCTAAATCTAAAATAGGAAACCAATTGTTAGAAGACTTAGGGGAAACACTCAAAGACATTGGGGTAGGTGCTGATTTTCAGGTTAAGACCCCAAAAGCAACAAAAGCAAAAGCAGGCAAATGTGTCTGCACAACAGAGGAAAAAAATCAGTAACAGCATCTGACAGAATGGGAAAAAACATTTGCAAGCTACCTATCAGATAACAGATTAATATCCAGAATATATCAGCAACTTGAAACAATTTAACAACAAAACATTCTTTCCAGTTTAAAAGTGGACAAAGGCTTTAAATAGTTTTCAAATGAATAAATATAAATGGTAACATCTGTATCTATATATATCTGTATTTATATCTATCCATGTATCTATCTATCCTCAATATCACCAGCCATTGAAGAATGTAAATTAAAACTACAATTAGATATTACCTTGTCAATGTCAGGATGGCTATTATTAAAAAGACATAGAGTGCTGGAAAGATGCAGAGTGAGGGAAACTCATCCACACTGTTGGTGGGAGTATAGGCATTGTAAAAAATCATATGAACATTTCTTAAAACCCTAGAAATGTCCATACTAACTTCCACTTGATTCAAAACTCCTCATACTGGGTATTCCAAAAACATGAATTCCTTGTAACAAAGAGATATCTACACCACCATGTTTATAGAAGCACTGTTCACTGCAGCCAAAACATGGAATTCAGCATTAGATGAACGGACCAAGAAAGTGGCCGATATGCACAAGGAAATAGTAATCAGCTGTCAAAGATGAGTGAAGTCCCATCATTTATAGTAACATTGGTGGAACTGGAGAGCATCATAATGAGTGACATAAGACAAACACAGAAAGACAAATAGTGTATCTTCTCCCTTATGAGTGGGGGATAAAATGAAAAAAATGAATCAAAACAAAAACCACCACCTTGATCTGAACACAGAATATTGATTAATAGAGGCTGGGAGGGGTAGGAGAGAGAAACAGAGTTTTGAGTAAAAAAAAATGTAGGAGAAACTGGTATGACTCATTAATTGTGAAAAATGGATGAAGGCTATATGAAAACTCTGTACTACTACTTCAGAATTTCTGCTTTATAAGTTTAAAACTGTGCTTGGATAAAATTTTTAAAAAAAACACTTGACTGGCTCTCTAATTTAGAATTTTATTTAATTACCCTCTCTGAATCTTAGCTTTGCCATCTGAGAAGCAATGCCAAATATTTTCTGCAACAAATGTTTCTTGAGTATTTTCTAAGTGTTGGCATTGTTCTGAGTACAAGAGGTATAGTGTGACCAAATGAACAAACCCTAGCCTTCTAGAAGCCTCCATTGCACACTTGCAGACAGCTTCTGAAGATTACACGGCAACTGACGTAAATTCCAAGTTCAGAGCCAGCACACGGTGGTTTCCTCCTACATGTTGGTTCCCTTTTCTTTTAGTAACTACTTCCGATCACTTCTAAAATTGATACTTTTAATTTGTTTAGCTCATTGGCTTAATTATTTCAGTAGTCAATGGCTTCCCAAGCAACAACAACCTAGATGGTATAATTGTGGTATAAATCAATGTTAACAAATTTTGTTCCGGCTCATAGCAATTGCTAGAAAAGTCTACATGTCTCTTTTTTCCTTCCAGACGCCTCCAACCTCATTCAAGGTGTCATCTGAGAGCCTGGACGAGCTTGTCTCACCCGTCTAGCTCAAGCCATTGCTGGTAGCTGTGAGTCCTATCTGGATGGGACTGTTTTCTATCCGAAACACCCGTACTGGGATGTCAGGATTTTGCTCTATTTGTGGTCAAACTCAGCAAGTAGAACGTATTCTCTCTGCACTTTTCTTAGCTTTTGAAACTGGGGATCTGATGGGATGACCTTATTTCAGTTCCCTTCAATGACAGCTTGTCCACTCGAGCTTTCATTTTTGTCCCCCTACACATTGTCAGTGTTGTTTATTTGCCTAGAATTCCTTCCCTCTTCTAAGATAAGTTGACCTCTTGGATGTGCCCATTTCCACATTCCCTTGTGTAAGGATGCATGCCATTGGATTCTGGGCTGTGGTCACAGCACTGTTTGGAATTGATCATAATGACAGATACAAGTCTGGTTGTACGCTTTAGGATTCTGGGTTTTACCACAGGATTTTTCAAGGGAAAAAACTGCACAGCACTGAAGCTGTGGGTCTGATGGGCAGTTTTGCTTTCTCCTAGCTGGTGTACTGCTCATGGGGTAAATTGACAGGTGTTTTTTTTTTTTTTTTTCCTGGATTACTTGGGAAATCTTAACTCCTGAGGCACAAGTATTTCTTACATGCGAAGAAAGACATTCTAGGTCTTTCAAGTTCATCGTAGATATGCAGCTTAGGTTCTAGCTATGTGGCTATTTATAACATGAGAAAATTAGAACAGGTCAACTTTCAATGACTGTCTAATCCTTTCTCTGCTTTCCTCGTGTGAACGTGCTCTCTCCATCCTGCCTGCCTAGACATCGGAGTGCACTATTCCCCATGGCCTTCACATGTTTCAGGCTGTATGAAGTTGTATTTCCTCACATCAGAGAGTGACATGTAAGAAAAACAATCTAATCTTCCAGAAGATGGAGAGAAGAAAATGCAGAAAGGGACAGAGGGAAATTGACAAAGAAAACTCCGCATATCGTAGTCATATTCACCTCCCATGGTCTGGGTGGTTGCTAAGTCTCAGTCAGTTCCTACCAAGAAAGAACCCCAGCCGTGACCTTGTAGTATGAATGTCTTCTCTAGTCTGGACTCAATGTGGTAGAATGTTAAATGCACACTCAGAAATTCTGCAAACATCAGATGAGGGTTTAGGTGGTTATTTTATCTTCAGCACTTTATATTGTAGCAAGGTACTGTAACCTGCAAGATGCCAATTTGGAAGCTTTCTTCACTCAAAATCTGACTGTGGCTGTGACTCAAATGCTTTGAGAGACATTGGGTTTTTTTTCTGAATACGCTATTTAAAAATGAAACACAGTTTTAAAGGTAAGCATACTATATTTACTTACTTCTCTCACTAAGGTTATGTCCAATTTATTTTGATGTGGAGATGTCAAGAAGATAGCTGATTACATGGAGGGAATGAGAGGCTTCCGCAGAGAAGCAAAGTTTGAGGGATTCATTAAGCCTTGTAGAATGTGTCTAAGTACCCACCCGAGGAAGCTGAAACTTAATTAGATCAGTGTGTGTTCAGGGCCACACGTTGGGTAAAACCTTATTATTTTTGACATCATAATGGCAAACCCAGAGATGCATTGCTCAGATCATCCTTCAAGAAAGCACTTGCTTAGTTGCAGCAACTTTTTTTTTTTCCCTAGGTCTACCTTAGCATCTCATCTAGGGCTGCTCTAATGGGCAGTAGTTGCTGTAAGGATTTGCACTGGGCTGGCAGAAATTTTTTTCTATATGCATTATGGTTTTGTGCCCCATACCCAAATCTACTTCTTCCCATTTCCTTTCAGGGGTGTAACACTTATTTTTTTTTAAAAAAATCTTTTATTTTGATAATCTTTACATAATTGATTAGGGCACAAAGGGTCAAGGGTTACAGGAAAGTGGGTAAGACCATTGTTTCCACATTTTTGTGTGTGTGTATCTGAGGTAAGGAGGGAAATAAAGGGAGAAGTTCCACTCGACCTGCCAACCCATCCCAGGGTCCCCAATGTAGGACATGCTCTGAGGGCACTGCTCAAGTGGTTTTGATAGTCTAACAGTTCTGAATTGCTGTCAATCTCACCATTCCAAGCACTATGAAATCTCTCCGGAATCCACAGGCTAACATAGAGTATCCATTTGCCTAGATCTTCACTGCCAACACATGCCTGGGGCAGATGATTGATTTGTTCTGTCCTCTGTCCTCTTTTGTGGTACCAGGTGTCCTCTGCAGATCTGATGGACTGCCATATCCTCCATGTGCACTTGGCTATGCTGTCCACTGTTTCATCTGAGCCTCTGAAGAGGCTCAGCTTTGACACATGCACTCCATGGTCAGACCATGGAACCTGCACTTCTCTTCATGGTTGGGGTTCTGAGATCAGCAGTTCAGTTGGAAGGATCCCAGACCTGATTCTTGTGTGTGCTTGCCAGTGCAGAGTCCAGTATAGTCCATTGACCCAATCAGCTTATGCATATGCTGGTGTTTGCATTTGCTGGGTCAGTTCTGTTTCCAGACTGTCTTCTACATGAACCAATGGGTGTTGTAGTCAAGCCTGATTCTGCCCAGGACACGCTTGGCCCTCTCGCAAACCAGTAGGAGCTGCAACCTAGTCAGGGTGACTCCCAGTAACCCCCACCAGGCCTGCCTGGTTTCCGTGCTTGCCAGTATGTACAGTATGTACAGCAGTCTGTTCCACATCCCATTCAGCTCTTATACATGTCAATGGGCATTGAAGCCTAGTTCAACCCAACCAACCCTACTTCCCAGCCCACACACATACTGGCGGGTGCCGTTTTATCTAGCCACCCCTGCACCAGTCCTGGTTTTTTTGCTCTTCAGTGGGAGTGGTAGCCCAAGAGGGAGGTGCCCACTTTTTCTCTACTGGGCCACTCCCAGTCCCAGATCATGCTCTCCGCAGGTGATTCTGCGGTTTAACTTGACAGAATTAGGCCCCAGTGCCAGCTTCTGCCAGCTGATGCTATGGCAAAGCCCAACCAACCCTCACCCATTCTGCTTTATGCTTGCACCAGTAGGAACAGTCAGCCCAGCCTGGCTTTTTCCTGATCTAGCTCACATGAGGCCCACAGGTGTTGTAGCCCTGCCAGGTCTGGTCTGACCTCATCCCAACTCATGCTCTCCAGTGGGAGTGGTAGTCCAGCAGGAGAGCCCTCCACATTCCCCCTACCGGCTTTTCCCCCCTCCCCTGCTGGTTCTCATATGTGCTGGTTGGGTGTTACAACCCGGTCTGGCATGGCCCCCTCACCTTGGCATTTGCCAGTGGGTGCCGTAGGTTGGCCTGGCCTACCCCCATTTCCAGCTCCGGCTGGTGGGGGTTACAACCTAGCCCAGCCCAGTTGGCACCCTGTCCTAGCTGTAATGTGGACTGATATGTGTTGCAACAGAACCTGACACGACCCACACTCTGTTCTGGTGCTTGGATTCACATCCCTAGTGGGTGATGTGAACTGGTTCAGCCTGGTCCGCCCCCAACCTATGCCAATGTTTTGAGAAAACATTTCTGTGAGGTGCTTTGGGCTTTTGAAAAGTATAAGGAAATAATTCATATAGGAAAATTGAATTGACTGATTACATATTTATTTTGGCTGGTTGTTTTTGTGTTACTGCTTGTTGTGGGGATAATAAAAAGCTAGAGAATTAACACAAAAAACTAAGAAGATCATATGTCCTCACTGGTAGCTTACAAATAGGGCTTTATCTTCAGCTTTTGGAGAAAGAAAAAGTCCAAACCCAGGAGTAGGTAGAGTCCTTGGCTTCATAGGCAATTGGTTACAAAGCTAATGCAAAGGTATTTGGTCAAGATCAGGGTTCTGGTAAGAACAATGGAACTCTGACACATGGTCTAGGGAAAACTTACTGGCCTCAAAAATATTGGCCCCTGAGACTTTTCTAAGTATTTGACTTAGAAGAGGCTACCCTTTTCCTTTAAAGAAGTAATACGTCGTTCTTTTTCTTTCCTGCTGCCACGGACGTATGGGTTTTTTCTCTCTTGAAGCCCTCTCGTCACCAGGACGGGAGTCTCTCTTCTCAACTTTTCTAATAAATCTTGCTTTAAAACTAAAAAAATAATAATAATAAAAAAAGAAGTAATACGTCCCCATACTATGCGGGAATTCAATATAGATTAGGTGATGTAGGTGTGGGCTATCCTCTTTAAGGTAATAGCCCTACTCCACCCCATCAAGAATAACCCCAGCTATTCTTTTGACTGCTAGGCCTGTATTAGAGCTAGCTCACAGCATGACTTAGTTGAGAATGGCCTGGGTACTATACTCCCAGGGAGCAGGTTATAAAACCTAGTCAGTGTGTACTGACAGGTGCCAGAGTAGTATCTATGGCACTGGATTTTGAGAGTTTTTGGGCATAATGTTGGAGAAGAAATAAAGTTACAGTGGTGATAGTTAGGCTAAAGGATTTGATACTGGGCATAGACTCCAGGGCATGGTACAAATTCATTGCTGTGGTGGTGTAGGGCTTGAACTTAACTGAATTCATTAAGTCATAACCATTATCTTGCCAGCAGGTGGCGCTGACACTTGTCCCAAATTATGGAATAAATGAAGTCATTAAGGCAGTCTACCAAAAGCCCATGCCCAAGAGCTGGTGCCAGGAATGTCCTTTAAGAGATGTATGGCCTGTTAATTCTTAACACTGGCTACACTCCAGCCGTCCATGGCATGTTTGGGTAGTTTATCGTATAAACCACTTCATACTGCTTTGGAGTGAGGGGACCTATCAGTCTCTTACCACTTAAAATGCTGATTTTGTCTTCACAGTCAATTAAACTCTGTGTAAGTGCATTTTTTTCTGTTTTTACATTTCTTTGATATCATGACCCTCCTCTGCTTTTGATGACCTGTCCATTTGCACCAGGTTGTCCTGAAACAGGTGGTTTCTAGATGCAAGGGAAAATGGTGGTATGTGCCGAGCGAAGTAGAAATTCTAGAACTGCCATTGCAGATATTGGAGGAAGGAAATAAAAGTCTCAGGGAAACAGACATGCTGTACCAGCAGCCATTTCCTTTACATACACTTACAGTAGCAAAACATTACATCATTCACATACATTTGGTTTGAAGTGTTGAGAGAGTGTGTTGAGACTATGGTCACAGGTCAGAGGCAAAGCTCTGAAGATGGGCTACCATTCTTCATGAGGCAATGCATTCACATACACTGTTAAAGGCCTCTAATTGGTATTAGGCCCCCAGAAGAAAGAACACATGGGTACAGGCATTGAGATGAAAATAAGAATGGCTGTATTGGCCATCATTCCAAATGGAGCTTGTGCTTTTTTTTTGCTGAAACTCCAGGCTCTGACATAGGAAAGAAAGAACTCTAATGTTTTTAGAGAAGAACATCCATACCAGAAAACAAGGAAGAATCTCAACTGTAAACTATGGCTAACTTCCAAGAGCTTTGGCCTCTTATATCCAGGGACACAAAGGTAAGAATAATGAGCAATTTAGCAGCAATAGAAAGAGGCAGAATTGTCATCCTACAATAGGGTTTGGTTATCCACTTGGAGTGCCTCATGGTATTCCCTTTCCCAATTCTGTCCACAAATGGACAAGTGCAATGTAACTGACCTAAAAACAATATGGTTATTTAGAGCTCCTATTTCAAAGAAACAAGGGTTTGGATCATGCAGCAGATGAGCCACCAAGCTCTGCAATGTTGGTGGCTGAGGATAAATGGAGATTAGAGTGCATAATGTGGAGGAAGTCATTCAGGAGCAGGTGTGACCTGAGATGGTGTGTTGCAGTGTGGCTGTGCTTTGTCCCTTTAACACTGCTTTTAGTTTATGCTCAGGTAAAGAGACCTGCAAGAGCCCAAAGAAACTTTCTTTAAAGCTTGTTTGGAGAAATGGATTCATGCAGCACAAGGGGTGAATAGTGGCAGATATGGAAATGAGGCAATTATCTTCCGCTTCAGGAAGCATCTCTTTTTCCCAACTGCGGGGAATGTGGTTATCTGAAGTTTCCAGTTGTTGACTATTTACATTTGAGCTGAAGCCATTGATTTTTCCCTGGGAGTGACTGAGGAAGGCTAAAGAACAACAATGTTGCCCTCAGGATTAGGAATGTGGCACAGCATGTTAAGCCACAGCTTGAGATGTCTACATCTCATATGACAGTGTCGGTCCAAGTCCTGGCTGTCTCGTTTCCTGTACTATTTCATTTTATGCACCTGGGAAACAGCAGATGATGGCTCAAGTACTTGAGCCTCTGCCACACATGTAGGAAACCTGGATGGAGTTCCTGGTTCCTGGCTTTGACCTAGCCCTGGCTACTGAGACCAGTTTGGGAGTGTAGCAGCTGATGGGAGATTGTTCGTCTGTCTGTCTCCTCTCTCCATTCCACTCTGTCTCCTTCCTTCCCTCCCTCCCTCCCTCACTTGCCCCTCCTTCTCTTCCTAGCATCCTGCATTTCAAATGAACAAATCACTTGAAAGTAGTCTTACGAGTTCTATCCATTGATGACTTACAGCTCCCCAATAAGCTAGTGGAGACTTGGTCTGCTGTAAATTATAGTTTAACTTTTTCACTTGACTAATTTCCCCCTTTTTTTCACATGTGCTATTCTCCATTAATACGCTTTTAAAAAACTCGTAACTGTCTCAGTAGTAGTCCTAGAAGAGCTGGCTCTCATTGAATTGGAATTGAAGAAAATGGATTGAAATATGTTTCTGTATTGATTTATCTCAGAACGAGAAGGCTTACTAAGCAAATTAATGGTTAAGAAGGAAATGCTTAATGACAGTGAAGGACAAGATGTTTGTGGTGCCACAAGATCACTACCTGTACCTGAATCATTTGTCATTCATATTTTTGCTTTTACAATGCTATGTCCATCTCTTCATCTTGGTGAGAAAAGAATCTCTTAATTTGCTTCACATATCTGGCATTCACTTAGAAAATGCTTCATTAGCTTCTTAACATAATCTCTTGTCTGTCCAAATCAATTTTAAGTGTTTCAGACGGGACTATACAGTTCATTCATATCTTTATTTGTTACTTTGCCTCTTGCCTGTATCAGAGAGAGAGAAGCCTTCTGTTAGATACATGCAGTTTGCTTTTTCTTGTTTAGAATGTTGATTCATTTGCCTGTGAAGCAAGGCTTGTTTTTTTTTTTTTAAGGGTAGACTTGATTACTGTGTTCCATGGTTCACTGTTCAAGGTCTGTGTCTGGCTTGATATACAAATTTAGCTCACTCACTTTTCCTCTCTGACCATCAGTTCCTACCTGTAAATTAAGGAAAGTAGAATTCATCATTAAAATCAAGTAACATATACTGACTGCTTACCATGATCCAGACACCTGGTAAGATAATTTCTATATTAGCTTATGTAATCCTCATTCTAGAGGATTTTCCTGTCTTAAAGAATTGTAATTAATTACCTATAACTATTATCTAGTTAGTAAATATCTAGTAAGTAGAACTTAAATCCAGTCCTGCATAAAATCCTAAATTCATGTTCTTAACTGCATCACTGTCTTGCCTCAATTTTAAAAGCTAATGAAATATCAGACTTGTTCCCAGTTGTAGAATGTCTCGAAGTTACCATTACTTTTACAGCAGTAGAACTGAAGTTCTTAAAACTGTTTTTCAGTCATTAAGATAACTGGTGTGAAAAGAAATCCAGAAAAATGATTACTTTTTGTAAGACCTTAAAGATACAATTCTTTAGGTGGAAAATCTTTAACAGGATACCTAAGTGGGGCACAAAGGTAATGAAGTTGGCAGGGAAAACACAGTCTCATGGGCCTTTTCCTAGCAGCTTTTGATGTGTGTAAAGGATGCCATTAACAGCTGCTCCCCTTCTGGCTGGCAATAATGAAAATCTTGTTGATACTGAAGGCAGAGAGTGAGTGTGAGGGGAGCAGGGTTTGTCCTTTTCTCAGATTATATTCCAAACAATGTGGTGAGAAAGGTAGGAGGGTAGGTGTTAAATAAAAAAGGACCCGTTTAGTTTGGAAAATGGTGTGAGAAAAATAAGGCAACAAGAACAAGAACCAGTTCTTGACCCACACAGTGCTGAAACTAATGAGGAAAGATGGTTACAGGAAAACGTGGGGTAATGTGGAAGGAAATTTTCTTCTGTCCCACTTCCTTTACTTGTAAGTTCCCCTTACTCACTCAACCACTGCATGGGGATCATAGAAAAGTCTGGGATTAGGCGTGCTAGAGATGTAGGCCAACTTTCTCAACTTTGGTGATTCTGTCCCCACACAATCATGTAAATTAATCCCAAGATTTGCAAGACAAAGATCTATAGCACTCATATCAAGGCTTATGGCCCTCAGACAAACCAGAGGGACCAGGACATAGTGGCTCATAGTATCTGGTGAAGATTGAAAACATCCTATTGAGGGAGTGTTTGGTGTTTTTCTCATAAAATTGAAGTTTTCTCTATAAGGAAAGTATTCCTTAATGAAAGAAGAGTGAGACATGGAAGTGTGGGCAAGGGAATGCTGGAGAAACGTAGGTTACACTTTGCCATGATTGTAGACAGGTGAGAGGAATGACTGAGAGTGCCAAGAGGAACCCACAAGGACAAACCCAGTTCAGTCTGCCCATCGTTGTGGTAATACACCCTTATCAAGCATCAGCACATGCTCAGGCCAAGTTGGGAATCTAGAAAGGATATTCAGGTGGGTTCTTCAGTCAGTATAAATGATATATCACAGAACACCATAAAATCAAAAAGTTTAAACAAATAATAATACATGCATTCCAATGGGAGGAGTAATAGCAAGGTTTAGAATAGTCCAATGACTGGTCCATCCAGCCTGATCCCCAGCTATCTTCTCTTGGCACTTCTAACACTTTCTCTCATACCTTCAGTTCCAGAAGGGGTAAGGACAACTTGGAATACATTCTCAAATTTACAGCTTTTATAGAATATGAACTTTGAAGGGGTTGGGGAATGTGACTGGGAAGGTAACAGTGATGTTGCCAGTAGTACTGAAGATGCCAGGTGATATTGAGTCCTTACTTTTCAGCATTTTATGGGCATTAGTAATCATAATGTTTCTGACAAATTCATGATGTAGTCTTAACAACAACAAAATCAACAATAACTGTGTTAAGCTTTCTTAGTTTTTAAGAGGATAAAACACTAGCTAACGAACTGCTAATGCTGTTACTTTATTTAAGTGCAGTCTCAGGCAGCAGGAATTTGGGATCATGGTGAATAACTCAGGCAAGAAGGAAAAGCCCACATAATGAGGTAGTATTCATCTTGCCACTAGAGTAACTAATTCTCAAACCATAGGACCACATTTCTGAGAAATCATTTAAATTGCGTGTTTGGACTATCCTCTGGTGGGAAAAAAGAGGTTAAAGAAGCATTTATTTACTTACCCTTGCCTCCAATTGGCCAAAACCTTCATCCCATGAAGTGTTAATTTCCCAATTATTTTTCATTTGTGCTTGAGGGCACCAATTAGGGACCTGTGGCATATTTGGAAGGGCAATACTTGGGTGAGAAGAATGGAAAGAGGAAGAACACCGATAGGAGATAGGGCAATGTTGAGATGTAACTGCCTAAACTGGATGAGAAAGAATGTAGAACTGGATGGGGCATGTGAAGGTGCCAAGAGCTGGGGTAGCGCCTAAACTGTGATCTTTGTGTGTTTCTACATGTGTAATGCAGAGAATTTCCCCATATTACTAATATGCTTTCTTTTGTGTGTATCACTCTGTGTGTGTGTCTACATGCATGTGAGAACACTGTTTTCTCCTTCCTTCCTTGAAAGGAATTATAAATCTGATCACTCACAAAGTCCCTTTCATGGTAATGGCAAGCTGCAATCTCTGTCACCTGAGGCAAAAGGGTTAGTGAAACCAGGTACAGTTTCCATTAGAGCAGCTTTCCTGAAGTCTGAGCTGACATTTCCAATCTCTCTTTTCTATAAGTAATTTATTTCAACATCAATCTGCTCTTTTGAATGGTCTGGGTTGGTTGGCCTTGGGACAACAGAGCCCTTCTTCCCCTGGAGGCCTGCACCCTTAGTTTCTCCACTCTTGTTTAGCCTTGGTTGCTACATTTGTTCTTTAGTGTTGATACCATTGTGCATGGAAATAGGAAGAAGAAGCTCGGACCATGCTTTTGATTCCAGACATATCCTCCCCTGTGTTCATCAGATGCAGGCATGCACTTAGTTCCTCGTGTAATTCTCTTGCTATCTTAGTAACTTCCTCTGTACCTGCTGGTCCACTAATGTAAAGAGCAAATTGATCAGGTGATTGTCTTAGCTTCAAGTTCATTAGACTCCTTTACTGTGACCTTTGTGAAAGTGTATCCTACTTCCTTCTCCAAATCAAAATTTCTTTTTTAAAAAATTATTTTATGTATACATTCATATAAAGAGAGAGAGAGAGAGAGATCTCCAATTCATTGATTCACTCTCCAGATTCCTATAATAGCTGGGGCTGAGCCAGGATGAAACCAGAAGACTGGTGTGCAATTTGGGTTTCCCACATGGGTGACTGGGAGGCAAGTTCTTCAGCTAAGACGGCTGTCTCTCAGGATATACATTATCGGAAGCTGGAATCTAGGGTTGAGCTGGCCCTGAACCCAGACACTCTGGTATGGGATGCAAGTGTCCCGGTGAGTGGCTTACTTGGTATTTCAAATATCCACCCCTAAACCAGAATTTCCAACTCAGTAGCTTCTGCAGTCCTGGGAATATACAGCACAGATTTCTCAATGAGTTCCTTAAGAAGCAGACTCTGAGACAGATATCATTGTGTAGGAGGTTTATTAGGCAATGTTTTGGGTTACCAATTATGGTGAAGGAATATAAAAGGAACAGGATTAAGCAAAAAGAAAACTTGGACTGTGGTACAGTCTCCGTGAAGGCTCCATCCTCCATAAAGGAAACTCAGCAGATGGAAAAATCTTTCAGGATTCTTTTTGAGATAGAGGGAGGAGGCTGTCTTTATACCTTTAGGGGCCATCATTCATTGCTTTCCCGGGCCATTTGCAACTGGATCACAAGCTGGCACCCATGTGAGATGCTGCATCACAGGCAGTGGCTGCATCTGCTTCCCCACAATGGTAGCACCTCCTTCATTCTTCAAGAGGAATTTGGGTGATGCACCATAGGATCCACCTGACTGAACTTTTAAGGGCATCCCGCCATTTTTTAAATGGTGAATGGGCTTTTTATGGAGAAGAAGGCACCTAGGAAGATCATCGCTTTGCTGTGCTCAGTTTGGCACAAAATTGTCTGGGATCCTTTGTCAGTAGACTAGATATTCTTAAGTCCTAAAATAAAGGGGCTGGCAGGAATACTGAGGATATGCCTGACTAATTGCTTTTCCCAGAGCTATGATGTAATCCACATATCCATTGCATTTGGAGTGATTCTGCAGCAAAGACCTGAGATTTAGGCATGATATGCTGGCAGAGGGCAAAATTAGCTTTGGTGAGAAGGACCCCATACTACTGAACCCTTGCATAGGCCCCACTGTTGGCATTATTAGTACTCCGGGCATGGATGCATTGTATAAACAATGGAATGGCTAAGGAGAGAGGCTTGCTAGTATCCAGAGAGGGAGTTGCTTTTTGTTAAGTTTCCTCTCTGATGATTACCCTTATGTGCAACTAAATGTCTACTTTCATAAATCCACCTGTGTAACTTGTACTCCAGTACTCCCTGTTTGTAGGGGTATCCAGTCCTGTTACTTATGGGTCCTTAACCACCCAAGTCATTGCCCACCACCTCAGGAGCTTGCTATCCTTCATGCCAGTCATGTCTCCCTGCATACAAATTAGATCATCAAGCACAATGATTATAGATGTGCTTGCTATGCCAACTTACGTTTTCCTCTGACCTTCGGGGCACTCTTCAGTGTGTTTGTATTATGTCGCTAGGTTACTTTTTGTTAACAACAAACATGTTGTCCCAGTGCATCCATGAGCCAGTCCTGCCTTTTTCTTTTCTCTTTGTTATTATAGAGAAGCTCCCTAATGGAGTCAAAGAAATGAATTAAAGTGGCACAAGAACAGTTTAAGCTTTCAGGTTAGCTAATTTAATCATGAATTCTGGACCTGTTTCATCTCCATTCAGGCCCCATTATGTGGGCCCCGGTCTCCCAAGGGTTAACTCCACAGCTTAGCTTGTTTCTAAGAGGTAACACAGTGGGAAATCTTGGCCTAATGCATTTAGCCCCTGGCTTGACTGCAAGTTCGCTCTTCCTTACTTGCCTTTTGTTAAGATGCCCTCAGGGGGGCTAAGGTGTTGCTTGAACATTGGGATAATACTGGGAGGGGCTAAGCAGACTATAAGATGCAGGTGGACCCCAAATAAAGTTGGCATTCTGTGTACAAGAGTGACCCACTGTGTGTTGTCTTGTGTTGTCTTGTGTGTTGTCTGTCTGTAACCCTAGCCCCTCCGCTCGGCTCGGGGTACGCGGCGACGCGGGCGTTGCCAACACCATTATACTCTGGGAACTACTTTTCAAATGGGACATAGTTTTCTACGGTAGAATGCTTGGTTGTCCCACTAGGGACCTTACTGTATCCCTTCTATTTTGGCTTTCCTAAGGTTTTGGACATGAGTGATATGCTAAGGATACCTTTAGAAACATTTGACCATCATCTTTTTTTATGTATTTACTATTTTGAAAGGCACAGTGACAAGGAGTGTGGAAGAGAAAATGAGAATTCTTTTTATCTGCTGGTTCGTTCTAAATGCCCACAACAACCAGGGCTGGGCTAGGCCAGAGCCAGGAACCAAGAAGTCCACCCAGCCCTCCTGGGTAGATGCCAGGGACTACAGTATTTGGTTCATCATCTGCATTAACAGGAAGCTGGGTCAGGGGCATATCTGTGCTTATATCTTGAATGAGAACATTAATATGGGATCCAGGTGTCCTGTGTGGCAGCTTAGTGTGCTGCACCACAATGTCTGCTGCATATTCGATCATCTGAGTCATACCCACTGATACAGAAAGCAATTTGAATGGTTGAAAATTGTCTCCTAAGATAACATGATACATGAGGTCATTGTGCTAATATCTTCAAGTGTGACATATACTACCTCTAAAATCCAGACAGCGGCTAGCATTTAGTATAGGGGGTAAGCATTGGAACAGTGTCTTTTAGAAGGGATGGGGTGGTCTAACCTTGGCAGCTGCTTAAAACCATGCTGATGTGGCATTGCCCTGTATCTTCATAGGGCTTTCCTTGTACTTTCTACCATAATGCATTTTTCTCAAACATCCAAAATATTTTCCTCATCTGTTCCACTGGCACAATGTCATAAGTATAGAGGAACATGAATATGTTTTGTGTAATGTCAAGTTGATCAAGATCCCTGTTGATTATGTTTTGACAGAAAACAGGAAGTTAAATTGGTCCTTAGGTCAGACAGTTGAAGTAATCTCTCTATTGGTAGGTATAGAGAAGAATATATTCACTGGATCTGTAACTGCACAGCAAGCACCTGAGGCCATATAATTTTGCTTCAATAAAGATACCATATCTGGAAGTAACATCTGAACATCTGTATTTGAGGATGTCACCTGGTTGAAATGATGACAACCAGCTGTCATTTGCTGTATTTTATCAGACTTCTTAAAGTGTCAAAACACTGAAAGAATTTATTACAGGAAGCATGTTTCCTGTATATTTTATTTAATCATCATTATTATTTACAAAATTAATTGATTGTTAATAGTCCACTTACCAGATATCTGCAGTGGCTGGAACTGGGCCAGGCCAAAGGTGGGAACCCGAGATTCAATCTATGTCTCCCTTGAGGGTGACTCTTGTATTGAGAAGACACAACTATTGAACCACCATCTGCTGCCCCCCCCCCCCCCCCCAGGGAGCATAAGAGCAAGAAGCTGAATCAGGAGCTGGAGCCAGAAATTCAACCCAGGCATTGAGAGATAGGATGTGATTGTCTTAACCATTAGAATAAACTCTCACTCTTTTAAGAATAAACCATTAGAATAAACTCTCACTCACCTCTTTTCTTTTAAGTCTTACAGGGACATGCTAATTCCTGAAATTCCTCTTGATGCACAGTATTGTTTATGGCTTGAAAATGCTGAGATTGGGGTTGTACCAGGGTTTCCATTTGGTCTCTTCTACCCTAATGGCTGCTATTGAATACAGTAGAGAAGAAACATGAGGGCTCTCTAAGTCCATCTATTCATTTCTAGACTGGGAATTGAGGAATAATCATTGGATATATCCTGGTTGACTCTCTCTGAAATGGGGTAAAATTCCATTTATGACCTGGCTTCTGTAGGTATTTACTGTAACCAGACAATAAGAATGACATTTTTTAAAAAATCGCTAATGATAGCTCAGATCTTGTTTCTCACTATCCTTGAAAAAGATAGATATTCTAGAAATCTCTCTTTCTGGTTTACAATTACCTTGACAACTGGTTTCAGCTCTTCTGTGGGAAATAGGAGAAACACTCATTATGTAAACTTGTGGTGGGCTCCATGGCTTTTCTTTAATTTTGTTCTCTTCAGCAATGGGATCTGAATTTAAGAATAAGAAAATCAAATGCTAACGAAGACAAAGGAAAATTTCAAGGAGATAACATTTTATTTTAAAGATTTATTTTTGATTTATTTGAAAGGTAGAATTATAGAGGGAGGAAGACACACAAAGAGAATCTTCCATCCATGGGTTCACTCCCCAAGTGCCACAATGGCTAGGGCTGGGCCAAGCAGAAACCAGGACACAGGAGCTTCCTCCTGGTCTCCCACGTGGAATGCAGGAACCAAAGCTTTCCCATGTGCATTAGCTGGAAGCTGGACTAGAAGTGGAGCAGCCTGGACATGAACTTGTGCCCATGTGGGATGCCAGTGTCACAGAGGGGACTTACCTGCTGTACCACAATGCTTGGCCTTGGAGATATGTTTTTACTCACAGAGATTTCCTTCATTTTCTGATCACATTGCTAAATTACTTTTATCCAGAACTTTTGTAAATCCATATTGGATTGTGTTCCGCAGAATGCAGGCAAGATAATGTGTTCCCAGAATGCTTGTTCTATAGCCATCTTCTGAGTGATATTCTGTTTTCTCATTCTGCTGAGCAAAGGGAACAAAACAGAAAGATGGGAGCCACCAAAGATACATCTTTTGCCTGACTCCTTCTCCCTTTATATCTTCTATTTATCATTTAATAGTTAATGCTCTTTAGATGAGACAATTGGAACTGGAATTAGGATCCCTGGATCTACTTCCTTGTTCTTTGATTTACAGGCTGCTTAATGTCAGATAAGGCATATACACTCTGAGGATTTAGTCATGTCACCTATGAAATAATACTTCAGATCCACAGTCTCTAAGTGCTTTCGAATTCCTATGGCTGTATGAATTTTGCATGTAACCAGGAGCTGATCCATAGGAGGGACCACTGCCTGATGTTTGTGGTTATCTATCTTAGTGGCCTTTTACTTTAACAGGTGTGTAAAAGATACTCCGGTTGGACTTGCTTTGCTAGAGGTGAGAGCCCTGACTCTGACTTAATAAATCTCATTTGCTTTTTCACTGTAAATTCTACTGCAGATTGATGCCAGCCATGAAGATTAATTTGGGGCCTTGATGTTGCAGGAGTATTGCAGCAGCCAGAGAGCATGCTGGGATGCTGTTAATCTGCGCCAGCATGTGCAGCAGGCCTGGTGTACTTTTGCCTTTCAGAGAGTCTGGTTCAAGACTCAAGCAAAGTTCCCATGAACGGAACTTTTGTACTTAACATCTTCTACTGAAGCAACATTTTGTTTTTCTGATCTTAAAAGAAATTCTCCAAAGAACAAATAAAACTGTTCACACCAAGGAAGAACACTTTATAATTATAATTATGTTACTCTAAAAGGCTGTAATAAACTTTAAGCAAGTGCTTCCTATTTTATTTTCACTGAAAACAATTTATAAGCAGAACTGTCCTCTTGACATGATAATGAAAGAGCAGTCACACATGTCAGCTGGGGCAATTATGTTCTTCAGATGTCTGCTGTAAGTATATGATTCCTTCCTGCTGACACCTTATCAACTGTGACATGCATATTAAAAAGAACACCCCAGAGAGCTGACTTTAAAACCTGAGTACTTTCAAGGAGTTTCATCAGTATCAAAAAGCCTTGTCTTTTATCTGCTCGGATAGTCTTCCTTCACTTACTTTTTCCTGGAGACTCAAACGAAAATACAGGAATGTATATTTTGATAGTAAACACATGCTTGTGACTTGGGATCTTAAAAATACACCTGATTTATCCCAGTGATTATGGAATTGGAATCAGACAGGCATAGGCTCAACTTTCAGCCCGCTCATTTTCTACTTTTTTTCTTCGGTCAAAGGAACACTGTTATTTTTTAAAAAATTCTTTTATTTTGATAATCTTTACATAGTTGATTAGGGCACAAAGGGTCTTGGGCTACAGAAAAGTGGATAAAATCATTGTTTCTACATTAATATTATTCTTTCTATATCCGGGGTAAGGAGAGAGATAAAGGGAGTAGTATTATTTTTTAAAAGTCTATTATTTATAATTGCGAGACGAAAGGGAGGAGGGAGAGAGCTTCCATTCACTGGTTCACTCCCCAAATGCCTAGCACAAGGACTGGGGAAGTCAACCCAGGTTTCTCTCGTGGGTGGCAGGGACCCTAGTACTTGAGACATCATCTGATACCTTGCAGGGTACACAATAGCAGGAAGCTGGAATTGGGAGTGAAGCTGGGACTTGAACTGCAGCACTCAGATTAAGGATGGAGGCATCGTAAGTGCCAGGGGACAAGCTCTTTGAGCCCCAGGTAAGGTAAAGGAGAGACTACATCACTAGGAGAGACTGTGTCACTAGGATTGTAAGGAGAATTGAATGAAAGAACAAGTACCGGAGCTCTGCGCTTCGGTCTGTCATAAGAGCACTGTGGTGTTAGTTCTGCTTCTTGTGTGCTGTAGCCAGGCTCGCAGTGTGTCTGCTCTTCGTGTGCCTTGGCTGATACCTGGAGAGACCCTGAACCCCACGACAGTCCTGTTGATAAGAAGAGATGGGGGCTGAGAGGTGCCAGATGGTGTACTGCATCTCAGTCTAGCTTCCAAATTCCTTGTCCATTATCTTAACCACACTTCTGTAGTCTGATGCATAAGGAGGATAAATGGATTGCTCTGATTCACCTTTCCAGGAAAGAGCTGATGGTTCCCTGTTGGGAAGTGTGGTTTCCTGATTCCTATTGGTTCAGATTTTGGAGGAACAGATTTGGGTGTGATCATTGGATCATTCATTTCGTCCTTTTTGTATTTGTGGTTTCCCATTTGATGTCTGTAGTATTACTAAAATGGAAAAGGAGGAAGGTTGTAGACAATGAATGGGTTAATTCTTTTTTTTATTAAAGATTTATTTCATTTTTATTGGAAAGTCAGATATACAGAGAGGAGGAGAGACAGAGAGAAAGATCTTCCATCCAATGATTCACTCCCCAAGTGAGTGCAATGGCCGGTGCTATGCTGATCCAGAGCCAGGAACCAGGAACTTCTTCCAGGTCTCCCACACGGGTGCAGAGTTTCACGGCTTTGGGCTGTCCTCAACTGCTTTCCCAGGCCACAAGCAGGGAGCTGGATGGGAAGTGGAGCTGCTGGGATTAGAAGTTGCGCCCATATGGGATCCTGGCACGTTCAAGGTGAGGACATTAGCCGCTAGGCCACGCTGCCAGGCCCAAATGGGTTAATTCTTAACATATGGTAGTTAGTCTGTTATTCTCTCTCTCTCTCTCTCTCTCTCTCTTTTAAAGATTCTTTACTTATTTATGCGAGAAGTAGAGTTTTAGAGAGTTATCTTGCATCTACTGGTTCAATCCCCAAATAGCACAAGACTGGTACTGTTCCAGGTCAAAGCCAGGAACACGGAACTCCACATTTTCCACCTTAGCTGCAGGGGTCCAGTCCCTTAAACCATCTTTCACTGCTTTCCCAGACACATTAACAGGGGTCTGGATCAGAAGTGGAGCAGGTGAGGCACAAACTATGCTTCAGTAGGATGCTGGCATCTCAGGAAGCAGCTTCACCATCGGTGCTATGTTGCTTTGTTAATCTTATGCTTGAGAGACTCGAAATGGGCTCTAGGCCTCTTTCTGGAAAAAATAACCCAAGAAGATCCTCTCAGGAAAATGACCAGCAAAATCCCTGACAGTTCTGTGATTCAGAACAGTTTCCTACAGGTTTCCTCTGAGAAGCTCCTGGAGTTCAGATGCAGATGCTGCATTGAGTCCAAGACAAACCTATTTCGAGTGCTCCAATCTCTGCTTTCCTTTAGATAACTCAACCTTCTGTTAAATTAGCACAGTATGCTTTGTAGCTCCTGATGCTGCTTAATTGCTTCTAGCAGCCCTTAATTTACTGAATGATTATATAAATTGATCACCTAGGGTTTGTGGCATCAAAGCTGCCTTATGGCTCATTCTCAGGGTCATTCCTTTTTACTTTTGTGAATTGGTCTTAATATTCACTCTTGTCCAAAACATGTGACTTTCTTATTGGCAATTATAAATATGTGTACACTAAGTAGTAGCTTACAAATGATGTTTACTCACTGAATTTCTCATTACCACCAATCTGTGTTGTAGAGTCACCTGGCATGTAAAGAAAATCAGTTTGCTAGTCAGTATGGCATTCTTCAGCATATGGGGGAATCCAATCATCTCCTGTTAATGTAATAATGGTTACCATCTATTGAACACTTCTCTTCCAGGTTTTGTGCTAAGCACTTCATATGGTTGAACTCATTGAGTGCTGGATGTATCTTTATGGATTGGATTCTGTTTTTATCCTTTTTAAATGGATGAGCATGGGTTCAGTTCCAGGCTCCATGTTATAGGAGGGTGAGTTTAGCCAAGTGCTGAGTAGGATGCCCAGACTTCATTTAGACAAGATAGCCTTTCTATGATACCACCAGGTATTAAAAACCCCAGAAATGGCCTTGATGAATCACTAATTCAGTCAAAACTTAGAATTTAGCAATAGAAGTTATCACTAGAGATCACCAGATCCAGGCCTTTGATGTAAGGTCCTTTTTGAATTATTGACCTGATCCAAACTTCCAGATCCTCATTTGCAGAAGTCTTGAGGGAAGCCATTGGCAAAGGCAGAACTTGCAAATCAGCAAAGGAGAAAAGGTGGGGTAACTGCAAGTGTTTACAGGCTTTTGTTTGCTGACAAAGAACATTGATTAGATATAACTTTGTGCCCCTTTGCAGCTGTGTCACTATAAAGGCTCAGAGTGTGAGCATGTGGCTGGCACATGCAGGAACATCCAGAGTGTCCAAAGAAGGGTGCAAGGTAGAAGGTGCAGTGTATGGAGACACAGTAATATGGATTTAAAATAAGAACTAAAACATGCACCCAAATGTATGTAAAACACACATGAAGTCTGTTTTAACTTTCATGAGAGACCTTTTTATAATTTTATACAATGGCTGTCCTAAATGACATTCCTACCAGCATAGAAAGGTTCCCTTTTCTTACCATGTTTTTCCTAATTGTCTTTTAGTGTGTGTGTATGTGTGTTAAGATGCATTTATTTATTTATAATTGGATAGGCAGATTTACAGGGAGAAGGAGAAACAGAGATCTTCCCTCACTGGTTCATTCCCCAAGTAAGTGATTGCAATGGCCGGAGCTGAATTGATCTGGAGCCAGGAGTCAGGAACTTCCTCCAGGTCTCCCATGTGGATGCAGGGTCCCAAAGCTTTGGGCCATCCTCCACTACTTTCCCAGGCTTCGAGCAGGGAGCTGGATGGGAAGTGGAGCAGCTGGGACATGAACCAGCACCATATGGCACTTGCAAGGTGAGGATTTAGCTACTGAGCCATGGTGGTGGGTGTTTTTTTTGTTTCTTGTTTGTTTGTTTGGAGTCATTCTGACAGGCCTGAGGTGATATCCCATTGTTGTTCTCATTTGCATTTTCCTAATGTTTAGTGACATTGAGTACCTCTTTATATAGCTGTCATCCATTTGTGTGTCTGCTTTAGAGAAATGTCTATTCAAGTCTCTTTCCTATTTTCAAATTGGACTATTTTCTTCTTGCTATTGAGGTATTTGGATTGCTTATATATTTTGTTCTGTATATGTTTTGGCATATATATACATATACATATACATATACATGTATATGTGTATTACTCATCAGGGGTCTGACTTAAAAAGTATATTCTTACAACCTCTAAGTTGTCTCTCTCTATTTCCTTTGCTGTACTGGTACTTTAAATTTTCATGTAAGCCTATTTTTCTACTTTCACTTACATTGTTTATATTTTTGAAGTCAAATCCAAAAAAATTACTTTGAGGAATATTCAGTGCTTTTTTAAAAGGAATTTAAGTTTTATGAACAAGTATTTTTAGTTGATTTTTAAAAATATGGTGTGAAACAAATATTCCTTTCATTCTTTTGTGTGTGAGTTACCAGTTTTCCTAACACCATTTACTGAAGAGACTGTCCTTTTCCCATTGTAGCTTTTTGGCACCTTTGCTGTGCGTCCATTGCCTGTATCTTTGTGGATTTATTTCTGAGACCTCTGTTCTGTTCCTTTGAGTTGATGGGTCTGTTTTTATGCCAATATCATCCCTTCATAGAGTCCAGTAGCATGGCACCCTAATGATTACTTTGTAACACACAGATAGTCTCTGACTTATAGTGTTTCCATTTTAGAATACTATGAAAGAAAAATGCATGTGGTGAAACCAGTCCTCTGAGTTTTGAATGCATGAGTTTTTTTATCTTTTCTCTTGAAACTAGTGCATGAAACCCTGCAGTGATGTTGGGCAGCAGCAGTGAGTTCCAACTCCCAGGAAGCCATGTAATCGGGAGGGCACAATACTGGTATTCCGCAGTGTTCTGTGTTGTTAAGCTCAATAGGTTAGAAGTATTAAATGCATTTTCAACTTATGGCATTTCCAATCTATAATGGATTTATTGGGGCATAAAGCCCAATTGTAAGTCACAGAGCATCTGTAATGCGAAATTGGTCAGGTTTTTTGCTTTCAGCATTGTTCGTTTTGCTTGTCTTGAATATTCAGGGGTTTTGGTGGTTCCACATGAATTTTAGATTTTTTTGTTTGTATGAAAAATAACATTGAAATTTTGATAGGCATTGCTTGGATCTGCACATTTCTTTGGGTCACAGAAATTTTAATAAAATCAATTCCTCCCATCCATGAACATGAGATGTCCTACTATTTATTCATGGCACTTTAAATTTCTTTCATGAATAATTTATAATTTTTAGTATGTATGTCTTTGACCTCCTTGGTTAAATGCATTTCTAAATATTTCTTCTTTTATATCTAGTGTAAATGAGATTGTTCTCTTGATGCCTATTTTGGAAAACTTGTTAATTTATACAGATACTATGAATTTTTATATGTTGATAATATCCTGTAACTTTATTTATTTGTTCTAACAGTTTTCTGGTGAAATATTTAGGATTTTCTCCATATAAGATAGAGTTATCAGCAAAAAGTAAAACTTGCACTTGTTTGTTTCCTATTTGGATACTTTTATTTCTTTTCATCCCTTAGTTACTCAGGCAAGAACTTGCAATACTGTGCTGAATAGGAATAGAGAAAGTGGGCATTCTTGCCATGTTCCAGATTTAAGAGGAAGAGACAAAACCACAGTGAGCAGTGGGAGACAAGATAAGGGAAGATAACAGAAGGCACTAAGTCATCTTAGGGGCAATTATTTCACTTTCTTTTACCATCACCCCAGTTCAGGTTCTGATGTTACACTCAGTATACACAATAACGATAATAACAATAATGATAAAGAAGATGGTAACCATGAAACCTGGCATTTAAATGGCTACTATACATCTCACATTGAGTGCTTGTCCATTTTCTAAATTACTTATTTTGTCACTCTTTTGAATGGAGAAAGACAGTCACAAAGAGATCTCCCATCTGCAGGTTCACTCTCCCAAACACCTGTGACAGCTGGGGTTGAGCCAGGCTGATTTCAAGAGCCCTAGACTCAGCCCAATCTTTGCAGTGGGTGGCAAGGAGTCAGGTGGCTGAGCCATCACCTTGCTGCACATTCTGGGTGCATATTTGCAGGAAGCTGCAATTAGAAACACAGCCAGGACTTGAACCTGTATACTCTCATAGGGGACACAGGCATCCAAAGTGGCATCTTAACTTCCATGCCAGACACTCACTCTTGCTTTCTACACAGTACCTCAGTTAATCCTCACAAGCAGTCTATGAAGTAAGTATTATTTCAGTGTTCATGTCATAGATGTGTAAAGGCTTGGAGTGGTTGAGTAACTTGCTCAGCTTCACATCATAATTCTAAATCAAGCTGCCTGATTACAAACACAAGTGCATAATATCTAAAGCTTTGTGATTTTACAAGTCAGTTGCTTGCCCTCTTGGCTGGCCTTAGATCGCTGACAGATTTAATACTTTTAAAATATTACTGTGGATGTTTTTTTTACTTTGCTCAAAAGCATTCTTGGTCCTTACCACCACCCCCCAACACACACATACATAGTGAAATGCTAACTTCTCAGCTGGGTGGCACACCCAGCCTAACTTACCAGTTCTTCCTTCCTTTCTCTGTGACAGCCTAGAAATTAAAATTGGCTTCAGTCTCCATGTGTCTCAGGGCAGAAAACCAAGTGTTCTGTTGGGGGCCTACATGTGGGACTAGAATATCAGAAAGACATCTACTGTCTTCTTTAAAATTTGGCTAACAGCAAAACTGGCTGCTATAAAGCACACTTGCCTGCCTCAGCTCCTCACTACCAGGCAGGATATACACTTATTCTGTATAAACACTTGCCCATTGGATAGCTTATTGTAATGAATGGTGTTATTATTTCTCCTAAGGGTGACCTCTCCCTTATCCTCCGATTATCACTCAGCTATGAAGTTTCCCCCGACAGCCCAGGTGAAAACAAAGGTCTCTTACAACTCTGGGAAGAAAGAGTACTCAACCTTGAGAAGACAAGAATTTCTGACAGTTCCCCCTTCATCATTTTGCACCAGTGCTAGCTTAGTTGATTGGATAGTTTTTCATATCTGTGTGAGTTTAAAAACCCCTTGGTCTGTTGGGGCTGCTCCCTTCTTCCATCTGTGGTGGTATGGGACAGTCTCCTGACCAGGGAATAAAGACTCCTGACTTCTAAGAGTCTATCTCTGACTCATTTTTAGGGATAGAATCGGTCAGCTCTGTAACATTTTACTGCCAGGGACCTCTACTCTGCAGGCTATCTGTTCACTCCTTCCCTGATCACCTCTCACTCTACTTTGACCTGAACTTCTCCTATTTTTGTGTCTTTTGTTATATCACTTCCCTGCCAAATACTTTCTTCGTCCTCCTCTCATTTCCAGTCTTTAAACCCAGGATAACATTTGCATTTGGCAGGAAGTGGTCAGGATGTGATGGGGGTCTAAGCCATGCCCAGACATGAGAATGTGTAGCCTGGAGGACTAAACAAGCCCTCTTTAATGAAAAGGATGCCCTGTGAAAGAGGTTTAGAATAGTGTGATTCAGCTTGAGGCTGTGACAGATAATACTTGTAGATAGAAGTGAGTGGGAGGCAGTATGTCCTTTCATCTTTAAAAATTCTGATTGCTAGACTTAAGATTCCTAAGGCTTTCCTTTCATCAGTGATCAAACTATGTTTTGTTGTCCACTGCTTCCCTACGAAAATATTTCTGATATATCAAAAACATGCAGAATTCTAGTTCTTTCTCAGTTCCGCTGGCTCTTATCTTTATTAGCAAAAGAAAATATCTGAATCTGAGGGTCATTAAATTTCAATATTCATAAACTAAAATATGTGCATGTATCTGCTTACTATGGAGAGGTAATTTGAAAAGTCCTATTTTGTATCCTCATAGGTATAGGTAGGAACTTTCAGGAAAGTCCCATCTCATTTATTCATGATTAATTATTGCCTTTCTTTTAAAACGATGATAATCTGACAATATTTATGATGCACTTATATCAAAGCTTATTTTAACTGAAAAGTATCATTATTACCTAGTCATTATTATAAGTTTAGTTAACTGTGAGGATTGTTACATTAGCATTACAGTCTTTTTTTTTTTTTTTTTAAAGATTTATTCATTTTATTACAGCCAGATATACACAGAGGAGGAGAGACAGAGAGGAAGATCTTCCGTCCGATGATTCACTCCCCAAGTGAGCCGCAACGGGCCGGTGCTGCGCCGATCCGATGCCGGGAACCTGGAACCTCTTCCGGGTCTCGCACGCGGGTGCAGTGTCCCAATGCATTGGGCCGTCCTCAACTGCTTTCCCAGGCCACAAGCAGGGAGCTGGATGGGAAGTGGAGCTGTCGGGATTAGAACCAGCGCCCATATGGGATCCCGGGGCTTTCAAGGCGAGGACTTTAGCCACTAGGCCACACCGCCGGGCCCAACATTACAGTCTTTTGTGGGGTATGTTTTACTTAATCAGCATTTTGCACTTAATTTTCCAAGAACACACTTTAAAACCATAGGTTTAGTTCAGGTAAGAGTCATCTTGCGTCTGTTGAAATGCCTCCACCTATGCAGGGAACGCTGACCTCCTTCTCTTCCATTTCCAAATTGCTCGGCTTATTCAATGATTTCATTAGCATTACCAAGATGGCCTGTTCCTGAGAAAGCCAGTATGGAGAGGTCTTTGTTTTCTGCTCTTCCATGCTTCTGACAGAGCAATCTACTGGATGGCGTTTTTCTATAACAGGGATTCAAAAACCAGATGTAATTACTGAATGAAATGGGCTCGGAACACTCATTCAGATTTTAGATTTTGTGCTTCTCAGGCTTCTACAGTGAAACCCCTTAGCCACTCACTCTGAGCTCATGGCCCTGCTAGACTGCATCCCATTTCCAGCATTTTCCCTCATTTTCTTTCTACCCATAGCAGCGACAGCATGATTAGGAACAACACTGGCAGGTTTCCTTGGATATAAAACCTTGAAGATGTGTGTCCAAAGGAGAAGGAAAAGGAGCTGTGTTACTTATTCTATGAAAGCAATTTTATTTCTATTGTTATTTGCAATTGTCTGTTACAAACAAGCCCTTGAGATCAGCTAGAGCTGTGACAGAGTAACTTCAACGAGGCGTGATTATGCAGGCAGACGGCAGCAAGGTACTTTAGTAGGCCTGTCTTTCATGCTATTATAGACTTTCCCTAAAAGAAGCAGTAATCTTTGTGAGGAGCATTGGGAACTATTTCTTCAATAAAAATCCAATTTATTTTGGCCAGTTGATTGGTGCTTGCAGCCAGATCATTGAACATGGTGTTAATTATTCATTACAATATGTGGCAGAACAGAATTTGTATTCTCATGCAGTCAAAATTGATGAGGATTTGCAATTGTGCTATAGGAGTAGCTTGCAACTCAGAGTTAAAATTCAATATAATCTTAATAAAAATTTGAAAAAGGCACCAATAATTTGAACTTTCTCATATCTACAGAACATTTATTTTATTGGACCCTCATGTCCTATTAAAAGTGTGCTGAAATATTCTTTTTACATATAATCATATGGTTATGGCTTTTTAAAAATCTCAAAAATGTTTTTAATGAAAGGTCATAATCACTATAATGGAGCTTAAAAAACTTGCAATTTAGAGAACAAAATTGCAACTCATATCTTTATATGCGACATTTACTATAGTACGTCCTTCAGCAGTTTGGTTCTCAGATAAGGAAATATTGATCCTATAACCATGTTTAGTAGAAATGCAAGTTGTGTTCCCACAGATAAGCACCATTGAACATAAAATGGACTTGCCTTAAATCAGGAATATAATTGGAGGTAAGTATGGCTTAAGGCCAGGCCCTAGTGGTCTCATAAAGCAAATGTGGCCTGAGATTCTGACTCACCTCTATAAACAAACACAAGCAGATCTACAGAAGGCCTGCATTCACCACCATGCCTTCTATCTCACCAGTGTGGAAGGATTCTAAACAGGTGCATCTGATATTCTGGCGCTTTCCTGGAAGAGGACAATGATTTATCATAGTGTGTTCTGAGATCTGTAGTTAAACTTCAGTTTCAAGGATTGCAAATGTTTTGGAAGACATTACCTCTAGGAGAAGGTATGTGTGTATTGTAGAGTAGCGTATTTCTTAGGTTGTTCTTTTTTTTTTTTTTTTTTTTTTTTTATAATCTATTTTATTGTGTTGTTGACAATCTTTACATAGTTAATTACAGTTAAAGAAAGAAAAAGAAAAGAAAAAAAAAAGGTTCAGGGGGATAGGGAAGTGGGTAATACTATTATGTCCACATTGTTTCCATCACGTATCTGAGGTAAAGGGGAATATTGAGGGGGAAGCCCCACCCGGTTTCCCGCCCACCCTGAGTCCCGGATGTGGGGCATGCTCTGAGATATGTGCTTGAGTGGTGTTAATAGTTCTCCGGTTATGAATCGCTGCCAGTTTCGCTCGATGAGGTCGTCCACTGATTGATATGGTCCATCATAAAGTCTCCGTTTGCCCCATATATCGCTGCCAACATATAGCTGAGATGAATGATTGATCTGCTCTGTCTTCTGTCTTTTCTTGATTAGAGTTCTGAGTCCAGCAGTTCGATTAGGGAGATCTCCAAAGAAACTTTGAGGTGTTCCCAGACTAGTTTCTTGTATGCTCTAGCAAGCACAGGGCCCGGCACAGTCCATCACCACGATCAGCTGGTGGTTGCAATTGCTGGGTTGGTTCTGTTTTCAGTCCCGAGTTGCACTGGAACCAATGGGTGTTGCAGTCCAGTCTGGTTCTGCCCAGCACGTACTCGGCCCTCACAGAAACCAGTGGGAGCTGCAGCCTAGTCGGGGCGACCCACAATAACCCCCACCAGGCCCGCCCCCTACCCTGGTTTGCCAGTATGTGTAGCAGAAGACCAGTCTGTCCCCCATCCCATTTGGCTCTTGTACGTGTCAATGGGTATTAAAGCTTAGCTCTATCCAACCAACTCAACCATCCAGCCCTCACGGGTGTTGTTGAGTGCCTCTCTATCTAGCCATCCCAGCCCCCGTCCCAGTCTTCATGCCCTCCCACGGGAATAGTGACCCAAGAAGGGGGAACCCACTTTTTCCCTCCCAGGTCTCTCTGTCCCGGTTTATGCACTCTTTAGGTGGTTCTGTGATTTGACTTGACAGAATTAGTCCCCAGTGCCAGCTTCTGCGGCTATGCCCAAACATCCCTCACCCACTCTAATTTATGCTTGCACCAGCAGGAATAATCAGCCCAGCCTGGCTTTTCCCTGATCTAGTCCACATGCAGCGCACAGGTGTTGTAGCCTTGCATAGTCTAGTCTGTCTCTATCCCAGCCCACGCTCTCCATTGGGAGTAGCTGTCCGGCGAGGGGACCAGCCCCTTAATCCCCCGCCAGTTCTGCCCCTCCCTTCCTTCCTGGATCTCATGTGTGCTGGTTGGGTGCTGCATTCATATCCAGTACAGGCAACCACGCCCTGGCATTCCATAATGTGTACTGGTTTTGTTGCAACCAAACCCGGCTCATCCCACACTCTGATCTGGTGATCGGATTTGCCAGTGGGTGATACGGACTGATTCAGCCTGGTCTGCTCCTGACCCATGCTGAATGTGTGCCAGTGGGAAACTTTCCATGGCCTATTCTAGACTGTTTCCTATCATGCTTCTTGCGCTTACCTGCAGGGACTGTGTCCTGCCAGAGGAGTTGCCCAGGCTCCTCCATCAGATCCCCTCCCAAAGGCAGGTTTTGCGCATGCCAGGGGGTCCTTAAGCCAACCCAACTCAGTTCACCTCCTGCCCTAGCAGGAACAGTGGCTTTTCCTGGCTGGCTTTCACCCCATTCTGGTTCTTGTTGTTGGATGTTTCAGCCCAGCCATGGCTCGTCCATACCCACATACAGCTCACGCATGGCTCAGTAGGGGGTTGAGACCCAGCCTAGTCAGTCCCACATCTACCCCCTGGTTCTCCATGCCACCAGATGGTGTTGGGGTCTGAACTGGCCTGGTGCATCCAATCCCAGCCCACACTAGTGCCTCGGGTGACTGCAACTGTTTCCTAGATAGAACGCAGCTCCAATTCTAGCACATACGCCCCTTGGTGGGAACCTCAACCTAGTTAGGGTGTCCCGTTACCTCCCCGATTGGGCTTGTTCCTAGCTGTAAATCATGCACCTGCCCGTGGTTGCTCTGGGGACCAGTAGGTGCAAGAGCCTAGCTCGGTATGACCTGTGTTCCATGCTGGTTTCTAGTTTTGCTTGTAAACAAAGGTTTGTTCAGTCCTGCCCAGTACATTACGGTCCATTACCAAGTTACACATTTTGGAGCTACTATGCCCTGCTAGTCTGACCCCCAGATTTGGACGGCATGTTCACCAGCGAGAGCTATGACTCGCCAGGGGAGCTTCCCAAGTACCTCCACTTGATCCACTCCCAAACCCAGTTTACATACATGCCATTGGTTTTTAGGCCAGTGCCCGGTGTGCTCTGGCCTCCCATTTGGCCTTGTATGAGCTGGTGAATGTTGCAGCCCGGCCCACCCCACAGCCTATTCAGGATGCACATTTGGGTGCTGCTGCCTTGCCCAGTCCAGTCTATGGTGGATCCCTTTACCTGTGATTGATGGCAGGCTCCTTGGTCACACCTAGCTTAGTCCATAACCACCTAAAATTTAGGTTTACCAGTGGGGCCAAACTTTCTACAGGGTGTGGCCCACACATCCTGCACAGAGTCCACCCCAGTATAAGGTTCTAGAGTGCTAGTTAAAATTATGGACCTGCCTAATGTGACCAGTCTCCTGAACCAACATCATGTCAGGCAAAAAAATATCCTGCTAGACAATCTGGGGGTTTATCTTTTGCATTATAGGTGTTCAAAGCTCAGCATTATTGAGTGATTAGAAGTTCTCCAAAAGAAGAGTTACTGGCGTTGGGAATCTTTAGGATTGACTCAGAACCCAGAAACAGTGGGGTCACCCTAGAGCTATCTAAGCAGCAATTCGGACATCCATTACCCCAGAGCTTCCCGGCCGGGCGGCCAGCAGGCAAAGCCTGGCACCACATGACGCCCTGGATGAGGCCGAGGACTCGTTCACTGCCTTGCGGCAGTGTCTTTGGCGTGAGCCCCCAGCATTGGGTCCGGCCCGGCAGGGTCACCCCCCACAGCCGCCACACTGTGAGGAGCGGCAGTTGCCCCCGAATCCCAAGGCCCGAACCATTC
Organism: Ochotona princeps; assembly: GCF_030435755.1. Taxonomy (NCBI): domain Eukaryota; kingdom Metazoa; phylum Chordata; class Mammalia; order Lagomorpha; family Ochotonidae; genus Ochotona; species Ochotona princeps. The sequence continues at coordinate 33,443,783 of NC_080837.1, read as the reverse complement.
TTAGGTTGTTCTTGACTGCAGGGACCAGAACCCTAAACTTAAACCCTGATTTAAACAATAAGGTGGCATGGCCTGTATTATTGCGAGCCCAGAGTCAGAGCAGGCCCTGGGTGCAGTGATGACAGAATAAATGATGATATTAAGAACCCTGGGTGTTTCCACCTTTCTGCTCCTTCCCTATAGGTTGTTTCCTGTATGGTTGTAAAATGACCACTGATGACAGTCACAATTGTGCATTCAAAACCTGCGGGAAAGATGTGCCTTATGCACAGGATGAGTGTTCTTCCTTTTGGTGCAGTTAGGGTCCTCATTTTGGTGCAGCTAGGATCATCATTTTGGTGTACCCAGGGCCATACTAGGTTATGTGCAAGAACTTGTATTGATGGGGAAATGCTGTGTGCTGATTGGGCTGCAGTGATTGAAAGTTTAGACAATGGGGAGCATGTCCAGGCAGCACTGGAGTTCTTTTAGGAAGGATTAAGAGTAGAGTTGGATGTTGGTTAAGGGACCAAATATCTTCTATTGCAAAAATGGACTGCTCTTGCCTTATGGGAAACTTGCTTGTACAAACCATTAATCCAGGTTCTTAGCTCTGTAGCACATCTTATAATCTCCATTCCTTTCTCCCTTTCATGTATATTACAATTACTATGATAGCTTGATTATTTATTACTGTGTGTTCTGTATTCACAACCCTTTCAGGTAAATTTACCTTCTTTAACTTACAGGCAATGGAAGAAATGTTTTTGACCCACAATGTCCAACTTTCTTTTAGAAAAGTGGAACCAATATAATATGTATTAGTCCCAGCTCTGGGACTAATTGTCCTGGTATGATTTTAATCCTTGCTGTCTCGCTTTTCCCCCATTCATACTATGTTACAAAATTGTGACTACAGTTAGCTGACCACAATAACTTGACTTGGAGCTTAAGTGAGATCAGAAGCTTCGTGCTTTATGAAACTTCCATTACTGCAAGTACGACACTCAGATTGATCATTGGGAGGAGCAGGGTTACCTCTCTGGATACAACTGTCCCTGTAGAGCTCCATGATTTTCTGGACATGGAAACAGCCAAGGAGCATGCTTTGTCAGCTTTTGGACCAGCTATTGCACCTAAGCAGTGAAGCCTTCTCAGAGCCCTACACTAGTACATTTGTTCACTTGGAGTCCATGTTTTGTGTGACGTGGGACAGCCACAGTGTGAATAATCTCAAAGCTAAGCAAGAACAAAGTACAAGCTAAGGAGGTAATGGAATAAGATTTTGTGCAATGCCTGGGGGAAACACACACATTTTGTGCTTGAAGGAACAGATACAGGACATCACAGGTTGTTGAACTCACGGTGGGTTATGTTCCAAAACCTTTTTCTTAGGCATTATGGAAGCTGGTTCATGAAGAAGGTGCTACTTTAAGCTTGGCCGAGCCTCCCTGAATTTAAGGCATGGAGACCACAAGAAAGAACATTTTAGTCTGCTGTGATTTTCCTTTCTCATTTTCTTGGAACAGTATTTCTCAGAAGTATTCTGCAGGTCTCTACTTCTGAGGAGTAATAGATACTACAAAGTAGAGAGATACATGGCGGGCAGCAGAATCATTTGATTGGTTTGCATATGCGTTCTTTCACTTCAATTTAATGTTCTTAGTGTAAAAGTCTCACAGGATATAAATGAGACTTGGAAGAGTGTATTGATAACCCAAGAAAAACCAGTTCTGGAGGAAAGTGAGTAGAATTTAAAGATGGGAGAGGAGTTCTGCTATGTAGATCTGAAGGACATGACCAAGTAGACATTTTTTTCACACCTTGCTGGACAAGAGAGGCAGGAAAACGTGACTAATCTGGACTTGGTTAGTGTACATAAGAGTTGGAGGTACTGTGGATAAAACAGGTGGTGTGGGTAAAAAAATAAAAGTTGGAAATCAGAGACATATGCAAGACATGCTTACAGAGCAGCCACATGGTTGTGCCAACTCTCCTTAGCAGCACCAGTGAATTTACCAGCAGGTAAAAATCTCAGACCTCATTCTTGGAAGTGCCTGCGATGTGTTACCTCAATTCAGCTTCCCAAGAACATGGAGAGGCCAGGTTTGTGTTTTACTGATTAAGAAATGCAAAATAGGGGCCAGTGCCATGGCTTAATGGACTAATCTTCCACTTTCAGAAGCCAGCATCCCATATGGGCACCACTTTGTTTCTTGGCTGCTCCACTTCCAATCCAGCTCCTTGCTTATGACCTATAAAAGCAGTGGAAGATGGCTCAAGTCCTTGGGTTCCAGCACCCACATAGAAAATCCCAAAGAGGCTTCAGGCTTCTAGCTTTTGGATTATCTCAGTGTTGCCCATAGTGGCCATTTGGGGAGTGTACCAGCAGATGAAAAACCTTCTTTCTTTATCTCTCCTTCTCTCTGCAAATCAGTCTTTTAAATAAAAATGATATATAAATATTTTTAAAAATAAATGCAGAATAACAGAGGTAACTTTAAAAAAAAACATATGTAATAACCTTTAAACTTCTGCAAAGCCCCCAGAGAAGCCAAGGAATCAATCGGAGGTATCCTCAGAGATGTCACAGAGGACAGGGGAACCAAAAGGGGTAGATGGCTGTCTCCCTTCTAATCTTAAAGGCCCCACGGTGACTGACAGTGTGTTGGGGGTCGTTGGTGGCTGGATTTGGGAAAACCAGTGTGTGGCAGATAGCCCCTGGATCTCTGCCTGCTACCTTGTAGGTGTGGATCACAGCCTACCTGTCCATGACCTGAGGCACAGCTTCCAGCCCTGCATGTGGAATGTGACCTGTAACATGACTGGAGGGTCTAAAGGGATAGATGTGCCTTCTAGCCTATTGCAGTGTCATTATTGGGTGGAGCGGGACTGTTGAGAGATGCCCTCTACTCTCCCCTTCCCTAGCTTTTATGAGTTTGTAATTTCTTCATGATAAACAGACATGCCACAACCAGTTTGTTCTTGATGGTTCTTATGGCTGAAGAACACTGTGGCCTTACCCCTTGGTGGCCTTGGGGCCTGTTGGCAGGATTTTCTTTGAAACAAGTAGGCTTGACTGATTAGAAAGCATCCTGAATGTGATGAGGGTCTCCCATGACCTTCAAAGGGCTTTTAAAGCTCTTGTACAAATATTAATTTCAAAGAAAAGAAGTGAGAAAATCACATTCCCACATTCCCATATCATTTGAAATGGATGTCAAAATCCTATTAAAATCTGAGGATGACTAAAGACTCTGCACTCAAGAGGAAAAACAGTTTCTAGCTTTTGCAAAATAACTATTGAACATATCAAGTATTTACTTTCCGTTGTGGTTATAATAGTACTTGAATATCTTCTGCGGTTGGCTGGGAGGAGAAGAGAGTGAAGCATTTGTATAATTTTTAAAAATAAATTACAATGTGAAATACCCTCACAACAATTTTGAGTCAGTTTCTGAGCATGTCTATAGAGGCTGTTAAAATGTGAGATTATACTTGAAAGCCAATTTCAATATAAGCCTATGGAGATCCTATTACAATATAAAAATGAAATGTTGCCAATGAATGTTTTATACTACACACTGAAATAGAAAGCAATACGGAAACCCTCTTGCCTGTATATTTTGGTTCAGGAATTCCTGCACTGATGAAGCAGCATTCTTTAAACGGAAGCTGACAAAGTGTCTTCACCTTGAGTTGTGGTTGCTATCACACCACTGACAATGTTTTATTTAAATGGATTCAAGTAACCTGGGTAAATTTCAAAGAAAGCTGAATTCAGACAATGGGGCCATAGCTATTAAATCCAAAATTATTAACTGAAAAACTTAGGTGATCAGGATTTTTATTACTCTAATGATTTGCCATCCCCAATGTTTATTAAAAAATCACTTGAGAAGCTTTAATAGTTATCCATACCCAGGTTCTAGCCCCAGAAAATCTCTTTAATCTGTGTATTAGTGATTTGAAGACATCTGTTCTCTTGTGTTCAAAGCTGATGTACAGGAATTTCAAAAGCTATATCCTATAGGGCACCACACACACACAATTGAATCGACCTAACTACAAGCAGATCACGTGAAAATAGGTACCCTAAGCTTATGCCAATTTCTCCCTGACCCCAGCTGCTATATGGAGTCTGGTGAAGGAAATGTTGAGGGTAGGGTAGAGGTGACTTCATTGAAAGTATATCTTGGACTGCTCTAAATTTCTGGCTGCTTATACACTGATTTCAACTACAGTTGAAGCAGGTGTTTGGTGTTCACACTAAATCTATTTCTTAACACTAGGTGGATAATTACACTCTGTTCAAATATTCAGGTTTAAATGAGGATCATAATCAATTAGACTGATCCAACTAAACCAATGCATTTCTTTGGGAATTGCAGTTATGCCAAGAGGGAGTCTAACATGGTAGTTGGCCAACTTGGGAAGTACTTACACTATTTCTCTGTCTCCTCATAAGCACAATTAAAAGTAGACACAAAGTCATAGGGAGTGATCCATGGAGTCTTAGATTTCTGAAGGATTCACATTTAGGCGGCATTTATGCCTATGAAGGCAGAGTGCAGAGATGGGAGGGGCCTGACTTGCTGATTTAGGGTACATGATACCGTAGAATTCTGGACTTGTTAAATAACACAGTTCCTTCTGGTTTAAGCCAGTTTTAGTAAGGGATTTCAGTGTTGTGTTCTTTTTTCCAGCTTTAATTATTCTAACATAATCTTGGGGCATAATGATAATTTTAATAAATGGACTCTGGGTTGGGTGTATGTGGAAATTAAAGGAATAAACACCGTGGGGGCTGGAATTGGAACTTTCAGACACCAAGGCATTTTAAGAAAGAAATCATCAGTTAAGAATCTCTTTGTAGTCCTTTTATATTTAGAGTCTGTTCAGGATATTTTTATTATATAAATCCCAAATGAATTTTATGTTTGTGCTATTGGTAATGCTAAACAAATAGACAGTATCGGATATTGGTAAATAAGAACCAGCCAAGAAAAGCATCCTACTCTTAGGAAGCATGACTCTTACTTTGCTAGAGAAGGAAGGAAGATGGTCAAGTTGCCAGAGTTGATTATGTAGCAAGTCCAAATGGCCACCATCCTAGTGAACATCACAATTATCTGTGAATAGCTTTCCAAGTTTACATTTTTTGATGCTTATATGTTTGTATTAGCTTTTATTGTTCAGTTATGTGAATAAATGGTTTTTTCAACTTGCAGAAAGATAATAAACACAAAGCGTGGGAGAGAAACTAAGGCATAGAGGTGGAAAGAATGTGATTTTCAAAATTTTATTTATGTTTATTTATTGGAAAGGTAGAAGAATAGGGAAGAGAGAGAACGAGACAAAACTCTTCTTTGTGTGTGTGGGTAAGACCATTGTTTCAGTAATACTTTTTTTTTTTCTGTAAGGGGAGAGATAAAGGGCAAAGCCCCACCCAGTCTCCCACCCATTCCAGGTCCCCGACATGGGGCATGCTCCGAGGGTCTTGCTCATGTAGTTTTGATAGTTCAACAGTTCTGAATTGCTGCCAATCTCACCATGCTAAGTGTGATGAAATCTCTTCAGCATCCACTGGCTGACATAGTCTCTTCATGGTTGGGGTTCTGAGATCAGCAGTTCAGTTGGAGGGACCCCCAGAGAAATTACATCTGAGGTGATCCCATACTTGATCCTTGTTTGTGCTTGCCAGTACAGGGTCCAGCACAATCTGTCGCCCCAATCAGCTTGTGCTATGCTTGTGGTTGCAATTGCTGGGTCAGTTCTGTTTCCACCCCTGAGACAAAAATCTTCCATCTGTTTATTTGCTTGCCAGATGTTCTCAACAAGCACAACAACCCATCCACCCAGTTGAGCCACAACTCTATCTGGGTCTCTCATGGAGGTGGCAGGGATCCAGGAACATGAGCAACAGTGGTTACCTCCCAGAGTTCCTATTAGCAGGAATCCAAATCACCAGTGATGCAGAGACTCAGACCCATGCTTCTGTACACGCAATTGAGATGCTGTAAGAGGCCACTTCCTGTGGTGCTTTGGAGGGCAGAGATCTTCCCTGAGGTTTTCTCCCCTGCGTGGGAACTCTTGCAGTCAGAGGTCCAGCACACTCTTCTGATGTGACCTTCTACCGAAGGGCTCTTTTCTCCATGTATACATTTTTGTGGGGTGTGGTGCTTTAGGTTGATGTGTGTATACAGTGTAAACCCATCAAACCAGAACAGGAAACTCTGTGTATGTGTGTGTGTGTGTGTGTGTGTGTGTGTGTGTTTGTATGTATGTATGTAATAGTTGAGCCTAGCATCTCCTTTTAGATTGCTTTACAATATTAAAATCATATCACTGGCTTTTAAAAGCAGTTAGCAATAATAGAGTTAATGTTTTCACATGGAAGAAAAATAATGCCACTCACAGAGTACAGTTGCAAGACTCTCGCGTTGTTATTCTTCCTCTCAAATCCTGAATAAGTGTTTTCACGATGTAGTGGAAGATAATTAAAAACATTTCTGCTGGCACATAAAATTTTGCATATTTATGAAGTACCATATTTCTTACTTATTTTATTTAAATGCCTATTAACGTGTAATATTTGTAGATGTTATAAAATATGGAACAATCCTTTATTCCCTATACACAGCATAAACCAAAGAAGCTAGAAGACAAGTCATTTGTTCTTCTCATCCTTTGCTATCCATGCAGCCTATCAGTCCGTTTTCTCCAGCCTTTTGTATGGAATTGCTGTATTATTGTGGACCTCAGTCACCAACCTGTGCTGCGGGATAGCAGAGCTCATCACTCCTCTCTGTTGTGTTTTGAACCTGTTATCTGAGCTCATTCTGTTGCCCTACTCTCTGTTCTAAACCCAAATGAACTGTTTACCACATATGAAAGATATAATATTTTGTCTTTTAGTGTCCAGCATATTTAGATTAATTTGATTATCTCCAGTCCCATCCATCTCATTGAAAATGTGAGAATTTCATTCTTTTTAGGACTGAATGAAATTCTATGGTCTTTTATATTTTGAAGATTTATTTTGTTTTGTTTGGGAGATTTACAGAGGAAAGCAGAGACAGAGGTAGAGAAAGAAAGAGATTTATTTCTTCTGCTGTTTTATTCCCCAAATGGCTGCAATAGCCAAAGCTGAACTGATACAAAACCAGAGTCAGAAGAACAATTCAAATGGATAACAGAATATGAAAAAATGCTCAGGTTCCCTAGCAATAAAGGAAATGCTAATAAAACCACATTTAGGTTCTGCTTAACTCCAGCGAGAATGGCCTACATACAGAAATTTTCTAATAAAACCTGTTGGCGAGAATGTGGGGGAAAAGGAACCATACTCCACCTCTGGGAAGATTATAAAGTTGTGCAGCTACTACTGAAGTCAGTATGGAGAGTGCTCAGAGTATTGAAAATTGACCTACTGCACCTATAATCATTGCAGCACAATACACAATAGTGAAGACATGAAAACAACCTAGATTGAAAAAAAAAAAGAGTCCAAAATGGAAAGTTATAAAAATTTAGTTATACAGGAACAGGGTGTAACTTGAGTCAATCAAAATATAGTTGCATAATGAAACTTTAAAAAAAAAAAGAGGATTGGATAAAGGAACAGTGGTAAGTGTACTCCATAGAATACTACTCAGCTATTAAAAAGAACAAAATTCTACCATTTGCAACAAAATGGTTCCAACTGGAGACCATTATGCTCAGTGAAATAAGCCAATTCCAAAGGGACAAGTATCGTATCTCCTCTCTGATTTAAGACATAATTCATGCAAAATACAAAACAAATATATCTATATATATAGATAGATAGATAGATAGATGAAGTGTATAATGGAGAGAAGCATCTTGGGAGTGAAGATACATTGCAGTATGTATCTCTACTCCCAAATAAAAGAAGGTCTCCCAATGAAACTGTTAAATATACCTTAACAAGATGCTAGATTCTCTACCATTGTGTATACCTACTATGTCATGACATTTATAAACAGAATGTTGGAATCCTGTCTACAGCTGAAGGTCTGTCTTATTTTAAAATGCAGAGGAAAAAGGGTGGTCGAGGAAAGGGAGGGCTGGGGAAACTGTGTGTCAACAATACTTTAAAATGGAAAATTATATATATATAAATATAGTTATATATGTATATATAAAGAAGTAAACATTGAAAAAATATATCAGTGTATGCTAAAGAATTTTGTTCATTGACCTATCTATGTTACTCACTAAATACTTCTTGATGAAACATTATTTTCTAACACCTTTACCGTATCTGTATTTGTAACTCAGAGATTTTAAACTACCATATGTAATTAATCTCAAGTGAAATTTTCTTTCATCCCCCCTGGGTTTTCTGTCTGGGACTGTCAATGTTTAGGGGTCAGGGCCAATGCAATCACTGGTTTCTACTTTGATCTTTATTTTCTGTCTCAGACATGGGTTTTTTCTACCACTTATCTCTGGCAATTGTTTCTAGAAATGGTATTAGGCTGTGCAAGGCTGACTTGTGGACTGGATCTTAATGCTTACATATGGCTCTGGGTATAGGCTCAGGAAAGGATTCACATGAAATTCTAGGCACTTAGTTCAATTTCAGCCTTAGAATCTCGAACCTAATAGCCATGCAAAGATGGTCTAAACATGTGGCAATATTCAAAGAGGTTTATTACCTTGGAGCTTTATAAAGGCTTTATTATTCTGAACAATTCCTTTTCAGCTTTCACTCTGAAAATAATTAACTGTATGTACACATTTACTAACACGATTTGCAGGAATACTGGGTTGATGTCAGTCCTCAATTTTGTCCCCTAGCCTAAGACTGAGATTCATGGTCATGTAAAACAATGATCTCACAGCTCATCCACTCAGTCCCTTTTTCTGTGTTTTCTATGAGAATCACATCTTGATGACTCAATAATACACACACGCACACGCACATACACACACTCTCTCTTGCTGTCTCTCCTTCCCCTCAACCCTCTCCACCCCCTTCCTGTCCTTTTCCCTCACTTTAGTTGGTAAGGACCATTATGTGCCAGGTATTGTTCTGACAAATGGATTTGCAAAATTGCTCTTTACCTGGTGAGGGAAAACAGACAAAAATTATTAAAAGAAGTATAATAATGTCTATATGTAAGAAGGAAAAATACCCTCTGAAGTACCCATCTTGGGAAAGATGAGGCCTTGCAAGACATGACATACAGTGAGTTATGTGAAAGGAAAGAAGAAAGATTTTACCGTGTTTTGTTAGAACACCAAAGGTATGTTCTAGTATGTAAGTGTGCAGGAGAAACTGAAATACTATATGCAGAAGCGATTTACTGTAATATACTTTCCTTTATGGCCATCTTCCACTAAATCCACAACTATTATTCTTCACACGAATGCTGTTTCTAGGACTTCAGGATTGGGGTGTGGCTCTGGATGTTCAAAACTGCTGTGCATGGGAAAGCTCAAACATCATGCCATCATGCTTCTCATCTGTAAGAATCCTATTGAATCAGAGTTCTGAGAAGTTTGAAAGTCATCCTTAGATAAAATTCCAGGAGAAAATAAAACTATGTAAAGAATCTATTAACTGGAGCTTTGCTTGAAGCAGAAGCATTCAAAAGTCTAGGACTCAGAGGTGCAAATAAAACCTTACAGAGAAAAGCACTGTGGCAGCTCCCACGGGAGGGTTGGCTTTTTTTCTGTATTGATGATAAAATCCACAATACAAAAACAATGTGATGGGGGCATGTGACGTTCCTCCTTTAGAGTGACAAATCAGGACTTTTGCGTTCGGGTAGTTAGTGATGGCAAAATGAATCTATGCTTGTTGTAAACTGGAATTTTAGATAGGTAGTTTGCTACTCAGTATTCTGTCACCTTTGAAGTACAAAATTCTGTCTCTAATCCTCCCGTGTATGGTATGATACCTTATGAGACCTTGCCCGCCTCTGAGATGATCATCTATTTCTCAGGTGATAATGCTCAAAATAAATAATCTCATAATCTGAAGCTACCGGCACAGCTTGTACTTTTTAAGCAGGACCACGACAGTCATCCAATTTCTGAAGGATTTCATTTCCACTCGTGGTGATGTTCTTGATCTGGGGATGACTCTCTATGGACTTGAAATAGTCATTTCTGTAGCATGTTTTTAGTGTCTGTCCTATGCCAGGCCAATGCAAGAGGAAAAGTTGTCTTCCATGTGGTTAAGGTGTGAGATTCTATGCATACTGGAAACTGCACTGCACTGTGGTGGGTCTCTCTGAGGTCTGAGCAAGGTACTGCTGGAAGGATGGAGAAATCACCCAGCATAGCCTGCTAGGGTCCCGGGGAAGGCTTTCTTGAGAGGGTGAGGCCAGAAGGGGCTAAGGTGGGAACAGAAGTATTCAAAGAATACAAAACAGTATGTGGGAAAGCTTGGAGGCAAGGGTTGAGGAGCTGCAGACACTTTGCAAAGCCCAGGGAATCTATCACACTGTAGTATGGAAACAAGGGGAGGGAAGTAGCTAAGGCCTCCTTCACATGCTGTGATCTATATATATAGACATACATATATGTCTATATATGTGTGTGTGTGTGTATATATATATATATATATATAGAGAGAGAGAGAGATGTTTGGAATAGGAAACACACTCTGTTTTCAATATGAGGAATAAACTAGTCTGAGGGACAAAGGGGAGAGTTTGAGCAAAAAGAAATCTAGAAGGAAGATCAGTTACAAAGTTTGTCCAAGAAAGAAATTAACAGTATCAGATACAAGGCTATGGCCCCTGATTACTCTTGACTAATCCTTTTTTTGTAATAAGCCCTATTTGGTCATGCTACTTTTTTCTTTCATGTTCTGTATTTACCTATAATCCCTTAGAGATTTTTCTGTTGACATTAATTAGAAAGGTTCATAGAATTTGGAAAGTTTAATGTCTTCTTTGTGCTTCTACTAAGTCATAAAGTCACATGGTTAGTTCCCTGAAGATTTGAGAAAGGAAAACACATGTAAGTCATTTCTGACTTGGCTTTCCTGGGGGTGGGACCTAGAGAGCAGTTTTCTTTGACCCAGAAGAGAAAGATGATAAATCTACAGCCCTGGGAGGAACTACATGCTTTCCATCTTGATGATTTATATTGTCTTCAAAAATATTCATTTCACCTAGGAATTAAAAATGACTTTTATAGAATTTTTATAAAATACTCATTATTCTTTGTAATATCTTATGCACATGAGCTTTCTCACCCTTGCTCTGCACTGCAGACTTACTGCTAATTGTGTTTATGCGCTATTGTGTCATTCTCTTTTTCAGACTGGTAATTTATATATGTATTACCACTTCCTCTTAAGAAACGTTTTTTTGGTGTTATTAATTAATTCTACTTCTTGGTTCTGTTTTTTTTTTTATTTTAAATAGCTTGTTCCTTCTGCTTACCCTAAAGTTTTATTTTTTTAATTATCAAGTTGAATTTTTATTTAGTAAGGTAAATGGATAGCAGCTCAATTTTTCTCCTGATTTCAGCTTCAAGTATTTATTCTAGCTTTATTAACATAGTGCTAGTAATATTGTTTTCTAGATATTCTGCTATGATGGAACTGATAATAGAAGTATGACCCGAATTGCTAAGGAATGGATTATGACATTTTTCAGGCGGCTGGTTTTATTACTCATTTCTGCTTTCATTGCCTTGTAACCAGAGAGCATATTAATTAGTTTGTTTTTTGAAAATTTTTATAGTACTTACTATATGACTGAATTTTGTGAATGTTTCAACAAATGTTTCAAAGCAGATATATCCTGCATTTAGCAAATGGAATTTTTAAAAAGTTAGTGTAATGAATTATATTCCAGATCATTTTATATCCTCACTTATGTTGGTAGTCTTGGTTCATTTGTGATTCTCCCTTTATCTGGAGAATTCTTAAGTTTCCTGCATCTTAGGCTTTATTTGTTTTTATATTATAATAATTGAGATGTAAAATATAGCAATAGTTATATATTCATTGTAGATTAAGTAGTTTTGTAATGATAAATAATTTCTTGCCTTATTTAATGTCTTTTTTGCCTTAAATTTTTCTTACAAAGATATAATAAATGCAAAAAATTAGAATCATTGTAACATCTATCATTTTAGTCTTAACGTTTCTCTTTCTTTTTTAAAAAAGATTTATTTAATTATTTGAAAGGCAGAGCTACAGAGAGGGATAGGCCAAGAGAGATTTTCCATACGTTAATTCACTCCCTAAGTGACCAGAATTCTGCCAGGCTGAAGCCAGGACGCAGGAATTCATCCAGGTCTCTCACTTGAGTTCAGGGGCCCAGGCACTTGGGCCATTGTTAGTCACTTTGCCCAGGTGCATTTGCAAGGAGCTGAATCAGAAGTGCAGCAGCTGGGACTCTGGCACCCATATGGGATGCTGCCTCTGCAGGTGACATCTTAATGTGCTGTTCTACAGTGCTGGCCCCTCTTCACATTTCTGAATGACTATTTGAGGAATATAAGGCAGAGAGCAAATGTTTATGGAATCCAGTTTGACTTTATGCAATATACACATACATTCCTAAAGCATTCATTACATAGGGAACATGGGTTTCAACTGTCATCTTATGTTTTCTCTTTCCAGCACTTCTATTGTTTTCCATCTTTTGCTGTATGGTTTATGTCTGTTTTATGTTCGTTCTGTTGCTCCCTTCCTACTGATAGTTTGAGAGATTTATAATCTGACTTTTAGTTCCTCTGGTCGCTACTTTTATGACTGTAAATATTTTTTAAGGATAACTGTATTGACTCCTTGCTATGAAACATAGGGGAATTGGTGCTCTCGACCGTGTTCCTGCCACTCCTAACCCATCACTTTTCTTTCTAGTTCTTTATTTTCATGTCAAAGTTTATAGCACTTACATTAAATGTTATAAGATTCTAATGACTTCAGTGTTCAGCACCAATTCTTAGATACCACAGTTTCCCTCTTTGTGGTTTTTTTATTTTGGTTAATTCTGTGGCTAGCTGGGGTTCATTCTGTATTACTCGTTTTCCCAAAAGTGCTCATGGCTGTTTATATTCTCTTTGCATATGTATACATGCATATCTAATGACTATATTAATGACTGATAATTAGTTGACTTAAACTTACTGAGGCATGGTTATGTCTCCCAAAGACTCTAAACATTGCAATAGCATTGATTATTTTGTGGATGTGTTATGATAATCCAGTGTTTCTATTTTGTTATTACTGAATCCCCTAATACGTCTTTAATACCACAGATGGATTCTTTATTTGTTTATGTATAGGTTTATGGGTCTCTGAAGGATCATAATCTATAATAGTACTTAAAGTGTTTCATACACCCAATAATCAGTTTTTGTCACCTTGGAGATGATATCATCCCTGTTGAGAATAAATGTATTAAATTGATTCTACTTTCTTCTTGTAAATGACTTAACTTTTTCAGTGTGGATAATGCTGTTTATGGAATTTGGAGCTTGGGACTTAGTGTACTTTTTGCTACTACAGGTTTAGGGCTTTCTTTTTTCTTTCAAAGTTTTCCTTTATTACATTTTGAATTTTTTGGTGGAGGTGCATGGGAGAAGCAGGCTCGTTTATTTTTTCTTCCTGAAAAATAACAATTACATGTTGGGAAAAGGATTGTGTCTGCCATGTCTCTGAGCTTCAGCCCTTTCCATTGTCCTTTTGCCATTTTTATTATCTAGTTATTTTTTAAAAGTCCATGTCATTGCAAATAATATGTCTCTATTTTCTTTTTACCGTGAATGGTTTTCATTTTTCTATTAGTTTTGTTGTCTGACCTTGCTAGTTTCAATCCCTCACTTTGTTAATACTACGTATTTCTTTATCTTCTGTTTCTTTTCTTTATTTTGCTATTTCATGGCATCAGTGTTGTAATCATCCTTCGTGTTTGTGGGTAATTTCTCCCTCTTTGTCCCTGGATCAGCCTGTGTCCAACCAGGAGAGTCACGTGAATTCAGCGCATGGCTGCGTGACTTAGGGGTGATTTCACCTCATTTTGACTCTGTCTTTCAAAACCTAGGAAAGGGTGTTGTGGTCATCTTTTGTTTGTCACTTTAGGAAGATACTAATTTTTTAAGATTATATTTGATTGTATCTATTGGTTTCAGGAAAGGCAGAAGAATAAACATACCTTTATTTCCCATACTTGACTGCAAATTTTAAACTCATGGCTATAGAACTCTCCAAATAGGAATGAATGATCTAGATGGTAACTACATTATGCTTCATAACCATCAGTGGATTTGAGATATTTAAAATAAAAATGTTATAGACTATAAATTAAAATACGGAGTTTGAGATGGAAGTGTGACAAGTAAGGGGCAAAGAGGAAAAAGAGAAGACATTCTATCAGGTTTCTGTTACAATATTGGTTATTAAAGATCAATGATGAAATTGATTCTCATCTTCCTACAATTCAAGATTGGGAGGAAAACATCACAGTGGCTGATTCAGGTTTAGTTTCTTGATGAGAAGAAACATTGTCCAACAGAGATGAACTCCTTTTCAGCTCTAAAAGATTCATAAAGATTTGTTAACTGAGTATCTATTGTTCATTTTATATGTATATATAATATATTTTTTCTTTTACTTGAAAGAGAGGGTGGGAAGGAGAGAGGGAGAGAAAAATCTTTCATCTTTTGGTTCTTCTGCACCTGAGAAGTTTGAAGCCAGGAGCCTAAATTTACAGGATCTCCCAGATGGACAGCAGGAACCCACGTACTTGAGCCATCACTGTTGCTTCCCATGCTGTGCACTGGCAGGATGCTAGGTCAGAAACAGAGCTGGAATTTGAACCAAAGCACTCTGATATGAAAGGTGGGCACCCTGTCAAGTGCCTACCTCTGTTGTTTGTTGTATTGCTACATGTCTCTTCTGTGCTTTTAACAGCACAGAAGTAGATTTTGCTCCTGGTAGGAGGAGGGGAATTGGTGCCTGGCCTTTAGGTGATTCCTAAAACTAAGAGTAGAACTTGCTGCCATCCTATGCTTGTCAGTGAACTTCCTAGTTTTGGATCTGGGTCTTCCTCTTGAGCTAGCTTCTGAGACCTGCATTTATGCCTGTCTCGATTCCTGAGCATTACAGATAATCTTCCTGCCTTGACTTTTTTCTGGTCCCCAAAGCACCTACTTGTTTCAGAAGACAACACTCTCCCACACTTACCTCTGCCTTTCCTAGACACGTTGCTTGAGCCTTTTGGTCAAATGCTGTCTCCGACCCTCAGCTCTCCTCACTCTGAAGAGCAGAGGGTCAGTCCAGTGTCTCAGTGATGGGTGGATTCAGTCAGTGGCTTCTGGGTGGGTGGGCTGAGAGGCACCACTCAGCTCCCTCATCTGAACCAAAGCTCGATTTCCCTAGACACTGAGGTGCTGATTAGTGAAAGACCAGTTTTCTGCTTCCTGTTGTCTTAGATGAAGGTCATGCTCCTCTCCAGAGCTGCCTGCCATCCACAATTCAACTTAATGGGAGATATGACAGCCTGACCCTTTTGTCTCCATTCAACAAACACTGAAGGGCCCTACGGGGGATACAGAACCATTACAGAGCTGTCAGAGGCCTTTGCTGAAACCTAACTGCAGTCAAGCTTCTCCCTCTGCCCATTGTTTCTTCTTTCTCTTTCCCTAAGAACACTTCATAATACTAGTCCTGTTCACTAATTCCCAACAAAGAGTCTGCCCCCTGCTGAATGCAACAGGCAACAACTTTTTTTTTAATTTTATTTTATTTATCATTTTTTATTCACTGATTACATTGTATTATGTGATACAGTTTCATAAAGCCAGCTCAGCAGGATCCACAGTAGGCCTACATAGGACTGCTACATAGGTTCAGCTAGCCAGAACACAGCGCCAGAGAGGAAACAGCACACTGAAAATAGTTGCAATTCCAGAATGGAAGGGAGTGGATTTACAGAGTGGAAAAGAAATGAAGAGGAAGACCAAGGCTATTGGGGAAACTTCCTCTGTCTTCATGATCCAGGTTTGGGGCTTGAACATTGATGGAGTATCTGACATTGTCCCCCAATAATGTCAGCAGGTCATAGGCCAACTGAACATGGAACAGCTGAGCCCCCTAAGGTTTCCTAAGTGTCACTTACTTTAAAATGCTTCTCTCTCCCTTCAGCGATAACCATCTGAAGTGATTCCATTTCCATTTCAGATAAGGAGAGAAATGCCCAGAGTTTAGGCCATTCCTCCAAGGCAGTCAGCACAGACCAGGGCTCAGAGGCTATGGCCAGTGCTTTTCCCACCCTTGGTAAATTCCTCAGAAATGGACAGTTCAGTACGGCCAACAGGAATGCTTCTGTCATTTTGACTAACCTGTTTAGAAAATTATATATTTACGGAAATTATTGACACAGTTTGAATAAAACACTCTGGCTCTAGGGCCTCTGGTCTGCATGGGGCATTAAAAACAGAGGAAAGTAAACAGTGGAAAGAAAACCTCAGGTTCTCTAAGCTGCCACCTCTGCGCCTCCACAGTTGTGATATTGCACAACAAACTCTTTTAGTGTGCTGAGTTAGGGATATATTTATTTGTACAGTTAAAATAATAATTTAAAAAGCCTTTCTGAATTTTGCTTGGGGTCTCAGAGTTTCCTGCTGTGCCCCAGTGCACCTGTGGTGTGGTAGAAACACATGTGCAGCTTGTTCCCTGAAGTTTCCATGAAGCCCACATTACCTTGATATCCCTGATGTGTATCCTAATTTCAGAGCAAATTCAAATCCGTGCCTGGAAGACTCTGTGATAGCAGTTGTGGCTTAGCTGGCAAGAGACCTTCTGTTGCGAGTCTTGCTACTGAATATTTTGCAACACAAATAGACTGAGAATCTGGAGAAATTTGTCCTCAGGAGTCTGGCTCGTGGGTCTCGCTCCCTTGGCCCTGTGTTCAGTGCATCCTGCTCACCTGTGGGCCGTGCTGTGCCGGATGGTGGGGGCCTCCCAGGAGGAGCTTGCAATCTTTATTCCCTGTTGTCTTTTCTCTGAACCCTATGGTAGGATTTTTCACAAAGGCCAGTGTAAGCAAAATCAGCAAATCTACATGAACACCAACAGCAGAAACAATGTTCCTCCTTTCTGCCCTCTGCATTCTTCAAAGACCCAACGCAGGCGTTTCCTGCATAGCACCCAAACTAAGTGACCACATGATCACTGCTAAGACTGCTAGGATTGATTCTGGTGCCCAGGAAGTCATCTTAAAGCACAGCAGACAACATCTTACTTTTTCTTTTTTGTCTTTTGGTGATTTTTTTTCTTTCTTTTTAAAAACGTATTTTTTGGATAGAGCCAGCATTGTGGCATAGTAGGTTAAACTGCTGTCTGAGACACCAACATCCCATAGGAGTATGGGTTTGTGTCCTGGCTGCTCCATTTCCAATCCAGCTTCCTGCTAAGGCACCTGGGAAAACAGTGGAAGATGATCCAAGTATTTGGGCCCCTGCACCCATGTGGGAGACCTGGAAGAAGCTCTTGGCTTCTGATTTTGGCCTGGCCCAGCCCTGACCATTGTGGCCGCTTGGATAGTGAACTGGCTAATGGAAATGCTCTCTTTCTCTTATCTCTCCCTCTCTTTTTTTCCTTTTTTAAAAAAAGATTTATTTATTTTTATTGAAAGGCAGATAATACAGAGAGGAGGAGAGACAGAGAGCAAGATCTTCCATCCGATGGTTCACTCCCCAAGCGGCTGCAACGGCTGGAGCTGAGCCGATCCGAAGCCAGGAGCCAGGAGCTCCTCCAGGTCTCCCATGAGGGTGCAGGGTCCCAAGATTTAGGGCTGTCCTCAACTGCTTTCCCAGGCCACAAGCAGGGAGTTGAATGGGAAGTGGGGCCGCCAGGATTAGAACCAGCGACCATATGGGATCCTGGGGTGTGCAAGGTGAGTACTTTAACAACTACGCTATCGCGCCGGGCCCTCCCCCTTTCTGTCTCTGCATCTCCCCGCCTCCTGTATCACTCTTTCAATTAAATAAAACTATAATAAAATAAATAAAGCGTATAAAATCCATCTTTTAAAATGGCTTACTTATTTATTTAAAAGGCAGAATTACAGAGAGGGAGAGAGGGGGAGCTCTTCATCCAGAAATAGCCATAATAGCTAGGTCTGGGCCAGGCTGAAGCCAGGCACCAGGAATGCCCTCTGTGTCTTCCCACATGGATGACAGAGGCCCAAATCCTTGGGTGGCCTACTACTCCTTCCCCCAATGCCTTAGCAGGAAGCTGGGTTGGAAATAGAGTAGCCAGGACTCCAACGAGTACTTTGATATTGGATGTTGGTATTGCAAATGGTCACTGAGCTCTATGAGGCAATGTTAATGTGGGATAAATTGGAAGGGAGTTCAGGCGGCCTGAAATTCGGCTGCATAATGATACTGTCTCTTTAACTGTTGACTTGATACGCCCACCTTCCCAGAATGCACCAGTCCTGTCCACCGGAACCAGGATGCATGTTTGCATATCTAGAAAAGAGGTAGAATGGAGGAACAAGCTCGTTTTCTGCCTTGGACCGTGCCTTAAAGCACCATTCTGGTTCTCTCTTTCTACCTCGGAACACAATCCGACCTCCCGTTCTCCGGAGTGCTTTCTGCCGGAAGCTCCGACGGGCCCTTCCGAGCCTCCCGCTCAGCCGGCCTGGACGGGCCTCGGCTGCTTAGGTACTGTTCCTGTCTGTCTCTGTCTCTTGTTTAAGGAAATTCTTTGGCCCTCTCCTGTTGCCTAGCTGTGTGGGGTGACCCACACTTGCACATGAATGCATATTTATTCCCTCTTGGCCAAATAAATTCTGTTTCCACTCGCACAGGGTATCTGCTTCTGCAAAGTATTTCTATTTCTGCAGGGCACAAGAACCTGAATTTAAAATCAAAGGTCTCCCGCTCCCTCTCCTTTCCTCACCTGGGTCTCCCATGTGTGAGGGAAGGACGCAAGGTTTTGAGCCATCATCAGCTGCTTGCCTGGATGTACACTTGTGGGAAGCTTGGATCAGAGGCAGGACTTGCATCCAGACACTCCGATGCGGGAGGGTGATAACCTAATAACCCAGGCAGCACTTTAACCCTTGTACCAAATGCCCACCCTCTGGAGTTTTCTTTCTAATGAGAGTCATTTGAGTTATCTGTTTTGAATTCTGTTTTGTAGGGGAATGCATTGTGTTATAAGAACACTTCTTGGAACGTGACAGGTCAGATAGGATTAAAAATGCCTTGACGGGGGCCTGGTGCGGTGGCCTAGCCGCTTAAGTCCTTGCCTTGAATGCGCCGGGATCCCATATGGGCGCCAGTTGTAATCCCAGCAGCCGCTTCCCATCCAGCTCCCTGCTTGTGGCCTGGGAAAGCAGTGGCCTGGGAAAGCAGGGCAGCACAAAGCTCCTGGACCCTGCACCCGTGTGGGAGACCTGGAGGAGCTCCTGACTCCCAGCTTCGGATTGGCGAAGCACCGGCAGTTGTAGTCACTTGGGGAGTGAGTCGTTGGATGGAAGATTTTTCTCTCTGTCTCTCCTTCTCTCTGTATTATCTGACTTTGCAATAAAAAAATGTCTTGACAACAGACATCTTACATGCACTGCAAGAAATCCTTTCTCAGTGCCACTCCCACCTAATGGAGTCATGAGCAATGGCTAGGGAATTCACGCAAGGACCATCTACATTGGAAAAGACTTGATTTAATTTTCTTTTTAAAATAACACTTTTCAAGTTGCATATTTATTTTTGAGAGTAGGACTTTATGCTGTTCTCTTCAATGGACTGTTTCTGTTGATAGTTTAAAGGTGAGATGAGGTAGGAGTGATGGCAGGGGCCTGGAGGAGGGGCAGGTGGTGAATCCTATAGGAGCTCAGTCCTGACTGTGTTGCCGTGGGCTTGGTGAAGCTTCTCTGGAGCTAGGCCTCTTCTGCTGACTTTGGTGGCCAGAACAAAATTAAGCAGGATCATGTCATGATCATGCTCTGATCATTTCCACCCATGCTTGCATTATATGTCGTTTGAATTTCGGTTATGGCCAAAAACCAAGTTCTGAATGTTAACCAGTTTGCTGTAGCTAACGTGATAAATTGTACCCCTTCCCACACACACACACCTCTTTTGTTTTTTGCCTCCAAGCTTATTCGACTCAGAATGCCTAGGAGCTAAGAAGCAGGGACCATCATGTTTCTCATCATCAGTCAGATGAACTGAATCCACTTTTACAGTCAGATCAGTGATAAATGTTTCTTTTAGACCCTTCTTGCACAAACAGTACCTTTTATAAAACAAAATATGCATTCTTTTTTGTAGGATGTAACTTGTGCTGTGTAAGGTCTTGTAACAGTGTGTGTGTGTGTGTAAGCAGGCTAATTTCCTGAATCTGATAGGATTCCGATGGGAGACATGAGTATATGCTGCTCTTTAAAAGGAGCTGTGGGCTGGAGGGAATGTGGCTAGCAACACAGTGGCTGGCTGTCAGCTGCTTTGTGATCGGTCTCAGCTGCTGAGAGCCGCTCTGCCACCTTGCCGCCCTTCCCTGAATGACCTGCATTCAATGACTGAGTGGGGTGAAGAGATAACATCTGGCTGTGTCAGTCCACAAGATAACTCAGAAATCCGGTGCTTTCCTGAGCTTCCAAGACACGTAAGTGGGCCTGTGCTGCAGTTCAACTGCTTCCTGCTTGCTCAGTGCTGCCTCTGCTCCTGTTGACATGGACTCTTGACGGGTGGCCTGCGTTTTATACTACATCTAGAGGTTGGCTTCAGGAGGATCCAGCCTGTGAGACTTGGTTCGTACGTTCTCCGAGGAGGCCGGTGATCAGATGGGGGTTTGGATGGCTCCTGACTTGGGCTGAGGATCTTGTCATGGAAGTTTGAGTGGCACAATCAGCTTTTAACTGCGGCAGCATTTCACTTGTAAACATTGTTGTGGTCCTGATGGCATTGGATATGCTGGGTAGAGTGGTATGTTGGGGGCTGGAAATATATAACGAGTGTGTAGTGTGAGTGTAATAAGATTGGCTGGTTGTGGTTAATTTCCAGTGAGCCTACAGAAGATAACTTACGCTTGAAGGCAAGGGAAAATGTAGCTCGATTATCTCCTGCAGGAATAAGGCAGAAGGGCCAAACTCAGAATTGCAAGTCAGAGTGGATGAACTTCAAGGAATGTTAGAAAAACAAATGCAACATGGGTTTTATGCAAGTAGCTGGACAAGGTTAGGAAAACATGAAGCGATGACACATCTGTATGGATGCTCTGGAAGCTTTTGTTCACACAAACTCCTTAGCCATTCTCTGGTGAGAGGTGTTGTTCCCGCCAACCCTCTCCATGCTAAAAGCTAGGGCAGAGGCCCTTTCCAGGAAGGGCACCTTGGTCCCCTCCTCTGGTTCTTCTCCAACAATAGTCTTTTACTCTGAGCAAAAGCCCTGCTCTTTGGACCATAAGGTGGCAGACTAGCTATAGAGTTGTGATTTCTCAGTTTCACTGAAGGGGCTCTCTCTATCACCAGAGTGGGACCACACTAGAAATGTGTCCTCAGGGAGTATCAGGTGTCTTGAAGTTGGACTAGGAAACAGGAGTCCCAGAATTCACAAGCCGGCTTTGCTTTGTGTGGTGTGGGGCTCCTCCTGCTGATGGGAAATCAGCTCGGCTTGCTCATACTGTGGCGAGAGCAAAAGAATCAGAGCCGGCCCTGGGATCCAGAGCGTGGCTCTAACAGTCATTCACCTACGAGCAAACAAATCTCCCCTCATTCTGGCTCAGTTTCCTTCTCTGAGAAGTAGGAAATCATACCTATTTCTCTCATAAGTCATAGAACTAAGTAGTGAAGTATTCGCAGCCCTCCATCAATAGCAACTGCAGCAGACACTGTGAACATACCGTAATCTGATCGAGAGAGCCAAGTCTAGGTCATTTCCCAGGCATGC
Source organism: Ochotona princeps (assembly GCF_030435755.1). NCBI lineage: Eukaryota > Metazoa > Chordata > Mammalia > Lagomorpha > Ochotonidae > Ochotona > Ochotona princeps. Next base: position 33,421,898 of record NC_080837.1, on the reverse strand, counting down.
AGCACTGACTTCCTCGTTGGATAGCCTCTTGAGAAGGAGAGATCCCAGTGACAGGAGAGAAGCAGGCCCTCGCGCAAGCAGCAGCAGCCTTCTTGCACCACAAAGTAACCTCCTTGTTTGGTGATTGGGACTACATCACGGATCCAGGTCAGGTGCAGAGTCTGTCACGCCGCTTTGTCTCTGACCATGTGTGCCACTCACGAGGATTTGGGCCAGCAGTGTTCCAAATCAGAATAAGCTTGACAATTGCTTGTTGAAAGAAAATTGTTCCCAGCTCTCTAGGTATTTGCAGCCAGAAAATAAACTGTCTTCCTCAAAGAGTTTAGACACACGTAACTAAACACTGAATACCCAGATGGCCCATCACCAATGTAAAGGTGGTAAGTAAGAAAAGCCCAGTGTAATCAATGTTGCTGTCTTCTAAACTACACGGAGAAAAATCCCAATCAATATTTGGGAGAGTCAGTCCTTTCAGAACCAGGGGATACTGAGAACGGGAGACTATTCTATCTCTAGCAAAGGACTGCAAGAAATATTTATGTTTCTCATTCAGAATGTTTACATTTTTGCAATTGATGAGATTGGTTCTCTAGTAAAGAGAAAAACTATCATATATGGAATTTAGCAGCTATACATTTATTTGAGGGAATCTTGGAAGAAGCCCTGCAGTGTCATTTTGCGTATAAAATAATAAAGGAAAATAATAGCTAAAAGGCAGCAAGCAATAGCAGAGGCAGGCTTTGGTTTGGGGGAATTATTTTTATAAATGCATTATTCTAAATTAAATAAAATGACCTCATTTCACTGTTTTTAGAAACCAGCAATGCTTTCAGAAAACATGGTGATTTATTTAAAGTCAACTTGGAACCTTGCTATACAACTCACTCATTAAATGTTATCACACTAAAGAAACAGACTATTTTTCCCAGGATATCTCTCTCTCTCTCTCTCTCTCTCTCTCTCTCTCTCTCTCTTTCTTTTTCTCTTAGAAAGGGAAATTCTCTCTATCCTGGTCTTCCTCTAGGGAGTTAAAATTCTGATCCAGTGTTTCCTGGGTGTCCACACGCAGTCCTGACTACGGCTCTCCTGGTTTGCTGTCTGTGGAGAGTGATTTCTGCTATTGATGGAGAACAAAGTAGAAGAGCAATTTCCCAGCAACTCTTCGGATATCTAAACTGTCTTCGTGTCTTCGAGCCCTGACATTCTCACTGTATGTTGGGTACACCATTTACTCAGGCCCCCTAATACCCAATCTACATTAGCTTCTCTCCTGAATTTCAACACTCCCCACCCACTTTGTGCCATCTGGCCAGTGATAATGGAGACTTGTCACTGGTAGAAGGAACCCACCTTGTCCTTTCCTTCTTTCAAGTACTGAAAGTACTGAGGCATTCAACGCTACACTGTTCTAGACCTTGGAGGCACAGAAAGAAAAATCTTGTGGGATGATAATTAACTGTTGAATCTAAACATTTCTAGTCCTTAGAATCAGAGAGAAGAATGGTAGTTACCCAATGTGGGAGGTGGGGGAACTGGGGAAAATATTGATTAAAAGGGTGTACAATTGCAGTTATTTAGGAAGAAACAAACCTAGAGCTGTAATGCATGGCTTAAGGACTACAGTTAATACTGTATGTAGTATGTGAGGAGACAAATATGCCAATTAGCCTGGCTTTAGTAATAATTTGCTATCTGTATATCAAAATAACTTAGTTTTATTCCATTAAGGGTGTGTTTTTCTATTTTATTAAAAGTAATATGCAATAAAAATAACCAAGATGATTGCAGATATTAGTCACTAAGGAGAAGTTGGGAGACAGGTTTTACTTTGACAGGGCAGTTTGCATGTCAAGAAGACACCCACTTACAGATTCAGGAGTAGAGATGCCTGGTGTAGAAGCAAGTACTATAAAGGTTGTAAGGTAGAATGGAAAAAGCTGGTGTGACTGAGCAAGCAGAGTGTGGTGGGTTTTGAGCATGAAGTCCTAGAGGGAACTGGAAGCCAGAGCACTCAGCACTATTTATTGGAGATCTCCCACCAGCCTCTCTAGCCCTCCCTTGGCATGCTACTACCCCTGTCTTCACTCTGACTCCAGCAGGAGATGGGGGCCTGGGGCATTTGGCTGAAAACCTCAGCTCCACACAGCCTTTTTTGCTTCAGGCAGTGCTGTTTCCCTGTCAGGCTCGGAGTATGGCTGTACTCCACTGCTGCTAGCTCTGGGGACCTAGCTCATGGCAACCTGCCTGTGTCCTATTTACAACCTTTCCCTGGTTTTAATATGTCATCTGTTTCCTGTGGGCGCTCTGCCTCAATAGAATCATGTCATCTCAGGGAAACAATAGATTTTATTTTAAGTACATTTGAAAGCCATTGAAGACTTTAATTAAAAACAATTTACAACTTATTTCTTTAGAATTATCTATTTATTGTCTATACATTAGGTATACAATAACTACATGTTTATTTCCTATACAAAATTTATACCCTTGATTTTTTTAAAGCCAATGAAAAGTTGACATGGACAAATATCCTATGTCCTTTCTAATATAAGGCAACCTTCCTGCAAAATAAAAATCAATAGATATGTAGGCAAGCATGTATATACATATATTTATCTAAAGGAACTGTATAACGGAGGCAAGTATACCATGAGGTGGACATACATTGCAGTATGTGTATCTGCTTCTGAATAGAACATAGGCTCCCAATGAAACTGTTCAATATATCTTGTCAATAGACTGCCGGACTTTATCTCATTGTCTTTTTTATTGCTAGTCTCCACTCTATGGCTATACCAGAATTTGTTTATATATTGATCTGAGTGGTTTCCTATTTCTGCCTGCTATGAAATATTTGGACAAATGCTTTAGTTGATCTACATGAATATGTTGGAGTGAGATTTTGGGGTCAAATGGTATTTGCTCAGCTTGACGAGAAAATGCCAAACTCTTCCCCCAAGTGGCTGTAATATTTTGTACTCCCATCCATATATAGTGAGAATTTTGGTGACACCACATCTTCATGGGCATCTGATATTGTGAGCCTCTTTAATTTTAGTGATTCTAATTAGGTGTAATGGTATATCATTATGATTTTAATTTTTGTTTTCCTAATGATTAATATTTGGTATATTTTCTATATTTCCATTAGCAGAAGCTGGATAGGAAGTGGAACAGTCAGAACATTTTATCCTGTTGGGCCACAACACCAGCTCCCTTAAATTAAAAATGGTTATGAAGTTACATTAATCAATGTTTTGTTTTATGATTGTACTTTTTCTGTTTAATCTTAAATCAGAGGTCTTGGGGTTGGCACTATGGTACAGTTAGGCTAAGCTTCTGCTTGTGGCATTGGCTTCCCATGTGGGTGCTGTTTCAAGCTTCAGCTGCTCCACGTCTGATCCAACTCCCTGCTATTATCCTAGGGAAGCAGAGCAGTGGATGGCTCAGGTTTGAGCCCTGGCACCCATTGGGAGACCAGAGGAAATTCCTGGCTCCTGGTTTCAGTTTGGCTCAGCTGCAGCAGTTGTAGCCATTTGGGGAGTGGGCCAGCAGATGGAAAATCTCTCTCTCTTTCTTCTTTTCTCTGTAACTTTGCCTTTCAAATAAAAAGAAAAATAATCTTAAAAGAAGAGATTTTTGCTAACAAGTCCGTAGGGCTTGACTTTTTTTTTCCAATGGTTCCAAAATTTTTGTCATTTGGAGTTTTTTACATTTAGGACTGTGATTCATTTGATCATATTTGTTGTCTTGTCAATGTTGTGTGTGTATTACATGGTTATATTACCATGGGACATATTAATTTTTATTTATAAGATAAAGATTGAGGCTTTTAAAATTTTTTTAAAAGATTCATTAATTTTTATTGGAAAGGCAGATATACATAGAGGAGGAGAGGCAGAGAGGAAGATCTTCCGTTCAATGGTTCACTCCCCAAGTGGCTGCAACGGCTGGAGCTGAGCCAATCCAGAGCCAGGAGCCAGGAGCTTCTTCCAGGTTTCCCACACGGGTACAGTGTCCCAAGGCTTTGGGCCGTGCTCGACTACTTTCCGAGGCCACAAGCAGGGAGCAGGATGGAAGTGGGGCTGTTAGGATTAGAACCAGTGCCCATATGGGATCCTGTCACGTTCAAGGCGAGGACTTTAACTGCTACCCTATGGCATCGGGTCCAAGGTTTTTAACATTCTTTACAGCATGCTTTGTTACCATTTGTTGAAAAGACTAGTTTTATCACTTTGAATTGCTTTTTTTTGAATCAGAAACTGGTTGGCCAAATATACATGGGCCTATTTGTTTACAACACTGCCCTCATCTCCTGATTACTCTGACCTTATGTCAGTTCAGTCAGAGATTTCCACGACCCAAAATTGTAGTTTTGTGTTCATCAGGATTTTTGTGGATATTCTAGATCCTTTGGAATTAGAAATTTTAGAATCATCTGTTTAGTAAGTATAAAGAACATCTTGACACTGTGTTGATATATGCTGATTATTTAGAAAAGTTTTTGGGGAAAATACACTTTTTATCTTTATTGAATCTTCCAGTCCATTGAAAGTCAGAATTTTTATGGTAAACGTGTTTTCTTTTATCTTTTTAGTCAATATTTTAGTTTTTACTGCACAGTTTCCATTTATTTTTTGTCATTTTCCTCTCCTCACACTTTTGATGGCACTTAAATTCCAGTTTTTAATTTCAGTTACAGTGAAATACAAATTTGCACCTTACAGTTTTCTGTTGGTATCTGCCTCAGGGTATTCTGCATAGATGCTCATTGTCACCTGCATATAAAGAGAGTTTATCCTTCCGTTTGCATGCTTTCTCTCCCTTATCTTCTCTCCTCCTTTCTTGGTCTTCCTTCATCTTTTCCTTGGAGACCTGGGTAGGACATCAAGTGCAGTGTTGCCTGGAACTGGCCACGGCAGGCCTTGCCTCCCTCCAGATCACAGGAGGAAGGCTTCAGTTTTCACTTAGGGAGATGTTGGTTCTATATTGAGCATAGGTATTGTTTGTCAGTAAATCTTTCTATTCCTAGTTTGCTGAGAGTTTTTATTTTTTCAATCACAAATAGATCCTGAGTTTTTTAAAAAAAAATACTTCTGAGCATCTGTAAGATCGTCTGAATCTTGTTTTCTTGTCTGTTAGTGTGGCAAATTGTATTGACTGGCTTTTTTCAGTGACTTTTACAACTTAAATTCATTGAAAGAAGTTTATTTGGTCACAGGCATTAAAATATTTGCTACTGGATTCAATTTATTAATATTTTAAGAATATTTTCATCTTTATTGTTTTTGTTTTTATTTTGTATTTTTTTTTCATTTCCTGTGATACCTTTCTTTGGTTGTATGCTCTAAGAATTCATCAGAAGGCTGGAGAAGTTTATCTGTCTCTTGAATTTGGGAAAGGTCAGCATTATTTCTTCTTTAAATGTGTAGTAAGATGTACTGGTGAAACTATACCTCTAATTTTAGTTGTTACCTTTAAGAATTCAATGCATTTAATAGATTGCTTGATTATTTCTTCTTGGATGAGCTTTGGAAATTCATGCCTTAAATCACCATTACCCATTTAATCTGGCAGGTGTCATTTGGCATAAGTTGCTTGGAATATCCTCCAGCTATTTTTGAAGTAGTGCCTACAGCGTCTGTAATGGTGAGTCCTCCTTTCTGCTGATATTGGTCATCTGTGTCTTCTGTCCTCTTTTCTTAATTAGTATGAATGACTAAAGAATCATCAGTTTTTATTGTTCTTAATAAGTGGTACAATTGTGTTTCCTTGACTTCTATTTTAATTTTCTCTGTTGTATTGATTTATGATTTTTTAATGTATTAAGTTTCCTATTTGGGTTACACTTACTATTCTTTTCCTAGTTTGCTCAGAAAGTTTAGATAATTTGTTTGAGATCTTCTGTCTCAAACTGTTGAATGTCCTAAGCGTTATTTTACCTCTATCCAACACATTTTGAGATGATTTAGTTGCGTTATTGCATTATCATGCAGCCCAAGATATCTCTGGTTTATTTTGTGTGTGATTTTTTTCTTCAACATATGCATTGTTTGGAAGTGTTTTTTTTTAACTTTATATATCATTATTTTTGAGCTAGCATACTTTAAATTATGGTGAAAGGATCAGTGGCACTTAAAAAGAAACAAGACCATAGTACAAGTGGAAAACAGGCAAGGATATCAAAACCAATTAAATGAAAGGATTCCAACATGACCTATATAAAGTAAAAGCTAAGTGATTTTTTGTTAACTTCTACAAATGTGCAAGAACATATGGCATTTATCTTTCTAAGCCTGGTTCATGTCATGTAATATGATGTCTTACAGTTCCTTTTGTGTTGCTGAGGATGTCAGGATTTTACACTTTTTATACATAAATAACATTCCATTGTGTACATCCATTTTTATTTGATGTTGAAGGATAGCTTGGTTGATTCCATATCTTGACTCTTGTGAGTATTGCTGCCATAAACACAGGAGTGCAAGCATCTCTTTGATAGAATGGCTGCATTGTCTTTGGCTGCGCACACATATGGTAGTTCTATTTTTAGCTTTTGAGGAGTCTATACTGTTTACCAAAATGAGTTACTAATTTAAATTTCTGCCAACTGTATTTAAGAATTCTCTTTTTGAATCCTCACCAGTATTTGACCTGGCTCCAAAATATGTTTCTAGTAAGTATTATCTAGAAACATTTCTAGGTTTTTTTTATGGCAGCATAATTATAACCTACAAAAATATGTGCAATTATTCAAGATCACTAGAAGAAACAAGTTTAAAGGATCCCAATATGAAAAATGATAAATGTTTCAGGAGACAAGCAAATTTTTCTGATTTGATCATTACACATTTTATATATGTACCAAATTTTCACACCATATCCCATGAATGAGAGGGTATTCTAAAAGTTTCGTTGATGGACCTGGTGCAATAGCCTGGTGGCTAAGACCTCTCCTTGCATCCACTGGGATCCCACATGGGCATCAATTTGTATCCTGACTGCTCTACTTTGTTCCAGCTGCCTGCTTGTGGCCTGAAACACTAGAGGATGGTCCAAAGCCATAGAACCCTGCACTTGTGTGGGAGACCTGGAAGAAGCTCCTGGCTCCTGGCTTCAGATTGGCTCAGCTCTGGCCATTGCAGCCATCTGGTGAGTGAACCAGCAGATTAAAATCTTTCTGTCTTTCCTCCTCTCTGGAGGAAAAAAAATATGCTTCATGTAAAAAGAATTTTCTTGTGCAAAAAATTATGAAATTCATACGTAGCTTTTTCAATTCCATGAACTTTCTGAGGAACCCGTGTGTGCATGAATTTCAGTTATCTGAACCAAAATAAATTCATCTTTTAATTTCATATCCCCTAAGCTTTTTGTACTATCCTCAGATGCACAGTTGTTATGTTCTAATGAAAAAACTTTAAAGATATTTCTGGCAAAAAAATAGAGATTTTTTTCAGTTTTTTTGTTATTTATATCTTTTTGTCACTAAATATATAATTTCAGTCCTGGAATATATTGAAACTAGTTTTGTGGTGTGGGATATGGTGAACACTATGGAAATAGTTAAAAAGAATGCATGTTTTTGCAGTATATGGTATTTTGTTAGAGAAAATCTAGAACACAAAGAGATACTGTAAGTAAATATTCTTATTATAAAACAGCCTTCTTTTATAGTGGTACTATCTTTCTTTTAAAGATATTTATTTTTATTGGAAAGTCAGATATACAGAGAGGATGATCTTCCATCCATTGATTGACTCCCCAAGCGGCTGCAACAGCCAGAGTTGATCTGAAGCCCGGAGTCCGGAACCTCTTCCAGGTCTCCCACATCGGTGCAGGGTCCCAAGGCCTTGGGCCATCCTCAACTGCTTTCCCAGGTCACAGGCAGGGAGCTGGATGGGCAATAGGGTCACCGGCATTAGAACTGGTGCCGATATTGGATCCCAGCCTGTGCAAGGTAAGGACTCAAGCCGCTAGGCTACTACACTGGGCCCCGTGGTACTATTTCTAATTCTAAATCTACTTTACCTTAATGTATCTATTTCTACTTTGTTTTGGTCAGTGTGTTTATTGCATATATTTCAGTATTGTCATTCTTGATATACTTATGGCTTTTGTCTTTTACTTTTTTATCATGATCTTATTTTTCTTGATTTTTTGGAAATTTATTTTGCTTATTATTTTAGGATACAGTTTCTTAGGTTCTGGGATTTCACTTCTGCCCTCCCCAAATTCCCTCCCCTACACATATTTTCCCTATATTATTATAATAGTATAGTCCTTCATAAACAGTCATAAGTCCACCATTCCGTTGTTTAATTGTATTCTGACATTGTAGATCCAGCATCCTATTGTCAAGATATATTTAACAGTTTTATTGGGAGTCTATCTTTTATTTTGAAGTAGAAATGCATACTGCATTGTATGTTCACATCTGGATATGATAACGCCTATTACACAGTTATTATACAGCTCCTTAAATGAAAAGCCACAGAACAAAATCTACAAGAAAGAAAAATTGAAAATTTACAACATGAATTTAAGTAACATGGTACTGAATCACCAATGTGTCACTGAAGAAATGAAAAAAAATCAAAAGCCTTCTTGAGGCAAATGATGCTAGTGTATGATCTATACGTCAGAGAATAAATCAATTAATAAGAAAAAAATATTTTTTGAAAAAGCGAAAGTGTAAATAAAATCAAAACCCATGAAATATGGCAAAAACAGTATTAAGGGGGCTATTGGTGTTGTATTTTGCATGAAGTTTATATCAGAGAGAACATATGGTATTTGTCTTTTGGGGATTGGCTTATTTCATTGAGCACAAATACTACAGGATGCCTTTCTCATACGCTGATTTCATTTCCTCTGGATACATTCCCAGAAGAGGGCTAGCTGTGTCAATCTTCAGTTCTCTTAGCTCTCTCCATACTGACTTCCATAGTGGTTGTACTAGCTTACATTCTCAACAACAGTGAGAGTGGAGGGTACCTTTCTTCCCATATCCATGCCAGCAGGTGCTATTCGTGGAGTTGTGAATGTAGGCCAATCTCACTGGAGCTCGGTAGAACCTCAGTGTGGTTTTCATTTGTATCTCCCTGACCGCTAGGGAGCTTGAGCATCTTTTCTTATGTCTCTTAGCTATTTGAATTTGCTCTTTTGAAAAATGTGTGTTGATTTGCTTCGCCCCTTTCTTCGCGGGGGGTGGGAGGTTTGTTTTGCTTTTGTTGAGTTTCTGAAGCTCTTTTTAAGTCCTGGATATTAATCCCTTAGAGGTTGGGTAGTGTGCAAAGATTTTCTCCCATTCTGCTGGTTGCTTCTTCACTTTGTTGATCATTTCCTTTGCTGTGCAGAGCTTTTTAGTTTGATGTAGTCCCATTCATTTATTTTGGCTTTGATTGCCTATGCTTTTGGTGACATTTCTTTTTAAGATTTATTTTTTTTTATTGGAAAGTCAGATATACAGAGAGGAAGAGAGACAGAGAGAAAGAGCTTCCATCTGTTGATTCACTCTCCAAGGGGCCGCAATGGCCAGAGCTGAGCCAATCCGAAGCCAGGAGCCTGGAGACTCTTCTGAATCTCCCACGTGGGTGCAGGGTCCCAAGTGCTATTCCTCAACTGCTTTTCCAAATCACAAGCAGGAAGCTGGATGAGAAGCAGGGCTGCTGGGATTAGAACTGGCAACAGTATGGGATCCTGGCATATGCAAGGTGAAGACTTCAGCCACTAGGCTACTGTGCCAGGCCTTTTGGTAACATTTCTAAGAAATCTTTCCCAATTCCTTTATCTTGGAGAGTGGTTCCTATTTTCCTCTAATAGTTTGATGGTTTCTGGGTGCAGATTTAGGTCCTCGATCCACTTAGAGCTGATTTTTGTATAAGGTGACAGATGTGGGTCTTGCTTCTTATCTCTGCAGGCTGCTATGCAATTGTCCCAACAGCATTTGTTGAGGAGACCAGGATTTTCCCCTGGATTGTTTTCAATTTTCTTGTCAAAGATTGGTTGGCTATACATGTGTGGTCCCTTCTGGTGACTCTTTGGTTCCATTGATCTTCATCTCTATTTCTGTACCAATAGCAGACTGCTTTGATGACCACTGCCCACATCTCCAGTTAGGTTAATTCCAAGGTGTTTAAGATTCCTCTCTGCTATTTTAAAGGGGACTACACTTACAATTTCTTTTTCAGCCATGGAGTTATTTGTGCATACTAGTGCCGTTGATTTATGTTCATTAATTTTATATCCTGCTATTATGCCAAAGTCTCTTATGAGTTCCAGCAGTCTCTTGATTGAATTTTTTGGTTCTCCTACATAGAGAATCATGTCATCTGGATTTTGTCAAATGCCTTCTCTGTGTCTGTTGAAATGATCATGTTTTTTTATTTTTTAATATGTTGAAGTGCTGAATCACATTTATTCGTTTGCGGACGTTAAACCATCCCTGCATGCCAGGGATAAATCCCACCTGACCCAGGTGAATGATCTGCCGGAGGTACTGTTGGATCCTGTTGGCTGCTATTTTGTTGAGAATTTTTGCATCTATGATCATCAGGGATACTGGTCTATAGTTCTCTTTCTCTGCTGTGTCTCTATTTAGCTTTGGTATTAAGGTGATATTGGCCTCATAGAAACAGTTTGGAAGGATTGCCTCCTTTTCAGTTGTTTGGAATAGCTTGTAGATGGGTTGGTGTTTGTTGTTTTTGATTGTTTTACTGATCCATGTAAGGTTGATTTTACTGATTGTGTTTGGTATCTGGTTTTTCATTTATAGTCACTTATGCCACTTCTCCAGCAGGTTTCTGTCTAGGACTCTTGTTCCTTGGCTTATACCATTTTCTCTGGAGCCCCAGTTCCTGGCTCACCACTTTCCGCCCCCTGTACTCCCATGTTGTTCCCACACCATTGCCTGCACAGCCTTTCTTCCACTCCTGGTTTGAGCAGTGCCCAGGATTAGGGAGACACCAGCTAACCTAAATCACTGGGTGCTGGTCTTGCCAGAACCTGCTGGCCATTAAATCTGAAGGCCACCTGGATCTATTTTGGGTGGAACCTGTAGGATGTCAGTACTGTTTTTCCTGTGGGACCAGTGAAATGCTTTGACCCAGAAGTGAGGTCAAAGCTCTCTGTCATCCCTCTAATCTCATGGCCTTTTCCTTAGTACACAAAATGGATCCCAGTGTGGCACTGTTGGAGTTCTGGGCTATGAAACCACCCTGTTCCTGTACTGCCTGCTTGTGCCATCCAAAGCCAGGAGCCAAAGCCAGGAGCCCGGAGCCTCTTTTGGGTCTCCCATGTGCAGGGTACTGAAGCTTGGGGCTGTCCTTGACTGCTTTCCCAGGCCACAGGCAGGGAGCTGAATGGGAAGTAGAGCAGCCGGGATAAAAACCAGTGGCCATATGGGATCCCAGCACATTCAAGGCTAGAACTTTAGCCACTAGGCTACTAGGCCAGGCCCTGATTTCTATGACAATATCCTTATATGTGATGCATCTTGCATTACATCTTTTCATTTTGGGAAGTACAAATACAAACTATTGTGATCTTGGTATCGATTTCTAAAATTATTTCCTGCTCTTTTTGGCTGATGTTCACACTCTAGCTTCTCTACTTAGCTGAAGATTGTAGGGGACTCCTTGTAGAAATCTACAACTCTTCTGTCTACACATTCCTCCTTTTGGTGAAAATGCCTCCAACTGATAGAAAGAAAAAGACAAATTAAATTTAGCAGATTTAGTGAGGAATGATTTATGACAACTTCCAGAACCAGGATAGGTTTAAGTACTATACTGCCATGAGAATGTGTAACCTTCATAGACAGAAAAAATGAAAGTGATGTAGAGAGAATGAAAGTGAGGAATGTAGATGGTTGGACTATTTAAAGCTTAGTCTTTGGTTTGAACTTGCTTTGAATACTTGGCTGACCAAAGCTTAGCTGCTATGATTGATTGAGATTCCGCTAGTTGTTATGCATATAGGTTATAATTGCTTACACATCAAATTGGGTTACAGCACTCTGTATACTGAGCAATCTTTAGGCTAAACTTAAAACACATATGGATGTTGCTTTAGAAAAAAAATTCAATATAATAAACGATAAACTGGAATAGTTACAGGGCTCATCTTATTTGTTTCTCTTCTCCCAGGATCACTGTGCTTCTGTTTTGTTGCTTAATATCTGGAAAGTGTAGTTTCATGCATTTTGTCTGAATCTTTAGTTGTTTAAAGTGGGAGGATAAATCTAGTTCCTATTTGTCTGTCTTGACCAACTTATTTTATTTAATCCCCCCAAATATTTTCTTCTTTACAGTCTTCTTAGGAAGAAAATAAAGGTATCATAGATGTGTGCAGAGTACTTTTCCTCTAATGTGATCCTTCTTGGCTCAGTGCTGTCCTTTGAGTGTTTGCCTGGTGCCTGAACCTCTCCAGCAGCTGCTGCTTGAGGTACCCCCCACGGGAAATGGTGCTGTTCTTTGGCACTTTCAGAAATTACCCCAATGTCAAACCTTATAACTTCAAAGTTCCTAGGAGCTCTCACAAGAGAAATATACTATGCTAAACATTTGCAATTTAAAAATTGCTTTATACAAATGTGCTTCTCAAGCAAAGCAGCATTTCCTGTGCCAAGCAAGTATCCTTCATCTGTTGTTATCAGCCCAACACCACCACGGAGATGTAGTGTATGTGGAGAATCATACACCCAGAAAAAGACTAGGGAAAAGGAGGAGAGAGGAAGGGAGGAAGCAAGAAGAAGAGGGAGGGAGAAAAAAAGAGAGGGGGAAGGGAGGGAGGCAGGCAGGGAGAGAGAGGGAGGCAGGCAGGGAGAGAGAGAGAGAGAGAGAGGGAGGAATGGAGGGAGGGAGGGAGGGAGAGAGAGAGAGAGAGAGAAAGAAAGAAAGCAAGAATTGGTTGAATTTTCCTAGGCCAGGCTAAGTGGTAAACATTATCTAGGCTACTGCCCTTGAATTTAAATCCCAAATAGAATAGCCATTTTAACAAAGGATTTTGATGCTATAAGTATGTTTAGTTCAGAGAGGGAAGGGGAGAGAAAAATGTGTGTAGGTCTGAAACATTCTTTTCTTGTCATAGAGCTTCTAAGTTTCTTTGGTAAGCTTTTCTTCTTTGGATCCTTTTGAGACACCTTTCTTTCGTTTAGTATCTAGGCCATATACTTGGAATTTTCAGAAGGGGACTGTTCCTTTGGACCCTGCTCAGCTGCTACTTTTCACCAGAACCCACAGTTTTGAGTTTGGGAGTACACCCTGAAGGAGATGCTGTTGTTTTCTACCCATACCCTCTTGAGTCTCACCATTGCGGTCTGCTTGTTGCCTTATTTCTAATCATCAGTGGGTGTTTTCTTTTGCTGGAATGTAGTCTAGGACAGCTGAGGCCCAGGGTAGGCGAGAGGTGCCACAGAATTCATCAGTGACTTCGGTAGGTATCTCTGAACTGCCAGAATAGTTTCCCAGTGATCTCCCACAGAGGTAGCTGGGCTGATACCTTCCCTTTCCTGTCTCATTTCCTATGCCCTTGCCGTTGTTTCCTGAATTGCCTCCCAAATAAACTGCTATAATGTATTCCTTGCCTCGTGGTTTGTTTCTGGAAGAATTAAAATTAAGACTCCTCTGCTTTCTGGTAAGCAAGCTGCTCTGCATGTATAACAAAAATCCGACACATAAATGTCACAGTTTAACATTCCCAGCAGCAGCAGCCCCAGATCTCAGTAAATGCAGGACAAGCACAGGATGGTGAGTGGCCCAATTTGCACTATTTCTTGACAATGCCTGACCTAAAGTATACTTCCTTTTGAGAACTAAGCCTGGCTCACTCTGGAAACACATTCCTGGCCCCAGCCGTGACCAGATCCCATTGTTCCAAGTAGGATGAGGTACTTACATGCTGTTACACCTTATTCGTTGAGACTAAACCTGCCTTAGAAAAGATGAATTTTTATTCATTGCAATGTAACTCCCAGAGCCAGTGGCTGAGAACATCTTCCAATAACAGAATCTCGACAACATCCCTCCCCCTATCGACCTCCAACACACATCTAGTGATTTTTTTTTTCCCATGAGAAGTAAAATTGCTCTTACAGCATGACAAGTCTCAGTGGCCCTGTTGTCCATGTCCACCACCCTTATCTCTATCTGCTTTACTGCTCCAGAGGTCAGTGTAGATGAACCGAGTCCTCAGATCCTGATCAGTTGCTTACTGTGAGTGCCGTCACAGCACTCTCTCTGGGATATGTGTTATGGACCTTCTCCAGTGACAGTGACCTTCTTAATAGTAGTCAGAGCTTTTGGTCAACACCTTGGGGTGAGTTCTTCCTTTGCAGAATTGGTCATAACTCAGAGTGAACTTTGATGACTAATTTTGAGATTTCTGTTGTATCACCAGGCTTTCTGATCTCGAGTCCCACATGTTAGCAGAATTCCTCCAGCCCGTGAAGTTAAAAAAATTTTTTTTTTTTTTTAGAAAAAGTGAATTCAAAGCAAAGCAGTGTTTAAAAAAGATAGGATGAAAGAGTGCTATTCATGGAAAACAAATTGATCTCTGTTCTACAGAATGCTCCAGCCTCGCCTCCTTCCCCCACCCGCCGTATCTGGTTGTTTTTCTGAGTATTGATTGTGCAGTGTCCTTAGATCCTCCTTGAGGAGGGTATGAAGTTAGACGGGGCTACCAGACTGGTTGAAAATCAATAGTCTTTCTTGCTCTACGTCTGATAAAACATGAACCAATATTGTTAATACCATAGAAATGACTGAACTGAGAAAAAGGAGCAGAAATCTTGTGTTCTTGTAGGCATTTGGAATAGCACAGGATGTGTTCTCGGTTGGAGGATATGCTCTTTTGGCTGTATTCTGCTAGACTGTCCTCAGAAGACTGAATGTAAGGATCTCTAGATTTATGAATGGATCAGAAATAAGTAAGAACTAAGACATGCTGAAGTAAGAAAAAACAAGAGAATATTGAAACAAAGTAATGAGAACTTTATTAAGCAGAAGTGTGAGGAGCTTCAAGTACTACAGTATTTCAAAGATTGAAGAAGATAGGAAGAGTATTAGCAAGGATAAGAAGATGACTGGCAGGAAGTCCAGGAGAGGGAGAGAGCAGGAGGAAGATAAGGAGTTAAAGGCACAATGACATGTGATTTCAGTGGTCAAGGAAATAATCCAGGAAATAGGTGGTGCATAGCAGGGCTCAGTGGCCTGGGGGCCACCTCTAGCCTGTTGCCTGTTGTTGTTAACACAGTTTAATTGAACAAATCAGACTCAGTTGTTTACATCTACACATACCTTAGTTCCATGGCAGTAGAGTTGCACAGTTGTGGCAGTGATGGTATGTGGTATGCTTAACCCTGCTTTTACAAAAAATATTGTCGGGCCCGGTGCCATAGCATAGCGGTTAAAGTCCTCACCTTGAATGCACCGGGATCCCATATGGGCTCCTATTCTAATCCTGGCAGCTCCACTTCCCATCCAGCTCCCTGCTTGTGGCCTGGGAAAGCAGTGGAGGACAGCCCAAAGCCTTGGGACCCTGTACCTGTGTGGGAAACCTGGAAGAAGCTCCTGGCTCCTGGCTCCAGATTGGCACAGCATTGGCCATTGCACTCACTTGGGGAGTGAATCATTGGACTGAAGACCTTGCTCTCTGTCTCTCCTCCTCTCTGTACATTTGCCTTTCCAATAAAAATAAATAAATCTTTCAAAAAAAAAAAAAAGGAAAGGAAAGGAGGGCGAAGTAGGAGAAATCAGGTGGTTAACGGGACTGTCATAGGTGCCCAATTACTAAAGAAAATGCTGTACCAAGTGTTGTTGGTGCTGCTCTCAGTGCCGGTCACAACCACGGACACCCCCTTCCAAGAATGGGCTCGGCCAATGGCTTGAGCAAATGTGTCCATAGGCAGGTCCTCTTCCCTCAAGATACTGCTAACTCTGTGACACCCCTTTAACCCTAGAGCTTCCCAGACCAGACTGCCTCTGGTCTCCAGTTGAGAGCGCATTCTGCTTTGCCTAGTTCCTGGACTTGCCTCATGCCTCACCACCTGCAAGCACTCCCGGTAACTCATCTGAAGTCACACAGGAGTCCTTTCCTTATGGTGTGCTTCTATAGAACCTGACTTCACCTGGCACTTTTTAATGCCAGAATGTGCACATAGCCAACATTGTAATAGAAATAAATACAGAGAACAAAAGGCTACACTGATTTCTATATTTTGTATAAAGAAATATGATTATTAAAGTTTTTACCAATAAAATTTAATTACAGGTATGGTCAAAGAAGGTCTGTAAAAGCATTTCTTTTCTATACTGTTCTTGGCCACAAGCGCTGTGTTTACTTATGCAGCAGTAGACACGTACAAGCAGGTTTGAGACCTTTATTCATCCATGCTGAGTGAGCATGTGTGTGGTTAGGCAGGCAGCCTTGCTAGCAAGAAAAGCTAGCTCAGAACATTCAGAACTTTCTCTGTGGTATGGAAGCTATGATGCCATTTGTGTCCTGACCCACCAAAGAAATGCCTTAGATCATGAGCAGCACAGGGTTCCCTGTCCTGTTATCATTATGATGATTTTTTAGAGTTGACACATGTATCATGATTGTTTATATGTGTGGGATATAGCATAACCCGATGCATGAACACAATATATTAATAATCAGATCAAAGTAACTAGCATTTCCATTTCCACAAGCATTTATTACATTTTGGGGGGGGTGGGAAATTATTGAACTTCTTTCTATTAGTTTATAAAATATGGAATAGGTTGTTGTGAACTGTAATGACTATTTTTGCAATTCATTTTTCATGTTTTCAACTGGGAAAGGCAACACACAGCACATTGTACTCATGGTTTCCTCTGCTGTAGAAGTTTGGGAATGTTACAAGGGTACTTATATTCTACTACAGCGGTTTTTCAGCTCTGTGAGGTATCTTTTCTCTCTGGTAAGTCCTAGGAAACCTTCACTAAACCCACAGCCAAGAGCCAGGAGAATAAAGAATTAACAGGAAGCAAATCTGGGTCTTTGCAGGACACACCAGGAATAAAAACACTTTCCCAAAGATGCTCATCCTAAAATGTTTTCTTTGGTACTCCAAACTTTCTTCTGCAATTGTAATCCTTCAAGGCTCCATTCTGAAGAGGTCTTTTCTTCAGATTTGCGGAGTTGGTATTAATTTAGTGGAGTACTCATCTACTGTGTTTACTTCACCAACTAAAATTGTCAGTTTGCTTCAAAGATTACGTGTCACAATAAACAATCACATGCACAAACCAAGCCTTTCTGCCTACCTCCATATTTAGCCACCATTCTTTTCACTGATAGTGCATGGCCTTAAAGGCCTTTGCAGTATTTGAAAACTGCCAAGGCTGACGCTGAAACTGATCATGCTGTGACGCTGTGATGCAGCCATCAGCCACTTAGCCACCTGGTAACACTTACAACTTCCCAGTGAGACTTGATTTTCCGATGCATTAACCAGTCCAGTAGGAATCTTGCTATCTCAATTCCTTGTGAAAAATATCACTCCAAAGGAAGCCAAATCCTATGCAAAATAGGGCATGTGCTCCACCACTTTACCCGCAAGACCAAGGCAGATGTTTTAAGCTGATGTTTCTTTCCTGCTAAGTTTAGCTCCTGACTCATAATTGTATAAGCCTATCTGTCTAGGCAATTGGCACCAGTATGTTAGAGTGGGCACTCAAATATTCGTGCTTGTTAGCCATCTTTGCTTTAATCCAAAGTTAATTTCTTTTAAATCACCTTTGACCTTGTTTTTCCTGGACCAGGTCAGTTGTTATGGTTTCATCATGTACATACTTTTTCTACTTATGGTATGTATGTTTTGAAGTCTTAGGCTTTTCAATAGATTCTGTTTTTAGAAAACACTACAGCAGCTACTACTCTGAAAGTTGACAGATGAAGACTCCTTTGGGTATGTGACCATTTATAATTAGACATTCAAATAATTTTGATGAGTATATTTTCTTGTGAAAATCAGTGTTTCTCACTGAAGAAGAGCTTTTAATAACCACTCTTGGATGAAAGCTATGGTTTTGTATTACATAAAAGGCTTTTTTGTATTTTTTTTATTAATTATTTTGCATTATGTGAGTTTCATAGGCTCTGGGAATCCCCCCACCCCTCCCCACACCCCTCTCCCCTGGTGGATTCCTCCACTTTGATGCAGTATTACAGTTCAAATTCAATCAAGATTCTTTCCTTGCAAACGTATGCCACGCATAGAGTCCAGCTACTTATTGTCCAGATGGGTTGAACAGTTTCTTGGGGAGACCATTTCTGGTCTGAAGTTAGAGCTGGTAGAATATTGTCCCAGTCAATTAAGAGTCCCAATATAACATCAACAGCAATTTGCAACATTATGGAATTGACATGGTTTTGAGTAACCAGTATGTTAAAAAAAAAAAAAAGCAAGTTCTTAACCACAACCTATGATTAACTCATTGACATTTCAATTTTAGGACATAAAAGGCTTTTTAAAAAGTTTTATCAGTATCTGACAATCTTTATCTCAGTTTTATAAAGGCAGCACCTCAAAACATGTTTTCTTTTAAAAATTGGCAAATTTATGTTGATTAATATGGTATAAATTGCACAAATTACACTTGAATGATATTAGTATCTTGTCCACATATATCATTATTATTATTTAGTCTGAGACTTGTAGTTTATCAAGATGCTTGTACCTGTGAGCCTGTGGATAAAATTGCACAGCTCAACTTACAGTGTCTGTGACTTTGGACAAGGTCAGTGAAAGTGATGGTTCTTGTTGAATTCAGCAGTTTATAATTTATCCCAAATGATTTGTACCTTGTGTTCAGTCCTTGGCCAGTTTACCAGAGATACTGTATGGAACAAAAAAAAATGATTTATAGAATTCTAAAACATGCTTTTGTTAGCTCTACAATGGCTCATCAAGTGGTAGACAAAAATTTAGAAAATGCTGAACCAGCAAGTCATCTCAACTCAGTACCAAGTTGCTATATAAATGCAACTTAAAGTTAGGAGCTTAAACAATTGTTTCATGAAAGCACCAGGAGTTAAAGGCTTATCCACCATCATTAACCACCCTTTTGTGGAATAATATGGGTTTGTTCATGTGTTGAAGAATTAACCAAAATATCAAGATAGAGCTCTTGTAAGTAGCAAAACTGCATTATGTTGAGTATTGAACGTTATACCAACTTCTTTAACAAGTGAGATGAAAGGTGGAATCTTTGATTTCCGGCAGCATGTCTGAAAAACCACTATGTGCTGGACACTACTGATTGAGGTTAAAATTTTTTTCAGCCAAAAATATGGTTAAGATGTGATATTTTGAAAAAAATATGTCCTATTTAAAAATACTCATTATATGTATTTTGTGCTAAGGCATTGAGTTAAGTGCTAGTGGTGTAGCATGTGATGATAGGTGCTGTGAAGGCCTGGAAACTGGACTAAAAGTGAGTAACAGAAGAATGTGGTCTGGTCTAAGTGGGAAAGCCTGGAGTTCTGTTTATAGGACAAGAAGTAGGAGTTCGCCAGCTAAGTAGGGACTGCATTTCAGGAGAGTGAACAACAAGAGTCAAGGTGCAGTGCTGGAAGAGTTATTGATCCAGAGAGGCTGTGGTGGTTGACAGGTCACTGTGTCTGAGAGCAGGATAGGGTGGAGGGAGAAGAGGCTGTAAAGTGTGCGGGGTCCAGCTTGCACAGAGCCACAGGAGGTATACCAAGCTTTCAATGCTTGTTTTAAGAGATGTAGGAGGTCACTTTAATGCTTTCAGTAAACCATGAGATTCTCATTTTGACCATGCAGGCTTTCTGGTGTTAACAGGAAGTTGAAAGGGAGTAATAGTATATGGAGAAGAGCAGTGGGATGTCCAGGCAAGAACTGGAGCTCACTTGGACTAAGATGACCCAAAGTATCTGAAAGCACTATCTGGCTCTCCTTTGAGTTCAGGAAAAATAAAATTTCTGTAAAATATGTTAAGTTGAAGGCAAATAGTCATTTAGCCTTCTCCTGTGCCACTCACAGACTGGTGTGCAGAGGCAGTTCTAGCAAGAGGGGAGGCTCCATGGAGTGAGTCCTAGGTTAATGAATAGTAAAATCCACAATGGTATTTTAGCAGTGTAATCTGAACCAGTGTGGTAGGTGAACCCTGGCAACTAGAAGTTAGAAGAGACGCTCAACCTCCACACTTGATAGGGCTAATCAGGGGCTAATCAGAGCAAATGGAAGGGCATAGAGAGGCCAAAAGAACCAGCCTCTTTATGCTGCTCACTGCCTGCTCTGCCTTTGTGCTTTTAAAAAAAATCCCATGTCTGGATCTTTTTTGTTGTTGTTAAAGGGAGAATCATTTTTTGTTGTTGTTATTATTATTATTATTATTATTATTATTATTATTATTATTATTTTATGATACAGTCCCATAGGCTCTGGGATGTCTTGTCCCCCCGCCTCAAGTCCCCTAGCTCCCTATGCTTCAATAACTGAAGGCATTGACAACCTGAAAATACCAAAGGTATGCTCCCCCCCCCCAAATTAAAACTAAATAAAAACAGACCCAGAAAGCACTGCTTGTGAAGTTGGAAAGTGATGACCCAACAAACAGTTATCCTGACAACCTTATCCTGTAGTCTGAGCATGGTCCCTGAGCCAGCAGCAGCAACGCTACTTAGGAATTTGTTAAAACGCAGATTCTTAGACCCCAACCCAGACCTTCCAAATCAGAAGCTGGAGAATAGATCACTGCATCTGCGTTTCCTGAGTCCTGTGGGAGATTCTGATGCTTGGTAAAGTTTAAGAAGCACTGATAAGATACTGCTTATCCTTCACAAGGAAAGTGAAGCTACAGGGTTTTGATCTTCCCCAGGAGCAGCTTGATGGGAGTTTCACTCTCCTTCTAGGGTTGTCTAGGATTTCTCTTGTAGTGCTTTACTCTATCTTCCTTCTTCCCTGCCTCCCTCCCTCCCTTCCCTCCCTCCCTTCCTTCTTTGAAAGATTTATTTATTTTTAATGTAAAAGTAGATATACAGAGAGGAGAGACAGACGGAAAGATCTTCCATTTATTGGTTCACTCTGCAAATTGTTACAATGCCAAAGCTAAGCCGATCTGAAGCCAGGAGCCAGAGGTATCTTCCAGGTCTCCCCTGCGGGTACAAGATCCCAAGGATATGGGCCATCCACTGCTTTCCCAGGCCACAAGCAGGGAGCTGGATGGGAAGTGGAGCGACTGAGAACACACTGGCATGCATATGGGATTCTGGCACTTGGAGAGGAGAATTAGCAAGTCCAGCCAACATGCCAGGTCCTGATGCTTAAATCTAAGAGAAAAAACTAAGTGGCACATGGTAGGTTCTGAATAAGTATTTGTTGGATATTGAACAAAGCTAAGTTCTGATCCAGCTACTGTTTCAGAGAGGATGCCTAAGATAGAAAAATCTCATGTAAAACTGTGAATCATCATCTGCAGGTGGATTCCACAGGTGATGAGAGGACACAACACCCTTTCACACTTGCATTCCTCGTCTCTTCTTTCTCATCTTGAGGCTTTATAAGTACTTGAACTCATGTCATGCCAAAAATTCCCAGTTCTGATCTATAAGCACCTTTAATGGAGAAATAAGGAAAGTCTAGATTTCTGTAGCCTAAGGGCCAAGATTTCAAACCCAGAGCAGTTCGTAATTGTTCCTGCACTGAGTTGGAACTCAAGCTCAATGAATAATCACATTTACATCACTAAACCTTTAGTTTAATTAGTTTAGGTCAAAGTGTAAGTATCTATGGGAAAAATATCTGTATTAATGCCTACATCAACTGGTAGTTATAATTACTTGGAGACTAAATGGGTTTTAGAATTTGAAAAGGTGTAGTTGCTAAAAGGGGCTGATGAAAACTAAGTTTGGATCCAATGTGTATCTTAACAAGTAGCCTTTTGATAACTTTCTGAACAACTCCTTGGATTTGAGAAAAGCTCAGGGTGATTGTAATTATGGTAGTAAAATTAGACATTCTGACCCTGCCGATGTAAGAAGAAGCTAAGGCTGCTTTAGTTTGATTGCTCCTGTAGTCGTGCATTTTATATTTTTTGAATGTGTTGAAACAGCTTGAAAGCATTGTCTTAGTTTTATTTATTTATTCTACAGATAAAGAGACACCATGATTTGATGAGAATCCAAAAAATATATACAGAAGCAGCCTATTGTAAATCTTTATCACCAAAGTCAGCATACATAAAATCTGGCAGGAGAACTGGAAGGTGTCCTAGAAAATGGAGGTTCAAGGGTGACAGTAACTGAGAGGAGTCCATTCATCTCCTCCCAGAAGCTGCTTGATGCTGTGGGTGCACACATTGTGACAAATCACTGCTCAGAGAGCTCCAAGACATGGTTTAGAAACTCTGAAGATGGTGGCACCTGGCGTTTTAGCATCCTCAGACCTCACCTCATACCTACTCAGTCACAAAGTGGGCACGGACCTCAGCTGTTTGAGCTTCACTGTGTCCCAGAGGTAACTATAATGTACTGGAGTGATTATGATGTAAGGCAGTGAAAGAAGACATCTCATCACTGATGTGAAAAATCAGCAAAAAAATTGGGATGGGGAGACCAAAGTTACAATGTCAAAGGTGATAAGAGTTTCTTAGGTACCAGATAGGCAAAGCCAATGGCTTTACTGCTGATAAGAAGAGAAGGGAGTTCATGGGACTCAAGGAGGTTGCACTTCTAAAAGGACTGGAACGTCATTGCCATAAGGATGGGACATAAATATACAACTAACTCGCATGCTTTGCTCTCCTATGTTGTCTACCTCCGCCTTTCTCCAGATTATTGGCAGTTGGCTAAGTTGATACATTTTGGTGTAGACTGGGCAGCAAAACTCAGTGACAGACACCTGACTCTAAAACATTTTCTTTGTGGTGCTGTAGGTGGGGGCAGTAGGTAGGCTTAGACATGATTTGTGTCCAGACATCTGAATATAACTGGGGAGGCACTCTTATCCAAATTTGTGATTTAGAAAACATGGGAGCCTTTTAGGAATTACCTTTGTCTTAAATGAGGAGACAAGCAGGAATGACCAGAGGAAAGGAGTGAACATTCCCTGGTGTCTTAGCTCAGCAACCACTCAGATTGGCATTTTGATTCTCCCGCTCCCCCACTTATGTGGAGGAAAGATGGGTTACAGGTAAAAGTTGAATGTTTTTCACATCAAAAATCTAAGTGAGTTTTGAATTATAAATAGCACTTAGCTGTGTCTGCAAGGAAAAGTAAAACTCAGTTGGGAGACAGAATCCATCTTCTCTCTACTGCAAGGAATGGCTTTTGTTATAGTGCATTCAGAACTCCAAAGTTTATTCATGTTAAGGCCCACATTGATGCTGTATGATGAACTTGCTGGTAGTCCAGAAACTCTAGTCTTAGAAAGAGGGGGTACATGGATCTACCACATGGGATGGAAGAAGCCCAAATCCTTCCTCGCAGGACCCAAGGTCATCGGAACAACAGCCAGGAGCCCTGAGCAGTCTGCAGAAACAGAAGAACAGTAAACTTCCTTCAGGACTAGGGAGAGGAGCTTTCTCTGGTCCTTACTTAGTTCCAACTTTGGATTCTCCACCCTCTGGCAATGACCATCAGGGTCACTCCAGAGCTCCCCCCCCCCCGAACAAACAAACAAGCAAACAAACAAAAATTAGAATAGATAGCAGAGAACAACAAGGAAAGCTTAGAACCAGACAGGAAACGGTCAGTGTGGATTCACATATATCTTACTAGGTAGGACACAAAGATTAGTTACTCCTCACTAGGGTATTGAAAATTTCTCTGCACACCCCTCCTAAAACTGTACTGCACGTAAACTGTTGACATATGCCTTTTTAGAGTTATAAGCCAGTTTAGACTGTCCTAAAATTTGCCAAGTTCAGCAAAATTATGTTTCAACAGTAGAAACTGCTAAATACTAAAATGAAAATAGACACGATAGAGCTGAATAGTACCCTATAGCCATTTTAAGGTGTATAGAAGCTGGTTGTATATAAACTAAAATTGAAATGTCAATGAAATAGTCACAGGATGTGGTCAAGAACTTGCATTTTTTTTACATTTTATTATTATTAGCATTTTATGATACAGTTCCATAGGCTCCTGATATTTCCCTTATCCCAGCCCCAATTCCCCCCTCCCTGGCCTAGTTCCTCTATATCATTACTAAAGTATAGTTTTTCATACACAGTCATATGTCCATCATTGCAGGTATGGACAATGGCAGAGAGTCCAGCATCCTATTGTCAAGATATAGTAAACAGTTTCATTGTAAGTCCATCATGTCTGGAAGTAGAAATGCATACTGCATTGTATCTTCACATCTGGATATGTTAGTCTCCATTTCACAGCTACTGTACATCCCCTCAAATGAAAAGTCATAACACAAAATCAAAAATAGAAAAATAAAATTTACAATGCCATGAAGTTAAATAACATGTTACTAGATATGACAGTCTCCATTACATAGCTAGTATATGTCCCCTTACATGAAGAGCCACAAAACAAAATCAACATCAGGGAGAAAAAGGAAATTAACAACCCCAAGAAGTTAATTGACATGCTACTAAATTACTAACGTGTAGCTGAAGAAATGAAAATCAAGAACCTTCTTGAAGAAAATGGTGCTACTCTATGATTTATGAGTCATTGAATGATTTAATCAGTAGAAAGTGTTTTGAAGAGATGAAACAAACAGAAAACAACAAAACCCATGTGATATAGTTTCCGCTGATTTTTGTTGGTGAAGTGTGTCTCTTCTAGACAACAAATAGATGAGTGTTGTTTTTTAATCCAGTCTACTGATCTATGACGTTTGAGCTTAAACCATTTACATTCAGGGTTAATATGTATGGGTGGTACTTTGGTCCCGTCATTTTAGGAATGGGTTGTTCATTGGTTTAGTCTTCTGTTGTTATTTTACTGGGATGTTCTTCACATTTGCCTTTGGTTTTGGTAGGTGGTATTCCTCTTCTCTGTCAAGAGAATATCTTGAAGTATCATTTGTAGGGTAGGTTTGGAAGAGGCAAATTCTTTTAACTTTTCTTTACTGTGGAAGAATTTTATTTCATTTTCAAAGACAAAAGAAAGCTTTGCTGGATATGTTATCCTAGGCCTACAATTTTTTTCTTTTAGGATCTGGAATATGTCACTCCATTCTCTTCTTGTCTGTAGAGTTTCCTGTGAGAGATCTCCTGTGAGTTTAATTGGCATTCTTTTATATGTCAGTTGATTTTTTTTCACGTGCACATTTAAGGATCTTGCATTTTTAACATATTGGTAACTCAATACCATGTCAATTAATTCCATAATGTTGTAAATTGTTGTTGATGTTATGTTGGGGCTTTTAATTGGTTGTGATGATATTCTGTCAGCTCTACCTTCAGACCAGAGAAGGTCTCCCCAAGAAACTGTTGAATTTATCTGGACAATAAGATGCTAGACTCTATGCGTGGTATATGCTTGCAATGAAAGAATCTTGACTGAATTTGAAGTGTAATATAGCAACAAGGTGGAGTAATCCACCATTGGGGGAGGGTGTGGGGAAGGTTAGGTGAATCCCAGAGCCTATGAAACTGGGTCACATAATGCAAAGTAATTAATAAAAAATAAATAAAAAGAGGGGTGCAATATAGTACAATGATTGCATTTTCTTATTTCCTTGACCATATTTTTTGTCATTTTTGATTGTTTTATGGTTTATGGAGTTAGGCATGGAATGTGAACAATTGTGTATTTTGTCCGTCTCACATTATAAAGCGAGGTCACAATTCAGGACACATAACAGGTGTCCAACTTTAATTGTGATGGTTGAGACACATGCTAAAAGTAAGCCTGTAAAGCGTGATTTGATGCTTAACAAGGATGTAACATGCTTGTTAATTATAAGCAAGGTGAGTCCATTGACATGGCCCAATCTGAGAGACCTAGCAAAAGCTTGTGGACATGAATTTTATGAAAAAAAATTTGGGATAGCAATAACTTCTTTGCAGAAGAACAAATGACTTTTAATTCAGTTTTTTACAGACTTTTTGAAGCACCTTCATATATCCAACCAACCATAAAGTTTATAATCATTTTGATCTTCTGGGAAACAAGGAGAAAAATACTCCAGAATTGTTAAAGTTGGGGCTGGGTGGCAATTAGGTATATATAAGACTTTGTTCTGTTAGGTCGGTGCTGCCTCAGTTGTCCACTCATGATTTCTGCCTGAAACTTTTTCAAAACCAAGGCTTTGTCATCAATACCAGTAGGTGCCTAAGATTCTTGGACCGCACCTCTACCATCTGCCTCCTCAGCCTTCTGCCTCTGTGCCACACAGCCAGTGCTGTGCTCCACTCCATCCTTCAGAGGTTCCTGCTAGTTAGGTCTGAAGGACACCTGGACCTATTTTTTGTGGAACCCATAGGTGGCCAAGTTGGCACTATTTTCCCTGTGAGACCAGTGTAATGCCTAGAAGTGTATTCTTTCCTGCCTCAGTGTTGGTGCAGCTCAAGGTCCTTTACCATAGGCTTTCCTCCATGCACAAAATGGCACCTGATGTGGCACTGGTGGGGGTCTGGACCTGTTGGTTGTTAGGTCTGGGGGCCACCCGGATTTGTCTTGGGTGGAACCTGTATGATGTCAAGTTGGTACTGTTTTCCCTGTGGGACCAGTACTATGCCAAGCTGAAAATGAGTTCACTCCTAGTTCAGTGTATGCACAGCTCACTGTTGTCCCTCCAGCCCCAAAGCCTTTTCCTCAGTACACAAAATGGTGCCTGATGTGGCACTGGTTGGAGTCTGTGCCATGAAATCCACCCTGTCCCTACACCACCCACCTGAGCTCTGCCACTCTGTTCTGCTCATGGTTGAATCAAGCAGACCAGAAGGATGGGCATTTTTGTGCCTGGGTTCACATCCTGAGCTCCTGATGAACTCCGCTTCCCACCTGGCCACTGGTGGAGCTCTGATCACAAATCGCTGACCACCACTGTGGTATCTGGTCACTGCAACACTACTCTGCTGTCTCTGCTTCTTCCCCATGTCCACAGGTCTCCAGGTATCCGTCATCTGCCTGCCTGTCCTCTCCTGTTTCCCAGGATCGTGGCCTCTCTGCTTCTCCATGGCTAATGATTGTGTCCTTACCCTGTTCTGCCATCTTGTTTCTACATTTGATTTTTATTCTTGGCCACAAACCCCAGAGTAGACCTGAGAGGTAACCTGGTAGGAAGGTGCTCTCAAAGTTGTAATATGCAGAGCTAGAATTGTGGGACCACAAGTTGATCCGTGGCTTGCAACACCAGCATCCCTTGTGACTGCCAGTTCCAGTCCTGACTGCTACACTTTCAATCCATTTCCCTGGTAATGCAACTGGAAAATAATGTGGGAGCCTCAGATGGAGTTTCTGGCTCCTGATTTGGGTCTGGCATAATCCCAGATGTCATTTGGGGACTGAATTTGCAGGTGGAAGATTTTCCTCTTTCTCTGTTTCTCCGTGTCTCTATCATTTTGTCTTGTAAATAAATAAATCTTAAAAATAATTTAAAAAGTCACACCTGCTATACTAGGGGAAAAGGTAGAAGTTTCATCAATACCGGATTCCCTTCCCCACTTCCTGGGCAGTGCAGCAGGTGCTCTGTCAGGGGCTGAGTGACTGCCTGGGCATAATTTCCTCCCTGGTGCCTTCATGCCTGGCCTGTTGGACACCTGACTTTGTGACCTTCAGAATTAAGGAATGGACTCAGTCCTTCACCTTTGGGGAACCTACTCATGTCAGGCATCCTTGGTTAAATGTTTTAGATTTTCTCCACCAATGTTTGAAAGATGGTCTATTCCCTGGGTCTGAGCACAACTGACCGAGGACTAAGTTATACCCTCAATCCAGATCCCCACACTGCAAATTTTCCTGATCCTCATGCTTCTGAGAACTGCAGGAAATTTGGCTTGGTTGTGAACCTCTGAGTTCAGAGATGGAACTTTTGGGGACAGTTGTGAGGTATTTTACATTTCATTAAGGTTTCATCACCTGGAATAAGGGAATTCAGATATTCAATTTGGGGAAGCTTCAGTTTAATTAGCTTTAAGAGGAAAGGCAGAAGGTTTTGGTAATCTAGAAAAACCCGTTTTTAGCATAGTTTTCAGTTTCCATCATGAACATTTTACCAGTATCTTATTTTTGTTTTGTTTTTTGTTTTTCCTTTATTTTTTGACAATCTTTACGTGATTAATTAGGGCACAAAGGTTCAAGGACTACAGGAAAGTGGGTAAAACTATTATTTCCACATTTTTTTCCTGTATCTGGAGTAAATGGGGAGATAAAGGGAGAAGCCCCACCCAGCCTCTCACCCATTCCAGGTTCCCCATGTGGGGCTATGTTATTTTGTTAAATGGCATTTTCTGTTTGTTGACATGACATCTTGGGGCCAGAATTGTTTTTTTAGAATTAAATCTTAAGCTATGCTTTATTAGTAGATACATTGTTCAATAACATATCTCCTGCATATCAAAGCATGTCACTGTTTTTATTATTATTATTTATTTAGAGTACAAGATGAAGGAGGATAGATTCTCTGATCCCCAGGGAGCTGCTTCCTTCCTTAAAGAGAGAGCATATAGGTGAATGGGGCCTCATTCAGCTGCTGTATTCTTCTTCTACTGATAGAGAATCTCCAATATTTGGGTTCCCTTCTCAAAGATGACTATGTAGACCATGGATTTTTTTTTTTTAGAAGACTTATTTATTTATTTGAAAGTGTAGCTACAATGAGAGAGAGAGAGAGAGAGAGAGAGAGAGAGAGAGAGAAAGAATCTTTTGTCATGCCTCACTACGCAAATGGCTACAACAGCTAGGATGGGACCAGGCCAAATCAGGAGCCTGGAAATTCATGTAAGTCTCCAGCATAGCTAGCAGGGACCCAAACACGGAGTATCTTCTGCTGCTTTCCCAAGTGCATTATCCTGAAAACTGAACCAGAAGTGGGGCAGCCTAAACTTGAATCGGTGCTCTGACACCAGATGCTGGGGTCATAGAATGACTTAATCCACTGTAAGACAGTGTTAGTTCCCATAGGCCATAGATTCTGTCCCAGATCTGGTCACAATGGCTCAGAGTCTGGCTGGTATTCTGATGCTCTGAAATGAGGGAGGTTTACGTGTGTAGTCCCAGGAAAGGAAGGACCCTGCACCCTGGTGTAATGCTTCCTGGCTTAGTGTGATATCCTTGTGGTTATCTGAGGTTGGCTCAGCGACTAAGGCCCTCAATCAAGCCACAGTTTGAGCTTTCAGACAGCAGGTGGGACAGCAGAGTGCTAGTAAGGTAGAGTTGGCAACATTCACACCTACATTCTTACCTTCCACCCAGTCTAACTTGATGCTATGCTGTAACACAGAGCTCTCAGTCTCATTTTTTTTTTTGTCTGAAACAGGGACATATCAAGCTAAAAATGAGGGGATATTAGAACGCAGATGATAATATTGCTATCACAAAGCCTTGCGAATTAGGACCTACATGTTTATCTAATTTGAAAGACAGTAGGAGAAAAGAAAAAGAGTGAAAACTGAAGTGAAAGTGAAAGCCAGGAACTGGAAATTCAATCTAGGTCTCCCACATTCACTGGAGTGGTCAGCTGTTGCCATCCAGGGTGTGTACCAGTAGGAAGCTAGGATGGAGAGGGAAGCTGGAACTTGAGTGCAGGCACTCTGACATGCAACAGGGGAACACCCAGGGAGGTCTTGATTGCTGCACCAAAACCCCACTCCTAAGGCTTTTGACCTTTGACCTTTAATTCATCAGTTCTCCAAGGGTCTCTGCATTTTCAGAACAAGACCCCTTCCTAAGATGTGCATCAGCAGAAGCCAAAGAATTATTTGCTCTGGGCCAGTGCTTGACATCCTGCAGCTTACCGTTTGTATCTGAGCTAAGGTTTTGCGCAGGCTCAGGGCAAGATCGTGCTCTCAATACAGCAGGACCCGGCAGGTGTGGTGGTTTAAATGAAGCGGCTCTAAAATCCAGGTGTTGCCAATGTCCTAGTATTGCGGGGTGGAGTCTGTAGCAGGTGATTAGGCTTCCAGAGCTGCCTCGTCAGTGGAATTAAGGGCCTTTAAAAGAGCTCAGGTTTGGGTTGCCTTGTTCTTAGATCTTCCGCCCTGTGAGGGCTCAGCCAGGAGGCTCCCGGCAGACCAAACACTGGCGCCTTCATCTTGAGCTTCTCAGCGTCTAGACCTTGTGAGTAAACGAATTTCCTTCTTTTTGTGAAATGTTCTAGTCTCAGTCCGTTACAACCGTACAAAATGACTAACAGTAGGTGTTCAGTGAGCCAGGTGTTGACAAAGCTCCGCTTTTGGGTGTACTTCCTTCAGGAGGAGCGCCTGCGAGCCTAGGGCTGCTTCTACATAGGCCAATATTCTCCCCCAACTTTCTTGACGCTCCACACTCGCAGCTTCCCCGTCACCCCCTAGGCATTAGCCTGGAAGATGTCATGGCAGGAGTTCACGACGCTCAGGTCTCTCCCTTTCCCTGAGCTTCAATTGCGTAGCTTTTTGTGACTCATTTCTGTTATTTCATGGTCTCTTGGAGGCATTTTCTCTTTGACACCAACTCTACCGAGGAGTCTAGGGTCAGACGAATGTTGTATTTCCTCTTCATGTTCCTTTCCCTGCTTTGTTTTGCTCTGTAAAAAACACTAGGCTTTCTGTCTCCTGTGAATGGACCAGGACCCCCTTTACCCTTTTCTATGGTTCTTAATTGTGATCTCTAGCCCAATACCTTTCTATTCTTTGATTATTTTAGTTTTCAGTTAACTTATCAATGCTATTCTTGTTGTCGCTGTGATACAATAACCATATTGATATTTCCAAAATCCTGGCTTCCCAGGCTAGCTCTGTTAAAATACCAGGCATGTGGTGCTGATCTTCCAGTGGCTTCCTGCAACGTTTCAGGAACCAGATAATGCAGGATTTTGTAAGGCAGAGAAGACCCAAACTTTAGCTGTTTGTCTCTTTCAAGTGGCCATACCGGCCTTGTGGTTCTTAGTGCAGTCCATAGACTCCACTGCCTTAGGCCCTTCATGTTGGCTGTCCCTCGTTGGGGAGGGGAAGGACAAGGATGGCAGGATCAATACTTTAGAAGCTTTGCTGATCCCAAGTCACATAATGATGAATGTGTAGTAAATTCACTCAGGTGGAGGATATGGGTGCATTAATGTAGTTGTAGAAATAGATAACAGCTGAATGAATGCACGAGCGGACATTTTTTAAACATGTATTTTTTTTGTTGTTGAATTTAATTTCTAATGACACACTTAAGAAGTTATAACACTAGCTGTCTCTGAACTCCACCAAGACCTTATGTCCGCTTTTTAACCTTCTTGAGGAAAAGCAACAAGTCAAGAAGGAAAGAACAACAGCTTGTGAGATTACAGGTGAAAAGGAAAAGGATGTAAAACTATTACAGATCTGACTAGAGGGACTCTGCGCCTTGTTTCCAATGCTAGAGGTAGGAAGCACACAGCCTCCCGCGAAACAACTCGGGCTTAACTCTGGCCTTTAGTGCTTATTGACAATCTATTTTGGTCACTCATCCTGTCCTGATGTAAATTCAAATCAGGAATGTTTAGCTTATTCGTTATGGTTCTTTACAAGATATCTTTGTTTTTCCATGCCTGATTTATAGACATTTTCTTCTTAAATGATGTGAAGTAGAACTACAAAATAATGTTGATTTGCATTAATTGTCTTCACCTTTAGACCCTCTGTAAAATGTGTCCATAAGCCATTGAACCAGACCATAAGCCATTGAACCAGAGCTCTGGAAAGTTTTCCAGAATCATATAAAGGACAATTTTGTAATACAAATAGGTTTTGTAACTGACAAACATTCTCAATAAAATGTGTTCTAGCACCTTGACAAATTATGGTCTAATATCATACAAATGTGATATTAATGAAGAAATCTTAAAAAATAAACATCAGCTTAACTCAAAATTGTCAATCCTCATGTGAAATTAATGTGATTAAATATAATGTGTGAACACAGATTGTTCCCTAAACTTGCTGGTTTCAATTGAAGACAGCTGACAGTACTGAATACTTGTTTGCTTTGGAATTGTGCTGCATGTGATGTGTCATAATGAGTATTTTCTAAATGGAATTTCACAGTCGGGAATTAAGTCTTGTTCTAGACAAATTACATTTTTAAGCCTACTGATTTAATATGAAGAAAATACAAAGTTGTGATTTTTTAGTGTTGGTTTAAAGTACAGCCCTTCAAAATGAAATTCTACAGAATTAGTTGAGTGAAGTGAAGAAATAGAAATATAGGGAGATAGAAATATTCAAGGTGACTTTTATTAAAAAAAATTAATTGTCCTGCTTTGGCTCAACAATGAGAAGTTTTTCACTTTCCAGATCTTACTTTGCAGATGGAAACACAAAATGCATCTGGTTCAGTCCATGCCCTGCTGGAGTGAATTATGGGCGGACTGGGCATGATTTAGTGAGGAGCAGCTGCTGCTCCGAGTTCTGAAAATGGTGTATGTAGTCTGAAAACATCAGAAATAATCACCAAAAATGGCCCCATAAATTTTACACTTCATGGAAAAGACGTTGAAACAATCATGTTCACTACTTACTAGTGTTTCATGTTGAGGAAGCAGAGGTTACCTAAGTTTTCAATGTAGCTGATAAGAACAGGGTATTTCATGTGTCTTGAATACCTGAAATTAGGATTGGCTGTGTACAGAAAGGTTATCACAAAGAGTTCATTGGCAAGCCAGGGAGTAAAAATTTCTGTGATCATGAACTTGTCTTTTGATTAATTTTTGAAGTCTTTTTTTTTTTTATTTAGTTGAATTGCAGAGTGACAGGGAGCAACAGAAAGGTCTTACATCTGCTGGTTCATTACTCAAACGTGATAGTGCAGGGAGTCTCCGCTGTGAGTGGCAGAGGCCCAGGAGCTCAGGCTGTCTTCTGCCTGCTCAAGTGTGAGAATCGGGAGCTGGGAAGGAATCCAGGACTGGAAAAGGGTAACGTGTATGTAACACCAGCAGCTGAGTTGATGGCTTAATCTGCGTACCGCAATAGTGACCCCCTACAAACAGCTTAATAATAATAATTTAGAAATAAAGCTGTTCCATTTTTAACTAAGGTAAAATATTCTTGATAGAAGCTAATGGTTTCCATTTTTTCTTTAGAATTTTCCCTGACTGACTTGCTACATATGCATTTATTATCTGATTATTTTATTGATTTATTATCTGATTATTTTATTGATGTTTGTTCTATTCACTGGCTCCTTCTGTAGGTCGTTGTATGTTTAGTGGCTATATTAAAATGTTGACTGAGTCTAAAAATTATTTTGGAGGGTCCTTAGAGACTGTAAGGATATAGAACTTATGCCCAGAATGTGACTGATTTGTTCAGAGTATGCTAAAGAAATTTTGAAAGTTTTCAAGTGATTGGTTGACAGCACAGTGACAGATTGTTCTGTGCCACTGTTTGGCTGTGTTAGTACAGCTCGATGCAGGAGCAGCCTCTCCCTGACCTGAGTTACCACTGTAGCTCTTTATGCACAAGTGATAGTAAAACCTAACTCGAATTGGCCTTTAATAAAAAGGACTAGTATTACATTTCTGGTAATACAGTTAAGCGTTTGAATTCACTGTTCTATTGAAATAAACATTTTTAACTCAGCCTTTTCTTAAGAATGAGAAAATTTATAAGGTCAGCATCAAATGATGAAAGTTCAGAGGTAAATTGAGCATTAAATCTTTTCATCTAAGAAACCTTACCAAACCATAAAATGCAGTATTTCAGATCGAACATCCATTGGGAGATTCTCCCTTGATAAAGCTGGCATGAAAAGGCCACCTTTCAGAGTAAAGGAGATTGAAATGAAATCTGCTCTAGATACTGACCCTCAGGGAACTGCAGGAGAAATTTTCTTAAGGGTTGAGCAAAAGAGTAAAATGCACTGAGAGGTTTGAACAATTTATTGGTAGGCCCTCAGATGGTTATCTCAGAGTTTCAGTACTTTAGAGATCTATGCAAGCAAATCCAATTGCTGGGGTGACTATATGTTTATCTGAGACCCTTGACAAATTTACCCATATTGACACTTTGTGTAAGAATTAAGACAAAGTAATAACTTGGGAAATTTAAAGGAATATGGTAAACTAAAAATATCAGCTCAGAAAGCATAGAGAAACCAGTGAGCCCAGAAGGAAACCTGGGGTAGTCCTAATTGTTTGCCACTGACATGGACTTGAAGGGAAGGAATTGAGATACACTTTATATGGGGGAAAAGCAGATGATACTCACTGGGACATGGAGAAGTGATACAAGAGAGGTAGTCCTCAAAACCGAAAGTGTGGGAGTTAAAATTTAATAAACTCACAAGGGAACTATAGGAAATGATAAACATGTATGCTGATAATCCCATCTGAGAGATGGTGACTTACTTGTAAATGACAAATGTGCCTGATTATTGCAAAAAAAAAATGTAGCTATTGTGAATTCCTTCTCCCTCATGGGTAGCACAGCTTGCCGCCCTGATTCTGATTGAAATAGCCATCCGGTACAGAGTGTAGATGCTGGTGGTTGAGTCTGCCATAGCACACTTAAGGATCCCAGGGATATACAATGCAGCATCTGCAACAAGAGGCAATACTTAGCAGAGACAGACCCATGAAGACTAGAGTTATTGGAGTTCAGACATGGAGTATAAAGCAATCAAACAAGTGAAAAGTTTAAGAACACAAGACTTGAACAGAACTATAAAACTAGACAATTTATAAATAGAACTCTAGTAAAGTAGTCCAAGTTTAAAACTCAATAGATGATAAATGATACATCTAAATTGCACTTAAAAAGAAATCTGGGAGCTAGAGTTATGGTATAGTAGGTTATGCTGCTGCTGCTGTGATACCAGCATCCCCCATGGGTACCATTTCATGTCCTGGTTGCTCCATTTGCAGCCCACACTTTTACTAATGACCTGGGAAAGCTGCAAACAGGTGACTGAAGTAGCTGGGCCCTTGTCAGCCACATGGAAGACCTGGAAGAAGTCTGATCTAGCCCTAGCCATTGCACCCGACTGAGGAATTAACTAGTGAATGCAAGATCTCTCTCTTCATTTCCGTTACTCGATCTTTCTAAAAAGAAAATCTTTGAAAAAATGCAATGTATGGTCTAAAAGCAGATGAGACTTAAGTGAGTAGAACGTTTATGGGCTAGAGAATAGATTGCAAAGAGTGCAATACTAAGATGGAGAATTCACACCAGGGCAACAGTAGTTTATTACAGAGTAAAAATGTATAGCACACTTACGTTGGGTATCTCGGATACAATGGGAAGACACAGTAATTGATAGTTTTCTAGAACTTATGAATGACTAATACAAAGATATACATAACCTGAAGAATAAAATGAATAAAAAACACTAATTTCTAGACAGTGAAACTGCAGAAATAAAAATACCAATGATTTTAAAAGCAAGCATTTAAAAGTCATTTCCAAGGAGTGGCAATTAGTAGGCTGTGTTTTCAATGGCAGCAGTAGTAGCCATTTAGTGGAATGTGAGTCTTAATTGCAAAATCGATGTCAAAATCATACTCCTTGAAGAAATCTTTAAAGAACAGAGTTGAATAAAGATGGTACTAGAAAGACATCTTAACCTTTGCTGATTAGCCACCCAAATGCCCATGCTATCCGGGACTGGAGCAGGTTATAGCCAGGAGCCAGAAACTCCATCTGGGTCTCCCACATAGGTGGCAGGAGCCCAAGCATATGGAACATCAGTGCCTCCCAGGTGACTTAGCAGGAAGCTGGGTTGGAAGTAGAACAACTGGGACGTGAACTCTGATATGGATCTCAACTAATGGTTTAACCCACTTTACTACAACAAACACACCTAGATAGTTTCAAACAAAACTCTAGAAAGTGCATTTCCAGCAGGTCCTGACTAAAGGAAGTGTTAAATGCCAGATGGGAGAGAAATTAGCTCATATTGGCAATTTGTGTAAGATTGAAGACAAAGTAATATGTTGGCAAATTAAAAGGAATATTGTGGAAAACTAATATGGCTTAAATAAGTATAGAATCAAAACACACTACAACAAAAACAGAAGGGGTTCAAAGGAGGCAAAGTCTTCAAAGAAAAGAGAAAGAAACTAGAAGGCATATACTGTAATTTTAAGTAGCAGTGACAATTCAGAAAATTAGAATAGGAACTATTTGGGAAAGAGAAAGAAGTGATTCAAAAGAGGAAAAGAAGACAGATGTAGAATATAGAAAAATGGTGTTACAGATCAAAGTTGATAGTCATTACACTGCTGTGTACTTGACATTGTTTAATGCTTGTATGTCTGTGGATCTGTAGTCTTCATACTCTGTTGAATTTTTATGGCTAGTGGTGAGCTAAGCTTGTGAATAGACTGGATTAAAAATATGACTTCACAAAAGAAAGATGGGGGAGGGAGAAGAAAGGACAAGAAGAGTGGAAGGAAGTATGATTGTCTTCTTGGAGCTGTACAAGTTGAGTGCATGAAATCTGTTTATATTAATAAACAATTTGAAATGACAATATTAAAATAAGGTTAAGGGTAACAAAGAAATAGGAAACCTAAGAGGATTTAAAAATCATTTTTGTTTCGTAACTGATCTTGTAAGATGTCTAGTAAGACATTTCTCTCATTAAAGGAGAAAATACAATGGTAGGAGAAATAGAAAAGGAATTTACGTACACATTCTAGTTAGGCTTGAAAATGTACTTATTTGAAAGGTATAAAGATCTCATATCTGCCAGTTCACTTTGTGAATGCCTTTATCATACAAAAGTGGTCCAGTTGAAGACAGGAACCCTGAAATTGATTTGTTCACATGTTGACAGAGGCCCAAGTGCTTGAATCATCACCTGCTATTTCCAAGGATGTGCATTAACAGGTGGTTGGATATGGGAATAAAGTGGGCACTTCACTCTGATAAGGATGCAGTTGTCTAAAGTTGTCCCTTAACAGCTGTTTCAAATGCTCATTCTGATCCTCTAGCTCTTAAAAAGTTGAGAGTGTAAAAATTTTATCCCAGTAAGTTTGAAAATTGAGAATGGAAGCATTTTTTTTTTATCAAAAA
The DNA here is from genome assembly GCF_030435755.1 of Ochotona princeps. NCBI lineage: Eukaryota > Metazoa > Chordata > Mammalia > Lagomorpha > Ochotonidae > Ochotona > Ochotona princeps. The sequence continues at coordinate 33,384,759 of NC_080837.1, read as the reverse complement.
AGCAACTTGTCAAAAGAGACAAGAAACAGATTTTAAGTATGTTGGCATAAGGTTTTTCATAGTAATCTGATTTTTTTATGGTGTTAACTATAACATCTTTTCTGTCAGATTAATTTGGGTCCTAGCATTTTTTTCTTTGCTTTGGCTGATAATGTATCAATTTTGTTTTTGAAAAAACCACCTCTTGATTTCACTGATCTTATATATGTTTTATTGTTTCAGTCATGTTTAATGAAGTGAGCCAGTCCGAAAGGACAAATTTTTTTCTGGTACTTGGTAGTTAACCCTATACTTGACTTGTATTCTATACTTGATTTGTATTCTATGTTAAAGTGACTATCTTGTGACTTGATGGTTTAGGACCTTATTTATATGTCTGAAAATAAGGTCTTTCTAATTTGTACTTGTTAAATATTAGTTAGTGGTACGTTAAGCCTGTGGTTAGAGTAGAGTGAAATCAAGTTTTTGCAAAAATTGAAGGAAGGAGGGGAATATAGGGAATGAGTAAGAGGAAGGGAAGTATGGTTATCTTAAAATTGTATCTATGAAATCTGTTTTCAAGACTACTTAATGGTTAAGGGATAGAAGTAATAATCAAAACCAAAGAGAAATCCAAGTGTATTTTAGCCAGTTTTATCAACCGTTACAGAATGTTCTCAGCATGTAACTATGATAATAAAAATGATCTATCCTCAATTTTACCCTACAAAATAAATTTGCCACTACTTGCTGAAGAATAAGACAATCATTTTATGAAGAGAAGTGAGCAAATGTGAATATAAGAAATACATAAACACGCAAGTAAAGAAACAGCATTTCTCACATGAGGTAGTTAAAATAGTCAACATCCTACAGAAGGTAGGGTGAGGGCTATGGGAGTGGAAGGAGTAGGGTATATGGATTTTTTTTTTTCTTAATGAATATAGTTTTTTTTAAAGATACTTACAGTGATAAAGGGAAAGATCTCCCATCTGCTGATTCCATAAATGGCCATAGTGGTCAGAGCTGAGCTCATCCAAACACAAGAACCTGGAGCTTGTTGCATGTCTCCCACATGGGTTTAGGAGTCCAAGGACTTGGGCTGCCCTCTGTTGTTTTTGCAGGCCCTAAGCAGGGATCTGGATCAGAAATGGAGCAGCCAGGACTCGGACCAGTGTCCATAGGATATACCAGTGCTATGGGTGGAGGTTTAAGCTACATACCACTTTGCTTCAAGCAAGATGGGTGTTGTCCCCCAGAGTTTTATTTTTCAAGATGAAAAGAATACTGAATATTCTGGCTGTGGGTAGTGGTGATGGTTGTACTTTTTAAGTTTACTATAAATGAGTTGCTTACTTAAAAGAAGTTAGAATAATATCTTAGTTCTAGCCATTTTAATCCAACAAAAAATGGGTAAGAAAACCAGCAAAAAAAAGCTATGAGTAGGAAAAAATTCTGTATGTTGATTAATAAATATAATTTGTGAAGGGAAATACTGAAGGGTGCTTTTTTGGTTGTTGCATTTAGTCTTCTCTTACTCTAAGATCTTCTGAATCTCTTAGAAAAAAATAGAAACCCTTCTAAGTATTTCAAGAGGGAAAAAGTGCAGAAAAGTGACCACATGGTGACATTTGTCTCTTACAAGATCAGACTTTTTCCTTATCCATTGCTTTTGCATTAAAGGTATTTCTGTTACCCATGTTGTGCCGAAGTGAAATACAATTAAATGAGATGCTTTGAACATTTAATGTAATAAAATCGTGATTTGAGAAATGTACCTGGGTTATTTCTTGCTGGTATGGCACATCAAGGAGTAAAAGCTCTCCTAATCTAGTTTCCTTAGGAGAATATTAGACTCCTTTTTTGTCATATACCTCCTCCTGATCATCTTCCCCTAACTGTGGCCAATCGTTCTGGGTTTGACTGCCCTTTGAAAGAGGCATTGCCATTGAGATTATGGGGAGAAAAATCATAAGGTTGCAACTTTCAGAGGGTGGGAGATAAATATAATGCTGCTGACTGGAAACAGGCATAAGAGAACTTTCTGGGACAATGCCTTTCATTTTGATGCAAATGACAGTTACATGAGAGTATACAGATGTAAAATGTCATTGAGCTATGTACCCACTATGCAACAGAAAAAGAATTTCAAAACCTGCCTTGGACATTATAATCATCAGGACGTATCTGTTTAGTGTAAATCTTAACATGATTATTAGTTCTTTATAATGCAGCAAATGAGGGGGAAAATGTGGCTTTTAGTGTATTTTCTTCTGTCAGGATGGCACTATGAAGGCATAGACATTTTTAATATTTAAGAGAAATTATCCCAGCGTACAGATTGAAACTTCACGTTCACTTTGGTCTCAACTCATTCCAAAGAGGTCACTGATATTTTGTCTTCCTTAGTGTGAGGGCATTTAAACCAGGAAACTCACATTGATATTTGCCAGTGATTTTTTTCTTTTAATTCATTAATATTTCTCCTGCCCTTCCCCAAATCCCCTCCCCCAATGAATTCCCCTGTATTATTATAGTATAGCTCATCATAAACAGTCACATGTTCATTTTTGCAGGCATGGACAGTGGCAGAGAGTTCAGCATCCTATTGTCAAGATACAGCTGGTAGTTTCATTGGTAGTCCATCTTTGATCTGGAAGTAGGGATGCACACCGCACTGCATCCACACATCTGGATGTAACAGTCTCCATTACAGTCACCACACATCCCTCTTAAGTAAAAAGCCACAATACTAAATCAACAACAGGAAGAAAAATAGAAATGTGCAATACCATGAATTTCTCAAGGGGTTTTGATAGTTCAGCAGTCCTGAATTGCTGGTGAACCCGCCACTCCAATCATGATGAGATCTCACCCGAATCCACTGGCTGACATAGTCCAGCTTAGTGTTTTCGTCTGCCAATGATGGGCTGGGGTAGTTGATCAATTTGTTCTGTCCTCTGTCCTCTGGAGGCTCTGACGTACTGCCATATCCTCTGTATACATTTGGATATGCTGTCCACTGCTCCATCTGAGCCACTGAGGCGGCTCAGCTCTGACACACCCACTCCCACAGTCGGCCCATGGAACCTGCGATTCTCTCTATGGTTAGGGTGCTGAGTCCAGCAGTTCAGTTGGTAGGGAATCGCCCAAGAAACTTCATCTGAGGTCATCCCAGACCTGACTCTTATGTGTGTTAGCCAATATAGGGTCTGGCACAGTCTGTCACCCAAATCAGCCTATGCACTGGTAGTTGCAATTGCTGGGTCAATTCTACCTCTAGCCCGTGTTTTACAACACCTGTTAGTGTTGGAGCTCAGCCCAATCCTGCCCACCACGTACTCGGTCTTTGTGTAAGCCAGTGGGAGCTGCAGTCTAGTCGGAGCGGCGCACAAAAACCCCCACCAGGCCTGCCCCTGCCCTGGTTCCTGTGATTGCCAGTATGTACAACAGACTGGTACCATCTGTCCCACATCCCATTCAGCTGTTGTACATGTTGATGGATACTGAAGCCCAGTTCATCCCAACCAGCCCCACTATCCCGTCCACACCGGTGCCAGCAGGTGCCACCATCTGTCCAAGCCATGCCTATGTCTCACAGAATTTGGCCCCTGTGCCAGCATCTGCCAGCTGATGCTGTGGCAAAGCACAATCAATCCACACCTACACTGGTTTATGCATGTACCAGAAGGTACAGTCCGCCCAGCCTGGCTTTTCCCTGATCTAGCTCACAGGTAGGCCATCAGATGTGGCCCTGTCCAACCTTGATCTGCCCCCATCCCAGCTCTCATGCCCACTAGTGGGAGTAGTGGCCCAGCATAGGGGGCTTCACAGACCCCTCACTGGGGCCATCCCCACCCCCCTGCCGTGTTTCACATGTGCTGGTTGGGTGCTGTGACCCAGTCTGGCATAGCCCCCTCACCTCGGCATTTACCACTGGGTGTTGTAGCCTGGCCAGGCCAGCCCTACCCTCAGTTCCAACTCATGCTGGTAGTGGCTACAGCCTAGCCCAGCCCTGCCAGCCCCTAATCCCAGCCCTCATGTGGACTGGCTGGTGTTGTGCCCTGACCTGGCATGAACCACACTTCATTCTGGCACTTGGATTTGCCAGTTGGTGATATGGACTGACCCACCCTGGACTGCCCCGACCTGTGCCAAATGTATGCCAGTGGCTACTGTATTTTGGCCTGATCTGTTTTTATGCCAGGCTGGGTCAGAACAACCACTGGCACATGTGAAATCTGTGGAGGGGAGCAGGCCTGGCTGGGGAGCAAAGGGGACACCCTGGCCGGGTTGTGATCCCCATTGGAGAGCGTGAGGGCCAGGGTGGGGGCTGTGGTCAGCTATGGATATAGCTGCAGACTCCCTCAGGATGTGTGTGGGCTGGGTATGGGATGCACCAGACTGGGCTAGAATACAGCGCCCACTGGTCCTTGTGAGAACCAGGATAGGTATAAGATTGGCTAGGCCAGGTCGCTGCCCCCACTGAGCCATATGTGAGCTGTTTCTGGGTATGGATCAGGCTTTGCTGGGCTGTAGAGCCCCACAACAAGAACTGGAATGGGTGGGGACCAGTGAAGGAAGGTCACTGTTCCTGCTAGGCCAGGAGGTGGACTAAGTAGGGCTGGGCCATGGACCCACTGTTGTGTGCAAGATGTGGCACTGGGAGAGATCCCAATGGAGGAGTCTACTCTGACGGGACATGCTCACTGTGGGTGAGTGCCAGTGGTTTTGATGCGTTCTGGTTGACTCCATTTCTTTACAGTTGCACTGGACCTCTTCGCTGATTTCTAGGGCTTGTTCACTATGAAGTTACTCACTCTTTGTTCCTGATGCATTATATTCTTTAAGAAAAATAAATTGACAGCAACAGAAAGGTCTTCCATCTGCCAGTGTACTTCCTAAACGGATATAAAGATAAGGGACTAAGACAGGCTGAAGCCAAAAATCTGTAACTCCATATAGATCTCCCACAGTAAGCCAAGTGCCTGGGCCATCTTCCAGCAATTTCCCAGGTACATTGTCAGGGAACTGGATTGGAAATGGAATAGCTTGGACTTGAACTAGAACTCTTATCTGGGATGTTAACATTGCAAGTGAATGCTTAACCAACTGCAGCACAATACTGATCCCTGGTTATGTTTTTGATGTATAAAATGTTCATTTTGGTCAGTGCCCAAATTGTTAGGTTTCTTGTGTTTTAACTACTGAACTAGTAAGTTGTTTTGCTTGGGATTAGGCTGAGCTGTTATGCATCCTTTCAACATCCCAAATACTGAAGTCTGTTTCTTAGTCTGGAAGGAATTATTGTAGGCCAGGTTTAATAAAAGCTTACTGGCATGGATAACTTTGACATTTTACATGTCAAAAATAGGAAGAGATTGGAGGAGAGACAGTCTCAAAAGATACCTTTGTTGGACAACCTAGACCTGTCTTTGATGACAGCCTTGAAGTCTGTTCCCCAGGATAGGCTATTTGCATGTAGGCATACTGGGGAATGCTTTTGGGAACAACATCTGTAAAAGAACAAGAAAATAACTCAATGGGAGAAGCTAAACAGCAATTCAGCTGATATGTATGTTTACCCTAATCCTGAACCCATTCCACCCTAATCAACTATGTAAATATCATTTAAAAAAAACCCAAAGCCCAGTCATTTGCTAGCAATAACATTGGCTCCCTTCCACCCTAGAGAAGACGGTGATTCATTATGATTTGATGTATAGCTCAGACAAGTTTTCTTTATAAAAATCTCAGCAACAAGATCTTTGAACACGAGTATTTAATACCATTGCTTCAATGACCAAGTTCACAGTGACTCACTATGTAGCAAGGAGACACGGCCATGGGAATGTGAGTATTTGATCTGCTGCCTCTATGCACATACCACTCATAAGCTGCTGGACTGATAAATGGCTAAAACAGCTTTTGAAGGTGTAGCCAAGGAGCAAACATAGTGATACGATACCTTCTGAGAATGAAATATCATCTCCCAGATCGCCATGCCCTGGCATCCCCTATGTCAGTGGCTGTTGCTTAGCACAATGTCATATCATGGGCCAAATGTTATAAAATCCCAGAGCCTAAGAACCAGGCATCTTAAAAAAGGGATAGCTAAATATCACTGATAGTGACAACTTAAGTACATCCTTATTACTGAACAATTTTAAGTTCTCTTGGTTTGGAAATTCTGGCTCCTAGCAAAGCATTTCTGTTGGACTGCTGCAAAAAATCCTAAAGCTGTGGCTGTTGTCTGGACACTTCAGGCTTATACCATAAGAAGAGTAAGCAAGGAAAATCATCATTTTGGCTTCCAGGAGGAAGATATTAAATTGTTATACCATAGAGGTAGTGAAGAGTATGGTTGGTGATTGAGTGAGTACATCTTCATACTGATTTTTTAAAAAATCTTTCTATCAGCATGGCAGATAAAAGTTAGGAGGAGAGACAGAAAGATATTCCATCCATTGGTTCAATCTCCATGGCTGAGCAATGGTTTAGCTGAGCCAATCTGAAACCAGCTACTTCCAGGTCTCCCATGTGGGTGCAGGGTCCCAAGGCTTTGGGCCATCCTCCACTGTTTTACCAGGCTGTAAGCAGGGAGCTGGATGGGAAGTGGAGCAGCCAGGACATAAACTTGTGCCCATATAGAATTCTGCGCTTGTAAGCTGAGGATTTAGCCATTGAGCGATCACTTTAGGCGATGTATTGATTTTTTTTTTTTTTATGATAAATGTGCTACTAGCTAAAACTGAAAAGGCTGTAATGACCACAACTCAGACTCCTCAGAGGTGATCTTTAACTTAAGGGGGATGGAAGTCTATTTCCGTAGGCCCAAGAATTTAGCATGAGTTAAGGGATTCAAGATTTTTGTGTGAACCAGATATTTCCATTTCATGCTTTCTGACTTTATCAATCAAAGCCCTAATTTTGGAGGAGAGGATTTGTTGAGGTTAAGAACTTGACCTTCTTTGGAGTTCTATTTTACTGCAATTAGGATATGAAACTTATACTCATTTTTATTGTTGTTGTTCACTGCCTTTAGGAGATCGAATCTGTATATTTTTCAAGGGTAAATTCTGCTATTCACTTTCCTTAAATTGATGATTAATGACCTTCAGCCTTTCATTACTTTCTTCAGTGAATTGAATATACCCAGCTCCAGCACTGGATTTTATAATCCTTTAAATCACTATTTCCCCTATACCTCTAAAATGCTTCATATGCTGCACTTGACAGAGAGCAATCCTTTCTATTCTAGTTCATCACACATGAAGTTTTAGCATTTGTAACATGATAGTAAGCCAGAGGATAGCTATTTCTCCTACCAGTGATGGGATCTTCTTTGCCAGCTATTCAGTGAAGGACTCGGGTGCAGAATCCTTTTTATAGTCTAGTTTTAAAGATCATTTTGCCTGAATAACAGACAGATGCATTGCAGTTTTCCTGTTGTAAGTTTCTATGGGAAAGTTCTCTAGATCAGTACCTTTGGAAGGAACAATGAATGCAGAATTGTCCCTGGGAGAATCTGAATACCAGTGTGACTGTGATAACAGCTTGAGTCAGACTGTGGAACCAGAATGGACATTCAGATTTCCCAAATTAGGTAATGGGTCAGGCTTTTCTATCAACACATCATGGTAACCAGTTATTGAATGGGGAGTGTCCACTGGAGAGGATCAGCAGCCTCTGAGTTACTTTTCCCTAAAGGCTACTTTATTTGAAAGTCAGACTGTGTCATCCTCCTGCATGCTCCCTAGATGGCTGCAATGGCAAGGGCTAGGACAGGCTAAAGCCAGAACTTTTATCTGGGTCTCCCAGCAGGGTGATAGGGACCCAGATACTGCTTTTTCCTGGCCATTACCTTGGAGCTGAATCATAGGTGGAGCACCCGGGACATGAAGTGATACCTATGAGAGATGCTGACATAGCAGGCACTGGCTTTACCTACTGTGACACAACACCAACTCTGGCTTTTGTGGCTTTAAACCAGTGGAGATGTGTGTGCATGGCCACAGATGCTTGCCATTAAGAGCCAATATTCCTTGTGGCTGGGGAATGGATCTATTAGGCTTAAAGAGAGAATTGATACACTGCAGCATCTACTTTCAGACTCATTGAAAACGAAGAGGTGGTATGTTGAAGGAAGAATTTTGTTATTGAATAGTGTGTGCTTCTGTGATACTTTCTCAATTTTGGAAGAGCAGCACTACCAAGTTCTATACATGAACTACCTTTATCTGTTTGTAAAGGGCAATGTAGATGTGGCTGGATGATAAGAATGTTTGACTATCTGTAAACTGGGTCTTAGACAATGTCCCTTTGGTAAAAACCTGCCATAGAGAATTCAGTTGCCACTCAAGCTGTCTCCTGATGGACCAATAGTGTTAGCTTAGGAGGTTTCACTCTGTCAGGAATCTGCTGTTTCTAAAAATTACACCTTGAACTATTGAACTATGCTTTTGTTTTCATCTGGGATTTCATGCAAATAAGTATACTATTGATTTCACAAACAAATTGGTGGGGTGTTCAGAATCATTCATTGTGGAGTCGTCACTGGTAACATACAAAGTATTACGTTATTCTCCTTGGAGTGCAGTGGAATAATTTAACTCTAGAATGATTGGGAATTGCTACAGATCTGTGTAAACCACTTGGTGCCTTTCCTTGAGTGTTTGGCACGTTTGTCTATGTGATTGCAGTGAAGCGAGATGGCCAACAGATGAGGATAAAGATATTTGTCACTTCTGAGAAAGAAGCTTTGAGTGATCACATGGTCTGCCACTTGGTCTCCGTTTCCTTCTCTCACAAAATGAAAAATATTCTAGTTATGGGATACTGCATCAGTTTCAGCATGGACTAAAGATTCAGGTAGCAGAGCTGAATCTGAGTCATGACGCAGATACAAAGATGGTGAGCAAAAGCCCTTTGCTAGTGTAGTATGCTTTGATCTGTGTCTGAAGGGTTGCTTATTAACACAGTGTAGCTTATCCTAAAATCATCTGATGTGATTAAGTTCCGTAAGTTTCATTTTGTGTGTATTATATTTGGAAATGATAGTTGCTTAAAAATGACTAAACACTAGATCATAGAAGTACATATCTCTGGTAGAAATATTGTTGAAGTGTTATTTGCTTTTGTTTCTTATTCCTCTGATTCATTTTAATTTTCATGACAGCAAGAGCAAGAAGTAAAAGAAGGAAGGATGTAGGAAACTGGGAAATACACCCCAATTTTGGTGTAGATACAGTAGCTCTGGTCTTAAAAGGAATAAAAAGGGGGTCCAGCACAGCAGCCTAGTGGCTAGACTTCATCTTGTGTGAGCCAGGATCCCATATGGATACTGGCTTGCGTTCCAGTGGCCCTGCTTCTCATCCAGCTCTCTGCTGTGGCCTGGGAAAGCAGTAAAGGATGGCCCAAAGCCTTGAGACCCTGCACTCATTTAGGAGAGGCAGAGAAGCTCCAGGCTCCTGGCTTTGGATAGGCTCAGCTCTGACTATTGCGACCACTTGTGGTGAATCAGTGGATGGAAGATCTCTCGCCTCCTTTTTGTGTATCTGACTTTGCAATAAAAATAAATCTTCAAAAAAATGGAATATAAAAGGAATTGACCTGAGGCGGAGGTGTGGGGAGGAAGCAGTGGAAGTACTTGTAAAGCCAGCATCCCATATGGAGTGCTGCCTCAGGTCCTAGTCACTCTGCTTCTAATCCAGCTTCCTGCTATTGTGTCTGGGAATGTGACAGAAGAGGGGCCAGGAATTTTTGCTTGTGCCACCGATACAGGATACCTGATGCTGTTTCTGGCTTCAGCCCGGCCCCACCACAGTTGATGCAACTGTTTTGGGAGTGACCTGAGGGATTAGATTGTCTTTACTTCTGTCACTTTACCTTTCAAATAAATTAATTTTAAAAACATCTAAAAAGAAACAGTTAATTTTGAGTGTGTATTTTTGAAGGTAGGTTAATTCTGAAAATACTGCTGAAGAGTAGTCGGCTCTTCAGGTTGGGTAGGTTTAAGAGGAAAAGCACATTTCTGGCAATACCTTTATAATTACATCCTTTTGTGAAATTCAAAATAATGACATTAAGAGCCAAAATTTTTTTTTTAAGATTTATTATTATTGGAAAGCCAGATATACAGAGAGGAGGAGAGACAGAGAGGAAGATCTTCCATCCGATGATTCACTCCCCAAGTGAGCCGCAATGGGCCGGTGCGTGCCAATCCGATGCTGGGAACCAGGAGCCCCTTCCGGGTCTCCCACGCGGGTGCAGGGTCCCAAAGCTTTGGGCCGTCCTCAACTGCTTTCCCAGGCCACAAGCAGGGAGCTGGATGGGAAGTGGAGCTGCCGGGATTAGAACCGGTACCCATATGGGATCCCGGGGCTTTCAAGGCGAGGACTTTTAGCCGCTAGGCCACGTTGCCGGGCCCAAGAGCCAAATTTTTTTAAGGAAAATTTAAGTGTGTGCATTTCCTTTGCAGGGAAACAGGATGGTTGGGCAGTCGTGTTAGTGTGTATTGATTTAACATGATACAAATAGGGAGGGATAATTGAGCAAAAATTGTTACACATTCCTAACATAGCCACCGTTTAAAATGTTTTTGCATGAATTGACTTTACATAGTCATTTGAGTAACCAGGTGGATAGCCTCATCTGTAGAGTAGAGCTTTGAAGACTAATCTTACTAGTTTATCATGATGGGAAGTAACTGAATGAGAATGTATGTTGACAAATGGATATGCAGTGCCTCATGTAGCTGTGAATGTGTGTATCTTTGTACATGAACATCTGTGTCTGGGAATACAAATATATGCAACTGCTTGTCTGGAGCTCATTATGTCCCTGCTGCTGGGCCATTAGATGCAGGTGGAGGTAATGGTGAAGGTGCAGGTGCATGTGAAATATATTGTTTAGTGTCTGGCAGGGTGAAAATAGGAACATAGTGCATATATACATATACATGCATGCGTACACATATATACACACATACACATGCATATGTGTGTGCAAGTGCACAGTTACTATTCTAATGATTTCAGGAAAATGCAGAATGGGGTTTCTAATGATCTTGTTATTCAAAATAGAGTTGATCTGTTGAAGCAATTTTGGCATCTTGTTCAAGTTACCTTAACACCATCTGGGAACAAGGAACTTTATAGCATCAGTGAGACTCAACTCTTGTAACATGCTTCGCTAATGTACATCTTGGGACAATAGCATTGTGAAAGTCACTTGCTCTTTCCACAGCAGAGAGTGACGTGCAGGCATACACTTATTTTTTTTCTTGAGTTGCCAACATATTTTCTGAAGTTGAAATTTTGTCTTATTTCTAAGATGTTCTTTTTGTTAAGCAGTTGCTTAGTGAGCCTGAGGCATGGTTGGAGGCGAAGAAGCAGAAACAACACTCAAGTGTGCTTTTAAACCTGAGTTCTGTTGGTAAATCAAAATGTTCTTTTCAGTTCAGTGAATATATTCAGCATATTAGTGCCTAATAGGGTGGACATCACACTTGTCGCATTAATGAAAGGGACCAGAGGGAAGGTCTACCCTCATTTCCAATTTACTTTTCTGAGTATAAACTTGTGGAGAAGTAAGTTGATGATCATGACTTTGAGATGAGGACATTGCTTTGAGGTATTGTTCTTACTACTGAGTGGCAGACTTATTAGGGTTGTCTGCGTTGCCCTGGATCCTTGCTTTGAATTTTCTCCCATAATCGGAGTTCAGTCCTTTGGCAGTCACATTCACACTTCTGCTGATACATGCAATTAAAAAGTAAATTCCTGACTAAAGCCAGGCCAAACCTTCTTTTTATGAATTTGGAGTTGAGATGGAGACTAATGACAAAATGATCTGTAAACTTGGAAACAGAGTGGCCACATTTTTCATGCTGTGTGGCAGAAGTTGAAAAGATGAACTAATTTTTGTTGTCATTGTTTTACAGAAACATGATGCAAAAATAGAATTCTAGCTGTAATGAGGAACGGATTTTCTGCGTTTGTGATTTCTGCCTTGCTTGCTTGGCCGGGGGACTGTGTGAACTCCAGGCCTGACAGTCTATGTGACACGCGGCAGGACACCTGGCAGGTCCTGTAGGCAGAGCACTCCTCAGGAAGGAGGCCCCTGGTGTTAGTAAGACTTGCTCACTACCCTATAGCTTACCAGTTTGTACTATTTGCAAGTTGCTTGCTTCAAAATGGCCAATAGAAGCTTGCCAACTTGCTCTTTTAAAAGTTAAGAGTTAAAATGACCAGTCATGACTATGGAATTATGTGGAATTGGCCTGAAATATATAAAAACCCTGTGTTGTCCAACTTCAGCCTTTTGCTGCTTCTGCCCCGTTTTCTGCTTCTGCTGCTACTGCTGCTGCTGCAGTGTCCCGTTGAGCTGGGGTGATGGCTGGGAGCCTAGGCTAGCCTGAATAAACCACCCTTATGTGTTTGCATCGACTTCAGACTCCTGATGATTTCTGCAAATCTCAAAATCTGGGTGCAACAGCGATATTTCTTTCTGGACGCACTTTGATTTAATTATTCTGTCTCCCCCCCACCGCCCCCACACCTTTTTTTTTCCTTCCCCTAAGAAGTAGAGGTCCATCATCTGATTCTGACTTCCTGACTTGCTGGCTTCCAGATGAGTTGACCAATGGGATGTCTTACTAGGGCTAAAAGCAGAGTGACTAGAGTATTTGTTTCTTAGATTTCTAGTGGGTGGCTTCAAATTCATAGTAGCTGTATTTCCATATGAAGATTATAGCTTTTGTAGAATGTTTTTCTCCTTTGGCAATGGCTAGAAATCTCTGTTTCAGTAAACAGACCCCAGGAGTGGTACTAAGCGGGTTATATAACCATCTCTGTCTAAAAGAGCAAAGGTGAGAGTCTCACCTTGTCAGTTTCCTTAACTGCCCTGTTAACTCCTCATGAAGATCGCCATTATGTCTTTTGGAGATGCTACTTGTTTCCCGCAGGGTATCATTAGTGATCTGATGCTAAAACTAGAAAAAATCTTGGAGGCAGGTAGAAATGTTATTCAACAAAGGGTCTTGGGTTGGAGATTACCCTAAATATGCAAAGGGACTTCAAAATATTTGTGGATAAATAAGTAAAATTAAATTATGTATAGACTTCATAATTTTTAAATACAATTCTATAGGCTCTGGAATTTCCCTTCCATTCCCAAACTCCCTCTGTTCAATGATTTCCCCTATGTTATTACAATAGTATAGTCATTCATAAGCAGTCATAAGTACATTCTGCTATTCAAGTATATCCTGACATTGCGAGGGCAGGCAGTTCATCATACTGTTGTCAAGATAGGCTTAGCACAACCCTGTAACAAAATGGGCAAAGGAAATGGACAGACATTTTTCAAAAGAACAGAGTCAAATGGCTAACAGACATATGGAAAGATGCTCAGGCTCTCTAGCCATCAGGGAGATGCAAGTACAAACCACATTGAGGTACCACCTAAATCCAGTGAGACTGGTCTACATTCAGAACTCAGCTAACAACACCTGCTGGCGTGGATGTGGGGAGAAAGGCACCCTCCTTCACTGCTGGTGGGAGTGTAGGCTAGTACAACCACTATGGAGAATTGCAAATAAATCTGCCATATGACCCAGCTATCCCGCTCCTAGGAATACACCCGATAGAAATGAAATCTACATATGAGAAGGGGATCTGTAATACTATATTTGCAGCAGCACGATCTACAATAGCAAAGACATGAAAACAATCCAGATGTGTGTCCAAAGAAGAGTGATTAAAGAAACTGTGGTGCATCTACTGCATGGAATATTATTCAGCTATTAAGAAGTATGAAATTATACTATGTATGACTAGATGGTCCCAACTAATGACCATTTTGCTCAGTGAAATGATTCAATCATAAAAAACAAATACCATATGTTCTCTAATATAAGGAAGCCATTATAGAAAGTGTAACTTCAATGATCTGATCCATATTGGTTTTTTTCTTCCTTTTTTTTTTTTGGCTGCATCCTATGTGTGTTGTTTTTTATTTCAGTTTTACTTATTCCAAATCTCTTTTCTCATGTCAAATTCATTGCTGGCTCATGGATTACATGGTGGCATCATTTTTCCCAAGAGACATGTGTTTCCTTTTTGTCACTCAAGTGTTAATTACTCAGTGGCGCGTTTTTTCATGGTGCTATAATTTGTTGTTGTGGCTGTTGTTCTAACTCATACCAGTTGTTGACGTTGTTTCATGGCTGCTCATTTATGGAAATGTTTAATGATGGAGTACTGGGGTCTAATATATCCAGATGTGGAGGTATAAAGTAACATGCATCTCTGCTTCCAGACGAAAGATGGATTCCCAATGAAACTGTTGGGCATGTATAGACAATGGGATGCTGGACTGTCTGTCTGTACCAGCAATGATTCCTTATGAAGGACTATACCACTGTAGTAAAATGGGGAAAATTTGCCAAGTGGTGGAAGTTTCAGGGGGAATCCCAATCTATATGAAATTATACCACATAATTCAAAATTTATAATATATATTATATATATGATAGACTCCCAATGAAATTGTTAAACTTATCTTTGATTTGGAAGTGGAGATACATACTGCATTATATCTTCATATCTGGATATAAGAGTCTCTATTTCATGGTTACTATACATTCTCTTAAATGAAAAGCCATAAGACAAAATCAACAACTGGCATAATTAAGAAAAATTTTTAAAACACCATGGAGTTAAATAACATGCTACTAAATGACCAGAGTGCTGATGAAGAAATTAAAAAGAAAACAAAACTTAGAATGATGCTACAGTATGATCTGAATCAGTGAAGAATTTAATCAAGTATTTGGAAGAAAATTGAAAATATCAAAACCCATGAGTTGCAGCAAAAAATTATTGAAAGGGCTATTTTTTTTGTGCTGAATTTTTTCATAACTTTTTATGAACTTTCTGAAGACTCCTTGTATGCATGGTTTAGAATTTTGCAGCAAAATTATCTTTTTTAAAGATTTAGTTTTATTGGAAAGACAGATGAGGTCCACAGAGAGGAGAGATAGATCCCCCATCTGGTGGTTCACTCCCCAAATGGGCTGCAGTGGTTGGAGCTCAGCTGATCCAAAGCCTCTTCTGGATCCCTCATGTGGGTGCAGGGTCCCAAGGCCTTGGGTAGTCCTTGACTGCTTTCCCAGGCCGCAAGCAGGGAGCTGGATGGGAATTAGATCAGCCAGGATGCAAACCAGTGCCCATATCAGCTCCTGGCACCTGTCAGGTGAGGATCCAGCCATTGCACCTTTGTGCTGGGCCCAGGGAAAATACATGTAAATTCAATTTTCTGAATATTTTGAAGTACCCTCACATAAGTTTGTCTTAAAGTGTTACGTTTCAGGAGTTGAAAGAATATGCTAAAATGTATTTAATGGCATTAACTAGTTTGAAACCAGCACTTACATATTTAAAAAATCCTGTTTGTGGTACAAAAGAAATGATACTAGAAGAGAAAGGGAGGGTGGAGAAGGCTTTTGAATTTTGTACTTTTTACTCTATTTTTACGGCAGTGAAAAAGGCATGTGAATAGAAGTGTTCCCAGGCTGGGTTTTCATGTTCCATTCAGTGTGAACGTATTCCTCATGGTTTTCCCTGACCTTTTCCTCTTCTTTCTCATACCTGCCTCAGGAGAAATGAACTCATTAAAATATGTAGGTTTGTAATGAGATAATAAATAATGCAGCAATCTTACTCCTGCTAACTAAAGATACTCATGATCTCTGTTGACTCTCGCTTTTCATTAAAAGTCTTCAGAGAAGAGCCTTCTGCATATCGTTATGGCAAGATTTAGCTGATTTCTATTTTACCTGAGGTGCATTTAAAGCAAGAATGACAAACAGTTATGCTAAATTGATTGACTTTCCTTACAGGCATTTTAAAGATAATTCAGCATAAGGTGTAACCAAGCTTATCTCTGGAGGCAGTAAGCACATTGGTGGAATTCTTCCGCTATCACAATAGAGGAAATCAGTAAAATTCCTGTCAGATGCTCTCTGTTCTATGCTTTTCTGTGCTTCGAAACATTTTTTTTTCCTTCATCTATAAGATGGAGAAACTTAGCTACGTTTTTTCAAGGTCTTTCAGCTTCTAAAGACAGGTTGAAAATCAACAGTGTGTGACAGTAGCAGATGTTTGCTTACCCAGCACAAGCAAGAAAGTCTATTAACAGAAACATGGCTGGCTTTGCAATCAGGGAGACCAGATTTGAATGCTGGGTTACTAGCACCAACTGCTACTTGTAGGTCATGAAACTTTTGGCTCTACCCCTATAGATGATCAAAGTAGGTCTCAATGACTACATATTTTATAAGGCTCTTTTCAGGAGTCTGCACATAGTATCTGAATAGTTCCATTCCTGCTAAACAATGAAGTTCTCCAGACAGTATTTTGATAATTTGTTATTTTGAGCCCAAACTTTGAACCAACAAACTTGTTCATAAGTAGGATGGACCCTGAAAGATCCTTTAGAAGTAAAATGTTGGTCTACATGCCACCCTGAACATGTCCAGTCTCGTCTGATCTCAGAAGCTAAGCAGGGTCGGGCCTGGTTAGTACTTGGATGGGAAAAATAAAATGTTGGTGAGCATTCTTCTATTTTTTACGTGTATCACCACTAGTCTTGGTTTGCTCTACAATTTCATTTACATGTAATGGAAGTAATATTGACGACAATCAACACTCCTTGGAACTCACTGAAGTGCCATGTAATTTCAATGTAAAATCTCTATTAAAACCATGGCTCATGTCATGTAATTCTCTCATCCCATTTATTGAATCAAATTTCAAAAATTCAGGTTGCGTGCATTTAGAAATGCTGCTCAGCATATCACAGGGTAACCTTATCTCTCAGGCAATGCCTGGTTCACTTTAATGTAGAATGAGTGTTTGGCATCAGGGCAGTAAATGTTGAGTGCAACTCCAGCTCTTCATCATCTTTTCCTTAAAGAGTGCCTTAACAGCTCCTATGTCCATGTTCATCTCATTCATGCATGTATTAATACAGTAATTAATGTTACTAAACACAATATTAGTGTTGTGTTTTAAAGTGTATTTTATACTTTTTCTCACATGCTACCCTAATGTTTGAGCTAACATAGCATAGTAAATAAAGCAAAAATACAAAGTCTTCCTTTGTTTACTAGAAAATTTGTGTGGGCAGTTATTCCATGGGAGGACAATCATTTTGTGTTTTTTAGGAGTGAGCAATATGTAGGTGAAACCTGCGGTTTTCCTAACCCACAGTCTTACAGTCAGAAGTGATGGCATGCTTACTCCATTGCTGCCTGACTTCGGGTTAATTCTGTAGTCACCGTCACTGTTCTTCCACCAAAGGCTCGGGTGAGCTAATTTCTAGTAAGATTCTGACATCTTCCTGTAATAAGTTGCTGTACAGTTTTGAGATGGAGTCCTGTGCATAACACAGAGATAGCTAACTATAGCTTAACAAATTACTTGAACTATATCATACATCCCTGCAAATGTTTTCTCAAATGCCTGTGTCTTCCTTGGTCATCTAGAAATTAAAGTGAAATATTGACACTGGAGTGTACAATGTAGAAATTCAGGCAGCTAAGAGCGGGGGGAAGAAGAGAAATGAGAACACTACCTTTACTCGAGGTGAAGGGGTGGTCATTTAGCATGTGTGCTCATGCACAGAAGTAGATCAGTCGTTACACGGGAGGATGAGTTTCGTGAGGATTAAATATGTTAAATCTATGTAAAGCACATGAAAATTGGACATGATAAACCTGTTTGATCATTGAGTATTTGAGAAAAAGTTGTGTGCAGAGATGCATAATATAATTTATGTAAACGGATAAGCTATAGTTAGTTCTCTGTGTTATGTACGATCTGTAAAATACAGTGCTCATTGCATCACTCAGTAAATATTGCTTTGACAAATGATGATGCTTGAGAAAACAAAGAATATACCAATGTCCTAACATGGGCTATTTAGAAATTGGAGCCTGAGCCAAGAATTGGGGGCTTACAACCTTGGTGTGAGCCAGTGCAGTAAGAGGGATGTGAGCCAGTGCAGTAAGAGGGGAGAGACAGGCAAAAAAAGAAAAAAAAAGCAACGTGTGAGACAATTCAAATGTTATCCTATGGCCTCTTATTGCTCAGTTGGCCAGGGAAGGACGGAACACATTGCTGGGTAGTTGGGTTTACTCTACACATGCAGGGTTTCAGTAAGAGTCGCACCTCAGAAGGTGCCTTTTTCTGCTTGACTTGCATTGTTTCTCAAGGCAGCCAGTTCTTGTGCATCCATCAACCACTATTCAGGGGGCCAGGTTCATGCCCTCCATTGTGGCATTTCTTCTGAGTATCGAGGTAGAAAGACAACTTTGCATGAATGTGCTTCTGAGAGAATGAAGCAAACAGTTGGAAGGCTCTTTACTTGCTCAAACTTATGTGTCTGCAAGCTGGGCAGAAGAAGCCCCCATGTCATATTACAGTCTTTCCTCAATGGATGGATTTGTGTGTACCTTAGCTCTCATTTCATTGCAAAAGCACAGTCAAGTGTCCTGAAGCATCTGCTCAATTAAAGCTTTCCCGTATCCCCCAAACTCCCTCGAGGAAGAAATAGGATTATTTATTTTATTTTATTTTATTTTATTTTATTTTTTTTTAAAGATTTATTCATTTTTATTACAGCCAGATATACACAGAGGAGGAGAGACAGAGAGGAAGATCTTCCGTCCAGTGTTTCACTCCCCAAGTGAGCCGCAACGGGCCGATGCTCGCCGATCCGATGCCGGGAACCTGGAACCTCTTCCTGGTCTCCCACGCGGGTGCAGTGTCCCAAAGCCTTGGGCCGTCCTCCACTGCTTTCCCAGGCCACAAGCAGGGAGCTGGATGGGAAGTGGAGCTGCCGGGATTAGAACCGGCGCCCATATGGGATCCCGGGGCTTTCAAGGCGAGGACTTTAGCCGCTAGACCACGCCGCCGGGCCCGAAATAGGATTATTTTTATGAATGTTAGGCTTATAATCATCTGCATTCAGTTGCATCCTTCAGTGTAAGAATGTATAAAATTGTTACCTGATCTGTTACATCCTAAGCTCTCTGAGGACAGGAAACATGCATACAGTATGTTTTCTGGACTTCTCAAAGCTCTCACAAACTCATGATCATAGGAATGACAAATATTGATTGCACATCACCTGCCTGCCACATGCGGTAAGTTTTCCTTCTCATTTATAACTCATGGTTCAGAAAAAGTTTGTTACCACCACTAAAAAGGATGAACTTTTCCCAAGATTTCTTCAGAATAATGAAAAAATTGAGATTTTTCTCCTTTTATGTTCTTAAGGAAATTTATTTGAAAATATGGTACATTCTGTGATGTAAGCAAATGTCTTAAATGCATTTTTTAACTTCATTATCCAGTACATTCTGAAAAATCTAGATGTGTCGGACCTGAGGTTACCTATGGCAAGACTTGATTATCTGCAAGGAACTTATTAGGCTAGAGCAAGTAGCAAAATGCAATATCCATCACAGCCATCACCATAGCGTTAAGCTGCAAAGAGAAGGGGAGATTTTAGGAAAAGTTTCACAGAAAGAAAATGTGAAAGATTAAAAGATTAAAAATGAGTGGTGATTAAGTTATTTGCATGCATTAAGGAGAAATGAGGCAGATAGGTAATAGGTTGAGCCATCGGTAGCAGTGGCAAAGGTGGAGGACTTGAGATGTTACAGAGGTGTATTGATAAGAGACCACAGTATAATCCAAGAAGGCTGAAAAAGCACAGCTTACACAGGCAACAGGCTGAAAGATGAGGCTGATGAAGGAAGCATGGGCTGCTCTGTGGTAGGTGATTCTGCTGAAGATACTGTAACAGGATCAAGGAAGTCACTGAAGCACCACACACAGAATAGGGAATATAAACTTCCTGAAGGCCAGGGCGTCTCTCTTGCATATTTTTTTCTTTGATGCTTGGAGGAAGTGCTTATCCTAGAACAGGCATTCAGAATAATGAAACGTCCTAGTTCTGAGACATTGCATTAAGAGGCAGACTAACAATCAACAGCAAAACAATAAATTTTAAGAATTCTTTGTTTCTGGGGACACATTTCTGAAGTATGACCGTGGATTTCGTGCAACTTTATTCTTCAGAAATTGTTACTATATAATACCTTTTGCTAATTAGCTGAAACTGCATTTGGTTAATGACATATGTAATTAGCCATCTTAAATCGCTCAGAAGGGCACCTAACAAGAGGTAAAATGAGCTTCTTTCAATGGTGTCAAACCACTGAGCCACAGGAAAGGAGGCTGAGGCCTTTAAAGGGCTCAGAGGAAGTGCAGTTGAAACTAAAAGAAATAAAACACATGGGAACAAATCTGAAAAAGAAACTGTAAGTTTGAACTTTGAGGAACTGCACTGCTATGGGTGTCAAAGATTCTCAGGAATTAGTTTCCTATCATAGTCCCAAACCCCATTTCTCCTTTTTCCAT
Source organism: Ochotona princeps (assembly GCF_030435755.1). Taxonomy (NCBI): domain Eukaryota; kingdom Metazoa; phylum Chordata; class Mammalia; order Lagomorpha; family Ochotonidae; genus Ochotona; species Ochotona princeps. The sequence goes on along the minus strand of NC_080837.1, from coordinate 33,364,285 downwards.
TAAGATAAATATTGAACCAAGGGAGATATTTACTTAGTTTTATTAATCTATTGTTTACCTTATCAAAACAAAATTAGATAGTAATTAAAATTTAACCACTAGCTACATAAAATGAGAATACTAGTAAAAAAAAAATCTAACATTTGTTTTACACTTCTGTTGGTGCCAGGGATTGTTGGAAGTTATCTTCATGAATTTTCATTTAATTCTTGTAGCAGTGCAGCAAATAATAAAATGGAGTAACCGATCGTTAGTAAATACCCTTTTTACTAATACTTGTGTTTGTAGAGTTATTCTGTCTAGCGAAGTTGCTACACACAGCATGTGGCTGCTTAGATTATGTAAGATTCCAAAAACTAATTCCTAAGTCACTGTAGCGCCGTTCCAACTACCTAATAGTCAGATAGCTAGTGGTTGCCACTGTTGAATAGCATAGATACAGAGATTTTCATAATCGGACTTCTGTATGTTAATGCTGTACTCCAGGAAGATCAGACAATTCCTGTCAGCACAGGACATTTAGAATTAGAAGAAAAATTCATTTTTTTGAAATTTCCAATTGAAAAATTACTTGCCCCAGAGCATTAAGTCATTTAAGATCACATAGTTTCTTTTTCTTTTTGTTGGAAAGTCAGAGAGGAGGAGAGGATAGATCTGCTGATGCACTCCTCAAGTGGCCACAACGGCCAGAGCTGCACCAGTCTGAAGCCAGGAGCCCGGAGCCCCCTCCTGGCCTCCTGCACTGGCGCAAAGTCCCAAGGCTCCAGGCTGTCCTCAACGGCCCTTCCAGGCCACAAAGTAGGGATCTGGATGGGAAGTGGGGCATCAGGACCAGAACCAGTGCCCACATGGGATCCCAGAACGTGTAAGATGAGGACTGCAGCTGCTAGGCTACCTTGCTGGGCCCGATCACATAGGGTTTTTTTTTTTTTTTTTAAGATTTATTTATTTCTATTACAAAGTCAGATATACAGAGAGGAGTAGAGACAGAGAGGAAGATCTTCCATCCCATGGTTCACTCCCCAAGTGAGCCGCAACAGCCGGTGCTGTGCCGATCCCAAGCCATGAGCCAGGAATTTCCTCCAGGTCTCCCACACAGGTGCAGGATCCCAAGGCTTTGGACCATCCTCGACTGCTTTCCCAGGCCATAAGCAGGGAGCTGGATGGAAAGTGGAGCTGCTGGGATTAGAACTGGCGCTCATATGGGATCCCGGGGCGTTCAAGGCGAGGACTTTAGCCGCTAGGCTACACTACTGGGCCCGCCATCACATAGTTTTAAAGTGGAGTGCCAGGATATCAACTTACGCATGTTACATGAACTGCTATGTCGTGACTTTTTCTATTAATGTAATCTAGGAAGTGGACAGCCTTGGTCACAACTGCCTTTGTTAGCAGTATTCCAAGTGAGTGCTCTGGTTAAGGTATGACCATGAGAGGATTCAATCGCAAACACCACAGATTAAAATTCATCTGTCTTCTTGACCAAGCGAGAGAGGAAGACCAAGAAGCTAGTGCCTTGAGTTGTGACATAGTGTAACGGATGGAGGAAATATTTGGGTCTATCCCTTCCTTCAAAGTTTGATGAAGTCTGAAGCCTTCAACAACCACTTGTTTCACTTCTGTGGTGTTGTGACCATCAGCTTTGTTCAGCATGTTTGAGGGATGTTTGTATCAAATACACCTGTGTGGGCTTTCTGGATCTTTGGATCCAGAATACAAGGTAAATTTTAGAATCGAGGAAAAAAGTATAATGAAAAGGTTTTGGTACAGCTTCTTGCAATTCATTTTTTAAAAAGACATATTTTTAAAGGCGCTTTTGATTATTCCACCTACAAAATGTCATTGGGTGCTATAAATACCCAAAATGACAAAACCTGGAACAACTAGATAAATTTCTCAACACACATAACCTACCAAAGCTGAACCATAAAAACATGTCTGAACAGAGTGTGATCAAATCAATAATGTAATATTTCCCAAAGGAAAACCTTAAAAACAGATGGCTTCTGCTGATCTATATCAAACTTTTTCTTTGTGACACAAAATTGTTTTCAAATGTGATTTTGAAGACCTGTGTTAGAACCTTATATGGTACTTGTAGCATAAGTAGCTAATAACATGATTGCATGATTGAGATAAATAAGAATGTTAGTCATCTGGGGTACCTAGCATTAGTTGGTCCCATCAGGATCAGTGGAAAGGAGCATTTCTACCAAACTTTGAACTGCTGCAAGAAACTAACAGGGAGGAAATCCATGTATCTGTAATGAACTGAACTTGACAACTGTTCAGACCACTGTGTGTAAAGGACAGCTTCTTCATTAATTAGTGTTTAGCAAAGTCCATATAAAGGTGGTGAAACTTGACCCCTTTTTCTGAGCCATAAAAGTCAACTGAAAATTGAAGAAATAACCCTACAAACAACAAACACTAGAAAACACAGAGGAAATATGTCAAGATGTCAGTACATATGCAATGGACAGAACTCCAAAAGCATGGGTAACTAAAGCAAAAATGGACAAGTTTTATTGTACTGCACTGAAAAACTTGTGAAAAGCAAATGCAATGATTAACAGAATGCAAAAACAGGCTGCAAAATTAGAGAAAACATTGCAGACTATTTTTCTGTCCAATAACTCTTATCCAGGATACAATGGTAATACAATACATTGTTCATTGCTTAGATAGGAAAGCAGTCAACTTTTGTATATTGAGTTGATTAACTTTGTATTCTGCAAACTTGAAGATACACATTATTAGGTCATGGTGGCTCCCCCCCCTCCCCAATTCTCTGGGATTTTCTTTGTAGACACTCCAGTCATTTGTGAATAGTTTTATTTCTTCCTTCACTTTCTACACCTTTTTTCCTTGTTGCATTGTCTGAAACTTCTAGGAAAATACTGAATAGGCCTGTGCTTACACACCGTTTTGTGAGGAACAGTTGTTGCGGAAGTCTTATTTGATGTTTACTTCTTTAAGTACTCTGAATATGTCATCTTACTGCCTCTGGCCTCTGTATTCCAATGAGAAATCAGTTACTTCATTGGGGTTCCCTTGTATGTTACAAGCCCTTTTCTTGGTCTCAAAATTTTCTCCTTTGGGCCTGGCACAGTAGCCTAATGACTAAAGTCCTCGCCTTGCATGTGCTGGGATCCCATATAGGTGCTGGTTCTAATCCCGGTAGCTCTGCTTCCCATCCAGCTCCCTGCTTGTGGCCTGGGAAAGCTTTCTAGGATGGCCCAAGGTCTTGGGACCCTGTGCCTATGTGGGAGGCCCAGAAGAGTCTCCTGGTTCTTGGCTTTGAATCGGCTCAGCTCCGGCTATTGTGGCCGCTTGCAATGAATCAGTGGATGGAAATTCTTCTGTGTCTTCCCTCTGTATATCTGACTTTCCAATAAGAAATAATACATCTTTAAAAACAAAAGATTTTCTCTTTAGACAATTTTTAAAAATATTGATTGGTTTCAAAGTCAAAGTTAGAGGGAAGAACAAACACTGGTTCACTCGCTAGATGGCAACAACAGCCAGGGCACATCCAGGCTGAAACCAGGAGTGTGAGGGGGTGAAGCACTTGGGCCATCCTCCGCCGCTTTTCCCAGGGCATTAAGGAAGTGGTGGGACATGAGCTCGTGCCTGTAAGGGGTGCCAGCATTCCAGGCAGTGCTTTAACCTCCTATGTTTCAATGCTGGTCCCATCTCTTAGCATTTTTTACTTGGTATGAGTCTTGTAACTGAAAAGGCTGTGCATATCCTGTTTTAGATTTGCTTAAGCCCTGCAGGTGTAGATTGAATTAAGTGGTTAGGGGCAGTTTCAGCTATCTCTTAGACTGCTTTTCTATCTTTTCTCTTTCTCCTATTGCAATTTTGATTTGCATGTTGATGGATCTGTTGATGCCCAAAATTTCTAAAGCTTTTATTTCTTTTTCTGTGTTCTTTTTTCTTTCTGTTCTTCAGGTCACATGATTTTTTAGAACATTTCATTGGTCACTTTATTTGCTATATTGAACACCACAATTCACTTGAAATATATAAGTAGCATATTCTGGTTGAGTATTATTGGGAATTTTAAGAAGTCAATGAGTCCCACTTACATTTTATATTTGTTAGAGGATTCTCTTAAAAAAAGGTAAGATGACATATTCAAATATTGTATGAAAATGGGCAAATGAATATGTAACTGAAGCAACTTGTGAAGTAACTAGTAAGATGCTGCAATTGGTTTGAGAGAGATTTCCTAAAGCAGATACATGTACTGGTGGGTGGTGATGCTCCAACTTGTTAAACTGATGCAAACTTGGGTCAACTGCCAGGGCTTTCTTCAGTGGACATACATCTGTGGGTAACAGGTTGGGTCTTGGCTTACTTTGCCTATGCGAGAGGCAGCGAGAATATGGTTTTGGTGCATGTCTAGAGACTGGAGAGCCCCACCTTGCTTTTGGCATAAGCCTTGAGAACCTTCAGCAGTGTTGATGGCACCTTGAGACCCCTGTGGACCCATGCAGTTGGCAAGAAGCCTGAGACCCTCTGGGTATTTCTCTCCCTCTCCACCTCTTCTGGTAACTTGGGTACTTTGCAATAACTTGATCACCTCCTCCCCCTTCTTACCTTGACCCAAACATACCTTGCGGTAAATTTGTAATGAACAACTCCAGGATGTGGGTGTTGTGATGGGCTACACGGTGCCACCTGGCAAAGTACGTGACAGTTGTACTGATTGGCTAGGTTTATAATATACGTATATCCAATAGAAGTATTGTTACTGCCCCAAGGCTTACTTCCCTGGACCCACCCTTTATAAGCTTGTGCTTGAATGTTGATGAGTGGATAGGTTCACCATAACTGTCTCTGGTACTTCTCTATTGAGAATGCTCTCTGCACCACCTTACCTGGGTGGTTTGTCTAGGTCTGGGGGTAGAATCTGAGTGAGGGGTGGAGGAGGTATGTGGGCTCGCCTTTATGGGACTGCAATCTTGGCTAGCACATGCAGGATCTGTGGCTGGGAACAGGCCTGGTGGGGGAGCTAAGGGGACATCCCAGCTGGGATGCGGTTCCCATTTGGGAATGTGGGGGCTGGAATGGGGATGGTCTGGGCTGGACATGACTGCAGTCTACCTGGGAATGGGTGTGGACTGGATCTGAAGAGCATCAGATTGGGCCAGAATCCAGTACCCACTTCTACTTGTGAGGTAGGGTGGATGTAGAATGGGCTGGGCTAGGTCTCGGCTCTCGCTCAACTGTGTGAGCACTGTGACTGGGAGTGGACCAGGTATGGCAGGGATGTAACTGTGTGAGTAGCACCCAAAATGGGTGTGGACCAGCTGGATAGCAACACTGTACCTGCCAGGAGAAGATGTGGAGTAAGTTAACCTGGGCCAAGGACCTACCAGTGTGCAAGATCTGCCGTGGGGAGGAGACCTAATAGAGGAGCTTGGGGAACTCCTCTGTCAGGATGCAGTTCCTGCAGTTGAGCACAAGGAGCAGCTCAAACCAGGCTGAGATGCTGCACCTGCCAGCATACATTACATGTAGAGTCAGGTCTGGGGCTTGGCCAGTTTATAACATCCGCTAGCAAATCTGAGAATTTGGATGAGATGCATGATGAGCCAGGTCAGACCACAACTCTAGCCAGTCCATATTATAGCTGGGATTAGGCACTGGCTGGGATGGACTAGGCTGCATCACACACCAGCAGGAGCGGAAACTGGGAGCAGACTGGACCAAGTCAGGCTGCAACACGCATTGCTGAATGCTGAGGTGAGGTGAGCCATGCTAGTCTGGGCCATGCCAGTCTGGGCACGGTGGGCCTTAGGTCCATGAGCCATGGGGGGCGGGGAGTTCAACAGGGGCCAGGTTGCCTTTCCCATGTCTTTGGGCCTGCTGGTGTGGTAGGTGGTAGGTGCTGGGTCTGTGAGTCCCAGAAGCAGGGGGTCTGGCAGGGCCTGGGTCATCTGCCCTGGGTCCTTTAGCCTGTATGCATAGTGGTTGCCAGATGTATGATCCCCAGGGGCTTGGGGTCCAGTGGGGCCCAGGACGACTGTCCCAGGTCCTTGGATCTGCCTGTGAGAACTGGTCATCCTCAGTGGAAAAGACAGGGTAGTGGACAGCAGGCCCTGTTGTGTATGAAGGATTTGGCAGTCCATTGGAGCCTGCAGAGGACATCTGCTACCATAGCAGAGAAAAGAGAGCATAACCAATTGGACAACCTCCCCAGCCAAACGATGACAGCAAATATCTGGGCAATGGAGACTGTAAGGTCAACTGTGTCAGCCAGTGGCCATTGGAAGAGATTCCTCTTCCTTGGATCAGTGAGATAGAGAGCATTTCAGAACTATTAAAATCACCTGGGCAGAACCCTCAGAACATGCTCCACATCGGGGACCCTGGGTTGATTTTTGGGTGGCCATTCCCTATCCCCAGATACTGAGATGGTTGGGAGGCTGGGGTATGGCTAATCCTATTGTCTCCTCCCTTCCCCAAGAAACAGGAAGAAGAAATGCAAAATTTGAAACAGTAATCACACTCACTTTTCCCTAACCCTCGATCCTTCCCACCCTGATCAACTATGTAAACATCATCAAAACTAAAAAACAATGGTGTGTGCTTTTCTTATTCTCCATTTCCATGTGACTCAAAAGTTTTGTCAAGTTACAGATTTCGGTCTGGGTAAATCCACAAAAGGATTTAATGACAAAAGCATAATATCTGATAAGCTATTCCAAGAGTATGCTGTGGTCTTGGTCTTACCAAATAAACATTTTGAAATAAAATTTCCTATCTTGAAAATGTAGAAAAAGCAATATTGTTAAAGGTGAGAAGCAATTTTTCTGAGGTAGGAAGCATTCCCTAGTGTAGATGTAAGATATGTTAGTCATGTTGATACTGAAAAAACTTTGGATGGCTCAGTTCAGAAATAGTATTGATACAAAGAAATGCTATGAGGACACAAAATGTTAATGCTAGATAATCAATTATTTCTTAAGGCTCATTTCTAATATGTATTTCCCATTCCAGTATTTCCCTTTGTGTTATCAGATGCTGTGGAAGAGCATGATGCATTCTATAACTAGAATATACAAGTGCATTCTGTATGTACATATGTATATAGAATGTGCATACACAGTTTGTATTTTCTAGACAATGCTCAGAAAACCTAAACTGGAAAAGCATAAATACCACTTTGTTTTAGAAGCAGCATATTTCTTAGATATGTTTATCCATATATACATACAATATGCAGTAGAGTACTTGAATGAGCTTGTAGGGAGGGGGAAGCAAAAAACGTTTATTTTGTTTCAGAAATTCTTGAAGTCCTGGTATAGGGGTGCCATAATACACATTTTCCATAAACTTTTCTGAAGTTTTGGTTGTATACGTAGATTCCAAAATATCTTTGCATTAAAATGAACACTTCAACTGTTGGTCCACGCATGTGCTGAAGTACTTTTACCTTTGTGTATTCATGTACAGGCCTGCATATGATGTGTCCATGTTTACTGTGCTGATGCGTTGGAGACAACTTTGGTTACATCTCCGTTCTGGGCGATCTCTGCTCTGTCTTCCTTCTGCTGTCAAGTCATGGCTCAAGCGCTGTGTACAAGCTAGATGAAAAAGGCAATGTTGTGAGAATGATTGCTTGTGAAGGTTGCAGTTTGAGGGTTGCTGATTTCCTTGATTCTTGAAGTAACTGTGTGGGCCAGGACAGTGGGTTTGGGCCTGCCAGGAAGCTTGGGAGCAGTGCAGCAGACTCTTTTCTCTTGTTGGGGTGCAGGTCACAAGGCTGAGGCTGAAATCTTGCAGTGAGCTCAGCACCAGGTTGGCCTTTCTTGTCCGATCTTGGCTCAAGCTTCCATGTTAGCTGCCAGGGCATGGAATGCTCCAGTCGATAGGGAGCGGTGCCAAAGACGGGGTACTTTTCCATTGGAGCAGAAGGTGAAAACTTCCTGACATAGGCAAGGAAGATGTCAAACTCTGTCCTGCACGACTCACCTCAGGGTCATTTCCCAGGATGATGTGGTCAAATTGAAGAATTCCTTGTGTCTACTTGTGTTTATCTCAAAGGACACCCTCCGAGCTGACAGCGATTGCAAAGGGAATACAATGTTTTTGCAAGTGGTGGATCAGTTTTTTGATCCGTGGCTTGAAGGTGGTTTGGGGGAACAGTTCTTTCAGTTTTCTTCCACTGACTGCTGTTTAGGTATAGGGAACTGTGGAACATCTGTTGTGCTCTACACAGCTTCCAAGGCCCTTTTTCCAAATCACTAGTGACTTCACCTGCCAGGTGTATTTCTTACAGTGGCCATGCATTTCTTTAAGCACCATGGAATATAGCTTTTTTTTTTAACCAGAAGAAGCCCATCTGTGTCAAAGATGAGGTGGGTGGGAATGTGGACATGAGCACTGGCATGGTGGTACTGGGAGAGTCAAGATCAAATTATAAGATCTTATTTGATGTATTTTGCGCTTCACCAAATCTTGTCCTGCCGATACGTGTCTATAGTTGATTTGTACAGCAAACATCATTTCACATCTTGTTCCAACTCCAAGACTGTCCTTTTAATTTTGATAAAATTTATCACTTGTTGAAATTTGCTGATGAGAGTTGTCATGTACTCCTTATTTCCTTTAGCTCTTTGAATATATTTCTAATAACTACTTCCAAATATGTGCTAAATCCAATGTTGAGTCTCATAAATGGCTATTTTTATTACGTTTTTCCCTCTTGTGTTTGGGCCACATGTTCTTACTGACTTACATGTCCCAATTTCCTGTATAATGAATGGCATTTTAGGTAACACAGAAGCTGTAGCCTTCTTAACTTTGCTCTTCCTTAATGGAATGTTCATGCTATGAGTGATTTGGTCCAAGATTGATGAGAGCCCAGTATTAATGACCCACCTGGAATAGAGCATCTCACCCATGAATAAAGACTAGATAGAAGAAAGAAGCTCTACACAGTGACTTATTACATTATTGAGCTTTCTGATACCATAACAGATACTGCCGTGCAATGGTGGTTCAACTAATGTTGAATGTGAGTGGTCATATGAAATCTGCCAAGGTTTTTTGGATGCAGATAATAGAACTTCCAAATCAGAATTCCCAAAGACTTAAAATGTCTGAGTGGGGCAGAAAAGGAAATACTGCGTTCTCTTGGGAGTTTTTACTGTGGCCATTGTCACTGAGATGTGAAGATACATAATCCCTACACACTTCTTGCCACAGTAAAATTGACTACTAGAAAGCATTAACAGCAGTGATGGTGCCTGAGGACTTCAGTGTTCATTAACCTTGGGAGATCCTCCATGGCTGATAGTTTTCTTGGCAAGCTCTGAGGGCAGAGGTGAGGCACTTGAATGGTTTTGCACAGGCCATTTTAGCAAACTAATATTGACTTACAGCTTAAAATTATCAGCTTTCTTTTAGAGATATATAGAAGCTGGGAGGCTTACCCATAGCTTGATCATATCTAGCAAATAAAACAGGGAGGAATCTAACTTCCAAATCATTGGTGTTGTCCATTGTATATCCTCTGCAGAAATCCGTAAAAATGTTGGTCATGTGTCAGAGAAACTATTCAGAATAATCTTGATTCTTTCTTACACTTCAAGTTATGGTGTTCGTGGATAATAACTATTCATACTCGTTAGTGTTTTACTTCTGTTTTTGTCATGTGAAATACAGCATTGAACAAACAATTCACATTTCTGTTTAAAATTGCTGCATTTGTCATGAGTATTAAAAGCCATATTTTCTTTAATCACACATTTATAGACTTAATCTAATATCCAAAGGAAGTTGACTGAAAAATAGGGTAATTTCTTTTGCTATGATTCTCATATGTACCAAGAGAGAAACATTATCTCTGCTGTATATGTTTATGTTCTTCATAACATTTCTGCTATTTTACTTATCCACCTCTGAAATGAAGCAATTAAGTCATAGCTTTCTACATTTTATTGTCAACAAATGATCTACAACTCGTACAGTGTTTTAATGATTTTATTTCTATCTTTTCTAAGCATGAAGAGTTGCCATTATTTACCACACAGTATTCATATTTGGAATGTTTGGGAAATATCTTTGTGCTTTACCATCTGTCCAAGTTAGTGATACCCTTTTACACCAGGGGCTCTCTAAATATGTTGCTTGCTTAAATTGTTGGTCTGTGTCAGTAACTGTCTGGATTTTTGTGATTGTAATACTACTTGTGGTCGATGCTATGGCAAATAATCTAGAGCTCTATGTAGGGATAAGATATCTTCTCCCAGATGTGGGAATGTTCACAGCTATCAGCTCCCTGTAGGAGTTACCTTGGATGAGCAGGGGCATCTCACTGAATCTCCTTCCTGGATGAAGCAGCTTCGTTCTTCTTCCTTTCCAATAAAAATAAATATTTAAGATCAGATTTATGAAGAAGAAAAACAAAAATATCTTCCACCCACTGGTTCACTCCCCAAATGACCACAACAGCTGGAGCTGAGCCAATTTGAAGCCAGGAGTTTATTACAGGTCTGTATAGGGTAGAGGGTCCCAAGGCTTTGGGCCATCCTCTATTGCTCTCCAAGACCTTAAGCAAGGAGCTAGATGGTAAATGGAGCAGCCAGCACACACACTGGTATCCATACAGGACCCCAGCACTTGCTAACTGAGGATTTAAGCATGGAACCATCATGCCAGGCCCACAGCTTTCTGGTAATGATCACTGGAGGATTACAGCTTTCTGAACCCCTCATGCATCCAAGGACAGTCTCAAGGGTGACTGTCTGCAGGAGTCTTCTCTGAGGCCTGGCTGGGACTTTTCTTGAGACTAGCAATGCCCAGCTTCTGTCCAATGCTGTGCTCTTCCCTTCACCATGACTCAATTTTAACTGTACACTGCAGTAAACTTCCTCTTGCATGCTAATGTACCCCTCAAGATTCATCTCCCAGCAAACACCTTATACTAATAGGACTGTCAGATACAAGATGCCCATACTTCAAGAAGAAGTAGATTCTAAAAAGATTAGGGCTTTCATGCTTTTCAAATCAGATAAGAGCATTCATTGTAAGGAGTCTGAGTGTTTGACTTGACTCTTTATAAACATTATTGTTTTGGCTGGTTGTCTCAAACTCATTTCCAAAACATTTCTTCTTTTCACCATCCCCACTGCTGTGGCTCAGGACCCAATTATTTTTCACCTAATTGTAGAAATCTTTGTAGTTAGTTGTTTTCAGTAGCCTGTTGCATCCCCTTGGCTCTTAGTTGCCAAAGGCTTATGAGAGTAAGCATCTGCAACTGTCCTTAGGGCTTTACTTGGCCTCTGGACGTTGGTTTTTCCAGGGGAAGACAGGAAAGTTTTGGCAAGAGTAGCACTCTCAGGAGCAGTCCTCAATGCTTTGTAAATAATCAGGGAGAAATGCTGTGATGGGTGTTTTCTTTTGTAAGATTTTGTTTGAAAGGCCATTTTTTTACAGAGAGGAAAGACAGTCTGTCATCTACTGCTTTACTCTCCAAATGGGTGCAATGGCCGAAGCTGAGCCAATCCAAAACTAGGAACTGAGACCTTCTTCCAGGTCTCACACATGAGTGCAGTGGTCCAAGAACTAGAGCCATCCTCTGCAGTGGCTTTCCCAGGCCATAAGCAGGGAGCTGGATCAGAAGTCGAATAACCAAGACATGAACTGGTCCCTGTATGGGATGCTGGCACTGCAAGTAGAAATTTAGCCTGCTTGTGCCACCTTGCCAGCTCTGGATGTTACTAAGGGTTCCTCAAAAGTCATTTCTGAATTTTAGTTTTGGTGGCATGTAGTAATAAACTATCAGCATGATCTTCATGAACACCTTTTAATGACTGACTTGACTTGTTCACTCTGGTGCATGCTGAAGTAACCTGCTCTGTGAATTGGTTATGAGAAGGATCTTGCCTTAGGCTAGATCACTGGAAACATAGAACACAAATAGGATCATTTCATCATCCTTCAGAACCTGAATTTCAAAGTGTGATACAACTGAAGGTCCTTTACATCTTCTAAGAAGAGCTTTGCTGGTCTATTGGACTGTTGCATTTTGGTCCTACTGAGTAATCCACTGTGCTAGTAGGAAAGCCTCAAGCTTTCAAGCCCACATTTGATAGCTCTCAGAATCATTCCAACAAAGTTTCACTGAGCAAAGAAATAGAGTAAGCTCTAGTCTAGGAACTAGGATTGGTGGTAAGAAGTCATCTGACTACTCTAGTGGTCAGTCCTCCAGGGACAGCAATTTAACCAGCTATTCACACTAAACTGCTTTCGCTAGAGCTTCCTTAGCTCTAGTAATGGAGTAACACAGCAACAACACAAATCAGAGGATGGAGAAATCGGACATGCTATGGTCATTGGCAGCTACAGTTACTACCTTGCCTGCTGGCCATCTTGCTGGCTGGAAATTAAAAAACAAACAAACAAAAAACCTGCCAGGACCCTGGACAGCAATACAAATCAGTAACAGAATTACAGTGTTTTCACTGGATTTAAACCTAGTCCACAGAGACATTACTGCTTTCTAGTATGACAGATTGAGCCCTATTTTTTCCCTGCTGCCTCCTCTTCTCTGCTCACTTGAGTTGTGTTCTGACTTGGGGACACAGCCCTTTACGCTCAGAGGCCATTGGGGCACAATCAGGCAGCTCTTAGGATAGGAAGTGCTATGCTTTAACTCTCTAACTGTGGCAGTTCTAGACACTGGGTATGGAGTGGAGAGGATCCAGGATTAAAGTTATATTCCTGCGCAATCTTGAAGTGAGTACAGCTGCTTCAGCTCCCTGCATGGTAGTGATGGAGCTTGCTGAGGGGCCATGTGAGCTCACTGCAGAGCAGTCTAGTGCTCTGCATGGTATATGTCGAGGGGGCGGTCCATGTGCTCACCCTAGACTGTGGATCAGTAGGTTCATCCTGGCACAGGAGTGGGAACTGTGAGCATGCCAGCCTGTTTCAACATTCTCTCCACCTCACTGACTCTAGCTAGGGATATTCATCTTGAGGCTCACTCTGAACTTTCACATCATCCAGAAAATGATGGTTAGGCTTTCCTTGCCCCCGCCCAAGGACTTCAGTGTAATGCTTAGGTCATGCACCAAAACAGACATTTCCATGGATGAAGTCTTCCACTGAAAACAAACACCCCAATTCTGAGGAGATAATAGCAGAAGATGCCACGGATGTGGGAAAAATCAATGTAGAAATGCAAGAAATGAGCCACCAAAAAGAAATAATATACTAATATGGGACTGTGAAAAAGGAATTTTAACAAAACACCCTAAAGAGAATTGAAAATAACTATTTCTCCATGATTTTGAGTGATCTTACAGTAATCAGGAAATCCATGCATGACATGCTGAGAAGTTCCACAGAAAGAGATGGAGAAACAAATGGAACTTAGGGATGTGCAGTATTCAGTATGTCAAATACAATGGAAAGCCTTAACAACAGACTTGGACAGAAGGATGTTTTATTTAGGATGTGAGTCTTTGAAGACATCTGTCAGGCAAAAAAAAAAAAAAAGAAAGAAAAAAAAGAAAAAACCATAGAAATTGAATTTTAAAATTTAGGGCCAGCTTAATTTTTTTCATTTCTGCTTGTCAGTTTGGAAAACTGTGTCTTTTAAGAACTTGTTAATTTCATTTATGTTGCTGAATTTGTTGACAGATTACTAATAGCGTACCATTTCGTGTGTGTGTGTGTGTTCTATCTGCAGTAACATTCTCTTTTCATAAAGATCCAAATTTCTGTAAAATAAGGAAGTTTATTTTCAAAAATGAGCTAATTTTCTTTGCATTCTTTCCATTGTTTCTAAAAATGTTTGAAAACCAGTATAAACTTCAGAGGCCCATTTCCCAAATTGGTTTCCTTCTTTTCTCACATCCAAGTCTTGGTTATATTTATTGCCTCACATTTCTGTAGTACATGACAGAAAGCTCAGGATTACAATGACAACAAACATTTTTTTTCTTTAGAAATGTAAGTTCTCAGGAATGCCTGTCAAAGCAACACTCTGAGAATAATACGTCATTTGCTTTCTATAAAGAGAATAAATTTTCTGTATTTCATATGTGCAGTCTTAACAACATAATGATGCTTTACACCTTACCTCCTCCTCTTATTTTTCAGTTAATGTAACTTTCAATTTTATTTATAATCAGAAGCTTAACTCTCCACAAAAGAATTCAAGTAGTAAGTAGAAAAACCACTGTTGCTCTAGTTTTTGTGGTAAATGTATTGGTTTTATTTCTGGGCATCTGCTAAGCTCTTTTAAAAACAAGGTATTGGTTATGGAATGGATGGGTAAACAGTGTCAATGCTGGGCATTCTTCCAGTTCAGGAAAAACTGTCAGTAGTTTTAGCATCATTGGTTCTTCACCTCTGCCTACCCTGCTGTGAATCTAAAACAGGCCAGCATATTTTTTTCTCCCACAATCTCCTGAAGGTCCAAGATTATTGTTTGGAGGTTATGGACAGTCATAATTTTAGTTAATCACTGAAAGGTTTGCAATTCAAGTGCTTCCAAGTACAATTGGCATACTTTCATAAAAAAGCTTAGGCTTTCTGTTAGTTGGTAAGTTACTCAGGAAAATTTACTTCACTTGTCTGTTTTATGACTTTATCTATGTAGACCATTTTACATAGTCTTCAAGCTCTCCTAATTTAATGAGTCTAAGAAGCCTGCTTTTATAAGAATAGATACTTAGTAATACAGCAGCTTCTCTTCTCTGACATTCTGGGACTCCTGTGAAAAATGGAAGTCATGATTTTGTGTAATTCGTAGGGTTGCTACTATCCTGGGATCAATCTGAATTTGACAATGTATGTGGCCTTGGGAAGTGTTACTTATTTCCATTTTAGTTTCATCACCCTGAAGTCACACCCAAATTTCAATAATATTTATTTAACAAATCCCCAAGTGAATCCTTGTAGGCTTACTTGGTTCTTCCTTATTTTTATATTGTTACTGTGAACATTACGTGGGACACTTCTGTACAATAAGGTAGATGTTCCAGTGGCAGTCATGATGGAGGAGAAAGAAGGGTTTGATGGGAAATACAATGGGGCATGCCAGTCCCTCAGAAGTCCTGATGGGAAATTGAAAGTTTATACCAAGTACTTCAGGAGGTGGTGAATTCATCGAGTTTGTGAAGACAAGGGAGAATAGATTGCTTTGTTCTTCAAGTTTTGTTCCATTGCTGGGTGTCTGAGTTCTTTGAGATGCTGTGTTAGAAAGGAACCAAAAGTGAACTCCTGAACATGAATGATGTTGGTGACACCCAGGAATGTGAGGACAACAGGTAATGGTGCCAGTATTTCAGCAATGAGGGCAGAGATTGTGGTATTCCCTTGTAAGGAACCAAGCTTCCCAAAAGTGTTATGGTTTGAATCTGTCCCCTAAGAGTCCATGTATAGAAACTATAAGTCACAATGTAGCAGTTTGAGGAGGTGGAACCTGATGAAAAGTGAGTGTTTGATGTTGGGGTTATTTCTGAGGAAGTGGGTTGGATACAGCAAGAGCATGTTAGAAAAGTAGCTGCCTCTTCTGCCCTCTCCTGCTGGTTCACTCTTGTTCTTTCACTTGCTCTCTTGTGACATTGAGGGAAGACTTACCAGGTGCCAAGCAGGTGCTAGTACGTTGCGTGCTATTCAACATCTCTGCCTCCCAAACTGTGAGGTAGTTAATTATTTTTCCTTTTAAATTACCTAATATATTTTGCAGTAGCAAAGAACAACAGACTAAAGCAAAAACCTTCTGGAGAAATAAATATCCAATAGCAACCATGAAATTCAGCCTCAGGAGGCATATTAAAGGTTTGCTTTCTTTAGGATATGCAATCTGAATTTACCATTTGGATACATTTGGGAATAAATACAGAGAGTATGTGTGGTTTGGTAAATATCAGTGTGCATCCTGTACAGAAGAGGAAAGTTATTCTTTTTGCTAGCAGCTAGGACATGTAAATATATACAAAGTACAAAAAATAGTGAATGTTCAATAATGGATCATTTTAATAGATTTTTCTAATATTTACATCAATATTTCATGTTTTATTCTAAAAGCTGCATTTCATAAAATCTAAGTTTGCATTAGATTTTTTCTGCTCATGTTTGATGGGATTTTATATTGATAAGTTACTGTAACTATCCCTGAGCGGATTAACATTTCTCTCCCCTCTCCCTTTCCTCCTTTCTTCCTTTTTTGTAGGAAGAAGTAAAAGGAGGATTGCTTTATGTTCACAAATAGAACTAGGGACTGGCTGGGACAAAAAACAAAACATGGTAGAGTTCAATTCATGGTGACAGTAACCCACACTGTACTCAGAGAAGCTGCCAGAGCTCAAGTACCTTAGGTTATTGGGCAGGATCCATCAGGGTGTATTCCTGATGGATTTGGAAGGACAGTTCTTGAGTAGTCACTGACTGTCCTCCAGAAAGATCAATTTTTATAATAGAACTAAACTGTTTTGAATTTATTCCAAGCTACTTCAAAAAGTTGAATTAAAAGATAAGTTTATTTTTGTATGAAAAATGGAAACCCATGCATAGTTTTTCCTATTACATACATTTTCAAGTTCTTTTTGAAAATCCATTGCAATGATGATGAAGAATATTGATTGTTTTGTTTCTTTTGAAGCTTTCAATAATGACAAATTTCACCACCTTACAAATATTTAATATGTAGGAAGTTATCTTTAAAATTTTTCACAAACCTTCAAATCAATTTTGAAAAGCATCTCAAAATAGATAATTCATCGTAACACACAGGAATATACATTCTGTTGGGCCAGTTACAAGTCAGTGGTGGCAGGTGCCCAGTACTTGCCATACAAAATGACACAAGTCTTACTGTAGATTACTGTGGAGATCACTTTATTATATAGGATTTTTAAAACTGTGACCATTAAATACAAATGTTAAAAACTATATCAATGCAATGGATTGCGGGTGAGAAAGTAACTCAGAATATTAAACCATGCATCTAGATGCTGGAGTTTGTGTCATTTAGGTGCACATGAGTAAGATTTATTGGGGAAAACATACATGAAGAATAGAAAGAGGAACTAGGAGCACAAGAAAAGAGTCTTCAGATTATATTGTAGGTATGACACCTATCAAAGAGGGAAAGCCGTGGAGGGTGAAGAGAGTCTGGGCGATACTCAGGTATCAGACCATGTTGTAGCAGCTCCTGTAATGTACCGTGATCTTTTTGGGTTCAAACATGTTAAGTTTGAACATATAATTCATGAAAAAGATCAACTTCAAATGTTCTGGATAATTTTTCCAGTGAACTTTTCAAGTCTCAAATATTTCAGACATATGTAACAACGGAAATGAAATGAGTAATTTAATTCTTGAAACAGACAAAAGTAAAAAACATAAGCACAAAGTTAATCTTACTCTGTATTACTAGGAGTATGTGTGTGTTTATTGGACACTTCCTTAGCATAATTTATTACTTTCTCAACTTCTCCTTTTATTGTAACCATGGCTGAAATGACTATCTCTGCGTGATATCTTTGTCTAAATGCAACTTCACCAGCTCTTATTTCCTAAAATCCTTGATGACACCACATGGGATGTGCAATGGCCATGTGTCTGACAGTGTTAAAAGAGCAAGTACAACCTAGGAGTACAGGGAATTAAATATAGTGATACCTTGAGCAGCAGGGAAGAGTCCATAAGTGTCATCCCTTCTCATCACTGGATGAGTGACTGTTCAAAGTTGTCTGTAGTGCTGGTAACACATCCTTGTATTGCCTTCACTGTGTTTTACATTTTTCATCTTTAAATCCTGATCATTGGGGTAATATTCTCTAATGTCCTGGACTCAGGTTCTTAGGCCAAGGCTTGAGGTTAGTGTAAGTTTCTGTTGCAGCTATGCTGCTATTGGTGTAATCTATGGAGGATGCTGGGCACTTACAAAAATAAGGACTTATACTGTGATGATGCTCTTTCATAAAAGTACTTCTCTATTGTTAACTATCATTTTCCCCTCTTAATTCACCCAGTTTTCGTCTGGGTGATTCACCCTGTGGTTCAGAAATACAGTTTTTTATGGGGGCTTGGTAGGACTGTACTTTTCTGAGATCTTTGAAAATAGGCATAGCTGTAAGATTTTCTTCAGCCAGTGAAGTGCTGCAAGAAGTGAAAAGGATCAGGGTGCAAGTGTTGTGAGTTAAGGCATGATTTTATGTAACTTCAACTATGATGAATATATGAATACTGAATGATACTACAACAAATATAACCAAGGAGTAAGTACTTCAAGTGAATTTGCGATATTGTTTTCCATATGTGAGTAAGCAAAGAGGGAATAATCTGAGTATTGGTTTCAGTTGATGAAACCTCAGTGTAGTCTCAGGGAATTGTCAGCAGTTTTTACATGGCTTTCTTTGGAAAACATAATGACATTAACAGATCTTTGTTTCATGTGAAGCATAAAACAATGTTTTGTAGTACAAAATTGATTTATACTTCGAAAAGAAATCAAAACATCAGAAGCATCATTCAAATCTTTAATTCTTACAGATAACATAAATACAAAACATTGTTGCTAAGAAGCTTGTAAAGCCACCCATAGTTAGTAAATAAAACCCATACAGAAAGAAGAAGCCATGGACCTGATTTCTCTATTAAAAAGACACATTTACCATTGACTTACATCAATGATATACAACATGAAAAAGCAATTACTAACATGTATGTGCTGATGATTTGCTTTTGTAAGTGGACAAAAAACATTTTTGAATGCCATTTTTTAAGATTATAGAGTTAAAATATATAACTTTGGGGTTATATTTTAGATATAAAATAGAAGGATGTTTAAGGATCAGGTATTCACACCTCAAACAATGAGGTGTGACATTTTGATCAATGATAGACTGCATTTACAATGGTAGTCTTTAAGATTTTATATATATATGTACTAAATAAAACTGTTATCCTCTTCAAAAGTTTTTTTATTGGAAAGGCAGATATATATACAGAGAAGAGATAGACAGATCTTCCATCCACTGGTTCACTCCCCAAATGGGCTGCTGAGGCCAGGAATCAGGAGCTGCTTACAGGTTTCCCACGTGGGTACAGAATTCCAGAGCCTTGGGGCCATTGTCGACCACTTTCCCAGGCCACAAGCAGGGAGCTACATAGGAAGTAGAGCAGCCTGGACATGAACTGGAGCCCATATGGTATCCCGGTGCTTGCAGGGAGAGGATTAGCAATTGAGCCATTGCTCTGGCCCTATAAAGGTATATTGCTTAGGGATTGTATAGCCACTTGATTTTTTTTTGTGTGTGCAAGCATCACATAGTATACCTACACAGGGACAAAAATCACCTAATATTTTTTTCAAAGTAAACCTTTTGCTATGTGACACATGACTGTACTGGATTCATTTTGGGCATCTCTAAATTAGACCTTTGTTTAATTTTCATTTTCTGGCAGTTTAACGATGGGTTTAATAGTCAATTTTTAGACATTTCTATCAGGTTTATGTTGTCTATTTTGTTTTTTCTATTTCCTCATGGCTTGATAAAATTATTTTCTAGCTGATTTCAAATTTTGAAGACACTTAAAAGCCACATTTTGTAAGAAAGGTTTTACACAATGTATAATTAGTGTTCTAATGTTTGTCTTAGGAGGAGACTGAAGATGCTGAATTCGTTCCTTCTGTCTTTCCTATTAATACTTCTAAACTTGTTCTTTTCAAGTAGCAAGATTTCAGCAGGTTACATTTACCAATATTTTACTTAATTTTTTGTCCACCATTGTTTTTGCATTCCATTCTTTCAAGATTTTAATTTTTGTTGAAAGGCAGATTTACAGATAGGAGTAGATAAAGGGAGAAAGATCATCCATTTACTGGATCACTCCCCAAGGGGCAGAAATGGCTAGATCTAAGCTGATCTGAAGCCGGTAGCCAGGAGCTTCCCACAAGGGTGCAGGCCATCTTCCACTGCCTTCCCAGGCCACAAGCCAGGAGCTGGATGGGAAGTGGAGCAGCTGGGACTGAAACTGGCACCCATATGGGATCTCAGCACGAGCAAGATGAGGATTCAGCCAATGAGCCATTGTGCTGGGCCCCTCCATTTTTTTTTTTTTGTTTTTCTTTTTAAAGATGTATTTATTTGTATTTGAAATTTAATTTGATGCACAGAGGGCTTGAAGGAGAGGTCTTCCATCCAGTGATTCACTCCCTAAATGACTATAATGGCTGGATCTCAGCCAATCTGAAGCTAGGAGCCAGGAGCCTAACGACTTAAGACATTCTGTACTGTTTTCCCAGTGCATAAGCAGGGAGATAGATTGAAAGAGTAGCTGGGACTAGACTGCTGCCCAAATGTGATGCCGGCACTCTAGCCACAGCATTAGCCTGGAGGTACCATGCAGGCCTCATCCTTTCTGTATTCTTGCTATGGCAATTATTTATGAATTCTGTTCAGATTCCTGTTCAAGCAAACAAAAACAACAAAAACAAAACTTGGATTTTCTGCATGTAAGTTTGAGTAGTAAGCTATCATGGATTAAATCTCTGCATACTTTAGTTTCCCTCAGCAATGGAACCAGCATTCTGGTTTAGCAAGTTAAATCACCAGATATCACATCAACATCCTGTATCATAGTGCTGGTTAGAGTCCTGGCTACTCTTTTTGATCCAGCTTCCTACTAGCCCACTTGGGATGGTTCAGATACTTGAGTTCCAGTCACCCATAAGGGAGAGCAGGAGAGTTACTGACTCTTGGCTTGGCCTGGTCCAGCCCTGACTGTTGTCACCATTTGGGTAGTGAAACAGCAGGTGGAAAGTCTTTCTGTGTCTATCTCTCTGTGCTGCTTTTTAAATCGCAAAACAAAACAAGCAAAACACTTTTTTGGATATTGTAATGTGTGTTCTTCTGTAATTTATTTATGTTAATGAAATGTATTTTGTTCTAAAATTGTATTGTAAACGATGTAAAATTTTTTTTACATTATATAAATGCTAAAGATAAGAAATGTTTTATCTATCTACAGGACAGTAAAGCATTAAGCATAAAGGTGTGAAGGACTGTTAACCTACAAATTATTCTAAATTAAGTCTGCACTTCTTAAAACAGGGATTTATGTCTTATTAATTCTACTTGGGCATATATTAAACATTTTCTAGGCACGAACAAAACCCCAAGGCTGAAGATTAAAATCATATAACCTTATGTTCTTTAATAGACTTTTTTTAGAGCCATTATAGGGTCACGTGAAAACTGAGTAAAAGGGTTCAGATATATCCCATGTATTTGCTGCTTCCACACATGTAGCTCCAATATTAACCACCCCCATTACAATTAATGAACTTACATTGATACATCTTTATCCAAAGTCCATAGTGAGGATTAGGTTCATTCTTGTGAATTAGAGGTTTGGAAAAAAATTTGAACATTTCATATTTACTAATATAGTGTCATTAACTTTCAATACTCTAAAAATCTTCTGTACTCTGCCCATTTAACCTTCCATCCCACTTAATTTTTGTCAACCACTTAGCTTTTTTCTACTTTCATAGTTGTACCTTGTCTAGGTACTGGATAGCTTTCCATTCTTTGTGTGCTCTTTAGTTTTTTAATCACTGTTTAATGTTTATCATTGCAGAGATTTTTACCTCTTTGGTCACATTTATTTGTAGGTATTTTATTTAGCGCAAAGATAGTGGACATGGGATCGTTCTTGATTTCTTTTTTGGATACTTGTAACTGGTGCATAACAATGATACTGACTTTTGTAGAATGAGTTGGTGTTGTCGAAGTTTGCTGAGATCTCATTATTCCTCCAAGAAGTCTTCAGAGATTTTCCATATGTAAGATCATGTCATCTGCAAGCAGTGACAATTTTATTATCTGTTTTCTAAATTTGGATACTTTTTAATTCTTGCTAAATTGTTTTGATTAGGACTTCCAATAATACATTATTAATACAAATTAAAAACATGGACATTATTTTATTCCAGAGAAAAGTATTCAGCTTTTCATTGTTCAGTATGATGGTAGCTGTTGTCTTGTTATGTATGGCCTATTTTATGTTGAGGTACATTGTTAATTTGAGTTTTTAACTATGAAATGATGAATTTTTTTAAAGTCATTTTGTTTCTACTGATAACGTGATTTTCCTACACTACTGAGTGGGGGTGATATATCAAGTTTATTTTGTGTAGATTGAGCCATCCTTTCATTGAATCCCATTTGATTATGGTTAATATTTAATATACTGTAAAATGTCCCTTGCTGGTATTCTTAGGATTTGTACATATAAGTTCATCAAGAATACTGGTATGTAGCTTTCTTCCATGTCTGATTTTGTAGTCACAAAGGAGTGATAGCCTTGTTGAAGTTGAGACAAATTTTCTGTAATGCTATTTAAAAAAAATGTTTGGCATATATTTTAAAGCTTTATTTTCTTTGGAAAGTCAGATATACAGAGGAGAGACAGAGAAGATCTTCTGTCCATTGATTGACTCCCCAAGTGGCTGCAATGGCCGGAGCTGAGTTGATCCAAAGCCAGGAGCCTCTTCCAGACCTCCCACACAGGTGCAGGGTCCTAAGGCTTTGGGCCATCCTTGATTGCTTTCCCAGGCCACAAGCAGGAAGCTGGATGGGAAGCAGGGCTGCCAGGATT
This sequence comes from Ochotona princeps, assembly GCF_030435755.1. Taxonomy (NCBI): domain Eukaryota; kingdom Metazoa; phylum Chordata; class Mammalia; order Lagomorpha; family Ochotonidae; genus Ochotona; species Ochotona princeps. The sequence continues at coordinate 33,341,644 of NC_080837.1, read as the reverse complement.
AGAACCGGCACCCATATAGGATCCCGGCACGTTCAAGGCGAGGACTTTAGCCACTAGGCTACTGTGTTGGACTTGGGAGACTCTTTTTAAAACTGATTGTGTTGCTATTTGCTATTGCTCTATTTTTGGATGTTGTTCTATTTCTTCATGATTTAATCTTCGTTATAGGTTATATCGATGTGGTTGTTAGTCTAACAACCCTATGTTTCTACTTTGTTTACTGTATCCATTTTTGTTAATGATTTATTTGAATTTGTTATAACTGAGTTTTTTCTGAGAATCATGTCATATTTTGAGTTCTGATATAGTTTCTTTCCTATTCTTGCTGTTCCCAGTTTTAGTTTTTTAAAATAAGGTGAAATTTTAAAAAATTTGAGATTAAGGTGAAGCATGGAGAAGGTGAGAGAGATCCCATCCAATGGTTTACAACCATTGAGCACCTCCAGCATTCCTGGGCCAGAGGCTAAAGCTGGGAGTTTCCAAGTCAATTCTGACCTCCATAGGAGTGGCACAATGCCAGCTACTTGGCACCTCACGTTGTATGTATTAGCCGAAAGTTGGTATTGGGAGTATTAGCCAAAGCTTGGACCCAAGTGCTTTTGCTTTACAGTCTTTTTCTGATATACAAGTGGCTACTTCTGCTTTAATTTGGATTCCATCTGCATGGTATATCTTATTCTATCCTTCATTTTCAGTCTTTGTGTCCTTAGAGGTAAAATAAGTGGTAGAGTTTAATTATTGAGTGTTTTAATTGAAGAACATAATACATTTATGTTCAAGATATTACTAGCAGGTAAGTTCTCTATATTGAAGGATTGCTTATTTGTTCCTGGTCTCCATAATATGGTTTTGTGGCTGTTCTTTAGGTATTCTAAGCAGTCTACTTCCTTTTTTCTAACTTTGTGAACCCTCCCATCACTTTAGCACTAACTGGAATCCTAAACTGGGCGTTGTAATTCCCCTGCCAGCAAATGATTGCTGACTCAGTGATGTCCTGGACTCAGAGATGGGTACCATCTTTAACAGTGTGCCACTAGAGAAGAACCAGAGAAGCATAAAAATGGATAGTTTTATCCTTAGAAATCCTTCCCTTGTGCTGTGCCAGTCCCAAATGTCTAGTTGTGTGTATACCAGTACTCACACTTGGAGTCTGTAAGCCACCAAGATCTGTACAGCATGAGGAGAGGACTTAAGCACACATTGCTATGGTCTGTCAGCTATTAAGAAGGACTGTCAACCCAGTGTCACTGTAACCACAAATGACGCATTGCTGGGATGCAAGTCCAATCAGCTGGAGTCAATAGACTGTACATGGTACCAAGGAGTGTCCAGTGGTTCTACCCAGGAGTTCTAGCCCGCGGAGGGGATCATTAGGATATTCTCATGTTGTGCTTTATATCCTATCATATATCCCACCATACAGTCCTGTGGTTCTTTGTGTTCTGCCCAAGGAATTTGGGGAAGAGTGTTAAAGGTAGACTGTTGTCTGCCTAGGCTGACACTAAGCTGGGGCACATCTGTCTCACAGTCACAATCTCAGTGGTGCAAATGAGGTCTGCTTGAAGCTGAAGTGTGATATACATCAAAAGAGTAACAGAGTGCAAGTATTCGTTTCTGGGGCAAGTTTTGAAGCTACATCTACAGGTAGTGGCCAGGCTTCCATAGCTTTGGTAAAGAACTCTCTCAGTTGACATCCACTGCTATGATCTTACTTCATTTTTGTGAGGGGTGTAGTCTGCGTAGATTTATTCTTTTGCACGTGAATAACTATAGTGTAGCTCTTCAGAAACAATCATATGTTCATCATTGTGGGCATGGACAATGGCAGAAAGTCCAGCATCCTATTGTCAAGATACGATTAAGTTTCATTGGGAGTCCATCTTTGATCTGGAAGCAGAGATGCTTATTGCATTGTATCCTCACGTCTGCATATGATGGTCTCTATTATATAATGACTAAACATCCTCTTAAATGAAAAACCACAATACAAAATCAACAACAGGAATAAAATTAGAAGGAAGACTGGGCAGGGCTGAGTAAGCATTAGCCCATTGGTGAGTGCAGAAACCAGGCTGGAGCACAGGTCATGCTGGGCTAAGGTCTCACACCTACTGGTTTACATAAGCTAGGGATGGGAGCAGACTGAGCAGTGCCAGACTGCAGCACTTGCCAGCGTGAGCTGGTACTGCAGCTGGCTAGGTCAGGCCAGTTTGTAGCATCTGAATGAAAAGGCTAAGACAGATGAGGGATTATGCTAGGCCAGGTCAGAACAACCTCTGGCACATGCAAGATCTGTGCATGGGAACAGACCTGATTGAGGAACAGTGGGGTGTGATTCCCATTGCTGAGTGTGAGTGCCAGGGTGGGGGCTGCGGTCTGGTCTGAATATGGCTGTAGGGTCCCTCGGCATAAGTCTGGTTTGGCTCTGGGATGTGCCGGACTGGGCTAGACTCCAGCATCTATTTGTGCTCGTGAGAACCAGGGTTGGTGTAGGAAGGGCTAGGCTATGTCTCTACCCCTGCTGAGCCATGCGTGAGTTGAGCCTGGGTGCAGACCAAGCTTGGCTGGGTTGTAACATCCGACAACAACCAGAACAGGTGAGGGCTGGACAGAAAAGGCCACTATTCCTGTGGGACAGGAGGTGGACTAAGTAAAAAGCTGGTCCATGGACCCACTGGTGCATACAAGTTCTGGCATTGGGAAGAGATCCTAATGGAGGAGCTTGGGTGACCATTCTGTCGGGACACGCTGCCTACAGGTGAGTGCAAGAACCAAGATAGGGAGCAGCCAAGACCGGGCCAAAATTTGGTACCCCTGGCATACTTTTGGCACAGGTTGGGGGAAGGCCAGGCTGTGTCAGTTCATATTACCCGCTGGCAAAATCGAGCGTCAGAATGGTATATGGGTCAGGCCGGGTTGGGATTCGGTAACAGCTAGTTCACATTAGGGCCAGCACTGGCAGGCCTGGGCTAGACTAGCCCCCACCAGTGTGAGCTGCAACTAGAGGTTGGCTGGGCCCGGTCAGTCTACAGCACCCACTGGCAAGTGCCAAGGTGAGGCAGGCTATGCCAGACTGGGCACAGCACCCAACCAGCACGTGTGGAAACCAGAAGATTGTGGGGACGGACCCAGTGGGGGGTGATGCAGGGACCCCCCCCGCCACTGGGTCACTATTCCCACTGGTGAGCATGAGAGCGGGGGACTGGGGTAGACCAGGCCAGGCAGGGCCACAACCTCTGATGGTCTACCTGTGAGCTTGATCAGGGAAAAGCCAGGCTGGACTAACTGTACCTTCTGGTACAGGCGTAAGCCAGAGTGGGTGTGGGTGGATTGGGCTTTGCTGCAGCATCAGCTGGCAGATGCTGGCATGGGGGAGCAAATTCTGTCAGGTGCAGGCATGGTTTAGACAGATGGTGGCACCTGCTGGCACCAGTGTGGACTGGCTAGTAAGGCTGGTTGCAACAAAGTGGGCTTCAATACCCATTGACATATGTGAAAACTGAATGGTCGACTAGAGCGCCTGCGTCAGAGGTGGGCCTCCTTAGTGGCTCAGATGGAGCAGTGAACAGCATATCCAAATGCACATGGAGAATATGGCAGTACATTGGAGCCTCCAGATGATGTCTGATACCATTGCAGAGGAGGGAGAACGGAACAAATTGATCAACTACTCCAGCCAAGCATTGGCAGTGAATATCTGGGCAGACAGAGACTCTAAGGTGGACCATAGCAGCCAGTGGATTCTGCAGAGATTTCATCATGAGTGGAATGGTAGGATTGACAGCAATTCAGGACTGTTGAATTATCAAATTCTCTTGAACTTCATGGCATTGTAAATTTCTATTTCTCCCCCAAGTGTACATTCTTTATTACTTCTTTTATTATCATTTTATCATACAGTTCCATAGGCCCTGGAATTTCCCTTATCCCCTCCCCAATTACTCCACCCTCATTGAATTCCCCTATATCATTACTGTTGTATAGTTCTTCATACACAGTCATATTCATACACAGTTTGTGTGACCCCTAGATCTGGACCATGTGCTCACCAGTGGGAGCTATGACCCCACTAGGGGAGTTTCCCATGTTGCCCCACTCAGCCCACTCCCAGACCCAGATCTCTTATGCACCAGCAGGTGCTAGACCCTTGCCCAGCATAGCCTGCCCCTCCTTCTTGGCCTGTGTATGAGCTGGTGGATGTTGTGGACCAGCCCACATTACACCATGTGCTAGGATGCACATGCAGGTGCTGCAGCTCGGACCTGCCCAGCCTATTCTCAGCCCCAGTACCTCTGATTGTTGGTGGGTTCCATATTCACACCTAGTTCAGCCCATCACCACCCCAACTCTTGAACTAACCAGCAGGTCTTGTATTTCCACAGGGTTGGGCTCACTTTTCCCTTGTGGATGAGGGGTCCCATTTGCATGCCCAGCCCTTGAAGCTCTTTAAGCTGGAACCAAGATGGCCAATAGTAAATCTTTAAGTTGAATATTGTCTGCCCCTAAACTTTGTTCCCATAGCGTTAATACTGAATATAGTTTCTATACTTTTTTCCTGGAGCTCCTGTTAGATACATATTTGGATTTCTTCAGTGCTCCCACTTGTCTTTTGCTTTTTCCACATTGTTTCTGAATTGTTCTTTCAGTGACTTAGGATTAATCCTCTGTCAACTATTACACCTCTGGAGTTTATTTCATGTAGTGTGACTTTGAAATAGGTTCAAAGAAGTCTATTAAGGCAACTTCCAGATAAAATTTGCAAGTAATTTAAACCCTACTCATCACAAAAACCAATTTTAATTGGGATTACATTAGTAAAAATATATATATATAGCTAATTTTCAGTAGCATTTTCCAGTTGTCCATTAGCTGTTAAAGGTGTCACAATTAAAAGCATGGGTGCAGTGTCTAAAGAGTGATCTTTTAATTTTAATTGAGAGAAGTTTTTATCCCATATTTCATGTCAGGAAAGTTTTACTCATTTATGAGTTTTGCTATTGTTACAGTTATTTTGTTATTCCTGAGGATCTGAAATGAATAAAATGTATTTAATTTTCATTACATCTTGATGTTTACTTTGATCCATTTCCTCTGTATTCAGAGAGAACTTATCAATCTGCCCTCTATATTCCTGATTCTTTTATTTGCTTTTTTCATACTTTTGTTTGTATTCCATAGGGACCACATTTTCATGCTTTTAGTGAGGATGACAAGCATTCTTTCTAAAATTTTTTCAAGTGTTACAGTAAATATTTTAGGGAATCTCTCAAGTTTATAATTGCATGTCATCTCTGTAGTGTGCTTTTCGATGGTTAAAAGGAAATCAAGGAGATCTATCTTAGCTAATGATGAATTTAAATGTTCTGTGGATTATACTCAGTCCCACCCAAATCTTGTATGTGCAGCTGGGAGAGAAACAGTCTTGGCTAACTTCCTAAGAAATTACTAGTGTTTCAAGGTTTTTATCTTTGTGTCAATTCAGTAGAGATGAAAATATCTCATTCTACATTTCTGACATGATTTTGGGATTTTTTTTAGGCTTTTTAAAATGATCTTTTAGTTGGAAAGTCAGATATACAGAGAGGAGACAGGAATATCTTTCATCTGCTGATTCACTCCCAAGTGGCCGCAATGGTGGGAGCTGAGCTGATCCAAAGTCGGGAGCCAGGAGCTTCCTCTGGCTCTTCCGTGTGTCTGTTGTAGGGTACTGAGGCTTCGGGCCATCCTCAGTTGCTTTGCCAGACCACAAGCTGGGAGCTGGATCTAAAGTGGGCCACAGGACATGAAGCAGTGCTCTAATGGGGTCCAGGCGCTTTCAAGGCGAGAACTTTAGTCACTAGGCTACTGTGCTGGGCCCTGGGATTTTTGTATTCAAAGGAATGATCACCACTATTGTAACAACATGACAAGCAGTAAAAAACCAAACTGAATGGAAAGTGCTGGAATTATGTTTCTGTAATTAAGTTAACATAGATTTATACTCTATTTTGGAGGGTGTTGTGGTTTTGGAATATTTATGGGAAAATATTCTGATGGGGACCAAAACGGATCTATCTATGGATAGTTCTGTTATTTGAAGAACTTGCTGCTTAATAATTGTGCTGTATAACCTTCTTCTACAGTCTGCAGACATACTGTGGGGAAAAGGTGAAGCATATATCTACATCTATGCTGGTGGATTCTAAGTAAACTTGATGCCATTAGATTTTTTTGTTTTCAATGGAAAATTAAAAGGAAATGACTCAGGAAATGCCAAAAACCATCATGAATACCTGATTACTATTGGGTTAGCCTGCTTGTTCTTTATTCTCACTCACCCTTTTATTTTGTTCCATTTTTTTCTAAAGTACAATTCCTATAACTTTTCAAGGCCTTCAATAATTATTGTTTAGGCAAATTTATTCTTCTATTCAGTGTCTTATGTAATAATGCAAACGTACAGAAAGTAGATCTTAGTCCTTTTCTAGGATCCATGTGTTTGTCTGCAGAGAACGTGATGAAGACAGGATGCATTCCTCAGTTCTTTGAGTCTGATACTAGTCTTGACCTTACTGTAACATGGAATTTATTATTGTTCTTGATTTGTTGTCTTAGCCAGAGAGTCAAGAAGGCAGTTTAAGAAGCTTCTAGTTGGCTTGTGGGAAAATAAACTCTAATAGTGGAAAGAGTAAGAAGAACCAATGTGAGGGTTGCTTCAACTGTCAAGTATAATTTCATTTATATGGTAGTTAACTGGGGAAATGAGTGATGGTGCCTCCATGAGTTCAGGATGGTCACTCTGAGTGGAACTTTAGCCAGGACTCTACTTACTACCATTGTTCTCTATTCTATCATCCTACCTGGGAACTATGGCAATGTTCCATGGCTCCAAGACATTTTGAGAGACGTAGGACACTGTGTCTGAAAAGGAAGCATTCTTTTTTCTCTAGTGGAGTTATTTGATTAACTTTCATTGCTTTTTTGGGAAAGACCTGGAGAATCATTTCAGAGTGTATTTGCTATTATGTTTTAGGATTCTTTGCTGAGTGACCTCGATAATGGTTAATCAGCAGGTTATATATACCTCTTGAAAACTGTCTTAAACTGACAGCTTTAGGATCTAGGGAAAAAGGATTAAAGTTTTTATTGGAGAGAACTTTCTTAGCTTTATAATCTTTTTTCTTTTGACCTCATTATGTTCTCATTAGATGTCCATTTATTTCCCCACTAGGCATTTGTATTCTATTAATTATCTTCATAACCAACTATGGACCAAGCCCTTTCAGTTGTTCCCATGAGGTTGCTTATTGTTGTAAATAAAATGCCCTTTTTATTGGTGTGACCAAGTAAGATGCATTACATTGGAACATCTTATCCCTCCCTTCTCCATTGCTGTCAGGAAGCCAAGCTCTTTGACAGCCTCTCCTGTCAGTCTCGGCTGAACTATTGAAGGACAACAGTGTCCTTTCACTGACGTGTTTCTGATAGCCTTGCTGAATATATACATTTTCTTTTAGACTTTCATGTCATTTGATTTTCTGCTCATCAGTGACGTTTTCCTTCCTGAGCCTTCTATTTTTTTCTTATGGTAAGAAAAATTGACATAAAAATGACCCTGACAAAATTTTAATCCCACATTATAGTATTGTTAACTGTGCACAATATTACACACCCTATCTTGGCATTTATTTTTTTTCTCCCCTCTCTTCATGGAAACTCAGATGCAACAACTGTACTTGCCAGTTACTTCAGACTTCCAGGGGTCATTCTTGCAGTGATTTATACCATTCCTTGGGGGTTTTATCAATGTATGACTCCCACTTTGAAAGAGTGTTTTATGAAGTCAGTAGACTTATCAACAGTGTTGCAGGATATGGCATGGTGGCATAGCAAGTTAGTCTTCAGCTTTTGGCACTAGTGTCCCATATGAGAGTCAGCTCACATCCCAGCTGCTCAAATTTCAATCAAGCTCCATGTTTATGACATGGGAAAGCAGAAGAGGAGGACTCAAGCCCATGGGCCCCAGTACCCATGTGAGAGACCTAGAAGCAGCTCCTGGTTTTGGACTGGCTCAGCTCCACCTACTATGGCCATTTGGAGAATGAACAAACACATAGAAGATCTCTCTCCTCTTGCTCTGTAAATTTACCTTTTGAATTAAAATGAAATGGAACTTTTTGAAACAACACTGTATTATTGTCCCAGTATCAAGCATTCTCAGTTCTATCCAGGTCTGGTTTTTCTTATTGCAGGTCCTCTTTGTAGATAGGTTGTTTTTGGAGAAGCTAGCTGCTGTAAGTAGTATATGGAGTCATCCGTAAATGAATTCCTTTGGTAACAGTCAGTGAGCTTGGGGAAAAACTACTCTTTTCCATTAAGAATTCAAATTACTTGATGTTCTTGTCTGGCTTGACTACAAACTTGCCACCTAATCCACTCTTGGGTTCATGACCTTAGGAATACATTTTTATTGTTTTCAGTAGTTAAGTTTCAAAGAGATTTGTTGTGCATAAACATTATTGTTAATATACTGCTTGACTCACCAAATAGCTGCTTGCTTCTTTCCCCATCTTGAGATTATGCTTATATAATTGCAAAGTTCTTCCTATTGAAACCCACCCTGCTAGCCATTCCTTGTGCCAAGAACTTCAGATAAACCAGTTGTATGAAATTTTTTTTCACAGAATTTGAGCAGCTTCCTAAGCTAGTTGTAGAAACAGTGGTTAGATCCACTTGCAGTTGACCTTTCTGCCAAGTGGTTGAAATCCACTCCTGAATCTGCGGCCTATGGACACCAGTGCACGCAGATACTCATCTTGTTCACTCTCCCACAGCTTTTCCTGCTCGTGGCATGAATTGTGACCTCTGTGCTGTCACCACTATCAATTATTGCTCTGTGGAATGTGGTCTTATGATTAACAGGCAGATTTTCTCTGCCATTTGCAACCATGTATCCAGAATGAACACCCAACATGTACATAACCCTAAAGCTTAAGGTTAGTTCTATATGAATTATGGTGTTTGCTTTATATTGCTGAAAAACAAGTCAGCACAAATAGAGGCTTAAAGCAACACAGATTAGTAATGTTGTAGTTCGTGTGGATCAGGATCCAAGTAGAGATCCTCTGCTCAGAGCCTATCCAATCAGAAATCAAAAGTTGATGAGCGCTGGGATCTCAGTTGAGGATCAGAACATTCTCCCAGGCCCATTAGCCTGTGGCAGAATTGCATTCCTGGTGCTTAAGGGCTGGAGGCCTTGCACTCCAGAGGCTGCTTGCTCTAGTCCTCTTTACTATACAGCAGTTTGTTTGAATGTTGCTTTATTTCTCTACATTAGAGAAGCTTTCTGTTTTATTGAATAAATCTTCCAGTCTATTTTCTTTCCACACCTCCAGAAACATCCAGGATAATGTTTGTTCACTTCATAGTGACCCATGTAAATAAACACTGCTATGAGTTTTTCTAACTTTTTATTGTTTCTCGGTCAGATTGAGATTGCCAGGGAGTTGCCTCCTAGCTTGGTAATGATATCTTCTGCCTCACAAAGCATGTTCTTGAGGTTTGTCACTGTATTTCATACTTGGAATTCTTCATTTCTAATCTTTTTCATCATATTCTAATATTGAATTGTTGTGTTCCTTTGGGGCAGTCAATGTCTTCTGTGTTTTTGCTTCTTGTATTTCCATGTTCATTTTAGGCGTTTCTGGAGGCACTTGCTGGTTTTCTCCTGATATTTTTAATCTTTGACCTATGCTTCTGTGGCTTGGTGGAGTTACTGCTACTTTGGTAAACAGAGATGTACGCTGGTACAGCCAGTGTACTCCGCTTGGTTAGAGCTCCACTGTGGAGTGACAGTACAGGCTAACATTGCATTTAGATACGGCAAGGTCTTTTGTCAGCACAGGGGAAAGTAATAATCAAAACTGTCAGCATCATTGCCCAAAATTAGCTTATGTTGGCTACAGTCCTCACCCACACCAGACTTTGTAACACATAAAAGATCTGGGCAGTTTCTGTATACCCAGAAACCCAGCTACTCATCACACACAACCATGCAGCTGGAATTCCTACAACACTTGCATGCAAGCTTCTCACAGTCATGGGATGCTGGTGATCCGCTTGGCCCAGTGAGCCTGCTCCGACCACGGAAGCTACCTATGTGTACTCAACGTTAGCAATTGCACCTTGGAACCTTAGAATGGTAGGGATTTGTGTGTGCCTCACATTGCAGATTTATGCACAGTCCCTGCCAGGTCACTGGCCCAGACTCAAACTGCATGGGGAACACAGATTTACCCATTTTTCATGTGCCTGTGCAGAGCCAACTGCATGCTGCAGACACCACAGCTGCTTCGACCTACGTAGATATGAATATGGCAGTCTGGGTTGATCTTGGCTGCCTTCAAAGTAGCACCTGCTTTGTACTGTTCTGGGTACTTTGTGAGTGAATGGCGGAAAAAAGTGTGCTCCTCCCTCCATGAGCCAGACCCCTTCCTTGCCATTCTGACTTTAGTGGGAATCCAGGATCAGGCAATTCTGGCTGTTGTGGTCTGTTCCCACATCTTTCTGGGTCATCCATCCTCTCCAGTGCCACCCTGGTGGTTTTGCTCACTGCTGGGTGATCACACTGCCCCCACTGCTTTGCAGTGACTCTCTGCCCTTTGTAGGAATCCCACTGCAAATGCCTCTCCAACTGTTCCCTGGCACTGGACCTCCCATCTTTCTCTTTTCACATTCAAAATCAGCATGTGGAATCCCTCCTCAGCTGTCTTGAAGACCCCCCACTGAGTCTGTATCTCAGCAATTCTGGCTTAAGTTACTTAATACTGTTCATCTTGTTTGGCAAGGTGTCCTTCAAACTGCACCATTATAAATACGTATTTTTGTTTTCTGATTGTTCAGCATATAAATTAGATTGTTTATCATGGAGTTTACTCTGAAATCTTAATACATGTTTACAATGCATGCTGATCAAATTATGATTTTCCCTTTTAAAATGTTTTAAATTTTAAAATTTGTTTTTTTGAACATTCAGTGTAATTTGTGTACGCGATTCTAAGATTATACTGATACTCTTTTGTTGCCTCCTTTTCTCTATCCCTCCCATTCTTTCCATTTTGCTTTGTTTTTGTTAACTTATTTTAACTTTATATTGCAATCAAAAGGCTTAATACATTGCTAAGACATTTAACAAGCAAAAAGCATAAGTGGGAATGCAAACAATTACTATAAAGAATCATTGAATATAAAAAAATGACCATTTCACACCATACACAGTAAATTTTACTACATATGTAGTAGTATAACATTCTTAGCCATTGCTTTGATAAAGGTACAAACAAAAATTTGGCAAAACTACTTGCAGCAATACTGACACATGTAGACATTTCTTTTTAAAATTTTGTTCAAATTTTATCTCCCAAACATAAGGAAGAATGTTGTCTCTTATTTCACTCAATATGATGTCCTCCAGTTGTTCCCATTCTCTATCCAATTATCTGATGATGGACATCTTGGTTGTTGCTAGCAGGACTGCTACAGACATGGTAGTGGAGGTATTGTCCTGGGCTGACAATTTTTTGCTTTAAGAATCTGGAATATGTCGCTCCATTCTCTTCTCACCTGTAGAGTTTCCTATGAGAGGTCTCCTGTGAATTTAATCAGTATTCCTTCATATGCCAACCGATTTTTTCGTCACATGCACAAACCCTTACCAATATTTTCATTTATTTACTTATTTATTCATTAGTTACATTGTATTATGTGACACAGTTTCATAGGTACTGGGATTCTCCCCACCCCTCCCCAAACCCTCCCACCATGGTGGATTCCTCCACCTTGTTGCATAACCACAGTTCAAGTTCAATTGAGATTCCCTCATTGCAAGCATATACCAAACATAGAGTCCAGCATCTTATTGTCCAGTCAAGTTCAACGGCTTCTTAGGTATACCCTCTCTGGTTTGAAGACAGAGCCAGCAGAGTATCATCCCGATCAATTAAAAGCTCCAACATACCATCAGCAAAAATTTACATCATTATGGAATTAATTGACATAGTAATGAGTAACCAATATGTTAAAAATAAATGCGAGTTCTTAACCACCTTCTGTGACCACCTCACCTATACTTCAATTTTAGTTTATACACAACATATAACATACATAACATAACATGTTATACATAACATCATATCATCTTAAATTAAGGCAAACATGTGGTATTTAACCTTTTGGGATTGGCTCATTTCCCTTAGCAGTATGGTTTCCAGTTTGGCCCATTTGGCCACAAAGAACTGCATTTTGTTTTTTTTAATAGCTGAGTAGTATTCCATGGAGTAGAGGAACCATAGCTTTCTTATCCAATCCTCTGTTGATGGGCATTTTGGCTGCTTCCATGTTTTTGCAATTACTGATTGTGCTGCTATGAACATAGGAGTGCATGTTGGTTTCTCATAAAACAAGTGTTCTGGATATATTCCTAGGAGTGCTATTGCTGGATCATACGGTATGCAGATTTTGAGTTGTTTGAATGTTCTCCATACTGATTTCCATAGAGGCTGTACCAGCCTGCAGCCCCACCAGCAGTGGAGTAGGGTTCCCTTTTCCCCGCAACCTTGCCAGCAAGTGTTGTTGGTGCTTTTATTCATGTGGGCCAGTCTTACTGGCGTTAGGTGGTACCTCATTGATGTTTTAATTTGGATTTCCCTTATTGCCAGGGAACTTGAGCATTTTTTCATATGTTTATTTGCCATTTGGGTTTGTTCCTTTGTGAAGTGTCTGCCCATTTTCCGTGCCCATTTCTTGAGTGGCTTATTTGTTTTGACATTTTGGTTGTTTTGTAGCTCTTTGTATATTCTGGAGATTAGCCCTCTATCACCTATGTCGTGTGCGAAGATCTTCTCCCATTCTGTGGGTTGCTTTTTTACTTTGTTGATTATGTCCCTTGCTGTACAGAAGCTTCTTAGTTTGATGAGGTCCCATTTGTTTATTCTGGTCTTGATTTCTATTGCCTTTGGTGTCCTTTTTAGGAAGTCGGGACCTACCCCTAGATCTTGCAGAGTATTTCCAACATTTTCTTCGAAAAGTTTGAAGGTTTCTGGATGTAGGTTTAGATCTGTTATCCATTTAGATTTGATCTTAGTGTATGGTGAGAGATGTGGGTCTATCTTTTTGTTTCTGCAGGCTATTAACCAGTTGTCCCAACAGCATTTATTGAACAGACCTTCCCATTTGCCTGGATTGTCGCTTGTCTTTTTGTCAAAGATTATTTGGCTGTATCTGTGTGGGTTCCCTTCTGTTGTTTCTATTCTGCTCCATTGATCTTCCTCTCTATCTTTGTGCCAGTACCAGGCTGTTTTGATAACCACTGCCCTATAGTATGTCCAGAGGTCCGTAACTGTGATTCCCCCTGCTAACTTCCTGTTCTTCAGGATGGTTCTAGCTATCCGTGGTTTTTTGTGTTTCCAGATGAACCTTTGGATCACTGTTTCCAGTTCCATGAAGAATGTTTTGGGCAATTTGATTGGGATTGCGTTGAATGTATATATTGTTTTTGGCAGTATAGACATTTTAATGATATTGATTTTACTTATCCAGGAGCATGGGATGTTACTCCATCTTTTGAGGTCTTGTTCAATTTCTTCTTTAAGTAGTTTGTAGTTTTCTTCAAATAGGTCTCCTACATTTTTGGTTAGATTTATTACCAGATACTTCATACTTTTCTCTGTTATTTTGAATGGTATCTTGCTGGTTAAATCTTTTTGCATCTTGGGGCTGTTTGCATACACTATGGCTGTTGACTTTTTGTTCATTTATTTTGTACCCTGCCACTCTACCAAACTCTCGTACAAGTTCTAGCAGTCTCTGTATTGAGTCTCGAGGCTCTTCTACATAAAGAATCATGTCATCTACGTATTGTGAAAGCTTGACTTCTTCATTTCCCATTTGGATTCCTTTGATTTCTTTTTTTTGTCTTATGGCCTCAGCGAGTACCTCTAGAACTATGTTGAATAGCAGTGGAGAAAGCGGACATCCCTGTCTTGTTCCAGATCTCAGTGGAAAGGGTTCCAGTTTTTCTCCATTCAGTATGATGCTGGCATTGGGTTTTTCATATATTGCTTTGATTATGTTGTGGATTTTTCCATCTATGCCTACCTTGGCTGTTTTGATAACCACTGCCCTGTAGTATGTCCAGAGGTCTGTAACTGTGATTCCCCCTGCTAACTTCCTGTTCTTCAGGATGGTTCTAGATAGGAAGTGGTGTTGGATTTTGTCGAAAGCTTTTTCTGCTTCTATTGATACTATCATGTGATTCTTGTTTTTCAGTTTTTGGATGTGGTGTATCACATTTATGGATTTCCGAATGTTGAACTATCCCTGCATTCTAGGGATGAATCCTACTTGATCTGGATGAATGATCTGTCTGATGTGTTTTTGAATTCTATTGGCTAGGATTTTGTTGAGAATCTTAGCATCAATGTTCATCAAAGAGATAGGTCTGTAGTTTTCCTTCTCTGTTGGTTCTCTGTCTGGTTTTTGGGATTAAGGTAATGTTGGCTTCATAGAATGAGTTCGGAAGGGTTGCTTTCTTTTCTATTGTTTTGTGGAGGATTGGGGTTAGTTCTGTTTGGAATGTTTTTGTAGAATTCTGTAGTGAAGCCGTCTGGGCCTGGGCTTTTCTTTGTTGGGAGATCTTTAATCACCGATTCAATCTCTGCTTCAGTTATGTGTTTGTTCAGGTCGTTTGTTGCCTCTGGGCTAAGTTTTGGCAGGTGGTAGAAGCCTAAGAACTTTTCCATTTCTTGGTGGTCTTCTGATTTGTTGGAGTACAGTGCTTTGTAGTAATTTCTAATTATGGCCTTAATGGATGCGGTGTCTGTTGTTATGTTGCCTTTTTCATCTTTGATGCTGTTAATTCTTGTCTTCTCTTGTTTTTTCTTTGTCAGTCGGGCCAGTGGGGTGTCTATCTTGTTTATCTTCTCAAAAAACCAGCTTTTTGATTCATTGATTTTGTGTATGTTTTTTTTTTTATTTCTATCTGATTAATTTCCTCCCTTGTTTTGATGATTTCTTGTTGCCTATTGTGTGGGGGGCTCTTCTGCTGTTGTTTTTCCAATTCCTGGAGGTGTTTAGTTCCTGTATTTGGCGCCTCTCTTGGGCCTTGACATGAGCTCCAATTGCGATGAGTTTAGCCCGTAGCACTGCTTTGGCAGTGTCCCACAAATTTTGGGATGTTGTATCAGAGTTTTCATTGGTTTCCATAAATTTTTTGATCTCATCTTTAATTTCTTCCCTGACCCATTGTTCGTTTAATAGCATATTGTTCAACCTCCAAGAGTTTCTGTATTTCCTGGGGCATTTTGAATTGCTGATTTCCAATTTCATTCCGTGGTAGTCTGAAAGGGTACATGGTATGATTCCTATCTTTTTGAAGTTATTTAGATTTGCTTTGTGTCCTATCATGTGGTCGATCCTGGAGAAGGTGCCATACACTGCTGAAAAAAATGTATAATCTGTGGCCTTAGGATAGAAAGTTCTATAAATGTCTACCAAGTCCAGTTGTTCTATTGTTTGTATGAGCTCTGTTGTTTCTTTGTTGAGTTTTTGTTTTGTTGATCTATTGTTGTTAGCGGGGTGTTAAGATCACCCACAATTATTGTGTGCATATCTATGTCTCCCCTTAAGTCCGTGAGTAATTGCTTCACGTAGCTAGGTGCGTTTGAATTCGGTGCATATATGTTCACGATGGTAATTACTTCCTTATGGATCAATCCCTTCACCACTATATAATAACTTTCCCTGTCCTTTTTGATGCTTGTAAGATTGAAGTCTATATCATCTGAATTTAAGACAGCTACCCCTGCCTTTTTTTCTCATCCATTGGCGTGATATATCTTTTTCCACCCCTTCACTTCCAGCTTCTTGGAGTCTTTTCTGGTTAGATGTGTCTCTTGTAGGCAACAGATAGTTGGGTCCTGTTTGATCCATTCCGTTAATCTATGCCTTTTGATTAGTGAGTTCAGGTCATTTGTGTTAAGAGTTAAAATTGAGAGATTGCGATTTTGCCCTGCCATACGTATATGTTTTTGTGGGTGTTGATATCTGTGTAATTGCCCCTCCTTGTGTGGACTTTAGTGGGGAGACCTTCCTGTTTGCCATCTTTGCTTATGATTCGCCTCCTTTTTTTCTGGATTTAGTGCATTTCTAAGGAGATTTTGTAGAGCTGGTTTTGTGCTGGCATATTCTTCTAATTTCTCTTTGCTATGGAAGTATCTGATTTTGTTCTCAAATACGAATGAGATCTTTGCTGGGTACTTTATTCTTGGTTGACAGTTGTTCTGATTGAGGATTTGGAAGATCTTTGTCCATCCTCTTCTTGCTTGTAAGGTCTCTTCAGAGAAGTCAGCAGTGATTCTGATTGGTTTTCCCCTGTATGTGATCTTTTCTCTGCTTCGTACTTGTCTCAGTATTCTTTGTCTTCGTTGGAGTGGAACTTGAGCACCATATGTGTGGGTGAAGATCTCTTTGGGTCATATCTGCTGGGAGTCCTCTGACCATCCTGGATTTGGGCAGGATTCATGTTTCAAGTGTTTTGGAAGTTTTCCTGTATAATTTCGTCGAGTACCATTTGCGTTCCTGACTCTATTTCTGCTCCTTCAAGAAGGCCAATAATTCTAATATTTGATTTTCTGAGGTTGTCTTTCATTTCTTGTATGTTCTTATTGGCTTTGTTCAGACTTGTCTCCAGCTGTTTAATGAGCTGGGCATGTTCATTTTGCGTGTCTTCTGTTTCAGAGATCCTCTCTTCTGCTGTATTTATTCCATTGGTTAGGCTCTCAATTTTGTGCTCTAAGTCAAGGATTTTACTTTTCATTTGTTGTATTTGTGAGGCTATGTGGTTCTTGAATTCCTTGAAGTCCTCCCAATTCTTCCCATTGTCTCTGACAGATTTTAACATTTTTTTTAATTCCTTGTCTGGTAATCTTCCATGTCCTCATCTCGCATCTCCGAAATAGACATTGGCTTTTGATCCTTTATTGGTGGGGTGCTGGCTCTCTCATCTGGATCATTACCTTTTCTGGTATTTCTTCCCATTGTGTTAGTGTTTCTTTTTGAGAGACCCAGGCACCAGCGTGCTGAGGGGTCTCCAAGCGCTATCCTGCAGAGATAGGAGCCTGCAGGCGTGGAGTAGCAGGATGCGGGAATTTTCAAGGCACTTTTGGTGTGTCTCCAGTACAGTGGACCTCAGGGCGCCACTTCCAAGGCCCAGTGGATTCAAAGCGCACTCTCAGCTCATACACATATGCGACCACAGGGCGTGGGGGAATGAAGGCACTCTCTGTGTGCGCCCCCTGTGCATGGGATCACAGGGCACGGAGGATTCTAGGTGCTTTCTCGGTGTGTCCGCAGTGCCATGGACTGCAGGGCGTGGAGGTTCCAGGTGCTCTCTGGGAACGCCTTCTGTACGTGAGTCCACAATGCCCTCCTGGTGCGTCTCCCAAGCACGGGACTATAGGGCGTGGGGTGTTACAGGTATTCTCTGGAAGCGCTTCCTGCGTAGGTCCGCCCACCCCAGCAGTGTGGGACCGCCCACCCCAGTGCTCGCAGCGTGGGACCACCCACCCCAGCGCTCACACGGGACCGCCCAGCCCAGAGGCACGCCTGGGTTCCTGTGGGTCAGTACCACCTAGCTGTGTGCCAGTCCGCAAGGCACGGGGGAGTATTCAGTGCGCCTTCTGCCTTTATCCTCAGCACACAGGACTGCTGTGCGTTACCTCCAAGACACAGTCTTGGCAGTTTCGAGGCACTTGCCCTGTGTCCCCAGACCCTGGAATCTTGGGGGGAGGGGTGGGGAGATGAGCACCAAGGATGTTCAGGCTCTGTGCGTGCCCCTGGAGGGTGAACTCTGGGAACCTCCGACCCACTGCTGCCCCTACCCAGCTCACCCAAACCTCAGGTTCTTGCAGTCTGCCTCTGCCGCTGGTGAGGACCTTCGCCAGTGTTGATCCCTCCAACCTTGCTTATCGTCTGGCTGCGTCTCCTGGCGGCTGCGGCTCCTGCGACTGCATCTCCTGCGGCTGCACTTCATCGTGACTCAGCAGGTCTGGAGCGGGACGCCGTCTTCCATGCCTTTTGTTTTATTTTGTTTTGTTTTTTCCTGGTTGCTCTTCCGAGTTGCGTGGATTTTTTTGGCTCCACACTGTCCAGGGAACTTCACGCTCCTCTCCCTGCAGCTCTATGCTGCTCCACTTACGCTTTTGTCGCGTTCTATCCCTCTGTCTGTGAGCTCCCTCACATCCATCCTCCTGTGTCGGCCATCTTGCGAGTCTCTCTGTATTACCAATATTTTTAAGTGTGGTGTAGTTAACATCCTACTGTACAAAACTTCACAGGAAGGAAGGAAGAAGTAGGATTTATCTGTTTCTTCCCATGTCTGGTTTCTTTTTTACTGATGCCTTCAGGCTCAAAGTAATTTGTCCCACTAGGAGACTATTCATATTACTTAACAAACAAATAAAAAAAAACAACCTGCTTCTAAATGATTGTGAAGGTAGTTTCACCATGGTAACATCCTTTTAATCACTTTCCTACCTTAGATCACCCTTGCTGCTACGAAACTGAATCTATTATCTCACTAGGGTTTAAACAAACCTCCCATTCTTTCGTAGTTATGTAAAGAATCAACAGTTTGACAATTATACTTAAATTCTGGCTAGAGGAAAACAGCAGAGATCAGTCTGCATAGCACAAAATCATTGCATAAAATTCTGAAAGGCTCCATTTTTTAAAAATAACACAAGGCTCTGTAAAATGAGTAACACATAGAAGGGTTGATTCACCATCAGCAAATGAGATTATCCCTGGGATATAAGACTAATTCAACAAAAAAATGCAATTCAATAAATGTAACATACCATAATAACAGAATGAATAACAAACTCTACCATAATTTCACCAAATGTAGAGAGGGTTTCACGAAACTTGACATCCTTTCATGATAAAACTCATCAAATTAGGTACAGTAGGAATGGACTGCAACATACTATAGGCCTGTATTATAATTGCACAACTAACATCATATTTACTGGGGAAAAACTAGAAAGCTTTCTCCCAGTGTCAGGAAAAGGAGTATACAAATTAGCACCAGAAGAAGTACTTTGCCATTTTGGAAGTAGTGATGGATCTTTTCCTAGGTTTTTGAGTTCAAAATAGAATATATTGTTTAGTTAAATGTTTTCTAACTTTTTACTGAAAAAACACCTGTTAGACATGATCCAGCTTAGCAGTAAAGAGCATCCTCACTGTCTGGATTCAGGTTCATTTTTGTTCCCCAATGTAAGAAAAGATTTGTGTCCAAGGAGTGACTTGAACTGGATCTTTCATGAATCATGTCAAGATAGAAGAGGGAGATAATCTTGGCCCATCAGAAATCCAGAAATGCATTCACAGAAGCTGTCACTGCCCTACTCACATCTCTTGGGATGCACTCTGCTACTTCTCCAAGCCCTTCTCTTAGCTTCCACTTCCCATATCCTTAGCTGTTTCTCCTGGAAATGTTTTGTTAATTAATCATGTGCCCACAACTTCTCACCTTGGGATCTGCTTTTCAGAAAGTCAACAGTTAGGAAGAATCTGGAGCAGTCTAGAATCAAAAGCATCATTTTGACAAATTTTAAAGTCTTTTTTTAAATGCATTATAAACTTCATTCTGTAATTTGGAAACCTAAGCCCATTACAACAAATATAGGATAGAGAATAATTTGCTTGGAAAGCATAATAAGTACTTCTGAGTTTTGTGGTTGCCACAAGCTCATTGCAAGAAAACAAAATCTGTAATCATAGTAAACACTAACTTTGGGACCTAAAATAATAACCCTGCAGTCTATTCAGTGGAATCTGATGTTAGACTCCTTGCAGGGCTACACAGCTTAAGGACTCCTTGAAAATATCCTATGGAGAATCAAGAGACATTTCAGGGAAAAGGGGACATGGTTTATTTCAGATGTAAATTGGAAGTATTAGTAATGCCTGGTGGTTCGTTTTATTACTCCTTCATTTTTGGACATGGTGGTACTGTCACACCATGTGCGAGGTTATTAGTTTCTTCAAGGGCTGGAAATGGGCAGGATGATGGAACCTGTGTGAGAGGGTTAGTTTCCTGTAGAACAAATCTACACTACAGGAGACGATGGAGTAGACAGTGCTTTTGGCAAAGATAGTTTCAAAGCATATTTTCCCTATGCAAACTTTTCAGAGAAATCCAGGTCATACCTGCCAAAACACCTGCTAATTCTTTACAGCATGCTGCAAGGTTGTGGCCAGCAGTGACCCACCACGTCGTGTCTTTGCTTGCTTTTACTTCTCTGTTTTCATTCATTTGCATTAGCCTGACCTTGCACATTCCATAAGAGGCCTTTGCTTGTGTGATTTGTCTCTGCAGCTCTGCTTTTCAGAGCATGCAGACTGAGAAGTTCACTGTCATTTCTTCAGAGGCAGTCAAAAGGTAAAAAGCAAACCAACAAAACAACCAAAAAAAAAAAAAAAACCCAACAATTTGAGGGACATTGTGAAGGGGAAAATGTCATAATCTAAAATTAAGCATTAAGTTCTTCCAAGCTATGAAGATAATTTAGGTGATTCAGAGAGATGATTTAATTTACCCCATGCTTGTCAAATTCTGAAGAAATCTATCTGTGTATATAATTCTGTAATTCCAGGAAAACTAATGAAAAGATTAAATATAATGTCTAAGTGATTCTGGGTAATATTATTATAAAGATTAATACAATGACAAAAAATTCCTAAAAGAGTAGATCCAAGTATGAAGGAAAAAAATTCTTTGATAAGACCTTGAAATGACTAAATTTGAAGTAAAATTTGTACAAAGTACTGCAGACAAATAAACTAAGCAAATATTTCTTCAATAGTCATACTGCTTCCTTGGATGAAAATTTTAAAGAAGCACTGAAGGAAATTTGATATTGATAAGAGTCATATTATTCCAAGATAAATTGTCTTAATGAAAAATTACAAAGCCATTATATTAATTCATCAACTTTGACATTTTTCTTTCAGAAAGTTGATCAGAGTAAACCAGAAATAAAGGTACGAATGATTTGAGGCATTAACAATGGTGCTTAATACAAAACTTGATTAGGTCAATAATTTTTTGGAAACAAGTGAAAATTACTGTCATATGCTGAGTACATAGCAATAAAGTAGCAGTTAATGGAGGAGCAAAAATCAGTTATTGGGAGTTAAGACAAATTAGCCTAAATAATTTGAAACATTTAAGTTTTTTCATAAATCATCTCAGAAACAAAATGTGAACTTGCTTTTAAAGGCAGTTAAAGTAATACAAGCCAGATTCATGTTAGTAGTAAACAAGACAGATAGAAAATGCATCAAATATTCAACTGAAGAATTTGGGGTTGGAAGGGTGGAGGTGAATCCAGAGCAAATGAATGCAACAGCCATAAACACAGAAGAAGTTCCTTATCTTGAAGAGATGGGGAAAGCAAAATCATGGTCTTGAGAACACAAAGGTTGCTTTTTAAAAACGGAGAGGCAATTCTGTGATAAAACGAACATTTTATCACTGAATTTGAAAATATAGGTAAAATGCATGATTCTCTGGTTTGCTATAAAGTGACTTAAAATTGGCTGTGGTGGGAAGTAATGGATCAGGATAATCTCTGATCAGCTGCCTGAGCTATGTATTCTGACTTGGAAAGTACAGAGAGAATGTCCGTGTATGCTATGTGTATGCTTTATGGAAGTGATTCCTGGGACTCTCCTGGATTGGTTTGGAGGTGAAGTGGGTGAATGGGCATACAGGTCTGGTGCTGCATGAAGCAGAATGGCGAAATGTTGTAGAAAGTAGAAAGGTGAGGGGTTCTGTATGTTCAGGTGACCCACCATACCTTATTGCTTCATTCATTCAGGGCAGCCATACACTCTTGACGATGTGAACAGGTAAAAGCTCTGCGAACCTGATTTCTATTGGGTCTTCAGATTAAGAGAGGCTGCATTTCCCAAGTGGTTTTCTGCTAGAAATCAAGATAGTGTTAGACCCAGTGTGTTTCCTGAGTCTGACTACAGATTAGAATCTGTAATAACCATTAACATTATTGCCTGTTAAAGATCTACCTCTGAAAGCAAGAGACCCAGATGGTTCAATAACTAGAAAAAAATCAAGGCACAATTTTTTTTTTCTATTAAGCAGTTCTGGGCATAAAGTAAGATGTAAGGCTTACCAACTGATTTAATAGATTTAACATAACCATTTTATCTAAATAGAACAAGCTAAGCACATAAAAGAAAACTGTGGACCAACCTTACCTTTGATCAGAGAAATAAAAATTCTTCAATCCTTCATAAAACATACTAGCAAATTTTTCTAATTTTGAGATTAAAAATACCTACTTTTGACCACTACTCCTACTTTTGGGAATTGATTCTATAAAAATGCTTGTACATGCATTTAAAGATCTATATATGTCTATAGCATTATAGACATTGCAAAAACGAAATTAGTCTAGTCCACCGACATGAAAATGATTAACAATCCATTCTAATTTCACAAAGTCCTTTAATAATTATATGGCATTATAATGATGAATGGGAATACATAAACAGACTCATTTTTATTTAAAGTGTGCCATGTAGAGCTGGAAGATTCAAATTGTCGAGAACTTTGCAACCTTGTGAAAATCTTTTTTTTTAACCATAAATCTTCTGTCAACTGTTTCAGGAAAGCTGATAGATTATACTGTTTTTAGAACTTGTGACATACTATTAATTGGTAAAGATCAGAATATTCAGAGACAGTAAAAATGATATCTCAAACTATGGCAATTTTCCAAAATTGCTTGAGATTCAACTAAAAGCTAGTGCAAGGAACACATCAGTTATACCTAATAGAACAGTGACAGGCACTTGAATGAGTATGCCAAGCATTAAGCATTATCTCACACTGCCTTTATAGGTAATTTTCAAATATATTTGTTTTTAACTTTCATATGATCGTTATCAAAAGAGGATGATAAGTAGTGTCTTTGTTCTAAATCTTTGTCAAGCAAATTGATAGAAATTAAATACCACTATAGTTTTAAGGATTTTTTTTACTATTTTCATAAATATATAATTAAACATCTTTGATTACTGTTTATAGCCTTTTCCTGTTTTCTTGCTGGACTATGGGTTTTTGTTTTTTGTCAAACTATTTGCTTAGAAGAAGCAGTAAGCCTTTGCCAATAATGTAAATTACAACGTTGTATCAAAAATTGTTTCAAAAGAGGATAGATTTAAGTCTATTCTATTCCTGTAACATAGTTTTCTAACATAGTTTCCAACATAGTTTTCTAAAGCTGTATATTTTGTGTCCCTGGTTTTGAGCAGCAGTCCAGTAAACTAAACAGTAAATGAGTAATCTATATTAGGACAATTGAATTGGATGCCTAATGCAACACTGCTGAGCAAACTGAAAGTCTTCAGTATACATCATCTCAAGTCAAACTAGGAATATGTAATAAAACAAAATTAACTGCCTCGCCATATGAGAGAATATTTAAGTTTTGTGTTAAAAAGTACCTATTATGAAAGTAAATTTTTTATCAAAACAGTCAAGAACCAGAAATTAGAAGTTGATTTGGGAAAAAATTTTTTTTCACACAATGGAGTATACTGTGATTTCAGCTGTAAGAGTGTTCTCAAATACTCTATGATGACTACAGTGGTCACTGACTCTAATTTAAGATATTATAACAAGTAACTGGTTCAAGTAGGAAGTGAACAAAGACATATGTAAAGAATGACAACTGTATTTAAAGAATAAAAATGACTAGCTGAATCTTTAATAAACAACGGTGGAGCTAGAAAGCTTTACCAAGTCAGCGTTGAACTTAGTCTCATTCTCATCTGATTGGAAATATTTTAATAGTCTGAGATCTTCTTTCTCACCTTTGAAAATGAGGAATTTGACAAAGAAGGAAGGAGATTAGCTCATCAAAGTGTAACATATTTCTACTCTTGATGAGCTAAATCTTTGAAGGTTGTCTGTGCAACCCATTTCATCTTCACACTGCATAAAATGATTCAAGCTTCACTTCTTATCATAGCTGTTATTAGTCGAATTATCTCCCCCAAATATATGTTGAATTTATAACCCCAAGTGTATGTGAGTATTAGCTTACTTTGGAAACAGGGTTGTTAGAAATGTAAGTAGTTAAGACCATACTAAAGATGAAGATGTTTATTCTGATATAACTGATAAGAGTAGATGTTTATTCTGATATAACTGATACCTTTGTAAGAAGGAGGGAATTTCGACACAGCCATAATGAGAAAATAATTAGGTAAAGAGGAAGGAGGAAATGGAAGTTACATTGCAAAAATCCAAGGGACACTTGAGATTATCTGAAGCTGAAGGAGGCAGAGGAGGCTCTTTGCTTGGAGGCAGCATGGCCCTGCCTCAGTCTTGCAGCCTTCAGAACTGAGAGTAAGCTTAGGGGACTTTAAGTTTGGAGTGGGTTTTTTTTTTTTTTTTTTGCCATACCAAGAAACACAACATCTAAAAATTGAGTTTTTGATCTCTGTGCAGTTGCCATCTTCACACCATAGCCTGTATGCAGACATCAGTACTGAAGGTCAGAGATGATTTAGATTTAACATTGAATTCAGTTGATTGATCCAGAAGTTATGATGGTTACTGAAATGTGCCTGACATTCTGCTGTTAAATATGACTTAATATATAATTTTAAATGCTTATATATAATTCCCACAGATGACAGTAGAATTGGTGGATGTGCATATTGACTTAGCACTTGAGAGATCTGATTTTCTAACAATCGCCTTATTCAATTATTCTATGAGCTGCCAGCACAAGGCAGGTATTCCATGATTAGATGTTGAGTATTCCTTACCCATTATGCTTAAGACCATAAATATTTCAGGTTTGGGATTTATGTTGGAATTTTGGAATATTCACATTATGCATAATGAGAAATCTCAGAGAGGCAAATGTTTCATGTATCTTGTATGCAGACTTTGAAAATAATTCTATGTAATATTTTTAATTTTGTGAATTAAACAGTTTCTTGGGAGAAACTTTCCATTTGCAGCATATTGGCTGTTACAAAATACTTCCAAATCATTACTTTTTAATTTTCAAATTAGGGATGTTGAACTTGTATCATGACTCATGTCAGAGTTACAAATTTTCATGTAGGTTGTATTTGTATATGGGGGGGGTTGGCTAGGGAGGGAGACTGAGGAGGAGGACAAGAGAGCCAGAGAGCTCCCAGGTTTGTTGGTTCATTCCTCAAATATCCACAGTGATGTAGGCTAGCCCAGGACCTTAAGTGAGATCTGGGAACCACATCTGTGTCTTGCTTTGTCAATTACTTGAGCCACCACAACTACTCTACAGGTTTCCTCTTCTCAGGAAGCTGGAGTTAGCAGCCAGAGGTAGGGATGGAGCCCAGGCGCTCCTATGTAAGATGCTACAATCCTAACAAATGTCTTTTTTTTTTTTTCTGGCATGTTTTAACTCACAAGGAAAATTAATTTTTATAACTTGTTTTACTTATTCAGTGAATAAATTTAACATTTTACAACAGGTTTAAGAGCACATTGACACTTCCCACCTTACCCTTCCTTTTCCCGATGTTCACCATCTACCCTTCTCTCTGCTCTTGAAAACTTTTTGGCAGTGGTGTACTTTCTTTTCACTTTGCCATTACAGACTTAACACTCCATTAGGCACTTGGATACTCTTGAGAGAAGCTCTTAGTCCAGGCAAAGAGTTTTATTGTCAAGAGAGCCGATGCACCTCATGGCAGATGGCCAGGGACTGCTTCCACATTGGGGCACCAGTGAGATGGTAGGGGAGGGAGTGACTGTGTTGGAGAAATGGCCACCTAGGGTATGCAGCACTGGAGTTTCATAGTTTTTTATACATGGAGGATGGGGGCAACAGGTAAGGCAATGTGTATGTACTGGGAGATAAAACCAAAGCTTTGGCTTTGGCAAGGTATGTTCAGTACAGGGAATCTTGGCTTGAGATAAGGAAATAACTCTAGTGAAGTAGTCAGCAAGACTCATCCTGGAGCTGCTTCTGCTCTAACTTAGACCAAAATTGTGCTCTGCTGAACCTAATAGATTTCAACACAGCAAATAGAAGAAAAACATATTCCTCAAGAATATAAACAAAGGCAATAAACAAGCATCTTAAGCTGTTGAGCTTAACCCCACACCTCCGCTTTTGTGTTATGCACATGTTTTGACTTAGAATTGGATTAAATCCCTATGAACTCAATGTAAACTGGATATATTATATATAAAAATGCAGTTAAACAGCTAGTCTGCAAAATACAATTGCTTAGCAACACAATATACCCGGGTATTGATGGTTTACCCCATGATTGTGTGGCTGTCTGGGAACTTGGGGCTCATGAACTCTACCACACACATTGATACCATGGAAAGATCAACATTCAGAATATAAAGAGTGGCTTTTGTCCAGTATGCCTTCGGGTTTTTGTTTTCATTTTGCACCGTTGTGAAATTGGAAAAAGTTGAATTTTGTAAGCCAGGAACTATGTTTATGATCAGTCAGGTAGACTTTAATACAGTGAATCTTACGATAGTTTAATGCAAAATATCTAATGAATGCTTCAAGTGTCCCCATGCCCAGAATAGGTAAAGAGACACTGGCCCACCTGCTAGATGTGATTTATCATGA
The DNA here is from genome assembly GCF_030435755.1 of Ochotona princeps. Lineage (NCBI taxonomy): Eukaryota > Metazoa > Chordata > Mammalia > Lagomorpha > Ochotonidae > Ochotona > Ochotona princeps. The sequence continues at coordinate 33,314,921 of NC_080837.1, read as the reverse complement.
TGAACAAGTTCACTTGAATCTGTTCATTGACAGTGCTGATGAGTTCTGTGAAGGATAAGCAAAAGGGGAGGGGCATTTGAAAATGCAAATCTGAATTGGTTGGTGGAATGTGGTGTTCAGAAATGCGTCTGAAGCATTGCTGCAATCTCTGTTTCTGAAGGATGAACAGGAAGACTCATCAAGTCCGCTAGTGAATCCCACAAATTCTACTTCAAACTTTCTTGTTGGTCCAGCTGTTTAATGACCTGCGTTGCTAATATTATGATGGCTGCTCTAGCTTGATCCCCTCAGCACCAGAGCTACTTCCATGGCCACCTAACTGTTTTTTTCCATTCTCGTTCCCTTAGAAGGGGATAAGGAACATCTGGCCAATGGACTGTCCAAAGTTTTGGTTCTGCCAAGGCCACTGTGAGTAGGACTCAAAAATTCAGTACGTCTATAGCAGGCTAATTTTAAGTTGATTGTTTCACAGGCCTGTGGTTGATGTTATGCATATCCAAATGGTTTTCAGCAGAAAAATTGTTCCCTACCCATGCTTGAGTCATTTTTCATCTTACTCGTCAGAATCATTTACTCATTTTAGAGGCTGAGAGATATATCTCTCTATCTCTAGAGTTCAGATTTGTTGGTCCACTACCCAAAGTGGTTGGAGGTGGACGGAAGGTGCAATCTAGGAATTGAGTCCAGGCCTCCCATTTGGGTAGCAGGAACACTAATTGCTGCCTCAAAGTAAGCTGGAGTCAGAGGTTTAAGAGGGAGGCTGAAAAAAGGTGATCCAATGTGAGATGTAGGTATGCCAATCGGCGTCTTAAGTGTTAGACAGCTGCCCATCCCCAGCCATTTTTTTGTTCAAACATGTTTCAGATTACATCAGTTCTCTTCTCCAAACATAGATGGCCTCCTATCTGATAGTGAAATTCAGAACTTGGACTGTGGCTGACCTTGCCTCCTTCCCTCTGCTCCAGCCCACAGCGTCCATTTCCAAGCTGTGTACCCACAAGTAATACTTCTATTTGCTCTTCCCTCTGTCTGAATGGTCTTTTCAGGATGACACTGTCACGCATGTCATGCTTTCTGTCCGTTGTGATTTTTCTTGGGAGATCTTCCCTGATCACCTCGTATGTAGTGACAACACCTTCTTTTCCTTGGTCCTTGCTTGTTCATGGAAATTTACACCATCTGACAAACTTTCATTTACTGTGCTACAGTAAGTGCCAGAGTAAGGACACAACTTTACTTGAGCAACTATTTGATGCTGGCACTCATTGTTTAATTAACAAAAAATAAGGGGGGTGAAATGGAAAGCTCCTCACAGGCAGAAATGAAGGCACAATTTGGAGAGGAACTTTACAGGTCATGGAGAGAGTGAAAATAGCAAAGGAAATAGGCTGAACTTATCAGGTGGGTTATGGAGCAGGAGATAGACACCTGCCCCCAAACAAAAAAATGCCAAAGAAAAATAGGCAGCCACTGAACATTTTGGAGTAGGAGATGGATGGTTCCTTTATACAGTGACGAGGCCATTGACTGTGTGTGGAGAAAGGGTTGGGAAATGACAAGTGAGGAGCCTGCTGCAGCGGTCTGAAAGAGAGGTGATGTCTCCTGGACTGATGAGGAAATAGGGAGGTGGTGGAGATGAAGCATCTATGACATACCTCAGAGATTTGGGAAAATCGTCAGGGTGGTGGTTCTTGACTTAAGCCAGGATAAGCGTTGTCTCTTACTTTAGCCAGGAACCTGGAGGAGGAGTGGGTTAATGGTTACTGACATGAAAGGCGGGCAGAGTAGTCATGAATTCTGTTTTAGATGAATCATCTTCATTCCAGGCCTCTTCTGACAGCCAGCTCTATTTGTCTAATCAGAGTTGACATTTCTGTTCACATATTTATGGACCTCTCAGAGCTTAGCCTGTGGCCTAAGGTGATCTTTGAATTTGTGAGGAAGATCTTCTAAGGACTGTATGTGGGAAGCAAACAGAAAGAGCCTCAGACTGACCTCTGTGGCATCACTTGTGACACAGATGAGGTGGAAAGGAGAAATCCTCTCTTCCATTCCCCTGACTTCCCCCATGGAGACTTCCTGGAGACTGCCCATCTAGTCAGTTTTGACAGATGAAGAAACAGATGTCCAGGACAGTAATGCAACTGGCCCTGTCTCCCCAGCAGCCAGGCAGTGAGATTAAAGCAAAGCAGGAAAGGACGGAAGGAGTAAACATGCCCAAATTAGAAGAGGCAGTTGAATTCTCAGCAGAGTGTTTGTATTACCATTGTTTCCATGGACAAAAGGTAATTGGTACATTTCTGCCTTCTTCCATTGGAAATCTTTGACCATTCCCATTCAAAATACTTCCTCTCCACTTTAATGACTCCTCCCCCTCCAAATGCACATGTTGCAAATCTTAAGTTTTGCAACCTCTCTCCCTTCCTTTTTTCAAGAACATGTGACTCCTCTCACTGTTAATAAAGCAAATTGTGGCCAGATGTGTATTGAAATAGAATATGTATAATGTGACACAGAAGTCCATTTTTCAAAGTCTAATCCTACAGAGTGTTCAATAGGTTCAAGGAGGAACTGTAAAAACTCTGTGTTCTGCCTTTACACAAAGCAGATTCAGATTTAGTTCCTCCACATGCCGTTCCTCGGTCTTCAGAGCTCCCCTAACCCTTTATGAGCAAGGCTTAGGAGTCTTTAAAAACAGCTTCCACCAACTTCACAAAAGCTGCAGAAACCAATTTAAGACAATGACCAACTGCAGATCAATGTTGTTACATCCTAAATTTTCTCAAATGGACCTTGTTATCTTTCTTCTTTAGAGTCATCACAAATTATAAGTTTGTACCTCAGTACCCTTTATAAATAGTTTAAGTCCTTGGCTTGTTGCTGTGAACAACATTTTAGTCTAAATGTACTTGACTCCAATTGCTTGGTAAAAAAATAGGTCACTGCTGGTCATGTTTAGCTTTCTTCCTTCTTCCCCTTTGGGATAGAATCTGCCTTCAGACTATTTTTCACAGAGAATAAGGATTAGTGCCTCTTTATCAATGTTGTCCATATCCTCTCTCGGTATACTTTATTATCACTGCTAGGAGGTTTTTTTCAAAGACTGAGTTGTAGAGTAGTAAAGAAGAAGAAGAAGAAAAAAAAGCTCCCCAAAGCCAGGGAAAATTGAAATGTCACTCTTTACAAGGAGTTTTAGGAGGGAGACTAAGCATTTACTTCAATACAGAGCATCCATTCTATGGCCTAGTTTAGAAACTTACAAAATCCATTTTAAATCTTTTTCTTTATGGCTTTCACATCCCCTCAATTCCATCCTTTTTTTTTTCTTTTTTTAATATGAAATTGTGTGGGTCAAGCACCACAGGCTGGCCCTGGGTGGGAGGGCTGCTGAGGACTGATTTGTTGTCCGACGCTTCCTGGTCTGGCTGCTGTCCTCTGTGCTAGCCTCATGAAGCCTGCCTGCTGTTGGGCTGACATTTCCGTTTGTTTGTGCTCTTTGTGCTGCTCTAATAACCCTCCTCAAGGCCAAATTAGATTTATATGGGAGGGGAAGTCAGCCCAGAGGCTTCCCAATGACTATGCTAATTAGAAACCAAAATAATAAACAGCAACTGCACATGGATGTGTTAAATAGGCCGCATTCTCCACAGCAAATCAAATTAAGAGAAATCCCATTATCTCACTCAGGGTTTCTGCATTTTTTTTTCTTGACTGCCTGTTTCAGTCTTTGAGCAGAACAGGGATACAGAGATACTTCATTATAAGCCTGGTGCTAAATAGCAATTTGCTCCCCTCCCCAAATTATGATTCTACCAAGCCATTATTCACAATGAAACCAATGTGATTGTTTAAATGTACTATAACTTTGCATCAGATTCTAAAAGTTTCAGGATTTAATGGAATCCCAACTGTTTTATTTATTCTTACCACCTTGGCTTCAGTGCAAAGTAGTTCCCACAAAGTGTTCTGAAAAGCTCTTTGAAAAAGCTCATGTATCCTATGGGAGAGTTAATGAGTATCTACTGGAAATAAACATTATATCCATTCATCTCTAACCTTGCGCAGTTAGGCTGATTCTGAAGGGAATGTAAAATGAAAATAGTCTGTCTCCAAAATGAGCCAGTTTTAGTGGCCAACAAAGTTTTTAGAAACTTAATGTCAGGTGTTGAAGCAGCCAGTAAGGACAGTCACTTTCAGTTGCTGAGCTGGTGCCAGAGGCAGGAAGAAGGTTTGGGGTTAAAGCCAAGTGCCGAGTGTGAAGAGAAAGAAAGACGGACCACTAAGATTCCATGATGATTGTGGACTATGCAATAAAGCCGTCCGCTTTATTTATACAGAATCAAACTCTGGCTTAGACTTTTTATGTCATGGTCAAGTGGGTGTTTCTAAAGATAATTCTGCCATTTGTTTCAGCTAAGGCAGGATGTTATCCATGCTGGCGCCTATCAATCAGTAACACATTCCTACTACAATCCTCACTCCACAACCAGTCCTGAATCAGCCAAGGGAGGAAATGCAACACAGGAGGCAGGACCCAAAGATCAAAGAGGGAAAGAATGGGTTTCCCCTATACCTGGAGAATAGCACCCTTGATTAGCATAAGGTCAATGGAAGAGGATTCTAAACAAAGGTAACTGCTATGCCTTTGATTAGCATAGGATCAAAGGGGCCAGCCATGGCAGCAATAGTGAGAAACCTTATTGCTAAAAGCAACATCAGCAACATCAGCTTCCAAGCTCGCACAGATACCATACATCAACTGTTAACTCCGCAGAGGCAGACAATGCCTAAATAAATTACAGAAATCTCAGTGGGATAGTCTGGTGTCCCTGCAAAGGGAAGTGTGGCTGCATTCAGGTGGTCAAAGAGACATCCACAGGAGCCCTGCCCAGCGGGGAGTTTATTGCGGCCCTGCCTGCAGTAAAACAATGCTCTTCACACCTTCCTGTCTTCCACATCCACCACACGGACCCCGGCAGTCAAGAGTGGGCAAATCTGGGACATTAATTGGTCAGTGCTTTTTCTGTGTAAAACAGCACAGAGCTAGAAGAAAAGAACACCAAAGCTGAGTGGGTGGGGAATTGCCAATCCTTCCCACCTTCTCTTAGAAATGTTTTTCACTACTGACAGCATTTTTCATTAGGTCTGTGTGCTGTAGTGACACAGTGGTGAACAAGTGGACCATCACAGAGGAAGCTTCAGGATGCTGCAGGAGGATCAGCCTGAGCAAATCAGGACAGCAAATTGGAGCTTCAAGGCAGGTGAAAGATCTAGTGTCCCTGTGGCAGCAAGGGTGCACGCTTCCACCTGATACTGAGCCAAGTCTGGACACAGTGAAAGTGTTAAAATATTATGTAACAGTTGACAGACACACACACACGTATAAGAATATACGTTTTGGATAATAGGAAAGCAATTGGATGAGTGGAACATCTGTTTATCATCTTGTTTACACCAAGTTCTGTTTGTATATCCACATGTATAATGATCAGGTTTCTAAAGGAATCTATAATGGAATAATGTTTAATAGTCACTGAGCTTTGCTACTTTTCAAGGTAAATTTCTGAATCCTCAGTGAACATATCAAAACTTGTTTAAGCCTCTTCCTTTTTCTCCTCATCTTAGCCTACCGCTACCCTTTCCACTTCTATTATAAAGGCCTATGGTACACAAGCAGAGCATATTTGGAAAAGTTTAGATACAGGCTGCTCTAAATGGGAGCCACTCACCACATGTGACTAGTTATGTTTACATTCAGTAAAGTGGGTGTGGGCACTTGCTGAAGTGGTTAAAAAGCTACTATATGTCTGTATCACGAATCACAGTGCCTGCTTCTCATCCAACTTTGTGCTTGTGTGCATCCCGGGAAAGCAAGAGATAATAGTTGTCGTGCTGGTTTCCTATCACCCACCTTTGGGGAGCCCTGGATAGAGCTCCAGTTCTTAGTCTGGCCCAGCCCTTCCCTGAGGTCTTTGGGGAATGCATTATCCAATGCAAGATTTCTTTGTGTTTCAAAGAAAATGAAAATATACCCTTTTATTGAAAAAAATAAGTAAAATGGAAGAATTCCTTGGTCCAAGTAGCCACATTTCAAGTGCTCAATATTTGAGCGTAAATAGTGGCTATAATATTAAATATCACAATAAATCATTTCCTATGTTGTAGAAAATTCTGTTGGATATCACTGCTTTGGATAATTGTGACTTGCTTGCAATAAAAGACAGTTGTCATAGCCAGACTTGCAATAGCACAGAAAGTGTGATTAGTTCAGATCAACTTGTGTCCATTTCCTCTTGTTTAAGGGTTCTAAGTGCGGTCTGTGCTGTGAATTCCATTTTAATTATCCCAAGTCAAGTTCATGAACATCCGTTATGGTCGCTTACAACATCCTTTGGTTCTCTGGCTGCAACTCTGAAACCCAAGAAGTAGAGTCTCATCTCCAAGTGTCTAGGAAGAAGCAGATGGATTGAGGGATGGCACTCCATGGCATCCGCATGAAGTGGCTAGTAGATTTAGGGAAGCTGAGACTTGGAATTTAGCTCTGTGACCTGTTACAAATAGTTACAAATTACCTATCTGTTCTTTATAGATACTGACTGGCAAAACCTGATTGTTGTGGAAATTTCACTTACGTGGATCACTTATCATACCATAAATCATGTATGCTGGTTTTCCATCTGCGCTGTGCTTCCTTATTGGTAAAATTTTCATTGGGCTATAAATGGAGGTCACACTAATACTTCATAGAAAATACTTTTTATTTGGACCCAGCTAAGAATTTCTTGGTCAGAAGAAGAAGAAAAAAAAGCCATAGTTCTAACCTAAAAAATTTTAAATAAAATTTTAAGACTTGTTTCCAAATTGGATGTAAAGAATGCTACTTTATGGTCAAACGGGTTTGTGTCAAAAGCAAAATATATAACAAAAATTCAAGCAGCAGCTCAAATTTATTCTTTAAGCCTCAAAAAGGAAATGAATGATATAACGTATTAGACATAGAGTCATTGAATAAGGTCTCAGTGATGCAATAGATATTCCTTCTTTCAATTTTATCAGTTTGCAAAATTCATGAGGTTAATAAGTATTAAAAATCTCATTACTGTACCATATCAGATAAAGATGTGGCTCCAGGGTATAATAAACTAGTTCTACTATTGAAACTCCATCAAAAAGCAAGGCTGCACTTCCCCAGCATAATAAAAACCTCCTATATCTTTCTGCATATAACTTAATGTAATGAAAAATATTACATATGGGGCTTCTGGAAGCTCACAATTCAAATCCTGAAGCTCATTGACTTCCCCTATAAAGTTACAGCAGGTGGCAATTAGATTTTGAAAGATTCACCGTCAGCAAAATGTTATTGGTCTAGTTGTAGACACACTGGGTACTTTCCTTGATAGGCACACTTGTCTTTCTTGGAAATATTTTGCGTGACTTTGCTAAAGCAATGTTAGTTCCAAGTACTACTCACAGTGTAGTAGTTATAAATGAATATTGATAAGCTAAATGTCCACTTTGTTTTAGAAAGAAGTTTCTCTGGCAGTCACCTGGATGAACTGCACTAAGTACCATTCCTGTAATTTTCTGCCTCATCTCTCAGTTCACTCAAGGAACCCACATCACTTGGCTAGCTGTCAACTACACTATTGCCCTTCTTGCTTGTCACCCAGTTTTAATAACTAATGGGACAAATCACCATTAAAACTTCATTTTGTGACCCTTGACTATAAAGAGAAACTGAATTGTGAAAATTATACAAAAAAAATGAAGCCCCTTTCACAGGATGTGAGCTACTTTCTCATCAGCCCTTCGGTAGAGAATGTATGTACTGAAAATAACATTACTTCCCTATTTTCCTTTCTTGCCTCCTGAAGAAATTTTAGTATCAGAAATTAGACTGCACTGTATCTGTAATCTCAAGGAAGTTAGATTCTTACCTTCATTATACATTAAGCTGCATTACTTTCCTACCTACCTTTTCTTGCCTCCTGAGGAACCTCTAGCTTCAGAAACTGGACTAGGTTGTATCTGTAATCTCAGGGAAGTTTGATTCTTACCCTAGTTATAAATTATGATTTATCTAACTCAGTCAAGGCTCTATTGTCTCAGTTTGGGTTAAGTGTTATAGTGTCTAAAGGGAAGACACGAGTCAGTTTTGCAAATGAACTGTTCCCTTACAAAAAGAAGACATCCTCAGCAGAGCCACACATCTTTTATCCCCATTCTTTCTGCTTACAATTCAGATAAGATGCCCAAAGGCCTTTTTGCTATCACAGCAGTGGCACATGGGCTAATCCTCTGCCTGTGTTGCTGCCATCCTATGTGGGTACCGGTTCTACTCCCAGTTGCCCGGCTCCACTTCTAATTCAGCTCCCTGCTAGCAGCCTGGGAAGGCACTGTAGGGTAACTGAAACACCTGGATCCCTACACAAGATCAGAGACCAGGAAGAACCTTTTGGTTTGAACAGCTCGGTTCTGGACATTTTTGATAGGTAAACCAGTGGATGGAACATCTTTTTGTCTCTCCCTAACTCTTTTAAGTAAGAATGAATAAGTCATTAAAAAGTTTCTGAGCAAAAATTCAACATATCAAAGATGTGGAAAAAGCTTGGGTTTGGGGTGAGCATTTGGCTCCGTGGTTAAGTTACTGCTTGGGATAAATGCAGCCCGTATTAGAGGACCTGGTTTGAGTTCCTGCTCCTCTACTGGAAAGAGCATATGATGTTCAATTACTTAGGACTCTGACATTCCAGTGGGAGATCTTAATGGAGTTTGAGGCTCTTGGCTTCAGCCTGGCTCAGCCCCAACACTTGTGGCCATTTGGGAAGTAAGCCAACAAACAGAATCTCTCTCAATCTATATCCTCCTGTCTGTATTTCTGCTTTCCAAATAGATAAATATATCTTCAGAAACGAACAAATCATTGAAGCAGTAGGGTCCACCTGATCCATAGCTGTGTACCATCAAAGCCATGAGTCAAAAGAAGCCTCTTTCTAAATAGGCTTATCTTCATAATTTTGTCAGAGTAATGAAAAATTGACTAAGGGAAATGATAAATTCCTGCTGACCAGGTTTGTGCTTGTTCTCTGTATTGCTATTTTTAATTTCCTTATGAAGGTCAGACAACCATCTTTCCTTGGCCCTTATGTTATCTATTTGATTGCTTCTTTCATTTTGACTTGTTCACCCCGTGTTCATTCTAAGTGTGACGGGTGTGGATTCTAGAGGCAAAATATATGTGGTTTACATAACCTTATTTTATGGAGTTGGATGCTTATTAAATTTCCATTAGTTATGGATCATAAAATATTCTGAATGTTTAAACATGATGGTTGTTTGGATTTGAAACAAGAATAAATCCAGAATTATATCTTCACGCTACTCCTACTCCCTAAGGCACCTGAAACATATGACAAAGGTACTGAGAGAATTCACAAAATATTCCATCATTGTTTGGAGATGCTGGACAGATGAAGCTAAATGTATTTGATGTAGCATACACTTCTGTCTCCTGTAGTATCTTCTGCAATGAGGCAATCTGATTGCCTTTGCCATACGCATATAAGATCACTGTTCAGACAACACAGTAATGTACGAAAATGTGAATTTCAAGTCATCCCAAGGTCTCAAGCTGTTACTAAAAGGCAAGAACTTAGTACTAACCCTACAGTTTGTAACATAGCTTTAAAGCTGATAAAGCAGGAAGCAAAAGATCAAGTACTTAGACAGGACTTATTGTCTGTCCTGGAGAATATGAAGAATTTATTCAATTTACCCAACCTCTTACCTCTTCTACCAAATCTGTTAATTATAGTTACAGAAAAGATGGTAAATGTCAAAGCTTGATTTAAAAATAAATTATAACCAAGTCTTTCATGCTTTGGCTTATAGATTCAACTCATAGATAATGAATGACATTTATCACATTAGGTAAATGTTCTTTTAAAATCAATTAATATGAATAGATTCACAGTAGAAGACAATCCTAGATTATTAATACATTGCTGCTTAAAGGAGAATTCTCTAAGTGTTACAGTTTATTTAGCCTATTAATCTCTTCCTCACTGTTATGGGTTGTCGTGACTATTTCCTCTTCTTATGACCCTGGAGTAGAAGGCCTTCCACTGTTACTGGACCCAGAGAATACTGAACACCCCTACCCTCACCTTTTTTTGTTTCCCTGTAACCTGCACGCACTGAAAACTGTAATAAAGACTACTCATTAAACACCCTTTTGGATGTGCCATCCTCTTCCTACAAGAACCTTGATTTTTAAGACTGTAACTAGGTGTCAAAATTTTCAAGGAGACCCTTGAGTACCAGTTGAACAGACAATACAACCAAAACCAAAAATGCAAATGATTGTATATTGTTAAAATGTCTGAAATCAAGTAGTATGATCACTGTCAAAGAAATGCTTTCCTGAAAGATTATATCTTTCAGAATTTTAGAAGTTTCAGAGAAATGGACATTTCAATATGTATTTAGGTCCAAGTCGTATTTTGTTCAACCTACATGGTAATCAGAGTATTCATAGTATCAGAACACCTGCAATGAAAGTTAATTTATAAGGCATTTATCTAAAACACATATTTTTGGACTTAAGGAATTTAGCTTTACATCGTTTTTGAAGAAAAACAAACAATACTAAATGCCTTAAAAAATCAACAATCCCTTATTCTGTCCTTTCTTTTTTCCTTCTGCTAGTGGGAGTCGCTTTCAACTCTTAGGGGAAAGTTCCAGATTAAATAGCTTAGTTCTAGTTTTATCAGTAGAGCTCTTACACCCTATTATGGATGTTGATGATTTAGTTCAACCTGTCACCTATGACCTTAGTCTACATACTCCATGATTTTCTTCACATAAATTTATTAGTTGACTTTCCATCCTTATAACAAAGCATTTGAAGTACCCTACACATATAAAACAACATTTATTAAGGCTTCTGCCTTTGGAGACTCATGGTCAAAGATTATGTGGAGCCTGCTTGTTCAGCCTCTGTGGCTGACCTTTTTGTCAAGAGTTCCAAAGTATATAGAATGTCACGTAGTGAGTGATAGAGAACGTGTCTCTCTCTCTCCCCTTTTTCCCTGTCTGTATCCTTACAAAGCAGTGGGGTCATGGAGAAGCCACCAGAACAACCCAGTCTACTAATTTCCTAAAGACCCTACTCTTAAAAACATTATAATTGGGTCGTTTCCTTCCTCTTATTATAGTTAACTTATACTGTATGAATCTGGGGATTGAGTCCTATGCAAACTAAAGCAATAACTGTATTTGATATTTACAAAATACTCTACTGTGTTGAAGCTCCTCTTTCTTAGATCACATATTTTATTGTTGTTTGTTGTCTTCATAATTTATAGCCTTGGTTTGATGGAATGCATCTTCCAGTAGCATCTAAGAAAAGGTGTGTGAAAGGTGTATTTTGTTCCAGGTTTGAAAATACTGTTTTCAACTGGAATTTCTCTGCTTTTATAAGCCTGCAATAAAGTGTGAGACTACAACAACAATATTTTTCTCAGAAATTCGAAGGTGTTGTTTAGTTGCCTTTAGACATCTAGAGTGTTGATGTTGAGGGATATCTAAGGCATTCTGATTCTGATTCTTTTATGTTTCCTTTCTGGGAAATTTTATGGTCTTTGTTAGTTACTGTTGTAATTTTGCCTTCTGTGCTTTCCGGGCTTTAAGATGCTTTTCTAGAGTAGTTTACTGTGTTTCTTTTTTTCCCTTAAAGGTATTAAAAACAGCCATCTTCAGGATGAAATGTCAGTGTTGATTTTAAAAGCAAAAGAACAGAACTATGTATACAGTCAATGCCAGGCTCATGTTTAATTAACCCCATATTGGCATTGGGTTAATTCCATACTTATCTATAAACTTTTGATAGCACTGAGCATATGTATCTCTAGTAATAACTTAAAACTTCAATTAAAGAATGAATGCATTTATTTGATTTTCTCACATAAAATACACGTGTTTCGTAACATAATTTCAAGGAACCAAGATAGAAGCAAAAATTTAAGCTACTTTAAAACAGTAACTTTTTATTCAAGCTATATTAATTGTATTAAGATTTCAGTATTAAATTTTCACTGTGTATGAGACATTGCTGTATTTATTACTACTTACCAAGTACACATCCCAAAAATCCCCTTACATTATGCTCACTATATTACAAGTTTTATGAGGAAGGAATTTGTTCCTGGTAAATTGTTAGATGCGTGTATAATATGTATCTATCATTTATACATTTAACACATAAATATTAACACAGGCACTTAACTAGTGTGTTTATTAGTTATATGTTAAACATATGTATTTACATGTGTAAATATAAATTAATCCTACATTATTGCAACAATGTTTCCTTCTAACAGAGTCGGCTTTGAGAAGCCCTTAGTTCCTTACAGTTCTATCAGTACTTTCTTTAAACTCTTCATTTTCTCCCTACAAAGAATATAAAGGAGACTTAAAGACTGGTTAGCATTCTTGTTTTGTTCTAATTCTTTAGGTGTGATTTTTCTCATTTAGGATGCAGATTGATATCAGAAGAGTAAGGCAAAGGAAATGAAACAAGCATTATATTGTCAGAGGCATGGATGAGTTTTGTCAGTGCTATTACGGCTTGCATGGAAAAGGATGGAAATGTAAACCTAAGTGAAATATTCACAGTGGTTCTCGTGGTTGGGTTAGCATTAAACATGGTTTCTGCACGGGGAATACCTGTACATGAGGGAAGCACCCCCATCTCAGCTGGCTAATGGATAAAGGCTCGGCTCCCATAAACAAAAATTGTTACAGAAATTGTTTCTCTGTAACAGATCTGACTTCTTTAACTGTCATTACCTGTAAATTTCAGAGTAGAGATAAAACTTACTGGTTTCCAGAGAACTCACAGAGCATGATCTGATCTCAGCATAATGCTCTGTCAAAGGAAAATTCACACTCAAAATAGCAAATGCAGATTCAGTCTTAAAATAGGAAGGACATCTGCCTATTGCCTATTTGTGTATTCTTCCTTTCCCTTCAATGCTCTGAGAATTAGGCAGGTTGGGAGCATTTGGGAAATAGGGTTCAGGATATAGGGATGCCTGCTGGCTGTCCTGTAGGCTATTATGGATGGAGGCAGCAACCAACCTCCATTTCATCTTTCCATTGTCTGCCAGAGTAGCATGCAATCTATTCCAGGCATCTGCAACTGGAAGCAAAACAAGCCAATTATTTTTATTGATCTAAAGCCTTCATAGGTAGGACACCTTGCCAGGGTGGCATATGGAAATTTAGATAAGGAAATGATTGCAGAGACATGCAGAGGGCTTTGCTATTTGGAAAAGAAATGTGTAGGCCTTTAAAAAATGAACAAGTACTTGGTATTCCAGAGCTTAAGAGCACCAAAGACGAATTATGCAGTTGCTGCAATGGAAATTGATTACTAAGCCTTCGATGAGTCATGTGCCTTACGAATTAAGTACTCCAATCTATTATTGTCAGTATCCTGATGGGTCAACCTGGCTGTGAATGGGAATTTGCATTAAATTGATTTGAGTGTTTTTTTCTTGAACTAACATCATTCAATCAAGAGACACATTCAGACACAGCTAGATAAGTGTGACTGAATTTGATTTGGAAAAGTAGAGTAGCAAGGGATTAGCAGGCAGAAATTAAAGCAGCATTAAAGCTGGCACCATAGGCTGTTCTGGGACAAGCAGGTGAGCATTCTCTGTCTACAAATACTGTACACAATCAAAGCAGATTTATTTTTCACTGCTCTAGCATGTTGATACAGTCATGGATTACAAAACCATCAAGTAATACAAAATAAGGGATACTAGAAGATTTGATTTAGCAACAACAAAGTACTTGCCATCTGTCTCAGGGTCGAATCTATTTCTAGCATACATTTGTCATGCGATGAGCATTTGACTTCAATAGAGCGAAACACTTGAAAAGGTAGGCTGGCTAGATGACCTCAGATCCACTCGAGTACAACACATAACTGTGAATTAAAAAATTAAACACCATGTGCGAGCTTTCCTTAGCCTTGTGATACTGTTTTGGGGGTTTGATACTAAGAGTCTGGCCTGTTGTGTGTGTTGTCAGGATGTATGAAGGTTCTTGAAAAACTTCATGGGAAATGCATACTATGAAACGAGTTTGCAGATTGCCAAAATTGTACTAACTTATCCTTTACTTCAATTTTCCATGAACTTTTTGAAGTACCATCATGTACCTGATGGCTTAGGATAAGCATAAATGCCCAGGGATCTCCATGGGTGGTACAGATGAAATGGACTTGAAAGATCTTGAGAGGTGATGAGGTTTGATTGTTGAGTAAATAAATTACCAAGTTCAGAAAGGAACACCTGTTGATACCCAATGTGATTCTGACTTGACCAAAATCTGAATAAGAACATTCTTCTATCTACTATTAACATGCAAATAAGAATATAGATGCTTGCTTTGAATGGTAAGGAAAGGGCAGTATGAATTGTTGGATAGTCTTGTATAGTATCAAGCAAATGTGACCTCCTGGGGAACCTGCTGTTTTCTTACAGTTTAATCAATTCTAGGAAAATAAAATAACTTTTATTAAAAAATTTAACTTTGAAATATTGTAATACTCCTTGAATGATACTTTAAAAGATCACAGCTAACATTCATCTGTAGTAACCACTAATATAAAAATCTGATAAAAATGGGAGGTTGCTGGTTTTCTGACCAAGCACGACTTTTAGGAATAATAGCTGAACTCTTACTCGTAGTGCCTTCCATTTCTATCCTGTCTGCTCCCAGGGTTGTCATGGTAACACTATTAGGATGTCTTTACTGTTGATTGCTTCCATCCAGAAATCTGACAGATGTCCTAGAATAGAGAAGTCTGTATTTCCACATAGCCTTTCCGTGACTGTTTGCCATTGTAAGATACAGAAAGCACTTACAGTAGAGCTGTGACAGTATGCATAGGATATTCATCTCTAGGTGTTTTAGGCAATGTCTGAGCTAATTTTTAAAATATAGGAAAGATTTCTTAAAGATCAGTATCTTAAAAGTTACTTAGTTTGTCTCAAACTCTACTCCTAGGCAGAAGTTACTGGTTTTGTCTGCCAACCTTCTGCACAAGTGTACTCATTGTTCAAAAATGTTACCATTGAAGGTATAGTAATCAGTGTTCTACATTGTGAAGTAAGGTTGTCAGTAAACTGACAGTCAACTTGAATTACGGGTTCTGTTGAATTGTTTCAACCAGAAATCTAGCTGTTAATGTCTAAAATAAAATAGTAAAAATGAGAATTACTGTATTATAATGCTGTAGTGAAGGTGTGGGTTGTATACTATGGCCCAGATTATTTGAAAAAAAAGAAATCAAGCAAAAGAAAATCAATTTTTAAGGCTATAAAATTTTAGTCAGGACCTAATTGTGAATTAGCATTAAGTGTGAATATTTCCCTCATCTAGTAAACCTGTAGATAGGGCTTAGGAGCATCTAGAAATGATACGATTCTGTGTATTTCCAATGCCGAAGGGAGATGATCTTAGACTGAATATTCAATGTGTCTGCAACATAGTTTTCAGAATGTTCCTGCAGTATGTGAACCAGTACTGCAAAGATAGGAGTTGGAATGAAAGGAAATGGTAAGAAGCAATGGAATGAAATATAGTGAAATACAGAAAGTGGCATATCCAACAAACGTGCTAAAATTGGAAAAACTGAACTGCAAAGAATTCAGATAGCATTCCTTCAGTCACTAGGAGATCTCTGTTGAAGGTATGTTTACTTAATATTAGATAAAAAAATACACACACACAAAAACAAAAAAAACACACCGAAACAATGGGACTACTGAGATCACAACAATGATAAAAACCAGGATTTGTTAGGGTTTGCTCCCAGGCGAGGTTTACCCGTCCAGCAAGGTAGTGGGCCGCTGGAGTCACACCCAGACGAAAGCTGGCCTAGCTTAAGTAGTGGTGTTGGAGCTTGAGGTGAAGGTGTGTGTTGTTTCCTGATTGGTTGACTTCATTGGAATGAGACCCCATGGCTATTCTCAGCAGGAAGTTTTGGTGACACCCAGGGACTTTCTGCCTGCTCCAAGGCCCTAACACCTAAAAGCCCTTTTCACTCATCTGCTATCCTAAATCTTCTGATCCTGGAGGGAAGATGAACAGCTTGTCAGTATTTGTACAAACATGTTGATTGGAGTTTCTGTTGTTCTATAGTAACCTTCAAAGAGAGGAAATCCAAACAGGCAAAAACACAAGCTTGCTTTTGTCATTCCACCTACTTATGAGGGCCCACGCTTCTAAACAGTAACATCTTAAATGTTACCTTGATCTATAAAATGCAGTAGTGTGAAAGTCATGAAGTTCACAAACAAAAGTTTATTCTTTTACCACCAACATCAGGGGAGACAAAGATACCAAATAATACAAAATTTAGCAAAAAGGTCAATAAAATACTAGTCTATATGGTAACTCTGTCCACACCCTACTTACTATTTTGCATCTGATGTAACTATTGTAAACAGTAAGCTATTCAGAAACTTGCCTCCAGTTATTGTCCCTTTCTCATGTGTGGTTGGTGTTTATCCTTTTGTAGTTACAGTTTGGCATCTGAGTCCTGGGAAATGCTGAAATGGGCTACTGTGTTGGAGCAGTACTACTGTTGTGGTCAGTCTCAACTTTTGCTGCCAACAGTGTGGCTATACTATAAATATATGTATATATTTTCACTGCTGTTCCTTAGATAAAAGACCAAAAGAGCCATGAACCCATGGTATTCTATAGTTAAATGGGATTCATGCAGTATCTGTGAAAGTGTGTAAGATTTGTTTGAAAGGCATGGTGGCAAAAACAGAGAGAGATGGAGATCTGCTATCTTTTCTGGTCTCCTCTCCAAATGATTGCAACAGCCAGGGTTGGGCCAGGCAGGAGCCAGGATCTAGGAGATTCTTACTGTTCTACCACAGGACTCACAGGGACCAAAGTACTTGGGCTGTCTTGTGCTTTTCCTGGTGCTCTAGCAGGGAGATGAGTTGGAAGCAGAATGGCTAAGACTCAGTTCTGACCTTTGATATGAGATGCAGTAACTTAGCCTGCTGTGCCAAAACTCTGGCATCTGGAGAAAGGGTAAAAATCTCATCTAAAAATTTTATTTGATATCAAAAGGTAGAAATTTGGTGTTTGATATTAATCATTAATAAGTGCCACTTGTGTAATGCACTATGAATTTAGGTGGGTTTTTCATCTGTGTGGTGGTGTTTGTTTTTGATGCCTTATGTTTATTGCCTTGCCTGGTCTTTTGCCACCCCAGATTCCCCTACCTCTATCACACTGTCTACATTCCGATCAGTTTGACGTTTACATTTTTTTTGACACTAGCCTTCCGTGAGGTATGGCAAGTCCTATATTTTTAAAAACAGTTACCTGTTTTGATACATCTAGATGGGAACAGGCATTTGGTGCTGTGATTAAGTCATAGCTTTGTAGGCACACAGCTCTTATCAGTGCCTAAGCTGAGTCTTGCTTCCTCCATTTATGGTTCAGTTTCCTACTAATGCACACTCTTGTGGGCAGCTGATGACAGTTCATGTGCCTAGGTCTGACCCCCATGTGGGGTGCCTGGATTGAATTTTCACCTCAGGACTTTAGCCTGCCTCAGTCCTTACATGTTGCAAGCATTTGGAGAAATGAACCAGTTGGAATTGCCACTTCTTCCTTTTGTCTTTCTTTCAAATAAAATGAGTAACATGTTTAACTATTTGTAAAGTCGTCTTAGTTTAAATGGGATTTCTGCTTAGTATCACTGTTAATCATAAGGTTTTGTATGGTGTTTTGGTAGCTATTCTGTCACACCAATCCATTTCTCTCAATGTCATTAGAGTAATTATGTACATTATGTTTCAATAGAATTGGAATAAAAATATGGCTTCTTGGATGTAACTCTAATGGATATCTGCATATATTATATTCTTTGCAATTGGACAGGTAAACTTTACTACATATTGATGAACTACTTTATGTACATGTAGATAAATTGTTAGTAACCAGTTTTAGGATTTTAATATGCATATTTATGGAAATGTATAAATTTTTGTGTAACTACAAAAGAAAGAATTGGTACTCAACTGTAAGTAGCACATCCATATATTTTACAAAATTCAGTGATTTCAAATTCGGTGCTAGACTGAAGATAGAATTTGGAAAAGCCTGCTGGTTAACCATTTAGATCTGCTAATATATTGATTGCTATTCATGATCTGACTCTCATGTCCCACCTGCACAATACTAACCTTATACAGCCAAAAGAGTCTCAACTGTTCATTACTGTTGTCTGATATCTCAAAGAATAACAATAAAATATGCACATACATAGGTTAAAACTCATCCTTATTGGTTGAGTCAGGTTTTCTATAAACCAGGAAATTAATAAAGCATGGAAGCAAATTATGCCATAGGCTCAAAGACACTGATTGCAGGAGCAAACTTGCATGCATTATCCCCAGGAATAGAGCGTTATCTCAATTGTGTCACCCTTGAAAGTTGGCTGAAAATTTATCAATTTAAAAAAAGATAAAGCACAAGGTATAAAACCATTTGTTTCTAAAAATTACTTCCAACTTTTATCATTTATAACTTAGATGATGTATCACTTTAAGATTTTCATTTTGAAAATAATTCAATATGAAGTAATGTTTATTTTTTTAAAAAATTCCAGGCTACAAAATAGCTACCTATATCAATCAGCAGAAATTTTTAAAGAATAAGTCAGTGGGATGGCTATCCTATTTTTTTGTTTCTAAGTCTCACAGAACTCCAAAACATTACAAATACAAACTTGTAGATAAAGAGTTTTTAAATACCCTGTAGGCTCAAGGGCTTATTTTATGCATAAATATTTCAGTGTGTGTTTCCAAGGGTTGATTTATTAGATTTACTTCAAAATAATATTGGAGTAGGGAAATAGGTAGAGAACAGATGAAACAAAACTGGCTCAGAGTTAATAAATGAAGCTTCATGATGAGTACATGGGGGTTCATTAAGCATAAAAGTAAGCAAAATGCATCTTTCTAAAATTTATTACAGAAATTTTCATTGACAGCTTATTTAATTGCATTGCGGTTAGATCATGGTCTGTACATCAATTATTTGGGAGCCAGAAAGGGAGAGAAGAGAGGCAGAAAGGGGCTGAGTGGGGGAGGAGAGGGAGGATGATGGAGGAAGACACAAATTTGGTCTTCAAATAATCAGAACACATACTTGTAAACAAAAGTAATATACATAAATCCAACTTGATAAATGTCCTATCTTTTTCTTAGCCTATGGGGTTATTTTAGATAGTCTTATTGAAAAAAAAATCTTGTTAAAATATTACTCTCCATTTACCAATTTATTTATCATTCTGAGAGAACTGTAATATAAATGTAAGGAAAAATTGACGAACGTGCAATCTTAGTAAAATCTCCCGCTGCTGTGTTGCAGGACTCCCGGCTAGGCTTACTACAAGTTCTTCCCTCCGTGCATGAAAGAATTCAAAGGCGGAGGCATAAATAATGTACAGGAAAGCAGAGTCTATGTTCAGAGCAAAGCCAGAGTGCAAACAAAGGAGTGTATGGACAAACGGCCAAAATGCAGGAAGATCTTAAATAGGGCCAGCATTGTGGGACAGTGGGTTAAACACTTTCCTGACACTCTGGATCCTACGTCAAAGTGTCCTGTTTGAACTTCCTGCTAATACAGCTGGGAAAACAAAGATTCAAGTACTTGGATCCTTGCATACCACATGGGAGACCTGTTGGAGTCCTTGGTTCTTGGCATAGGCCTGGCTTAGCCCATATTTCTTGGCCACTGGGGGAATGCATTAGTGACATTAAAGATCTCTTTATCTCCTGCTTTCCTCTGTCATTCTGCCTTTGAAACAAAAATCTTTGTTGTTGTTTTTAAAGATTTATTCATTTGTATTGTAGTGGCAGATATACAGGTAGAAGGAGATAGAGAGGAAAAAAAGATCTTCCGTCTGCTATTTCACTCCCCAAATGGCTGCAAAGGCTGGAGCTGAGCCAGTCCAAAGCAAGGAGCTTCTTCTGAGTCTCCCATATGGATACATGGCCCCAAGGCTTTGGGGCATGCTCCACTGGTTTCCAAAGCCATAAGCAGGTTGTTGTATGGGAACTGGAGCAGTTGGGACATGAACTAATGCCCATGTGGGATGCTGGTGCTTACAAGGGGGAGGATCAGCCATCTGAGCTACTGTGCTGGGTCCTGATGTTAAATAAAAAACCTTCACCTAGGACAAATCTTCAACAGGAAAACCTTCCTCAATGAGGTGAGGCCTTCCTTTCATAGGATGCAGAGAAATGGATGGGAGCTGATGTCCAGGTTGAGCCCAGTTCAAAAGGAGTTCGTGGTAGGGCTCCGATGACACCCGTGTCTGTGCTCTTTTTCTGAAATATCAAGGAAGGTTATGTTGTTGGGTGCATGATGGTAGTAAGATCACCCCTTGTTGATTTTATTATGACTGTAATTACTTAGTCATGGGATGGGGAAAACATCCTGAATCCATGTTGCAGATTACCAGCTAGTACTGGCTTTAGGTTGCATTGATGAATGTGAGGTCTGCACTGCTAGAGAAAAGGGGAGTTGGACTGGATAGTATCTGGGAGAAGGGCCTAGACAGTGCACTGAAAGGCAGATTTATGTAGTACATAGAAAGGGGCTCGGTCGCGGGCTCTGCTGACTATCATGTGGGCCAGCCGCAACTGACTCTCAGTGGGTCAGTTGTGGCTGTCAAATCACTCATAGCCTGGAGCTGTAGATCAGAGGTCCACACAGGTCAGCTGTAGCTGTCAGGCAGTGACAGCAGTTTCAAAAGTTTGTTCAGAGCTGTCCAATAGCAATGGATCTGGGACTGTCAGATCTGCTTCCTTCCCCTAGCTCCCTGTACTTGCGCAGTATTACCAGGGCTTTGTTTATGTTGAGGATATTTTATATGCACACAAGCTTACAGTGTATTTTTCTAAAGGTAAAAATACATTGCACAGTAACACATGCCATGTAATCTCATTCGTGTGGAATCTAAAAAGGTTGATCTTACAAAAGTTGAAGATGAGATGGTGGTTACCAGAGGCTAGGGGAAATGGAGGGAAGAAAGTGATGAGGAAGAGTTGAAAGGTTTAGAAAGTTTTCACCACAAAGGTATGATAAATGTTTGAGATTTGCCCAGATTTGAGTATTATGTAACATGTACACATATACAGACATCTTCTGTTGGTGCTCCATAATATGAGCAACTTAAATGTATTGGTTAAAAACAAAAATTTAAAGAGGGAACTGTTGGGGATAAACCATACATGAATATATCACCCATTTGAAATAAATATTTGGATATTAGCATTCTTTAATGTCTAAATATTTCCATCAATTTGTTTAAAATTTTTTCCATTTTTTTTATAACCCAGTTTCTAAAAAGCCATATAGATTTGGTGTTTTAGAGATTGGTTTAATCGGCACATTTGGTGATTATACAGTCTTAGGGGGAAAAGAGGAGGTCATAAAAATCCACTAATTGTTTTCTTACATTAATTGAATCTCCTGTTTTTTTCCCTTTTATAGCTCGGAATTTATTTATTATAAATCTAATATTTTAGTGCTCACTTTTATGTTACCATGACTGTTGGCTTAGAGGGTTGTGGATCTTGGACTTTGTGGTGGCCGGGAAGGAAAGAAAGATGTGTAGAATTCTAATGAATGCTCCCCGTAACTGCCATGAACTTCTATATGACTGGCAGTATTTGAGTTCCGTACTGTGTGGTCTTATGATCATACTCCTCTCATGCCCTCTTCATATTTTCTCACGTTGTAGCTGTTAGTTCTGCAACCTGGCTATAACTGACTTTACACAGGTGTAGTATATCAGCATCTCACTTTATGCCCTGTACAACTTCTGTCTTACTCTAAGACTCTTTGGAGCCCTCTGCATTCATCCGAAAGGGCAAACAGATAGCACATCATATAGCAAAACTTTACCCATGTGCATAGGTCAGATACATACCCATTAGGTTCCTATTGTCCATTTGCCCATTTAAGGTCCTTAAACATTTTTTGGGGTAGCTTTTGGGGGAATCTTAGACTTTTGCAATCACTCATGTGCCTATTATCCTTCTTTATAGCTTCATTTCACTTGCCACTCACTCCTGTTCACTAGAATTATTTACCCCAATAAAAATAGTGACATGTGCTTTTGAATAATTGAAAGTTATTATATTCCTGACATCTAAGATGAGGCTTAGATGAGGCTGAAAGGCTTAAAATTCTGTGATGGCACATACTAGAAAAGCCCAGCTTTATAATCTTATCAGTTTGTGGAAACCATGGTGGATAGTACTTATGCATACCAATATCTTATCATTTGTGTATCTTACTTCTGATTCTCTACTTCATGTGTTTCTTCAGGGCCTTTGGAGTTTGCTAAATTCATGTGCACAGTAATCTGGAGTCCAGGCTAGTAAAGGTAGAGAAGGAAGACTACATAAGAAAATTATGGACATGAGGTCCCTCCTTCCTGACTTGACAGTGTACTGGGGCACAGCTGATCCTAAGAATTGGCTGAGGGTAGATTCCCTTCAATGTCCCATTCTGTGACAGTAGAGAAAGCTCAGTAGGAAAAGAGGCACCATGACATAGATACATGCAGAAGTGGCTAGAATGAGAGGTGAGATTGAGAGGATCAGAAGTGATACCCAAGTGGAATTCACGTAAGGGAAGATTTCCTTCCTAGGATATCTGGTAGTTATAAACCAAGTTTGAGCATCTATATGAACAAATTGGGCATCCATTTTAAAATGGATTTTTTAGAAAGAGAAGCTGCAAAGATTGAAGAGTCTTTATGATTTGTATATGGTTTTGCCTTAATATATCATGTTAATATACATTTATTATAATTAATGAGCCAAATACTGATATATTAGCAATTATAGTTCATATTTTCTTCACTTTTCCATAATTTTTACTTAATATTCCTTTTCCCCATAATCCCATCTATAATATAATGTTACTTTTTGTAGCTATGTCTCCTTAGGCTTCTCTTGACTTTGACAGTTTCTTAAATTTTTTGGTGACCCTTACAGTTTTGAGCAAAACTGGTCAAGTATTTCTGAAATGCTTGTCAGTGGAGGTTTATCTGATGTTTAATACATAATTGAATTGATGTTCTGGATTTTGGAAAGGAAGATGGCATATAAAACACCATTTTCATCCCGTTATATGACATATACTACAAAAATAACTTATTGTTGATTATGCATCTAAAACAGGTTTTCTCTTATAAATTCAACTACTTTCTTTCCTCTTAGACTACACCTTCAAGAGAAAGGAAGCTGTAGGAGGACAATTGGTTGGATATCATTTGTAGGACATCTGATTGGATACTGTTTGTCAACCTTCAGGTCCCTGTCCGGGTACCAACTTGTTCACTGTCTGGCAGCGATGGGCTTGATGTTCGGAGCTGATATTATATACATGTGGCCTTCTGACTGATGGTCAATAGTGTATTAATAGCATCAGACTTTTAAACACAGATGGTCACATACGCACCAGGGAGGAGGGCTTGAGGAATTTACATTTCAACACCAAGAGGGAGTCTCTCCCTTAAGTCTGTTAGTTCCTGTTCCCCTGCCTGGGGTCGGGGGAGCACCTCTTTGTTTTGTATGTTAGATCACTGATTCTAATACAAATGATGTCTAGACAATTGTCCTCCTACAAATGAGATCGAACCACTAGGTTTTATTTAGTGATCTTATGATAAAATTAGTTATACTTGTTGTAATGGAAAAATTGTAAGTTTGTATTTACATCAGCGTAGATATTGTCCTCAATGTTATAGATGAAGTCTTGAGGCCAGGAAGTTCAGTCAGCTTAGTTAAGGACATCGTTAGTAAAGACATATGAAAATGAAACTGCAGAATGCTGTGCCTCAGGAGGTCAAGTGCCTTTTCCTTTTATATCAAATGGGTAGAAATAAGCCAGAAACTGAATACATGAGGAAACTGATCCTACTGGTTGGCAACAATGAAAATTTCCCTGGTATGTAGAAGACCAGTATTTTGTCACTTCACTTTTGGAATTCTCAGGCATCAATTATTTCAGATTATTTAACATCCTGTTTAGCCTCAGAACTCTGGAATTATCATCAGTATAAGTAGGTATGGATTAATCTTTAATAAATACATATTAAGTTATAAAAATTGATTTTCAGTTTCAGAAAATATTTTCTATGCTGTAAGGAGTTACAGAAGTACAGTATCCAGATTTGTCTTTTCTGCCAGTGCTCAGATGTGTATGCAAGGAGGATTTGTCAACATGCCTTTCTACTACATGTACACTGCAGCTGTAAATAAGTAGAACAAGAGGCTCAAATAGCTAGTAGCATTGGAGAAGATTGATTATATCAACTGTGCTAGCACCAAGGTCTGTATCAGGCTAGCAGATAAACTTTATTGGTTCTTTTATTTCAGATTCTAAAGGACTAAATAGGGATAAAGAAGGCTAACATTTCCTCATAGGCCATCTGATATTTCCCCCTTCTTCTCTCATGGATGCTAATGTGGGCATTATCTCACACCTGAACATTTTACAATTACTAATGTCTCACTGCTACAGTTAACTTATGCCACACTGTATTGGCTTAGCCTTTGTATGACTCTCTTAGGAAATAAGTCTCCTTAAACCATTGGTATCTTATTTTGGGTTGAAAGAGATGATCACACTGCCCCCAGCCTCGTATTTCTGCCCTATAAGCAGCTACAATTAGTTGGGTCTCTAGCTACCTCCGATGTCATCTTTCCTCAGCCTTTTTCTTTTTTTAGTGATTTCTTTGAATTCTAAAAGTAATTAAAAGTAATCGCCATATTTCACAATTTATTATTGCTGATAATTAGGCTCATCCA
This sequence comes from Ochotona princeps, assembly GCF_030435755.1. Lineage (NCBI taxonomy): Eukaryota > Metazoa > Chordata > Mammalia > Lagomorpha > Ochotonidae > Ochotona > Ochotona princeps. Next base: position 33,289,974 of record NC_080837.1, on the reverse strand, counting down.
TATTAGTCTTTTATCCCTACAATAGTTAGAAAGAATACATCTTATTTAATTACCATAACAGTACATAGGGCAATACTGTCCATCAGTGATCTTGGATTGGGCACATTTAGACTTAAAGACGTCAACCCTAAAAAATGAGCTTTTCAGAATATGTTTACTGATTGTCTTAGGCTTTTAAACAGCCCCACCTTCTTGTCTCCGTCTAGGCAGCTCTGTTCACAGGGTTGGCTGAGATATTTCACGCAGATGGTGTTGCAGTTTGACTTCTCTTCTGCTTGCTTCCCTTCCCATCTCTTCACAATTGAGGATACAAAGACTATTATCTGATAAGCCTTCTGCCTTTTCGTTTCCATATAAGAGTCTGCCTATTGCAGGCTGAGTTTCCAGAAAGCAGGAAAAGGAGGCAACACTGATAGGTCTCTTTTTCTTAAATTATTCCTCTCTCACACAGAAGCGAAACTTATTCTATGAATAGGGGATAGGGAAAGAAAAGGGAGTTAGTACTAGAAATTGAAACATGGAATTTAATGTGACCCAGGGAATGTTGGATCAAAGATCAGCAGGACTTCAGTACCCACCGTGTGTCTAGTTTCATAGTAGTTGCACCCATGCTCCAGCCCCCATTTTTCACTTAGTTATACATGTTTTTAGGAAACTCTGAATTCCTGCTTAGAGAACTTCTTTGCCAAGGTATGCCTGCTTGGAAGAAGTCTGGCTGGCAGAGAAAAAATAGGTCAATCATGCTTCCAGAATTGCTCTAGCAGGCTGTGTGCATGGAGAGCAAGGGCAGTATAGTAATGTTTGAAAGCATGCCCACAGAGTGAGGGCTGTGCGTCCAGATGGGGTTAAGTGCATCCACCACTTCCCTAAGTGCACCAGTGCAGGTGGTAAAGAGGATGACTGATCTTTTGTACTTTTGTATGGATGAAGGCTTGAATTTGCTCAGAGCTCTTTCAGAGGTCCCAGCAGGCATGTACAAAACAGAAGAAAAGGAGTATGGCAAACTGAACCTGACTTGTTCGTTCATCACAAACTAGCCCTCTGAGACTCTAAGGGAAGATGATTGAATTCAAGGATAAAATTCCTTCCCCACCCCCACCAGACCTCATTTAAGTGACAAGAGATGAAAAAGAAAAGTCTGTCTTAGCCCTAGAATGTAGAGAATAATACCATACTATCTAGTGTATTTCTTGAAGTTGATGACTGCAGCCAGGAGGATGAGATGGAAGTTAGGAGTACCTACTAGTGCTTTGCCATTATGATTAATAGCAATGAGTACTTAGGTAAAAGAAAATTCAGTCTGTTAAATATAAGCCAGTTTATGTTTTTCAATATGGGTTGGCAATTAGTGAACTGTGACTGTCACCTGAGAGTACAACAAAGTTTGATTTTGAATCCAGGTACCCCTGATACATAGCCATGCCGTTGGCAGCCATGCCATTGAAGGCTCTTCTCTCAGGTTGAAGTGCTAATGAAAGAAGCAATTATTCTAATAGCTCAGGAAAATGTTGGAAAGTTTGAAAATTCTGGAACACATTAAGGATTAGTCCTAGTACATCTAGGGAGATGCAGTTACCTATATATTATGTAAGATTAGGTACATTTTTCAGGGCTTTTGTCCTATGCCTTTTGTAGCCCTTAAGTTTTTTTTTGTAAGATGATAGTTTACAGTTAATAAGTTTCAGTGGAGGTAAGGATGTGGGGAAGAGTCATTCCCCTAAAAGGATGTACTACTTTGATAATCAGGCACCCTCACTGGGGAAGTCTCAAGTTGATTAAATTGTTCTAGGGGAAGTCAGGAATGAGTCTCTGGGTGAGGTTAAATCCCCCTTCTGCATTTCTTACAATCTTTCATAGAATTCATTATCTCTCATTCTTAACTAGTGACTGGTCCTCATTTTTCATAGTAGATACTGGAAATCACCAAGCTAGGAGCTAGGTAATGTCTATCTGGAGTATAAATGGCATAGATAGCTATTGTTTGCTGCTTTAAACACTTGAAATATTAATTTCTCATGATTCTCCTTTAAGATTATACTTCTGAGGAAACATGAACTTTATGGAACAGTAAGAAAAGAAATAATGGTATATAAAATGGCTCTTATTTAGGTGACAGGAAATAAATTGGTACATTTTTAAAATTGTTGGAATAAAGAGTAGAAAGAACACTAAAGGCCTTCCTCATCTGCTCTGATTTAAGATAAAGGGACAAATGGAAGAGGCTCATGAAGTTGGAGTCTAACATGGCTCAGATCTTAAGACACTGACACACTGGAGATGAAGTTATAGAAGCAAAAACGAGGAACTTCATAATTATTTCTCTTACAAGCCCTTAAAAGGAAACCCCAGCTCATAGCAAACTCACTGAAATTTGTTCCCTTCATAGTCCCATCTGGCAGCTTTCCATATTTCCTTTTATTAACTACTTCAGATTTCCTGTGCCCTGTGCTCCCAGCCCCCAATTCTGTTTCTTATATCTTTGATTTTTTTCTTCACAAAAGATTGTTTACAAAGAATCAGTAAATTTTCTATTAATTTTATCTTTATTTCCCTATTCTTACCTCTTTAGTCAAACAGTTAAGATTATTTTTTTGAAGAGTGTGGAAGAAGAAATTAGGAAATCTTGTTTCCTGGATCTTTGTTTTCATATTTTCACAGATTGAGGCATATACATTTATTACTTCTGTTTGCCACCATCGTCAACATTTACTCTGTTCCCACAAGTATATCTAATCCAGTTAATGTTTCCTCTACAACCATTTGTCTGTTTTGTGTGTAAGAAGTAGGTTATTAAGAATTAGGCAAGAAATTTCTGTCAGTCTACAAATACTTCCAATGTACTTGCTTCAATATTATCCTAATGGATTTCTGCAGCTTTTCACATGGCTTGTAGCTAACATGGAAAACGATAATTTTTACAACTAGAACAAAACGATGGATGCCTTACCAAACAGTTGTGCTAACTTCAAAGAAAATCTACCTGTATGCACTTAAATTTTACAAAGAACCAGTGAGTGTGAGGTAAGGCTGGATCACACTATCCCAAAGCATTGAGAATACTGGAGTGACTTTACTTTAGAAAATGCTGCCCCAAAAAGGTTGATGCTACAGCACAGTCAGGCCATAGTGGACTCTCTATACATGAATTCTGTACTCTTCTAGTTTGTAAACATACTTTACTGGCAACACTGATAAGAACTACAGTAGAGTATAGTGTATGGGCAATGGGAATCTCCAGATAGCTGTAGGCTTGTTGCTTTATAGTTGGATTGTTCGTGTATAGGTACTCTTTGAAATAGGTGGGAATGATGCTAAAAGATGTTGGCCTTAGGTCAACAGTCTTGGATAATCACTTCCTCCCACCCTATGCCATCATTGGAATTATGACTCCTCTATCCAAAAACAGCTTCTGCTATTCAGTTGGGCTATTCAAATGAGGGATAAATTCTGCTATTATTATTATTGTCACAAGGCAAGATCCAGTCTGATAGTTTTCCCTATTCCCTCTATTCCCTCTAATCAAACCTGGAGAAGTTTCAAGGAGTCCAGAATAGAAACAAAATTTTCAGTGAACTCTACCTCATTTGACCCTCTGACTATTAAGCCATCCTCTTTGTATATGTCAGTGTCCTGCTATGGAATGACTTCTGCAGTACAATCGGTAGCTTATGGCATTTAAAGAATTGACTCCTCAAACATAGCATGGAAGACTATTTCTCCAAATATTGGGCACAACCTCATTTGGAAAATAAATCTCACTGGTATTAGCAGTAAACCAGGCTTATGTATGTTTTTTGTAAAGTCCATTAGTTGACATTAAACTGTACTCATATGTATAACTGGATGAATTTCGGAGTAAGTATATATCTGTGAAACATCACTATTAAGGCCACAGACCTCTCTGTCACTTCTAAATTTTCAGAATGAAATGCTATTTCACTGTAGTTTTTATTTTCCTGATGAGTGGTGTTGTGGAGCAGTTTTTCAGAAATGTTAACCATTTTTAAGTTATCTTTGAGGAATGCCTATTAGGTCCTTCACTATTTTTATGTTAGACTGTTAATTTTTCCTTGTCATATGTATAGCTGAAAATATTTTCTGCAATTCTAGGCAATCTTTTCTTTTTTACTACCTTTTACTGTACAAAACCAGTCTAGTTGTTGCAGTCCCCACTCCCTTTTCATGCTTCAGGATCTTTTTCTTGGTACATGATGGATTACTGTTGCGTTAGTGTAGGGTGTAATCACTATTTTTCTAAGAGCAAACCTTTAAATAATCCTTAAAATATAGTGGTTCAATAGACAAATGTGCATATGCAATAGAATTTTAAAGCAAACACAAACAAGTACAAATAAATCAACAAATCCGAATAAAAGCTGTGGATTTTAGATGCGTATCTATCTTGGCTGGGACACTGCATTGTAGGTTGAGGGTTTTTTTTGTATTATTATTTTCCAATTCCATAGGCTCTGGGATTTCCTTTTCCCTTTCCCCAAACAGCCTCCCATTCCAAATTATTTCCTCTGTTATTTCTCCTACATTACTACAGTAGTATAGTCCTTCATGAATAACCATAAGTCCATCATTCTGCTGTTTAAGTGTATCCTGGCATTGCAGGTACAGACAATGTCAAAGAGTCCAGCATCCTATTGTCAAGATATATTTAGCAGTTCCAGTTGGGAGTCCATCTTTGATTTGAAAGTAGAGATGCATACTCCATCGAATATTCATCTGTGGATGGGATAGTTTCTATTTCACAGTATATTCCCTTAAAGTTAAAATATATTCCCTTAAATAAAAAGCTGTAACACAGAATCAACAGGAAGAAAAATAGAAAATTTAAAACTACATGGACTTAAATAACATGCTATTGAGTGATTAATGTGTTGCCGAAGAAATGAAAATCAAAAACTTTCTTGCAGAAAACAGTGCTTCACTCAGTTCCTCTTCCAACTTTATTTTTCCCCCATTGTTGAAGGCAATGTCTTCAACCTTCAAACTGGGTCTGCTCAACCTATGCACATAAAGCTGATCACTGACATCACGGCGTGGAAGAACGTGAGCATTTATTGCCAAGCACTGAACAAGGAACTGGGCAGCTATTGCCTGGCTCCCAAGAAGGCAGGGCTGAAGGTTAGGAGAGAAAATTTGGGCTGAGAAGAGTATTTGTACAAGGTTCCTAATCAATCAGTAATGTTGTGATCTTCAGGTAATTAATGAAGGTCTGGTGGGCTCCATCACATTTGGGGGTTACATGAATATAGTTAAATTTTCACTAGGATTTCCTTCCAGACAATAATGGTCAATAAGGTTCCTATCTACAAACAGGTGACTGACTCCATGTGGTTAGAACTTTGTAGGGTAGGTTTGCCTTTCTCTTGATCTGGTGAATTCCTTTTGATAAAGGGCAGGCAAGGAAACTTCAGGAAGTTGAGTTAAGGAAGACACACAGAACACCTGGGATGAGGGGAAGGGCATGGGTCTGGGCCATTCCTTTTTTATAGGGGGTTTGTTTTCATGGTGAGTTTTTTTGGTTTGTTTTTTGCTTCATTCTATACACAGTACTAGAGAAAATAGGTGATTCCAGATGCTTTAGTGTTACAGTCATAATTGTTTGGAAAGTATTCTGTCCTTTGAAAGAAGGAAAACTGGAAAGCATAGCTTGATTTATATGTCTTGGTCTGTGTCTCTTTTAGGCATTGTGGGTACAATTATCTTAAGCTGCTCAAGTGGGAAGGGTCAAATTCATGACTACTGAGGCCATTTGATTGCCACAGTCAGCAGAGGAAGAAAAAGAGTAATGAAATGGCCTTGTACTTTTTGAGGAATTACTGACTCCTGTTCTACCATCCGAATGAACTTACAGTTGGGACCAGATTTGATCTGGACTGGGCAAGCTTATTCAGAGCTTTTTATTTCTAGCTCCAGTCTATCTATCTGTCTAATCTTATCTATCATTCTATCTAGCTTATCTTATCTAGCCTAAAACTAATTTAGTAAAGAAAATCATACTTTTGAATTTTGGCAGTTAAATGTTGACTATTATTGTAATTCATACAATACAAAATTCACTTAAGTATACAGTGCATTTGTTAATATTGCATGTGCTTAAGCAACCATAAGCACTACCAAACTGTAAAACATATAGACCCTGTAAAGAAACCCTGAAATGATCAGAAGTCACTACTCCTCATTTCTTCCCTTTACCTGCCTCCACCAACCATTAATCTATATTGTCTTCGTAAGATTTTGCTGTTTTTTATCCTTCGTGTAAGTGAAATGGTTCAGTGCATAGCCCCACTTGACTGGCTTTCTCCCTTAAAGTTTTTTTCATAGGTCATCCACATTTTAACATGTATCAGCACTTTGTTCTTTTTATTGATATATAATATTCTCTTGCATGAATATACCATTTTATCTGTTTATCCTTGGATAAAAAAATGAGTGTTAACTTGTTGGTTACTTTGAATGTCTTATGAATAATTATGTAAAAGTTTTTCTGTAGAAATGTTTCCATTTGATATTGAATAAGGAATGGAATTCCAGGGACACATTTCTCTGTTTGCCTATCTCCTTTTACTTGAAAAGCCCAGAGACAGATCTTCTATCTGTAGTTTCATTACCCAGATGACCACAGTGTCTTAGAATGGGTTATATCAAAGCCAGGTTCTTAACCTGGGTCTACTTTGTGGGTTCCAGACACCCACTTGAGTTATCAGAAATAGAGTGAGTATTAGAGCCTGAATTTGAACCCATGTGCTCTGGTGTATGCATCCCACATTGCTTCCTAATCACTGTACCAACACCCCACCCCAAAATTGAACTTATATCCTCTATTATTTCTAGTAGTTGTTTAGTGAATTCCCTAGGATTTTCTACTTAGTGTCACCTACAAATAGAAATAGTATATTTTTACAGTTTGGATGATTTTACTTCTTCCCTGACTTCTAGTACATGGTTGACTAGAAGTCAAGAATTTGTGTTCCCATGACCTATTCCTGATCTTTGAGAAAAAGCATTAAGTATGGTGTTAGCTGAGGTTTTCCATAGCTGATCTGTATCACGTTGAGGACATTCCCATTACTAGTTTAATTTCTTTTTAATTACGAGAGTGTCGAGTTTGTCCAATAATTTTTCTGTCTGCATTGAGGTGTGCATATGTGTATGCTTTTGTCTTATACTTTAATAGTGCTCTGTGTTAGTTAAATTCTTAGGCTATATCTCGTTGGGTCATGGCATATAATTCTTTTATACACTTCTGTATTTGTATGTTCATGTTTTGAGGATTGTAGATTTATATTCATGACAAGTAATCGAATGTAGTTCTTTGCATGTGATGTTTAGTCAGATTGTTGAACTAATGCTACCTCATAGAATGAGTTGGTAGTACTTTTGCTCGTAAAGGGTAAATACACATTTGAATGTCGGCTAGAATTCATCAGTGAAGCCATATGAGTCTTTGATTTTCATTATGAAAAGGGTTTTGACTGCTAAGTCTGTTTACCTACTATAGAAATTATCTGCTAAATTTTTTTTTACTGCATTCAATTAATTTGTTGGCACACAATTGGTTATAGTATTCTCTCGGTATTTACTTCTGCAAGATTGGTACTTTATCTTCTCTTTCACTTTTGATTTTAATAATTTGAGTCTTATCTGTTTTTATTTCCTGAGCTTATCTAAAGGTTTGTCAGTTTTGTTGCTCTAGTTTCATAAGAAAAAATATTTCAACCTTTAGTCCTTTTTTCATTGCATAGATTTTAAGATCAGCTGGTGGTAAATAACTTCTTTCTCATTGATCATGCACATTCACTGATTCAGGAATAGACTGAGCTTTAAAAAAAAAAAGAGCAACTTAGATTTTTACATCTGCTGCTTTGTACCCCAAATGCTAACAACAGTTGAGTTGGGCCATGTCCGAACTGGGAGCTGGAGACTCAATCCAGGTACCCCACAAGCATGGTAAGAATCAGCCAGATGATTCATCAACAGTTGCTTCCCATGGTGCACATTAGCAGGAAGCTAGAATCCAGAGCTGAGCTGGGACGCAAAGGCTTGTACACCAGTATATACTTTGGGCCCCCTCATGACCTCTTAGGCCAGACACAAACAGCCTCTGTCCAAGATCTTTAAAGTTTCTTACATCCAGGTGAGTTTCCCACATGTCCTCAAATTCCTGGCTAGGTTTTAATTTGTTACAACTGAAATCACAGCTTCAGGCAGCTGTGCATTGCCAGGAGACTATTGTTGCTTCCAGTAATGCCTTGTGCTTCAGTTATTTATGCCTTTGTGCCATGATCTTTAAATCAAGTTAAATGGACACAACCCCTGGGGAATGGAAGTTTTTCTAGAAAGCTTTAGGTTGTGAAGAAACACTGACTGTACTCTGATGATGTCTCTGAAAGCATCTTGAGAAGAGCTCAAGCCCTCTATATGAACTCCAGGGCTGATGTATTTTTCCAGTACTGCACCTGCAAAGGTAGCTATTGAGGGGAATGAGACTAGCCTCAAACTAAAAACTGCAAGAAGATGAATACTTGAAAAATTAGACCTCAATTTTTTAAGATGATTAGTTCCCGTTTCTGAGATAAAAGAACTATTGACGAATGAAATCTAATAGTTTTAACACAAATTGTAGTTTTGATTAATTTCCAGAGCTGTGCATGATCAATTTATTTATTCTGCAATTATTTTCATGGCTTTTATTGGAATGTTCACTGAGCCATCCTGGAAGATGGTATTTGGTAGCCTCTACCCTGTTGCACAATGTTTGAGTGGTTTACTGCCATGGACACCTGTATCAGGTGGCTTGAATATGTGGAAGGGAGGGACCATAAGTTCACATCGAGCTGCAGCAAGGATGAACTAAGGTAGCTAACCTCATCTATCTTTATTTCACTATAGCTGTGTGATCAGAAAAATCTGCAGGTGTATTAATATAGCAGGTATCTTGACAAGACTTTACCCAACAGTAACCAGAGTAGTAAAAAGGGGTACATGCTCAGCTGATTGATTTTTGTAGATTATTTTGAAATGCTTGATGGTATCTTACCTGTTAATAGAGCAACTGCAACTGTGGTAAGTTTTCCATATATGGGTACTACTTCCTGAATCGGGTTTTTGCCATATCTCTTAGAGTTCTGGAATGCCGTTCAGTCAAAACAGAACACAGTGCAACAAAAGGTGTTAAATTTTAAAAAAAATAATAACTCTTGGCTAGGGAGGATACGAGTCAGTACATGAAGTCCCAGTCTAATTCTCCACAGGGGTGATAATGACAGTGTGAGTAGCAGAGGACAGGTGGCTGCAGATTTCCGTGCGTGCCCCAAGTGAGAAGAGTAGCAGGAACAGAATGTGAACACCATCATGCCCCATGATCGACACTAGTCAAAGAACTCAGATTGAAGACAGTCAAGAACTCAGAAGCCAGCTATAGACAACATGGCTTGGTAGTGACACGTACACTGTTAAATGTGGCATTCAGTTTTGTAAACCTCTACACCCAATAACAAGAGGACTTGCAAGGAAAGATTTCAGTTAGACTCAAGGAAGAAAAACAACTTTATTGGAAGAGCTATATTCATTTTAGAAAAGACACAAGCACAAGGTCCTGGAGCTCCACAGCATCATGGGGTGATGTCTAGTTCACGATAATGCGTTACACTGTATGAAATGGGAACACAAAGCAGGTAGGTTCCAAATATAAAGATAAGGAGATGGAAATACTGATGGCCTGACTTGATGCATTTATGCTGCATATTATTGGCTGAAATGCTGCACAGTATCTCAAAAGCATACAAGTATTACATAAGTGCCACATGTTAATAAATATGCCAAAAAATTTTTTTTTCAGTAAGTAAAGCTCCATTTAATCTCTTCTTGGGAGAAAAACAAGGAAGTAGAATGCTTGCCACTTTAGAAAGCTGAGCTGGAGGACACTGAGCATCTTCAAAATATTCAATCATAGCAGATGAAATTATGGTTCTCAGAATACTCACTAGTCCATGGTTGATTTAAATGAATTTGCCTGCCTCTTGAAACATTTTGTCCTTGACAAGGCTGGTCAGTGGGTCCCATTCACTGCTTTAAACATGGAAGATCCTTGGGAACTTTGTGCTCTGGTTATTCAAAGTCAGCCTGCAGTCTTTCTCTCCCTTTCCCTGCAGTCTTTCTGACAGTCCCTGCTTTTTCTTTCAGGCCTTGAGATCCCATTTAAATAGTTGCCTGTATCCAAATCCCTTTTCTTGGGTCTGCTTATTGGCATCTGGATTAACCTCCATTCATTTATGATGCCCATGATTATAATACTTCTCTAAGAATTATCTGGTGGTGATTCAATAATGCCTTGCTCAATCTGTTCTATGAAGCTCCTGCCTTCTGGTTTCCTGAATTTTCTGTGCATTTTCACATTTGGCAATACAAATTCATTTTGCATAATCAAGCCAAAATTGGTTGGTTTGCAAGCAGAAAACCTTCTTTGTTAAGAAAATGGAAGATATACCATTGAAAAAGCTTTGTTTTCTGTTATGGTTTCATTTTATTTATTTTTTGATTCTTACATTAGTCTTCAGGTCCTAGAATAATTTAGGTATCAGAGCCAGTGGATGTAATATCTTCTGCTCTACGTATGTGCTTCATTCAGTAGGCTATCTCTACTTATGCATCTCTGAGAGACCATCTTTTCCTAAGACACTGGGAACAGGTCCCTCGATAGTAGGTGGAAGCTTTCTTCTTGAGGTTATTGTCAAGATCAAGTGTGATGGGAAAAGGCAGAGGCGACCAGAGCTAAATCCCAACACCAGATCATCTACATTGCCTTAGAGTAGCACAAAACTTTCATTCAGCAAAGTTTATCCACTGATCTGAGGCCCTTCTCCCTAGGACCATGGCTTCAAATATGTTGCTAGCAAATTAATCACATTTCTACAGCATTTTCTCAAATTGAGTACATGTTCATACCACTTTTACCTCTAAGACTGTCAATAATATAGAATTAAATGATATAATTTGAAAAAAAGCAAGAATTTCATAAACGAAGCTATCCACATAATAGTATATGCAAGAAAGATGATATGCCTCTTCAAAAAGTTTGAATGTATTTATTTTATATACACAAATGTGTAATGCTGATCAAGTATTATGGCAACACTGAACAATATTTGCTTTGCATTTGTGAAGGAAATGTGAATAATTTCCTATAGCAAGAAGAGAAGTGTGACTGGAAAATGTAGCACAAGATAAAGGGAAATTACAAACAATTAAAACCACTGCACTAAAGCTTTATGCAACATTGAATGAAATGAGCTTTCTTCAAAATTGTTCTATTTTCAGTGTTTAAAGACAGCACCAGTTAAATCCTGAACAGTGATATTCTAAAGCTTAAAGCTACTTTTAAGAATTTACCAAATTTTCCTCCAATATAAAAGAAAAGAAATTGAGCCCAGCACGGTAGCCTAGCGGCAAAACTCCTTGCCTTGAACATGCTGAGATCCCATATGGACACGAGTTCTAATACCAGCGGCTCCACTTGCCATCCAGCTCCCTGCTTGTGTCCTGGGAAAGCAGTTGAGGATGACCCAAAGCTTTGGGTCCCTGCACCCATGTGGGAGACCTGGAAGAGACTCTGGGCTCCTGGCTGTGAATTTGCTCAGCTCTAGCCACTGTGACAGCTTGGGGAGTGAACCATTGGATGGAAGATCTTCATCTCTGTATATCTGCCTTTCCAATAAAAATAAATAAATCTTAAAAAAGAACCATAAAGCTCAGGGTGTAAGTTAGGTGCTAGATAGATGCACTTTAGAAGGAACAACCACATAAATTCTTCATAATTACTTATTTCCTGGACTAGAAATTTGCTTCCAGAGATCTTCGGTATGGAACACTTTTTGTAAAAAACTGAAATTACGAATATTACTTTAATGGATAACATAAGTACCTCTGCTTTAAATACTCTTTGCCAATTAGGTCACATTAGGATGTCTTACAAGTTGGAATTTCTGGCTTACAGGTTTCCTTTTTCAAAATAATTCGTACAATAGCACTTTCTAGACCCTTAACACTACGTAAAGCCACTCTGTAAGATAAGCTAGAGTTACTATTACTGAGCCAGTTCTCATCATGCTTGGCAATAGTTTCAGGCAATGTGTTTTCCACATGCATTTTTATATCAATTTTTAAAAAGTTTTATGCACCTGTTCATGTAATTCGGAGCCTAATATATCACAACCTGAAATAGTCACTTATTCACTTAAAGGTATTTGCTCATTTTGCCCTAGAGCCTTGAAGTATTTTGCCATGTTAAAAAAATAATAATAAAATCACCTCAGATATAAAAGGGTTTGAAAACTATGCTGATGTGATTACAGATCACTTAGTCATGTAACCACTCAGCTTTACATTTTAGTTTATTGCTACTTACTCATTTTCCCCATTTTTCTGTTATACCCATCTAGCATGAGTTCACTGAGTTATGAGTTATGATGTGTATTATGAAGAAATATTTTCATCTAACACTGTTCCAAAACCTTCCCTAGGATCCCATGTCAGCTTTAATGTGTATTTCCCACAGAGGTTGCTGGAGCTCCCGTGTAAATGCCTCTAATGGCTCTGTCAGCCAGGAGGAAGAGACCCTTACCTGGGTGCATGTAGTTTTTCTTGCTCTAGCCCTAACACAGTTGGGTCAAAGTTAGCCCTCTGGTTATTGGCCAGCAGCCTCATGGTAACATTGCATTTCTTACGTGATTTAGCTTTTTTCCTTGCCTTTCTGTTTTTCTGTAGGAAATGACAGTTTTTTTATATTGTCACAAAGTTTTGGGGAGGAATGTGTGGGATAGATACCTTTTCACATTCACTGTGTGTGTTTAGCAGACTTTGTGTTGCCAGGGTGTGTGTGTGTGTGTGTGTGCACGCACACGCATATGTTTGTGGCATTTGCATTGCCATGGTGTGTCTGTGTCTGTGAGAGGCATTGTGGTGGCAGAGGGGCTGTGTTTGAGGCATTGTGGTGCCATCGTGTCTATGTGTGTGTCTATGACTAAGAACTCATAGAATGTGAAAAGAGCTTTTCCCATAGCTTTGTGATGCATTATGAGCCGTAAACAGGACTGTAGGGATAGGTAGGTCTATAGCATGAGGCATTGTAGCCAGATGAACTAGAAACTGAATCTACGTGACCATGCACATGACTTTGTTCAGAGAGAGCAGTTGTTATCAAGCAGCAATGCAATATTCAATACATGCAAAAGTTAAAATGTCTGTTGGATGTCTTCAAAGATAATGTATGATATCTTGTACCGTGCAAACCAGTTTGTTGAAAACAAATTTTCAGGTTGTCTTCAAGAAAACCTCAGTATTTTTTTTAAAAGATTTTTATTTTATTACAAAGTCAGATATACAGAGAGGAGGAGAGACAGAGAGGAAGATCTTCCGTCCAATGATTCACTCCCCAAGTGGGCCGCAACGGCCGGTGCTGTGCCAATCCCAAGCCGGGAACCAGGAACCTCTTCCAGGTCTCCCACATGGGTGTAGGGTCCCAATGCATTGGGCCGTCCTCAGCTGCTTTCCCAGGCCACAAGCAGGGAGCTGGATGGGAAGTGGAGCTGCCGGGATTAGAACCGGCGCCCATATGGGATCCTGGCACGTTCAAGGCGAGGACTTTAGCCACTAGGCCATGCCGCTGGGCCCAAACTCAGTATTTTTTAAAGTGAAGTATGAGACACATTAACTTATACTTTTGAGTAATTTACAATTCATTCATCTTAAAGTCACTTCTTAGTGAAAATAAACCTCAGAGAAAGCTCAAACTCAAAACTTTAAGACTAAAATCACAATGTTAATTAACATCAAAATATCCCAAGTCAATTATGGATAAAAGTTATTCTATTGCCAAGATTTTTATCCTTTATTTAGAAAAGTCCTTGAATTTGTCATATTTCAAGACTATATCCAAGTAGTATTATTTTCTTTCTAGAACTTAATGAAACCAAAAAGGAATTGAAAACTCTATTCACTGTTATTTCTCTTGTTGAAATAGCAGACTTTCCATGTTCAGAGTATTATGTCCATTAATAGTATTTAACCAAGTGCTGAAAGTATATATGGAGGAGTCAGTGGCTCTATATGAAAATTAAGGAATATTATTTGCCTGCCCTGTGATATAACAGATAAAATTGCTACCTATGATGCTGGCATTCCAAATGGGCACCAGTACCCAACTTATTCTATTTTCAGTCAACTTGCTGCTAGCAACATGGGAAAAAGAGCAAAAGGTAGTCAAAGAGTTAGGGCCCCTCCGCCATCCACATGCAGGATCTGGAAGAAGCTCTTCACTCTAATCTTCTGTCTCATTCAGCTTTGGATGGTACAGCCTCCTGGGAAGCAAACCAGTGGATAGATTTCCCTCTGCCTCTCCATGTTTTTCTGTAACTTACTCTATTTTAAAATTAAAAAAAAAAAAACGGTTAAGGAATAGTTACTGCCAACACTTCATGGCCGGTAACTAGAAAGGGTGATCAAGGCAGATGTTTGCTATCCATGGTGAGGTAGGGTGTTACCTGCTTTTCTTCCAGTGAATACAGAGACCAGTAATAATTAGTACTCAAACAGCGCTCTGCACTGGGATGCCCATGCTTTCAACAAGCTGGGGAAAATAGTTCAATAGTGTGTAATTTTAGGTGTTTAGGGTAAGAACAAATGTTAGGGCTGGAATGCAGAACTATTGTATAAAACTGGTCGGCAAAGACAAATTCACCTCCATCCAGGAACTGTTTCTTCTTTCTCTAGTTTAAAAAATTCAGATAACTTTCATGCTAAAAGACCATTTCATTGACTGAGCTTAGGCCAATCACATCAGTGACTGATCCATCTCACCAACGGTCTGAGTTTATTTTGGAGGAACAGGGGGATCAGTGAATGGGTTTCTAGACTAAATTTGTTAAGATAAATCAGTGGTGGTAAGATTCATTAAAATAAATAATGTGATATTCATTGTTGATAAAAATATAATCCTAGCATTGTAGCTAATCAATCACTAGAGGATTCACAGTTGAACAATTAATTTGACAGGACACTGTTAAACATGCTAAAAATGTTGTGCCATGTTTAAGAGATCAGCAGAGACGATGTAGGTCATTTCTGTTTACTTTGAACAACACTAGTGTGAAAACTCCATTTACTCCTGGCCGCTTTGAGATAGGTACTACTAGTAGGCGATTAGTTAGCAACATTCACAGAATCCAAGGAATAAGCATCAAGATGCTTATCTATCTTCTTTTTTAATAGTCCATACTCTGAGGGTGATGGGTAGATGTATTTCTGGGACCTGCAAACTTTAATCACATTAAATGGCTTGCATATACTGTCATACCTGTGCAGTATGTCTTTGGTTTTGATCAATAATTTGGTACAAATTTCTATAATTAGGTACAAATAATAGAAAAATAGCCCTTAAATACACCCAACAACTGTCTCCTGAGTAGCTAGCTTATGGAATGGAATTTTGATTCAAACTTTTACAAAGTAAAATATTTAGAAAATACTTAGGATGGGAGCCCAAATGGCTATTCTTAACTTATTGGGCTAATGTGTTTGATTTCTTATGTCTTCATTAGTAATCTTATGGCTTGATTCCAAATCTGTGACATATATTAAACATGAAAACTTGGAAAGAGCAGATCATGTAAGCACATTGCTTCTGAAGCCATTGATTCTGGAGCTGCAACAGGATGGGTGTGTAGGACAGTTACAGTTCAGGAGAAATAGGGCCACCTCATGGGAGATGAAGTAGTGAGCTGGTGCTTATTGTTATGGGCATTCAGTTACCTCTATGCTTCCATTTCTGCACCCCACCCTGACCTCAGAAGAATGTTTCAATAAAGGCTGTATAAGCATTGCTCTTGAAGAGCATTCCAGGGCATCACAGACTATTTGTCATGCTGTTCATTCCAGAAGGTTCAGGCAAAGGTGTTGCAATGACTGCATGATGTTTGTGGTGAGAGGTAGGCCCAGTTCTTTTGAAAAAAAAAATCCTTTTTAAGTTGCCTATGTGTTTAGGTCTAAATTGTATAATTGAAAAAATTAGTATTTTTCTTTAAAAACTTATGAATTATTGAATCCATAGTTCATAGAGATGGAGTTGCAACAACCAGAGAGACCAGTATGAGCTTCCTTTATAGCTGTATAAACAGAAGCCAAAGAAACTCCATTTAGTGCCTTCTGAGCATAAATTTTATCTTTCAAGAAGAGACAGGAGAACTCTTAGAGAAAGTGCTAAAACGTCTAAGGACTGAGAAAGATAAAGCTAAGGAGGAAAATTAGAATTGAGGGCAAAGGGAAAATGTTCATGAAAGGTATCCTCAAATTTAGAGTAAGGCTTTGATGCTTATTCCCAAATCAGTGAGATGCTAAAACTCGCATGTGAATAACAATTTATAATTGAAAACTTGTGAAAGTATTGCTAATAAACTTGCCTCTTTAGAAAAGATAGAAATTGGCAAATTAAGATAGACCAAAAGGAAAGGGTTAATAGATACGAAAATTACTTGGCTTTGTAATAATAAGTTAGGAGCTCACGGGGTAAGTTTAACAATGAATGACACTTAATGTACTTGTATTAACTAGGTATGATTTGTTCTAAGAATATAAACTTTTATTTTACCATGTACCACTAAGAAGATAAATAAAGTTAAGACCGATCATTTGGATGTTTAGTATCTTAGTTCCATTAAGGTGAAAAGCATAGACTAGACCTAGCATTACAGGAGTTTATGATCTAACTTAACCAGAGTATATTCCATATGGCATTGGCAACAATTGAAATTGGGCTAAATTTTCACAAGTTAGTTTATGCAGAATTTTCATAAAGTAGTTGATAGAGGTGACTCACTTCTCTATTCTCATAGTGGGTATGATCTATTCAGCCTATTTAGGGCATCTCAGTTGTTTAGAAAACTGTTACTGTTGAACCACAATAATGACCCACATGAAAGTAAAAGTAGTTAACCCAGCATGTGAGATGTCCTAAGCAATGGAATTAGTTCGATTTATTTATTTATTTATTTATATTATTATTCTATGATACAGTTCCATAGGCTCTGGGATTTTCCTTCTCCCCTTCTCAATCCCCCCCATAAACTTCCCCTTATCTCATTACAGTAGCATAGTCATTCACAATCAGTCATAAGTCCATCATTCTTCTATTTAAGTGTACTCTGAAATTGTAGACCTGGATATTGGCAAAGAGTCCAGCATCCTATTGTTAAGATATGTTCAACAGTTTCATTGGGAGTTCATCTTTGATTTGGAAATAGAGATGCATACTGTGTTGTATCTTCACATAAGTATGTGATAGTCTCTACTACACAGTAACTATACATCCCTGTGAAAAAGCCATAAAACAAAATCAGCATCAGAGAAAAAAATAGAAAATTTACAGCAACATGAAGTTAAATTAGATACTACTGAATGACCAATGTGTCGCTGAAGAAATGAAAAAGAAAACCAAAGATCTTCCTGGAGCAAACGATACTACTGTGTGACCTCTGAGTCAGGGAGGAAATGAATAAGAAAAACTTTTTAAATGAGTGAACATAAAAACAAAAATACCAAACCCCCTGAGCTATAACAAAACAGAATTGAAAGGTCTGTTCATCTTGTATCCATGCTATTCTAAAGCCTCTCTAAACATAGCCATGGAGGACCCCAACCAATCCACTCACAGCATTACTGCCCTATCCTTTTCTACCCTGTCATGGAAAGATAAGAATGAAATCCTTGGGGGGGGGGGGACAAACCTTATTTTAAAGTTGGAAGCTTATTACAGTAAACAAACTTATGTGAATGTATACAAACTAAAAATCAAAGAAGACACTACTGTATTTGTGAGAAACGAGTAGCACACACAAAGAACCATTGTGTCTGATTCTTAATTTCTTTCATTTGTTCTGTATTTTCTTTATAATAGGGGACTTAGCCTCATTACTTTTCACAAATTTTATCTAGACTGACATTCAGACCAACTGAAGATGTTGTTGTTACCAAAACCATGGCAGAATGCTATTTGATGGTCTTGAAAGCTTTCAGCTTCCTTTCCATTGGAAAGTGCATAAGCTTGTGTTGATGTACACACGTTTTAATGATTTTTAGGATGGTCTGAAACTCATCTCTGTAAAACCGGCTAAGAAGTTGCTCAAAAAGAGCCTTTAAATTCACTCATCTCTGTGAAGAACAGCTGGCATTGTCCGCCCGCTGTCCATTTTCTTAATAGTACTTCTTCACACAGATGAGGCAGTCTCATTCCTCCATTATTTCCGTGTGTCAGGTTCTTGGTTCCTGTGGAGACGTTTCATCTCTATTGTCTGCTCTTTAACAAGTCCCTTAACTCCCTGGCTTGCTCTCAAGGTAGTGTGGTTATGAAGTTAGCCACATTGCAGCCTGTTTCACAAAAGATTTTCCCTCGCTCCCTGGCTTCAGACCAGGTGAGGCTCTTCTCCAGGCTGTTCTCCACCTTCAGTCATCTTACCGCTTGACACTGGTGCTTAGCTCCTTCCCTGGTGGAGCTGTTCCTCACTCTCCTCACATTTCCCATCTCTCTTAATTTCTTTTTCTTCCTTCATTGTCACCCTCTCAAAAGATAGCCTCTTTACAACAGATCTTTATTATCCTACCAAGGATTATTTTCCATCTTTTTTGATGTTCCTTCCTACACTTTTCTATCCCCTCAAAAGCATCAATGAAGGCAACTCTTTTTGCATCTCTTGCTCTGGCACACAGACACTGCCTCCTAGGTTTCCACGCCATTTTGTGTGTTTAGTCAACCAGCCTCCCTGCTGGTTACTTGCTGTTTTGTATAAAGCAACAAGGCCATACCAGCTGTGATTTTTTTTCCCTTGGTTATAAAAACCTAGTTTTCAATGGTTTATAGCCTATGCAGCCTTCTTCTTACACACAAGTTACTTCATGTATGAAGATGCTGGTTGAAGTGGTCTAGGATTCAGGCCACGCACTATTTTTTTTTTTTGAGTTTGCTGGGTGATTTTAATATGCAGCTAATACCTATGGCATTACCTATGAGGAAACTCCAAAAAGACTTGTGGAAAATGGAATTGAAAGACAAGTTCTGTTGGTGCCCAAAATGCTTGAAAACTGTGTAGAGTTTTCATAATGCATATTTTCCAGGACCTTTTCAAAGATTACCTCTGTATATCCTGCTGTACACATGGAAAAAGATGTGCTCTAATTCCTTGTATGCAGAAAACCTTACTGAACTCCACACAAAGATCAGACTGCACTGAGCTACATCAAGGTTTGGGGTTAATTTTTGCATCAGATATGAGATATCAGTATCCCCCATCAGTTTCTTAAGTTATAGACCTCTTTCGTCATGTAGTCTAGCTGTACTTCTCAAGGTAATTGATTTCTCCATGGAATAAAAGTTTCCCAATTCTCCCAAGAAGTAAAATCATCTATACCATTTTCCTTGTTCATCATCATCATCATGGTCAAAAGTCTTTTCCTGAATGTCATATGGAAATATATCTTCTCATAGAAGCCCATTTATTTCATGATGGTCCCTTGTAAACATGTAAAGGCCAATATACTTTCATTTCATAACACTGCTCTATTGAGAAAGCATGGTTCTAGTCATGCCCTTAACCTTCTGTTCTCTGGGGAAACAGTCCCCAATTAATTAATAGAATTAAAGAATACTAGAATTGAGAGAAGCCTTAGGTGTCTTCAAGTTTAATATTTTCAAACTTTATTTTTGAACAGTTGAATCCTGTTATTAAATGCAGTATTAAACCATTTGTGTGAAAATGGATAGAACAGAACTGCTTTGGGTAAGGTGTTCTGGGGACTTCCCTTGTGCTGTGGTAACAGAAGCACCTAAAAAATAGCCTTGGTGTTTTGCAGAAGAAGTTTAAGAATCTCTCTTGTGGTTCAATGTTTCCATTTTCTGGACAGGAAAACTGGTTTGGAAGCTTTATGTGGACTTTCAACTTCCTAGTAATAGGGGTATATTCCATTCAGGTAAACATGGTAAAAGGGCTAAGCCCCAGGGAAGTTTGTTTTGGGCTTTTGTTTTAGCAAATAGCCAAATAACCAAATGTTAGCTTTATTGAGTAATTGATGTTCAAGCCATTTGATGTTCAGTCAATTATGGAGACAGTTAATATTATCTTTCTTCTCTTGACTTCATTGTCTCTGCTTTTATGTTTGTCTTGTGAAAGATTTTTCCATCTGACTTATGGTACATCTTGCCCTTGTTAGGCCCTTATACTGCAATTTTATTATTAACACTATGCATACAAGGACTAAGAGGCACACCTGAGAATAAGTATCAGATATTATCTCTGCTCCTAACATTAAAACTGAAATTCCAGGTCATTATGTTTGCTCCATATTCACTAAATAATTACTATATGTAGCATAATAACTCCTAATGACCCAATGACACAGGAAGTCCACTGAAATCAGATTGACTTGTGTACTTACTTTCAACATAGACATACAACTTTACAATCTGTCGTGGGAATGGGAATGACAAATTCTCCAAGTGTAGTACTTGCCATCATTGTAGAATAGAACAGTCCAATTTCTATTCCATGTTTTTCTGACCCTACATAAATATTTGGAATATAGAAATACAATGGACATTTGGTTTATAATGCAGAATGCGTGTTGAAGATATCTAAACTTAGAATATCAACCCCAAGATAGTTTGAACCTTGAAAGAAAGTTTTATCAGGCATGCAGATTCCAGGTATGTGATAGGGGATCCTGTGATAGGATACTTACTGTTCCATCTCCTTTGGTATAAACTGAGTCTTTTTCCTGAAATATTGTTAAATAGCATTCATGCTAATAAGAAGTTGTGTAAAACCTGAAACAGTTGATACTCCCAGAGAAAATGGTAGCAGGGAATATAAGCTTACAGCCAGAATACTTAACAATTACAGATACGATAAATTGCTCTACTCCTGAATGGGAGTAACCATGCATGATCCTGTCTCTAATAAGCGACTACTTGTTGTTTCTAGAAGATGGTATGATATTGAGAGTTTAAACTGGATTAGACATTAAGTAATATCTAGATTGTTTTTTGAGTGGGAGACCGTATGGATGATACAAACTCTATTTTTATTAATTTAGCTATGCTTCCATGGCTTCATTGTCTCAGTACTAAGGTGAGAGATCAAAGACTGAAGTTGGCCAACCTCTACTGGTCAACCTTTTCTACCTGATTTTTTAGTGCTGTTTGCACATGGTCTGCTATTCATTAACCTAAAAATGATTCTTACCATTTGTGGTTATTCCTGTTACTTCAGCAAAATCTCTCCCAGAACTCCTTGTCTTTTATCTTTCAATCCTGCTCCTTCCAGACTTTCACTCTATCTAAACAATGCATAACTTTAGATATGGAAATTTAGCCCTTAAAGTAAAACC
Organism: Ochotona princeps; assembly: GCF_030435755.1. Taxonomy (NCBI): domain Eukaryota; kingdom Metazoa; phylum Chordata; class Mammalia; order Lagomorpha; family Ochotonidae; genus Ochotona; species Ochotona princeps. Next base: position 33,268,533 of record NC_080837.1, on the reverse strand, counting down.
AAATATGAAACCCAGTATTAATATTCAGAGAGAACCCCCTGAACAAAGTTGCAAGATGGCCCTAGCCCAACTTTGGTAAGCACCAATAGATGGAGCTAATCCATCTACAAACCAAATGGAGGCCTTTTTTCTTTATATCTCAGCTGTCCATTGGGGTCACTTTTTTGTATGACTGACTGACTGGAACTGAAATGTCCTGCTGTCAGTATAAGGCAAACTGATATGTTCTTGCTGTACATACTAATACTCAGCTTACAATAAATAAATCTCATGGATAGTCACTCAATGTGTGCCTGGGGCTCAACTCAAAATTGGCAGCCTTCCACTTCACTTGACATGAGTTGGAAGAATATTCCCACATGCAGTAAAATAGTCTTCTGAAAACTCTACAGAATGTTGTTGTCATGTTCTAGTACAGCAAATCTATAAATAAAGGGACTAAGAGACGGACAATGAAAAAAATGAGAGATGACAATAGAATTCAATCAACCAGGGGCTCATGGCTTAGTTAAGTGCAAGAGCCAAGAGCTACCCTAATGCTTCCTAGTTATTGATCAGTTACAGGATTGTGTTACCTACTTTTAATTAATGATTACAGTTTGTGGTGAACATCAGACACTCATCTTGGGTGTTGGCATTGTGGGGGCAGTTTGTTCAAGCCCCCATTTGTGACACTAGAATTACCTATGTGTGATAATTTGAGTTTTGGCTGCCTCATTTCTGATCAAGCTCTGCACTAACATGCCTAGGGAAGAAGTGGAAAATGGTCCAATTCCTTTAGCCCCTACAACCCACCTGGGAGACCTGAATGGAATTCTGGGCTCCTGGCTTTGGCCTGGCCCAGTCCCTTTTCATGTGGCTATTTAGGGAGTAAATGCCTAAGACATTTTCCATATCCCTTTTTCTCTCTAACTCTGCCTTTCAAATAAAAAAGCAAATATTAAAATAAGAAGAGTGGTGCATAACGACTATCTTGTTGCAACATATTTCTGAAGAAGTCTTATTCAAATTTATAGATATTACAAGAAAAAGTCACCCACTAGAACAATTGTTTGGCATCTCATAGCATTCATATCTCGCTAGTAGTTGATTGCTGATTGGAGAAATGTAGGGAAATAGTTCCTTAGCATGGATCCAAGTGGTGGCAGCGGGGCGGTTAGTCAACTACTTAAGCTTCTTGAAGGCCATTTTCTTGAATAAGATATGAAAGGCAGATGTACATGGCTGTCATTAGATCTTTAAAATCTTCACTGATCTCAACACATCTTTGGGAGTCACTGTATATATTCTTACATACATGGACCTTAACAGACCACACAGGCTATATGCCTTTTTCATGCTCACTAGGTCTAACTTTACATGTCATTGATATAAAGGGCTTGTATGATGATCTTCATAGTGTTGAGTTGATCTAGTTTCCCTGGTTCTGTACTGTGGCAGATGCAAGATAGAATAAACATTGCCATCTAACCCAGGCATATACCGTTTCTGAGTTTCCTTCCCTATGAGTATTGAAAGAAACACATTGAGGAAATCCATAACTACTACAAACCAGAGCCTCTGTTTATTTACTCTAGTACAGATACCATGTTCAGCAGAGCATTTGTGATGAGGGCTACCATTTGTTAAGTTGGCGCCATCTGCCATATCCATCTGTTTTTTCCCCCCACAGGGCTATCCTAGTGAATTAAGCAGAGATATACTGTAGACTATCATCCTAGATCCTTTAAATCTTCAAGGATTGTACTGTTTTCTGCAATTCCAGCTGGGTTATGATATCACTTACGATTTAATGTCTTGGCTGTGGGAATGTATTTCAATTGCTTCCATTTGGCCTTCTGTGTTCTAAAGGCTTTCACTCCACAGGTTGGAAGATGAAGTTGAAGGTTTTGTTATTGACATTCTGGATACAACCACACTGTAAAGTCCAGGGACATCTGGATGCTTTTAATTAAAAGCTCCTGTGAAACCAAAAAAGCACTTAAAAAAGAAAGGGTGGAAACTTACAAATTTGAAAAAAGATGATTCACAAACATTGATGTAATCATTTTAATCAGAGGGAAAATACAAACCACAGGATATAGAAAATTAAAGATCTGTCAAGCATTGGGAAGATATAGAGCTATAGGAACTCTTAACTTGAAATTTTAATTTGTTTTCATTTATTTGGAAGGCAGGTACAGAGAGAGCGAGAGAGATCTTCTATCCACAGGTTCACTACCAAATGCCCTCAGCAGCCAGGACTGATTTAGATCAAAGCCATGAACTTGAACATCATCTGATCTGCCACATCGATAGTAGGAACACAGATATCTGACCCGTCCTCTGCTGCTTCCCAGGGTATGTGTTAGTAAAAATCGGAATTAGAGGAAGAGGAAACAGTAAAACTCTGTTATGGGATTGGTGTCCCAAACATGAGGTTATGTACCTGGCCACAGTGTTTACCCCTGTTTTTTAAACAGAGTACAACTACATGTAACTTGAATGAAATGCAGAATGGCATGGCATGGTTGAGCTGAATATGTATATTCCCTATGATCTAATAGTACTATTTATATGGAAATAGTTAAAGGAACTTGTTAACTAGAATGTACACCACACCTTAAAAACATAAAACTAGAAATGAACCAAATGGAATAAGCAGGACTTTGAGTGTTCTGTTTCTTAACAGTTAAGTGACTTTGGGCAGTTATTTGCCCTCACTAAACCTCAATTTCCTCATCAATAAATAAAAACAGTGGTAACTACTAATCAGACTTGTTATGCAAATTAAATAATATATGTAATCTCATGACTGTACTTTCTTGTTATGTGTCCAATCATTGTTAATGACATGAATAATTATTTTCATTATGGAGTTACAGAAAGGAACATTTAAAGAAAGAGTAATTTTTTTTCATTTAGCTTTTACAAGCTTGTTAAACAGCACACTTTTATTTCTTTCTTAATGTCTAGATTTAGTACCTACCCCATGGGGTTGTCAGGGTAAAGTCACGTTAAGATTCACAACGCACTTAGAAAACCTGTCATTGCACAAGAAGCTACTATTATTATTTATTCCATTTTCTATTTTGTGAGATTATTCTGCTTAAAAACTCCAGAGTTGTGGGATAGTCAAATTTGTTTCCTGGCTAGATTTGTTTCAGCTAGAGCTGAGCCGATCTGAAGCCAGGAGCTTGTTTCAGGTCTCCCACGTGGACGCAGGGGTCCAAGGACTTGAGTCATCCTCTGCTTCCTTCTCAGGCCATAAGCAGGGAGCTTGACGGGAAGTGGAGCAGCCGGGATATGAACTGGTGGCAATGTGAGATCCCAGCATTATAGGAAGGGGGTTAGTATGCTACACATAGACTGTCCCTCCCGCAGAATCTTTTTTCTTCATTTATTTTATGATACAGTTTCATAGGCTCAGGGATTCCTTTTCCCACCTCCCCAATTTCCTTCTCTGCTTATTTCCCCTATATTATTATGCTGGTAGTTTTATATTATTGCACTAGTAATATTATATGCTAGTATGTATATATTATTATATTATATATCATACTACGTATATAGTATAATAATACACTAGTCCTTTATATTACACTAGTAGTCTTTCAAAAAATCATTTTAAATTCTTTTGAATTATCTCTTCCTGTATGATCTAACATAGTGTATTTCTTATTTATTTTCTAATTTCTATTTGAATGGTACTTCCACCAAAATAGTTAGTTGACTTTGTTCATATGGCTTATAAATCTAGGGAAAACTGTTTATGGCTTACAGGTGAAGACACCTGGGCTTGGCAGCAAAAAAAAAAAAAAAAAGTAAAATAGCCTAATAAATGGATCTAATAAAAATAAAATAAGGAAAATTTCTGAGCCATGAAAAAATTACCTATAGTATTTAAATCTTAATAAAAAATGACCATCAAACAGTGGATAACAAAGTAATTTAAATCCTCTTATAAGCTTATACAAGTTGGCAGGCAGTATAGTTGCATGCACAGGAGTAAATATTTGGGTATTCAGTTATCGACACAGCTTTTTATTCTGCAGGGAGCGGAGCCGTTTTCCGTCCTTGCTACTCAGTGATGGTGCAATGCCTCGGCATTGCCTAGGTGTTTGTCAGAGTCACAAAACACTGCTCAGGAAGTGCTGAATTGGACTCACCCTTTTAACAGGATCTTAATCCCGTGCCTATGCATGTACCTGGGGTGCTGGTGAGGCTAGATTCTCTGGTTGGTTGAATGTGGTAGGACAAGACATTTTCTTCTTCAAATGTGACTGGATACATAGATGCCAGAACCCATTAATAGAAGTGAGACGAAGAGGTAATTTGGATGATACTTATTGTTCAGTGAAATGTTAAACATACAGTTATATTGGGTCGGTGCTGTATCTAGGCCTCTTAATTCAACTTCACTCGAATATTTGATAAAGCATTGCATCTACTTTAAAATACTCAATACAGTGAAAGAAAATGTTTTCATCTATTCTTTGAACAGTGTGTAATAAGCACCTGATTGTCCTGTGTTAGAGACTGGGAACACAGATAAGGGGCTGGAATATGTTCTCTAGGAACTCACCATCAAATGGTGATGTAAGCAGGTAGTTTTCAGACTGGAGAGAAATACTCAAACAGATGCATCAGTGAGGGGCAGTTCATCCAGATAGTAGGGAGGGAGAAGGAAGGAAAGAACAAGGGCTGAATTTTCTTCAAAAGTGAGTATAAAAATTGCTTACGGAGGAGAGATGAAAGAATGTGCTTTAGCAGAAGAAGACTGGAATTCAGAGACAAACAATGTGATTTCCTTGGTGATAATTGAAATATTTAGGTGCCACTTAATCACCATTCACACAAAAATAGAGGTGAGACTGGGGAACCTGTGGGAATACTTCAAGTCCATGTTAACGATGTAGTTTATTTGTAGTGTGACATTAAAGGGTTTTAACCTGGAAGATCAGTCACATTATCAATATTGGCGAAGAGCCTGGCTAATGAGTAGAGGAAGGGTATGGAAAGATTGAGTCCAATTAAAGGGGTTTACACTGTTGGTGGCAATAGAGGAGGAAGACCCGAAGTCTTTTAGATGATGGGCTAAAGATCAATGGACAGAGTCCCCAGGTTCTGACACAGCTGCACGTGTCCTCTTCATGTCATGTTCAGCATTTCAGAACAATATTGCAGCCACTACTTTAAATGAACATATTCTCAAAATGTCATCTTCCTTCATCCATCCATTACACTGTACAAAAAGGAACAATTAGATCCTTTATTACACAACCATCTTGAACAGCGATGAAATGTAATTCATCCCACACACTGTCAGTATTTGTACCAGATTCTTCATCCTCTCATATAACCTTGGAGGAGTACTGGGGTCTTACTCTGGGAGAAAAAACAAACCATTCTCTTTTTCTCTAATTTATGCGCAGTTACAGTAGCTTCCGTACAAAGCTGCAGTTTCTATCTTCCTATAGTCCCTGGAAGCTAAATGTACACCTGCAGAAAACTGCCTGCAGGTAAGAAGAAGGAAATTACACCTTAAAGAAATCTAAACCGGATGAAATGGTTTCACTTCCTCCCCCTACATTCCAATTTCTGTCTTAAGCATCACTCCTTCCACACTGCTGTTCATATTTCTCTCTGATCTCAGCCCAGTGGGAACTGAGACACTGAAGGAAGAAGTGTATTTTTTTTTCCCTCCTAGCTTTACTGCATTAAAGAAAATGGTTTAAGTGATAGGTAAATGAGAGAAATTCAAGTACTCAATACGCAGAACAAATTTATCAGGTCCTTCTCATACTGTGAAGCCCATTAAGTGTGTGGTACAATTTTATTTGAATAATAGCACATCCTTACCTAGAACTGGCAGGGGGTCAGAACTCAACTGGAGAGATTCCCATTGGACACTCACCCTGCTGCCTGGAAACCAAGTGTCTCTCTCTCTCAAAGTTGATAGGTCCTGTCCCACACAGCAGTTGAGTCCCTTGCAGAGAAGCTTAGCACTTTGACTTGTAACAAACATTTGTCAGATGCCTATTGTGTGTAGGATACTAAATAATCGGGAGTGGACATGAGTATTTTCAACATTTCCTTCCAGTCCAATATTCATAATTCCTGTCCCCCAAGAAATAACAAAGGTCCATGAACAACCCTAGAAGCTCTGCTGAAAGGGACATCTACTGGTTACTTAGTGTGATGGTCTTCTGGTAGCTGAATTCCCTTCTGCAATAAAGTGGTTGAATTTTAATCCATTCTGTCCTTCAGTGCATGTGGGGGTGGGGAGCTCACTACTCCAGGGATCTTTGAACATCATGATTATTTTATCTTCTGTTGATGTTGTTCTAAACCCAGTATTCCATATTATAGCTCTTGGACTTACAGAAAGGAGTAAGGGTTGTTTCTTCTTGCACATTAGGCTTCTTGGCATACTTTAAAGTGATTAATATTCATTGTCAAGACATTGCTATTCTAACCTCCTCTTTCCAAGGCTATTACATCATTTTTCTTGTATGCAATATGGTTTTAAAGTCCCTAACTCATCTAACCATTCTTTCCTCAACTCTAAGATGTCTTGCTCAGTTACTAACTTTAAGAATCTCAGAGCTAGTCATTGTGCTTAGCAAAGCAGACCTCATTATTTCCCCCACTCTACATATTCTGTTTTGAGGCCAGTATCCCATATGAGTGCTGTTCTGAGTCTCATCTGCTCCACTTCTGATCAAAGCGCTTTCTAATGTACTTGCAAAAGTAGTGGGGGATGACTATAATGCTTAGATTCTTTACTCCTTCCACCCATGTAGGAGATCCATCTGGAGCTCATTGCTTTGGCCTGGCTCTGGTTCTTGCCATTTGTGAAGTTGCAGGTGGAAGACTTCTCTTGTTCCCTTTGAAACAAATAAATAAATCTAAAATATTGAAATATTCTATTAATATAGCCACATTTTTATTGATTATTAAATCTGAGTGGAGTTTCCCGTAATTTTTTTTTTCACATTACTTTGTCATTCTCTAGTGGACTTAGATTGTGGAACCTGTACAGTAATGCTGCCTATTGGCAATGATGTATCACAGGAATGAAGCAATTTATTCTCAAATTATAAACTAAGTCTTAATGCTAGTCTGAAACATGTACAGTGTTTTTGTCACCATTATTGGCAAAAATAGAGCTTGAGTGAAAATGAGAGAAAGAAAGGGATGTCATACTGAGTGTAAATACAGTGGTGATCTAATATAGTAGAAAGAGCATTGGCTGTGGAGTGTTAGGGAACCAAAAATGGATTTTGGTTCTGTGTTATCATTTATTAACCCTATGGTTTGGGACAGGCCTTTAATTTCTTTGAGCGTTAATTATTTTTTCATTGGGGGAGCAAAAAGCACATTAATACTGCATTATACTGGAAGAAAATACTTACAAACTACCTTTATTCATTTGACGAAGAATTAATATTGAGACGCTACAAGAAATTTTAAAAACTGGACAGAAAAGAAACAACCAGTGAAGAAATGGGCAGAGGAACTGAGAAGGCAGTTCTCTGAAGAAGAAATACAAATAGCTAACAAATACACGGGGAAAAATACTCCATTTCACTAATGATTAGGGAAATGCAAATCTAAGTCACAAAGAGATACCATCCTGCTCCACTGAGAATGGCTATTATGAAAAAGAACAAATGCTTATCAGAATGTGTGGAAAAGAAAATCCTTACACACAGTTGGGAATGGAAATCGGGACAGCCACCGAGGAGTACAGTGCAAGTCACAGGACTCAGCCCACTTCTTGTGTCACTCTTAAGGAAACTAAGTCAGTTTATGAAAGTGATCGACCAGTGTCCATTAATAGCTAAAGAAGATATGATATATACACACAGGAATATTATTAAACCATAAAATATAAAATCCTGACATTTAAAGCAAAATGATTGGAAATGGAGGTCATGATGTTAAGTGAAATGAACCAGACACAGAAAGATCTACTGTATCTTAATAAATAAGTAAATAAATCAGTCTGAAATATTGAGACTGGGAAGTGTGGAAGGGTGAAATGGAAGGAAATTTGACAAGTTCAGACATACCCTGGGGTGAAGATAATAGGTTCTGGTGTTCCACAGCACAATGGGGTGGCTGTAGTACGTAATACCGTGTTACTTTCCAGTTGAAGAAGTGGAAGAGGAGCTAGTAGACTGCAGACCTTGTGTATGTGGGTATATAACACACACATATGACTATTTTTACATAATGTGTCATTGAATTTTCCATCCCTTCTCATATTTAGTTTTCTTGATTTCCTTTTATTGCCTTCATTCCATTTAGGCACAAAGTAAAAGCAAAAAGTCTGAGTAATATCCCTCATGGTGGAAGTACAGCAGGGGACAGGGATAACTACTGAAATATCATAGGTTGAGGTACTTTTTTCTTATAAACACTCTACTTTTTGTGAATAAATTCTAATAGAGCAGTTGTGCATCCACGCATTTGGCATAAATACTATCTATATATAAATGAATAAATACTAGCTAACAGCTAGTATCTGTTGTCTAAGAGCAAGCAAGAACGTAGAACATTCTAGGCTGGTCTCTTGCCCATAATCCAGGCTCATGTGTCTTAAGATCTAGGGATCTTCTATTTTATAAGACATCCATCTATTCTTCCTATAAAAGCTACCATACATTTTTGTTTCTACCTTTCTGTGTTTTTTTTTTTCATTTTTTATTTCTCTTAAGGAATGTAAATTTGAACTAAGATCAGTTATCTTGTCATTTTTTGTGAGTTGTTCACATACCTCTTGACTATAATTTTTTATTTTAAGTTATTATAGGTGTTCTGTTGAATCTTCACAAATGTTTGTTATAAGGTTTTAAAAGCTCATTCAGGCCTGGCGGCGTGGCCTAGTGGCTAAAGTCCTCGCCTTGAATGTGCCAGGATCCCATATGGTCGCCGGTTCTAATCCCGGCAGCTCCACTTCCTCTCTGTCTCTCCTCCTTTCTGTATATCTGACTTTGTAATAAAAATAAAATAAATCTAAAAAAAAATAAAAGGTCATCCAAAAATATTTTCTTTGGTTGATAATAAAAAAAATAGCCAAATTAGTCGGGGAGTAAATTGTGGACAGGGGAACCCCAGACTATACAGACTTTTGTATGATAAAAAATCAAAATTTAAAAGAAAAAATTAAAAAAGGAGCCTAGAGCATGCAACCATGGCTGTACATTTGGTTCTGAAAAATCTTTGGATAACATATGTAGGGTGGGGCAATGCTTTTTCATTAAGTTTGTTAAACAAAAATTGGTATAAGGAGGAGTTTCCTTCGGTTTCCCTTGAAACAAATTTGCCATGATAGTATATCTGTACTAGACAGGATTTTGGCATTTATTGATTGGTTAGTTGCCTCTTCATTATCCTTATGCAGAATTTAGGCAGATAATCTGTTTAAATTTCTCAAGTACTACTAGTAGTAGTAGTAAGCAATGACTTACTAGAAAATCCAAGAAAATCAATAGGGATTTTCACCCCAACTGCACATGTGCTTTTCTTACCTCAGCTATCCACATGTGACTACAGGAGTCTATCTCCTACTGAGGCTTCTCATCATCCACACCCAAGGGCTTTTGGACCCAGAAATGTTCCTATACCTTTTCCTGATAACCACCTGGAAGGCTTATGGTGCCTGATCTTTCTCTAAACTCTTGCTTTATTTTTGCACTTTTTTCTTTTTAATTTAGAAAAGTCATAAAATGGGCTTTCAACATATTTCCAAGTGTAAGTGTTAGTTTGTCTTATTTCATTTAGTGCCATGAAAAAAATTAATTCAATCTATCCACTTTGTTTGGAAATTATCCTTAAAGTGGAACAATATTCCTACCACCTTTAGGTCTCAGCCTCTCTGTTGTGAGTACTAATGAGGTTTTTGTGAAGCACTTCTTCAGAAAACATGCTCTAGTTAGTCACATCACTATAAAAACCCTTTACATTTCATTCGTTGTTCTCCAAGTGTTTCATTTAAGAGATATGTAAACAAAATTACATTATCCTTTTCTCTATCTCCATCTAAGATCAATAGGCACTCTGTGCCTGCTTTATATTCTTCAACATAAATCACGCTGTCTGCAGGTGGCTTATCCAGGACTAACGGGCGTTTTCCACCCTAGGTGGTGAAGAAAGCAGGGGTTGGATGTCTGTTTTCTTTGCAAAGTCATATTTACAGAGGAGAGACAGAGATGAAGATCTTCTGTCCCCTGGTTCATTCCTCAAGTGGCTACAATGGCTGGAGCTGAGCCAATTCAGAACCAGGAACCAGGAACTTCCTCTGGATCTCCCCAATGGGTGCAGAGTCCCAAGGCTTTGGGCCGTCCTCGGCTGCTTTTCCAGGCTAGAAGCAGGGAGCTGGATGGGGAGTGGAGCAGCTGGGACATGAACCAGCCCCCATAAGGGATCCCAGCACTTCCAAGGCAAGGATTCAGCCAATAGCCTATCCCATTGGGCCCAAACCAGGGTTCTTCAGTGTGAATAATATTCCTGTTTGTGCCAGCGTGGAAGTCTTAGAGGGAGCACAGAATTTTGAAACAAGGTAGTGAATAGATAAACTGTCCCTATCAAAGTTTGGTGGTAGGATTTTGATGGCAATAAAGATGGGCTAAGAAGAGATCTCCTAAGTTAAGTGCTTGAATATCCATCATCAGCCTGTAGAACATTCGCAGGATAGAAAGAATAAAATGATGAGACTATAAGTGTGCTTTTATTGGCCAGTCACCCCAGAAGACAAAACAGTGAGGCAAATTAATATAACACAGCCTGACCCTTACTTGATGAATCAAGACCAGTGTAGGAAGAGGAAGCACATTGAGATGTTGAATTTGAAGCAGCCGGGAAGTAGCTTCTGTGAGAGGACAACCAGCAATAGAATCCTAAAATTGAAGGAGCTGCTTGTATTAGAGATTGTCTAGGCTGCACCTGAGGAAAGAGAAAATGTGGATTCCAAGGATCTTCTGGAGTAGAGATGCAGATGGAATTCTCAGAAGGTCAAGGTGGCTGTACATAAAAAGGACAGAGCTTCTTGGAGGGAATGCGTTAAGCCTACAAAGGGTTGCTGCTGAGCAGAGTTGAACACTGATACACATGTGCTCCTATGAAGATGTTAAAGCAATGCAGGAAAAGGTCTTTGAAACTTGTACAGGGCCAGGAATATTTCATTCAAAAACTTTAATAATTCTAGAGGCATTGGGCAGAGTATGTAAGCTCTGGTTATACCAAAACAAAACCTTGAACATCAAATGTTAAAAGCTAAAAATATTTCCTAGTAATTTAACTGCATAGCAGAGTAGGGGCCAATTATTTATAGGAAGAAAAAATACAGAATGTCTGGCATCCAATAAAAATTTAACAGATATGTAGAAAAACTGGAAACAACAGTGTATAATGAAGAAAAAATCCATTAGTAAAACACATAGAAATATTAAGCACTGTAAGTAAATAAGCAGTGTTTAAAATATCCAAAGAAATTTTCTAGAAATAATTTTTTAAAAATTGGATACTGGTTAAGAGTCAATTAGTGATCTTGGCAAGACAGAAACTATTCAAAGGACGAGAGAGGCAGAGACTGAGAGTCGGTGGACTAGCTTCCAGCAGCTGTTCCTCTTAACCCTCCTATTTTGTACTGGATGCTACCTGGTACACAAATCACTAATAAAATCTGATTCAATTTCTAAAATTTAATTTCTTGAAATTTTGTTCATTGACAAAACAGTAAACCAAATTCCAGTAAGAAGGAAATGGACATAGGTTGCTAACATTGGGAAAGGCATGTTAATGAAGGGTAGGATATAATAAGTTAAATTTGTGTGGCATAAACCTTAGAGCAATGACTCAGACACAAAAAAAACACAGTTGTAGGTTCTATACCAACAGGAAGACAAAAGACAGCAAACAAAATGATGGAAGGAAGCAAAGAATAGATGAGAAAAATAAGGTGGTAGATTAAAATATTATAATTCAAGTCATCATGTTAAATAGAATGTCTTAAGCACCTAAAGTGAAAGGTAGGGATTATCAGAATGGGAAAAAAGAAAGTAAGACCCAAATACATGGTGACAACAAAAAAAAAATGGAAAGTTGGCTTTAAGTATAAAGACAGAAATTGTTTAGAAGTTAAAAAGATGCATACCATGCTGACTGTAATAATAATAATAATAGAAAAAGTTTAAGTGGCTGTATCAGTACCAAAGTAAGTTTCACTAAAAACTCTATTACCAGGGATAGAGAGACTTTTCATAATGACAAAAGAAATCAATTTCAGGAAGATGTAATAACCCTAAATGTATATACCTAATAATTGTGTTTGGAAACATAAAATAAAATCTGATAATAAAAGCAATAGGCTGGGCCCGGCGGTGTGGCCTAGTGGCTAAAGTCCTCGCCTTGAAAGCACCGGGATCCCATATGGGCGCCGGTTCTAATCCCGGCAGCTCCACTTCCCATCCAGCTCTCTGCTTGTGGCCTGGGAAAGCAGGAGAGGACGGCCCAAAGCTTTGGGACCCTGCACCCACATGGGAGACCTGGAAGAGGTTCCTGGTCCCGGCTTCGGATTGGCGCGCACCGGCCATTGCGGCTCGCTTGGGGAGTGAATCATTGGATGGAAGATCTTCCTCTCTGTCTCTCCTCCTCTCTGTATATCTGGCTTTCCAATAATAATAAAATCTTAAAAAAAAAAGCAATAGGCAAATGTATAATAACAGTAAGATAGCATCACACTCAATAGCTATTCCAAACAGACAAAATTTAAGAATATAGAAGGTGTATGTAACACAATTAAGTAACTAGAGTTAATTAAATATATATGGAACATTTCATCCCAAATGGTAAAATAAGTAGTTTATACTTTTGTTTTCTATTGTTCCTGGAAAATTGGTCTGGATAAGACTGTTCTGGACAATAATTTTAAGTCTCACTAAATTGAATTCAAATCATGCAAACTGTCTTCTTGCAACAAAGAAATTAAATTAGAAAACAATATCAAAGGTACTTGACTAACAGCTATTTAGAAAGGAAATAAAGCACTTGTAAATATACCTAGTTCAAATAAAAAAAAAAATATTTTAAACTGAAGGATAATAGCATTGTAGCTTATGAAAACATGTACAAGATGCCTAAAACAAGACAAATTTATGGTAGTAAGTACTTATATAGAAACAAAGATTTTAAGTTTGTGATTTTAGTTCTCCTCTATGAAAAATATAAGAGAAAATTGAACATATTCAGAAGAAAGATAAGAGTAGGGATTAGTGATATAAAGAAAAAATGGGTTAAAATTAATACAACCAAGAACAAATTCTTCAGCGATAATTTTATATTGAGATTTCCACTCTAGGCAGAAATCAGGAAATGAGAGAAGTGGAGGGAGGAAGAGAAACTAATATTAGGAGTGAGAGGGTAACATCTATAAAGAATCCACAGACAAAAAGGAAAAATGATGGAAGAAGATTATAAATGACTTCATGCAACCCGCGTTCCTGCACACCTCAGTGGGTTTGTGGCCTGGTGTTGGTCAGTTCAGGAGGCTCCTCCAGAACATCTAGTAAGTGAGCCTCAGTTCCTGTGAGTGCCAGCCGGTGTGATGATACGACCTGGCTTCTCCTCAGCCTTGGTTTTCACATGCACTAGCAGGTACAGATGTCCAACAGAGGGTACCCCTTGCGCCTATTTTAGGCCTTTTCCCAGACCTAGCTCTAATATACATAAGTGGCTGTGACAGCCCAACTTGACTCACCACAGTGAGTTTAGTACTTCTTAGAAGTTGAGTCTCCTCTCACTGTTCTATTTCTGGATATTTATCCAAGAAAATCTAAATCATATTTTCATATAAAAAGTTCATAAATGTTCACAGCTTTATTTGTAATAACCAGAAACTTAAAAAAGGTATTCATCAATAGGTAAATACATAAACATACATCCATACAATAATATTATTTGTTATGAAAGGAAATGAATTGACGTATGCTGTAACATGGACAAATCTCAAAATTGTGCTGTGTGAAAGATGCAGAGTACGTGTTGATACTTGTTTCTAACAGAAAAAGGTCAATATTTTGGTAAACTGGGTAAAGATGTTGCCCAAAATGCTGGTATCCCTTATGTGTGCTGGTTCCCAGTTCTGGCTACTTTATTTCTGATTTAACTTCCTGCTTATGGTCTGGCCAAAGCAGTAGCAGATGGCCCAAGAGCTTAGGAGCCTGTATCCACATGGGAAGCTCAGAGAAGGCTCCAGGCTCCTGGCTTTGGTCTTGCCCACACCCGGCCATTGTGGCCCTTTGATGAGTTAACTAGAGGGATGATTTCTCTCTCCTTCTCTCCTGCCAAACCCCTCTGATCTCTCCCTAAGTTAATGCCAGTTATTCTTCTTCGTGCTGAGTTCTTTTGTAGGAATTACAGGACTTGAGTGCAATGTAATAAGTAATGTGAAGCATATAAATTGGTACACTTTACTGAGCATGACGGTGTATGAGTATTTTGCAGAAATTTGAGTTTGATTTGAGGTTAGCTTGCCTTGAATTGTGGAAAATGTCACTTTTTAATACATTTATAAATGTACATCGGTAAAATTAGCAAAAGTAGCCTTGTTGTATTATTCTTCAAAACCTAATCAGAATAATAATTTGATGTCTAATGTTTGTTAGATTATTTCTAAGCACAGTTGAACATTGCTTGATCTGCGTGTGATCTGAATTTACATGAAATAAACCAAAGTCAAGAGGTTACATTCCAGATGAAATCAGGCAGAATGGGCCTGAGCAACAGAGATAGAACCCGCTCCTGCAAGTTTTAATCTGAAAAAAAAACACCCTCACTTGGGTCTAGACATTTTTCTTTATTTTAAGACTTTGGGGTTTACCATTTTATTCCATTGGTTGATGTAGCAGCATTTAGAAAACTTGATGAGTGAGTATTTGACACAGTAGTTTATAAACATACCGTGTCAGGGTGCCTGGGTTCAAGTTTTGGTTTTGCTCCTGATCCCACCTTCCTGCTAATCCGTTTTCTGGGAGACAGCAGATCAAAGCTCTCCCAGTTGCTTGCTTGCCATTACCATGGAAATCTTGGTCTGGGTTACTAGATCCTGGTGTTTGGGGTGTGGCCTGGCCTGTCTTTGCCTCTCAAATTTTAAAGTATACTTTTTATTAGGAAAAGAAAGTAAATTTACGATAATCTCCATCTCCCCTTCTGTAAAATTCCCTCCCTGACACACACTAGTCTCACTTGTGCATCTGAGAAACACAAGCATGGCCCTTCATGTGATGGGGCGGTGTTGGGGGGGGGTATGAAAGTGGGATTGCCCTGAAAAAGCTTGTAGTCTATTTAGGGAAAGAAAACAGATGCTGATAGTAGCCAAACAATCAGAAAGTGGTAATTATCAAAAGACAAAGGAATACAGAGTTCATGGGGGAGGATCTACTTTAGGATAAAAAAAAAAAAAAAACTTGGGTTGAGAAAATGCTATTTGAGATCACAGCCAATTTAGAGATAGGCGAAGGGCATTGAGAGGTGAAGGAACAAGGGTGAGTGACAAATAGAATGAGGAAGAAAATTTTTACTTGACAATACTAAGGAAGCCAGTGGCATAAAACTAAACACTGCATTCATTCAAACACTCAAGCGTTATCTGGTATGCTTAGGAGAAAGCAACAATTTAAAATTTGAGTCAAGCGGTAGCAATTTGGCACAGTGGCTTAAATCGCCTATTGGGCAACTGCATTTTATGTTGGAGTTACTGATTCCAATCCTAGTCTATACTTCTAATACTGCTCCCTGCTAACACATATCCTGGTGGACTCAGATCCTTGAGTCCCTGCCTTCAACATGGGAGATGCAAGTGGAGTTTCGGGCTCTGCTTTGTACTGGCCCAGCCCAAAAATTATAGGCATTTGGGGAATGAAACAGCAGATGGTAGATTTTTCTCTCTGCGTCTCTGCAATTTAGATACACTGAAAATAATAAAGCTTACAAGACTGATTCAGTTACTTCCCACTTTTAAAGTTTGTATATAGGTAATACTATGAATTATATTTCAAGTACTTAAGTTTCTAAAATTCAATTTGTGGTGCATAATCCACAGGATAGAAATGATGATACCTAAAACTGAGTTCACAAACTGAAGTCTCTTTGAGCGCATCTGCTTGTACAGTGGATTTTGTCTGGTGACAGAGCGATTTCTTATTTTGATAACATGAAGATACTTCAGGGAACTTGTGTAATATAGACATAACAGATCAGTTTATTTTTGGTGCAAGAAAATGTGTTTCGTGTGTAAAAGGGGTCTTCAGAAAGTTCATGGGAACAAATGGTATAAAAAAGGCATGAATTCCAGTTTTGCATCACAGTAATCTTACTTGAATTACATGTTCCCTGACATTTACACACACACAAAGATAGATAGATAGATGAATGATGAATGATAGAAAAGGATTTGTCAGCTATGTAAATACAGACACATTAAGGTTTAGTCCATGCCATGACTGCGTTATATGCAATAATTGAAAAAAAAACCTGGTATGAATGTAAGTTACAAAAAAAGAATTTGCTTGGTGAATTAGCTGAGTCAGTTTGTGGTCAAGTCTGCTCTCCAGCAAGGTGAAGGACTGTTAGCCTGTCCAGCAAGGCCTGGCTCCCAGGATAATGTCCACCACTGGGTGGAGAGAACACTGTGGGAGCACTGACCTCTGAAAGGATGGATGGATTCTGAAAATTTGATATCTAATTACATGACTTTTCTGAAACTATCTACTTATAGCCATTACCCCTTGGAAAAAAATGCCGTCTTCAAAACAATAGCAAGATTTGGGGGCATACTTACACTAAAGTAACCTTAAAAATGAAAACAAAACGGAACACTAGTAAGGAAAACAGAGTTTGCCTTTCACAGAGAATTTGACATTTCCCATGGGTCCACTGAGCTCAGGAAGCATCTAAAGAGAAGAACCACTTCACTTTCCCAGTTACAAAGCATGTGAATTATAACTTAAATGGAGCAAGGATGACAAGGTCACTTAAAAGTACTTCTGTGATTAAATTGTCTATATTGAAAATGTGACAGATTTTCATAACTGATGTCTTGAATGAAAAGTGTTTTTTTCCTGTGAAACTTTTCTGCAAGAAAGCATGCAGAAAGAACAGTCTGGTGTCTCAGGAAGAATACTAGCTTAAGATGCTTATGCATGAGAGGGATTTATATAGTTTTTTTTAAGATTTATTTTTTATTTTTATTACAAAGTCAGATATACTGAGAGGAGGAGAGATAGAGAGGAAGTGGAGCTGCCGGGATTGGAACCAGCGGCCATATGGGATCAAGGCGAGGACCTTAACCACTAGGCCATGTTGCCTAGTTTTAAAGCAAGAACTGTTCTTCGAGTTCATCCAGATCAACTGTCTTGTTCTATAAATGAAATGACAGGGCTGGAGGTCGAAAAAATATTGCTGATTCAGAGAGACAGTCTGACAACATGACTGTAACACTGTGGGTACAGTTGTAGGAGTAGTCTTGATTGGATGAGGTTTTTTCCTCCAGTGGTTGGAGGTGTATGGCAACAGAAGGATAACTGGATTGGGTGAAGTCCTGCCTGGGCTTTAACAGAGATAAGGAGCACCATTCTGAGCAATAGATGTCAAGGCTGAATGAGGTTACAGGTTATATTGCCAAAGACTCGTTTTATGAGTTTAACCAATACTGTAGGAAAAGAATCGATATTTTGGATGATCAGTTTGGAGGATCAGAGTTAGAAAAGCCAAAGATCAATGTGAAGAAAATTTAATAAAATGAAGCCGGGCAGAGGTTTCAGAAAAACCAGTTAACTCCTATTGTCCCATTAAGCTCTTCCTTTTTTAGTTTCTTAGGAATTACGCCATGTTCTTCTCGTTTTTCTTTCAGAAGAATTTTAAAAATTAGATCTTCATGAGACAGCTTGTAACAATCAAAAGGGGTGGGTAGACTTAGAAGTAGCTGAAATAGGATTTAATTCATGATTTTGATGCTGACTAAAAAATAGGCTTGGATACATTACAAATCTTTCTTTCACCAAATTATGTCTTTTGAAGACTGTACTTTTTGTTCTCACACTGGCCTAACTCATCCAAGTGTTGCAGTTATAATTTGACTCTCAGAGTGATACCACTGTCTACGAGGTCTAGAAGGCGTTTTACTACATTCCACTAAACACCTGGCTGTGGATTATAGAGTGAATCAGTCTAGTCTTAGGGCTTGGACCTTGTATTTTTGTTTCATCAGCAAGGTTCTTAGTTCATCTTATGTGACCACCAGAGCAAGCACACATTGGTGGTCACATAAAATGAACTAAGAGAATATAAGAAACCAGAAAGAAAGAATGAATTAAGATTCTATTACCCTATATGGCCCACTAGAGATGCTCAATTTCCCCACAGAATGAGCCTGTCAGCCCCAGAACTTTCATAATTTCTTCCCAAGAAACCAAAGTTTAAGAGGATTGTGACTTTGTATTCCATGAAGCCTTATTTTAAAAAGGGAAATGAATGAGACAATTACTGTCCTAAAATATCAGTGGATTCACAGGTTTTCAGTTTTGTGTTTTTTCCTTTTCTCCTGTAATTCTAGGCCATCAGAACAAATATTGAAGACTGAAATGGTCATCAGTATCTATGAATACATTAGAGTCAAATTGCTTAGCTGCACCAGCATTTTAATTTATAAAAGTAACTTTAAAACCATGACATTATGCAATAACTCCTGGACTCCAATTTCATTGACTAGTACACTTAAGAAAACTGAGAAGTGGACATAAAATTGCTAATGCTTGTCTTACCGTTCTGTCACAGCATGGTGTTCTAGGAAGGTTGGGCATTTGAAAACTATAGTAGCAATCATTGAATGAACTTTGAATTAAACAGAAGTGAACGGATTCTGGAGATGTGCTGAAGGCTGAATGAAAGCACTGACCTGGCATGAGTTCCTTAGTTTGCTGCTTTAGCTCAAGAGCAGGTTGCAGCTGGCATACACGGTGCAGCTAAAACAACTGTTCACATTTTCAGTCCTCCCAGGATGAAGAACCAAAGGAGGGAATTAAGCAACCACAAGACACACTGGAAAGGACAGATGTCCTGAAAGGAACCAGCCTGAGAAGGTGAGCCCTGTCTCTGTACATTTCTGAGCTTGAAATCTTGTGTTCATGGGGAAGATTGCAGACCCACCAATAATCAAAGAATTGAACTTAGGTTTGAGTTGATGCCCAAGAAAGGGTTTTAGTTTGAGGCAAGGAAAATTGTTTGCTGGCTTTTGTTGCTGTTTCAGCAATCTTTGCAAGAACATATCATTATGCAAGTCTCAACAATGTTCCCAAAATATATTAAAGAAAAATTACAAACTGAATATCTATCAATATGGCCCTATCTCAAGAGAAAAAAAAATTTGTGGATAATACCATAATAACTCAGGTGTTGGGATTCCTAGACAAGAACTGAAAAGCAGTTATTAAGGTTGTATTCAATGATATAAATGAATATAAATTTAAAATGATTAGAGAGTAGTAGTTTATTCAAACTAGTTTCTGTGTTAGAGAATGTTTTGCCTTCTGAGAATTTATATGGTACTAGTAGAGTATTTGGCATGTAACGTAATGTAAAATTACATTACATGTAGTGTAATGTAAAATTAGCTGTATATTTTTCTGTCTTGGGGATAAATGTCTTAAAGCAGTGTGCTTTTCATTACAAAGGAACACATGCTATTGTGACTTCAAATGCAGTGATAATCAATTACCCCTTTATGAACATACCCACACCAAATGTACTTGATGGAATGAGACTGGTTATAACTTCCACATGAAAGCTAAAGACCACCCATCTCAAACTAGTAATAGCTTTTTGTTGAAGAAACGTGCATGTGAGAATGTACATTTTAGTACATTTTAAAAATTATTAGTTTCTGAAATACGGAATAGAGGAGAATCTTTATTAAATACTTGTGTCCAAACTTCCTGTCTTGTGCAATGAGACTTAATTTAGTTAAATTTGAAGGTACTGATTGAACTAGAATTCCTACAGGTATGGCTCATAAAAGCTGCTAACCAATAGTCAAACACTAACATGTAATGTGAACTACAATACAGAAAAAAACATTCATAGTCCATTAATGTGGTAACTAGCTTATGAAAAGGTCTATGCATTTTATTATGAAGTTTGGGCAACCCAGCAACCCTATAAAAGGGCAAGTATTCACATTCTGAGGGTCCCTTCAGGATTAAAAATAAGGGCTATATTCACATGAAATTTTTCCTTTGAAAAAATGGAATGGTTAAATAAATTGTGTGCCTTGGCCCAAATCTCTATGTAAAATGAACTCTTAATAGAACTCTGAATTTCATAGGAGAAAAACAAGCTTTCTTGCCAGAAAAGCAACAAGGAACATTTGGGATTATCAAAGTATTCTGGCAATTGTCTTTTCCAGAAACCTATCTTAAGAATAAGTTTCTCAGGGATAATTAGAGAGTGAAATGCACCCAGCTTCACATTTCAATGCTCCTTCCCAATTAGAATGGCATTTAGAGTAAAAGTGTAGCCATATAATTGTATGAAGAATAGATCTAATTTTCTCAATGTCACTGCAATATCACCTTTCAGGACTAACAGCACTGAATGATTACGCATATCATTTGGTAATTGTGTTTTTATCCATTCCACACTGGGAGCTGATTTTTAAAAGTGGACATGCAATTAGGTTATAAATGAATACATGTCAACTGGTCCTCAGAAGATAGCAATATGTCAGCATTACCCAACTGCATTTTTAACTCCCATCAGTGCTAGTGTTTGTGGCAGTAATGAACATAGTCAGGGATTCTGAGCTTGGCCTTTAATGTTAAAAAAAAAAAAGTGTCTGGGAAACTCTGAATTTGAAGAAAGTGGCTTTCATAAGCCCAGAGATTTACTGGCCATTGTATGCAACTTAAAAACAAGCTGTGATCTTGTATCAAGATGAAATGCCCAACATTGCTGTGAGATGCCACTCATTGGGAGCTGCAGAGAGAATGTGTATTCCTAGGGAAGAGCCTATCAGTCATCTCATAAATTGCAAAACAGATAATCCCTGGGGGAAAAGGCGCTCTGAGTTGCCAACTAATCACAGCATATATTGCTGCAAATATTTCAGGTCAGGAGTGGAAATTTATAGCGCCATCTGCATTTAAATTGAAGTTTCTAAAAGTAAAATGTATAGAAGAAGGTAAAGTGGAAGCTATATGTTAGCTTTAAAACCTCCCAAAAGCTATTGAGCTCTCGAATGGACAATCATAAATCTTAATAACTAAAAGTATTTGGTATGCTGTTGATCTCATTATCATACTAACCCAAGGCAAATCTGTAGACGAATTCTGATCATTGAACATAGTTGGAAACAATATCAGAAAATTTGAGGATCTTTTACACATAAGTGAAAAATAAGTGACAAATGATTTAGAATTTTCCTGTCTTAGTAACATAACCATTAAGAATCATACTGCTCCTCATTGTGATTGTTCATTCTGTGCAATGGAAATGTCTATCAAAAACTTGATTATGCGTAATTCTTGAGTAAGGCCTTGACTAGAAGTCAAAAGTCTGTAGCGTTTCTTGTAGATTTTCATGAAGTTGTAGTGTATTTTCTATAAAGTTCCCAGCACCAACACATGCATGGGCTGTAACAATCAACCATGCAAATTGAATGTTTGCAGTAGTGCCTTAAGTTTTCTTTCTCTTGCCATTATAGCATTTCTGAACTTACTTGCAGTCTTGAGCATTATAAAAAGGAAATATGCTACCTTCCTGGCTATAGTGAATGAGATCAAAAGATGCTTTCTCCCCAGAAACCACCAAAAGGCAGCATCTTATTGAGAGTTGCCTCGACTAGGCTGCAGCTCCCACTGGGTAGTGTAAGGGCCAAATGTGTGCTGGGCAGAAGAATCAGGCTGGACTGCAACATCTGTTGGTTCCTGCGGAAGGCAGGGCTGGAAACAGAACTGACCCAGCAAATGCAACCACCAGCATGTGCAAAAGCTGATTGGGGCGACAGACTGTGCCGGACCTTGTATGGGCATTCACACACAAGAATCAGGTCTAGGATCACCTCAGACAAGGTTTCTTCTGGGATCCTCCCTCAACTGAACCAGTGGACTCAGAACCCCAACCATGGAGGAAATTGCAGGTTCCATGATCTGACTGTGGAGTGTATGTATCAAAGCTGAGCCTCCTCAGTGGCTCAGACGGAACAGTGGTCAGCATATCCAGGTGCACATGTAGGATATGGCAGACCATCAGAACCTGCAGAGGACACTTGGTACCACAACAAAGGATGGAGGATAAAACACATTGATCAACTACCCCAGTTATGTGTTTGCAGTGAAAATCTGGGCAAACAAAGACTCTAAGGTGGACTGTGACAGCCAGTGGATTCTGGAGAGATTTCATCAAGCTTGGAATGGCAAAATTGGCAGCAATTCAGAATTGTTGAACTATCAAAACCACTTGAGCAGTGCCCTTGGAGCATGCCCCAGGGATGGGGTTGGGCGGGGCTTCTCCATTTATCTCCCTCCTTAGCACAGATACACACACACACAAAATGTGGAAGCAATGGTCTTACCCACTTTCCTGTAACCCTTGACCCTTTGTTCACTAATGAACTATGTAAAGATGATCCAAATAAAAGAATTTTTGAAAATTTGCTCAAGAAATTAGCTACCCACATCACTAGGTTTTAGGCCCACTCTAGGGCAGAAATTTAACCATATGAAATATGAAATACTAGTATGCAAAATATTCAATACAAATGACTGAGAGAACTTGAAGCAGAAATCTATTGGAAGAACTTTGAGAAATTTCTGAGGTGGAAAAGCCAAGCTGTTCACTTCATTTCTGAGCTTCTCTTCATTGTTCATCTCAGCATTCAACTGCCTGAATTACAGTGGCTTCTGTCAAGGATGGCCTCATCCTGTAGATGGCATAGGCCTTTGAAAAAGTATATGAGTTTTTCTGTGTTGATCGGTTAGGTGCAAAATAGGAGCTCAATGAACATTTCTTATTTTAAAATTAGTAGCTTCCTTTACAAATTTCTAAAATTTTAACATTCATTTTAAGAAAGTACTTGCCATTTAACGAATATAGACAGTAGATTTCATGTAGTTCAGATGTAATTACAAGACTATGACATTTGCCTCCCTCCCTCCCCTTCCTTCCCTTCTTCCTTCCCTTTTTAATTGTCAAAATGACATTTTTAATTTACTTTATAGTCAAAGGCTTAATTCCCCACTAAATAATGAGCTCAATCAGTAAAAAGTAGAAAAACTGCTCTTTAGCTGGAATATAGATCAGGAACTGTAAACAATAAATCTCGAGAGGTTGATTTTGCTCACAAATATTTTTGAGCTTTACATATAAGCTCTCACAAATCATAAGTGTGATACATGCCTCTTTTGGAACTGGCTGCATTTAGGTTGTGACTCAAAACTTCATTCTTATCATGGACTTGAAAGCGGACATTCCTGCTTATTTTTGTCTTAAATTGCCATTTACCTTGGTCAAGATGCCTTTGTCAAGGCAGTTTGTTTGTTTTGCTTGTTTTGTTTTGTTGTTCTCAATTCTGAGGGTCCCAAATTCTTTGCATACACACTGCTTTTGTATATACTTCGCTATTTTTAGTCTCTGCATACAACTGAGATACATTTTTTGTGGTTTTGTTTTCTCTTTCTGTTTAAATGATACCCCTTAAAGAATGTCTCTAGGCTATGCAGTGTAAAGTATATTCTCTTTTGTAACACCAATGTTTTAACCACTTTGTTTTAGCAACTCTGCTGGTCCAAGACCAAGGATTTCTTGGATGCAGGCCTTTGAGGACAAAAACCAGTGTCATCAGGAAAACAGGATGGTTACCTATTAAACAAAACGTGAACTGTATTTAACTGCATATTTGCTTGTTGACTTGTAGAGAATCAATCTTCAACAGTTAAGCATTAAGATACATGGAGGAAGGGACTTTGCCTATGTTTTTTTCTTATACTATACCTCTAATATAGCCAGACCCATAGTAGGTATACAGTAGATGTTGGATAATTAAGTAGTCAATGGATAAAATACTTAATTCTGGGCCTTTAGAATTAGCACTCTACATCTGTAATCATCTGCACAAAGTGAAGTTGTGAAGTACAGAGAATTTCTTGAATTCTGTAAGGAGGTGGTAAGAGCCTCAGGGGCCTCATTCCTCTGTGTAGGAGTGGAAAGAGGGCACACGGCCACGAGAGAGGACGGTGATCAGAAAACAGAACCATCAAAGCGGATCATGGCATGGAGACCAGATGCCACGTTAGCAATGATGCTGCTTCTAGATTTCCTTGATTATCTTCCAAAAGCTCAAGGACTGTTCATTTTAAGTGCCTTTTTCTAAGCACAGGTTGATAGTTTTCTTTAAGCCTATATAGTCTTTGTGGCTTATCTAGTAAGCTAATTATTCTTTTCAAAAAGAATGATTTGACAATTGTGTTAAATCCAATGGATTTTTACGGAATAAGCTAAGGATAACGATTTAAGATAAAGAAAACTTATTCATTATCCATACACCCATACATTCAGACGTTTAACTGCAGTGTAACATGAGAGGCTGTAGGAACAACATGACATTTGTTCCTCCATAGCAATGCTGCTAAACAGGCAAAGCTATTATATATGAGATACTTTCGGATTGTAGTAAGAAAGAAAAAGTGGAGATTAAATACAGCCCTAGATTGAGGGTCTCAAAAAAAAAGACACAACATGAGTCCATGTCCAGCCTGTGATCCTTTCTTCCTGCACAGCACTGGGTCATGGTGACAATGGTAAAGATAAAAGGTACCTCAAATACACTATTGGCTATTATTTCCTCAAGTATTGATATTGGAAACCTTTCCTGAAAGGCCTACAAAAGGGCACCATATCCACAATCATTTAGAAAATGTTGCATGACATTTCGAGACTCACGATTCTATGGGATAAGGATGACAATTTTGAGAGATTTTTTTTCTTGCCCTGTAGTTTTCCATTTCTCCTGTTGAAGCAGACTCTGTGCTTTCTGAGCGGGTTATGAGGAATATAAAGCTGAAATAACCTGAAGGAGGGGAGTTTTGCAGTTACTGTCAAAAAATGTGAAGGAAGACTAGTTCTCTTGTGAATTTCCAAAGTCTTGAAAAGATGATGAGTAATGGTGATATTAATGGACCCATTTATAGGAATCAGTACTTCTTAGAAAAAGGAATGCCTGTGTCTTTTTCCTTGAGACCCTCAAGAAGGATTGTTGGTGAATGGGAACCATTTAAAGTCCTGCAAAGGTTCTATGCCACTATGCATAACACAGAACTCTCACAGAGCCAGTCATGTAGAACAGAAGTTGCAAACTATAGCTTAAAGGCCAAATCCAGGTTTCCTGTCTTTCTCTGTAGCCCACAAACTAAGATTAGTGTTTATACTGCAAAATCATTTAAAAATAGAATTATATTGCAAAATGTGCATGACTACACTTTTGCACAAGAATAAGATTAAATCGGGCAGAATTAAGTAGATCCATAGGAGTCTGTATGGTCTGAAAAGCTAAAGCTGCTGCTCTACTTTTTGTAGAAATAGCAAGCCTAACCCTAACACAAATGGCTCCAGCAAAATGCTTTCTGGATTGATGACATAGGAAGGACAAGCTAGACTGCCCATCTTGCTTGCCCCTTAAGTGTTCTAGAATCAAGTCTGTCAGTATTACTGAAGACAATATCCTCAGGATAAGATCTGCCAAGCATAATGTCTTTGCATACTAGAGTTTGTAACTGAGATCTATATCCAGTAAACCTGTTAAAGCGATAGGGAACTCCTGCTGTTAGTATGTATTTTCACCTAGTAGTTTTCAAAATGAGCTAAATATGAGTTGTGTGTTAGACTTTTTAATGCCACAAAAGTACTTTAATGAAGGAGTACGCTCTGGAAAATCAAGGACTGCTAACTTAGACAAGGCCTCATATAATATTTACTCAGTTATAATGAATCCAGTACTTCTAACACTAATGCTTCTCTCAATATATTTTTAAACCTTTATAAAACATTTTTGTCTTAGCAATTGAAATCTGTTAAAACTAATTCTTTGGAGGACAAAATAGCAATTTCTGGAGTTATTTGAATATTAGACCAATCAAAGCCATCTGGTTTTCATAAAGTGTATCAAAATTAACAAGAAAGGGAATTTTTCCTTTAATTTTAACAATGCTCACTTAACATATAATACCTGTTTATCTTTGTCTTATTCTTTTTGATAAGAGCCATTTTAGCATGTATGAGATGGTATTTTACTGTGGTTTTGATTTGCATGTCCACAACAGTTAGTATGTTGAGTATTTCTTGGGTATTTGCTGAGTATTTGTACATTTTTCTGAGTAATGTCTATTCAAGTCCTTTGCCCACTTCTCATTAAGACTGTTGTTTTTGTCATCGAGTTGTGTCTTCCAGATACTCTTTTTTCAGATAGCTTCAAATATCTTCTCCGTTTCTCCAGTTGTCTGTCTATTGATAATTCTCTTTGCAGTCAAAAGTTCTTAGTTTGTGCCATTTTTCTGTATTTGCTTTCATTGTCTGAACCAACATGAAGCCATGGACTTCGTCTGCACCTGCCCTGTGAATGCAGGGTTCCAAGCCTTGGGCTATCCTCCACTGCTTTCCCAGGTCATAAGCAGGGAGTTAGATGGGAAGTGGAGCAGCCAGTACAGGAACCAGCTACCTATGGGAGATGCCAATGCCACAGGCAGAGAATTAGCAAACTGTAACACCACACTATCCCCAAATCATGTTTGATCTTTTCTATGTGGATATCCAGTTGTTCCGCTACCACCTACTGAAAAGACTCTTTCTTCAGATATGTTTATAGTAATTTTGTACACTATCAGTTGGCTGTAGATGTTTGGATTTGTGTCTGGGATATCCATTCTTTTCCAAAGCAGCATTATTCCATTGCGTTCACTGTAACTTGGTAGTTTGCCTTTCTCTAAATCAGATATTGTGATATGTTTGACTTTGCTCTTTAAGCTCAAGATTGCTTTCCCTATTCACAGGCTTGTTTGCTTTCATATGAATTTTAGGATTTTTTTCCTAGTTTTGCAAAGAATGTCATTAGTATTTTGATAATTGCACTGAATCTGAATCTAAAAATAACCTTATGATGGACATTCAACAGTCCTAATTATTCCAGTTGATGAATACAGGAAGTCTTTCCAGTGTGTGTTTGTGTGTATGTGTCCTGAATTTCTTTCAATAATGTTTTGTCATTTTGACAGTAGAAGTCTTTCACGTCCTTGGATAAGCTGTTCCAAGGATTTGGTCTTTTCGTAGCTGTTGCACATAGCATTTCTTTTGTGATTTCTTTTTCAGTGAACTTACTGGTGTATTAAAATGCTGCTTATTTGTATGATGGTGTTGTATCCTTCAGCTTTGCACATCTAGCAGATCTAGTAGTTTGGGCAGGATCCTTAGTTTTTTTCTACATATGGATAATGCGATTTGCAGAAAGGGCTATTTGACTTCCTACTTCCCTATTTGTATGACTGGCATTTCTTCCCTCTGTGTGGACATTCCCTTTGCCATGGCTCCATTGTCTCAGTTATCAGTTGGCTTTGTTAGCCTGGGTCTCCATTGCCTCCAGCTCCTGTAATTCCATTACTGAATTCCACTGTTCTATCTGGAGCACTTACAAGATACAGGTACTCATTTACTGTTTGAGTTCCTCTCTGCAGAGGAGGATGTAAATTCTAAACACATCTATTTAGCCTCCTTGAAAACCAGCAGCAGGATTTAGAATGAGTCCACATTTTACCAATTTTTAAAAAGCCATTTGAATCAGTTAATCATCCAGTTCCATGTAAAACAAAGTTCTGCTGAACAATATATTGTATTGAGCTATGGGATGGACCATCTGTTTATACTGTCTTGCCAATTCCGGTTGTGTTTGGAGAACAGTCCAAAATAATTTCTGAGTATAAACACAAAACCTTTTTTAAAGTAAAAGGAAGCTTTAATTTTCTGGTCAGGTAGGAAAGTATAAACTCAGTTAATCTGCCTTCAAAGCTGTCCCTTTGCTGAAATTGACAAATTGGTTACTTTCATCATTTTCAGATTCTTGTCAATTTCATTGGACTGGAATGTTCACGTCAGCATGTCAATTTCAGTTCTAGAAGCTGGTCCCCTTTGAAACTGACAGAAATGGAAATGAAAGGAAGCCGAAGTGTCAAGTTGTCTAGAAGCTCTGGGAAATGACAGAGTGAGTGACCTCTTCAGCAGGGTAGGCATTCCAGGACCCTGTTCTAGAATGATGCACTGGCTCCATGCCAAGTTACTCTTCACAGAATCCTGCAATGAATGATGTGCTAAAGGGACCACACATCCACTAATTTATGTCTTAAAATCAACAGCAACTCAGAGTAATTTTGGCCTAGTATAATATGCAATGGTTTCTCAGATTGAAGTGAGGATTCTGAGGAAACCACTTAGTTAGCAGACAGTAAAAAGATGAATTTTTGGGAATTCTTATATGATCTGTAAGATGTAGTTAGTGGTATCTGTACTATGATTTCAGTAATGGCTAGCTTACACTGAGCATAGTACTTTTCTATGTGTTATACTAGTCAATCAACCTTACATAGCAGTTTTAGGAGAAGAAAGTAAAAAGAAAGGTTAAATAGCTTTGATTATGTGGTACGGTGAGTAAATGCTCACTCACATATCTGTTACAGGTTAAGTAAGATAATTTAAGTTAGTGTGGAAGCTATGAGATACGTGAACTTTTGGTGTTCGGTTGGTCAACATAGTTCTCACAAGATTCACTGCATTTACTGTTTTACTTCCACATTAAAAAATGTGTTAGCATTGTATTGTGTAATTGCTTTCACAAGCAATATGCTCAGAGTTGATTTAAGCTGAGATGTGAATAAAAGAGCAAGCTATCCAAGATAAACATATGCACTATAAAATATAAATTCTCATTCCAAATAACTGGGGTAAGAACTGCAAGATATTCAAGGATAATTTAAACTCTGTGGTATGGCCTCAGAATAGACTCAAATGCACTTTTTCCTTATTTTTTAATTTTAGTTTTTCATTTTACAGTTCCTAAGGTTCAGGAATTTTTCTTCACCATTGCCCTCCTCCACAGCTTCCCCCATTATTATAAAAATAGTACAGTCTTTCAACAACAGGCATTAGTCCATCATTCAGCTATTTAAGTGTATTGTAACATTGTAGATAATTTTCATTTGTGTAGTCGATAAAATCGATTTCGATTTTGCACACCTTTTAATCATATTTTCTCTCACTTTTGACATACATATTTTCTTGCCCCCATTTTCTCAATTTACTGTAGTATATTTTTAGGTATATCAAGAAATTTAAGTGATTTGTAGAGAGTTCCTTTTTAAAATGTATTTTCATTGGGAAGTCAGATTTACGAAGAGGAGGGCAGACAGAAAGAACCTCCATCTGCTGATTCACTCCCAAAGTGATCACAACAGCTGGAGCTGAGCCAATCCAAAGCCAGCAGTGTCTTCCAAGTCTCCCACATGGGTAAAGGATCCCAAGACCTTGGGTCATTCTCTACTGCTTTTCCAGGCCACAAGCAGGGAGTTGGAAGGAAAGTGGAAAACTTGGGACACAAACTGACGCCCATATGGGATCCCAAAACATGCAAGTCAAGGACTCCAACCATCAAGCTACTGTGCCAGGTCCCTATAGAGAGTTCTAAAGAAGACATACAGGAGTGGAAAGGTTAGGATGATTTCTGCTTAGACAGGCAGTTTGTGTAAGCAGTTCTGAAATTTCTTGAAACACCTGTATCTTATATTGGGTTGCCTGTGTTCAAGCCCAGCTCTGTTTCTGATCCCAGCTTCTGGTATTACACACCTAGGGGACAGCATTTAGTGGTTGAAGTAGCTGGGACCTTGCTGTCTTTGTAGAAGACTCTACTAGCATCCTGCTGCTGGTTTCAGGCTGGTCCAGGAATGGCTATTATGGATTTTTAAGAAGATTTTACTTACTTTTATTAGAAATGCAGATTTACAGAGAAGACATACAGAAAGAAAGATCTTCCATCTGTTGATTCACTCCCCAAGTAACTGCAGTGGTCAGAGCCGAGCCAGAGCCAGGGGCAGCTTCTGGGTCTCTCACTCGGGTGCAGGGTCCCACAGCCTTGGGCCATCCTTGACTGCTTTCCTAGGCCACAAGCAGGGAGCTGGATGGGAAGTAGGACAGCTGGGATATGAACAGGCGCCCATGTGGGATCCTGGTGCATGCAAGGCAAGGATTTAGCCACTGGGCTGTCGCTGTGACCCTAGTAAAATGTTTTATAAAGGCTCTACTCATTGTTTTTGGTCCTCTTTCTTCTCATATTACTTAAATCTCTTTCTGCCTCTTAACTTTTTCCAAAAATAGTTGCTGAGCTTTTATCATTTGTCCAGAAAGCCATTCAGTAAGCAAGGTATCATAATCTCTTCCTTTGAGTCTGACAGATATTAATTTAAATTGTTTGGGGCTTGTATGATTCATAAGGCTAGTCGTCGTCCTCTAGTGCTGTCATCCCGTTTGGGCACCACTTCTAGTTCTGGCTGCCCCACTTCCCATCCAGCTCCATGCTTAGGCCTGTAAAAACAGTGGAGGGTGGGCCAGGGAGACCAAAGGAAGCTTTTGGCTCCTGGCTTTGAATCTGCTCTGTTATGGCCCTTGTGGCCATTTGGGGAGTGAACCAGCCGATGGAGAATCTGTAAATCTGCCTCTCATATAAAAATAAATCCTTAAATTAAACTTATCTATAAGTGCCAAAATGTTAAATGCTATGCAAAAAAAATACAGGGTTGTTTGAGATAAAATAACATGTCCCTTACTTAGATGAAGTGGGGGAAGAAGGGTAGAATTCAGTCCTTTTATTGCTAATATCCCTTTGATGCATGCATAATTTCTAGTGCTTTAATCTAAATGCCAACTCTGGCTCATCTTCCTTCCTTTGATGATCACATATTAGGAGTGGAATAGCCAGTCTTTGACTCTCCAGTGTAGCCATGAGAATGAAAAGGAAAGAAAAAGTTTATCATTTCTAACTCCATTGTTTGGTCTGTCTTCACAGCCAAGGCTAATAAGCAATTTGGCAACTCATTTTAGTTGACAAAGATCTGGAAAGAGCTAATCTTATCAACTAATCTCCGCTTCAATTTCACTGTCATTTTGAGGTTTAGCAGGTAGTTATGTTGCAAGATTGTTGCATACATCTGATATGAACAAGAAGATAAAGGAAAGCAAGCCTTCTTGACGTGTGACAGAGTCCAAGGTTGCCAGTGTTTACCATGCCGTACCTACCGTTTGGGTGGCCACTTTTTAATTCGGCATTGTTCTCCCTGAAAGCAGAAAGGTGAACGGGCCCTCATGGCCTTACTGAGAGTCACTTTGTTGGAGAACTGATTTATTACCTTAAGAATTCTCTTCATTAATGTCCTCTTTGCTTCCCCACACTGAGAGCCCGTGTAGCCCTTCGTCACCTTAATGTATTCATAACATCTGTAGTCAGATAATTTATTCATGGACTGAAATCCCCAGTCTCAGTTTGGGGTGGAGAAATGTTTACTTGGTTACTTATACTCTGTTCAGCTGAGGGATAGCTAGGAGGGTCACTCACAGCTGTCCTCCGTTCAACTTTGAGAGCCACACATATGGAAAGCCGTTCTATCACAGAGCTATGTGTAGCAGTCTGTGAGGACGTATTGGGAATCAGCTAATGGACAGAAAGTACCTGCTCCAACACATTAATTCCCTTCCCTGTCAGCCTGCATCATTGTAGAGCAGGCATGATGGGAAGCAAGGTCCCGTCACACCATGGCACCTGCTGCTTCTCCATCTGCCAAGTGCAATAGCTCTTTTGATTGCCCATTTTTCAGCTTAATGGCTTATTCCTTTTTTCTTTGTAAAGTTTTTACATTTTTTATTGTGATTTTGATAGTCATTTAAAAATGTTCTCATCTCTGTTGGGCACACCAAGAGTGTTGACAAAAGAATAACATAAATAATATTCTAAACTGTGCCCAAATTGAGATCGCTCCAAGAGCTGCGTTTCACTGCTTAGTCTGATAAAGTTGTCATGGCAATAATGTCCCCTGAGAATAAAAGTGCCATGTGCATGGTTGATGAAAGGAAATGGCTCAGATGTTACACAAACTGGTAAAGATTGAACCTATGGATGCTTACACTGGCCACATTTTGCTTTGGATTTGTTATCTTTGTGTGTGTGTGTGTGTGTGTGTGTGTGTGTCGTGCTGTTCTTGGACATATTCTGATTCACTTTTCTCTTGTCCTTATTTGAAGATTTACATTGTCAAGATTCCTTGGATAGATATTGGCAGTGCTCCCAAACTAGCCTTTGAATTCTAAATTTGACATTTTTGTTGATTTGACTGGATTAGTCAAAGCAGTGGATCATAACTTTGAACATCTGTCAAAAATGGCACTAACAATTATCTGATACGTTCTCTGTCATGGAGGTTTGGGATTTGAGCATTTGAGAAGAACTTTCTGCAAATGTACATCAATAGTACCAGCAAGTTTTACATAAGACAAAAAGCAAAAAGACAATACTTTTTAATGTAAGGGTAAAAAAGAGGCATGCTATATTTTGATCCTTTAAATTAAGATGGTTACTGTTTCCTGAAGGATCAGAGCCAACGCATCTTGCTAAGTCTCAGGGGAAGAGGAGAGCCAAATGTGTGCTTTCACAGGGAACTGTGAGCCCTACTACTAACTGGAATCTGAAATTGTTCTTTCCTTGGCAATGTGATACACAATCTATAGAATGGGATGCCTCATGATCTATACATTTATACGTAACACTAAGTTCATTGGTGAAGTGAAACAGCAGAATGGATTCTGTAATACATGTTAGGGACATGTTACATGCTGTGGGGCAGCACATGCATGCCGATTCTGGGAGGTGTGAGGAGATGGTTCAAGTCCGTGGCTTTCTGCCACCCATATTAGAGACCTGGATTGAATTCCAGGCTTCTGGCTTCCACCTTGCCCACTCTGGCTGTTGTGGTTGTTTAGGGAGGAAACTAGTGGAAGGAAATAAAATATTTGTGTAGTTTGTTACTACATACATTATAACATGTGTTGTATGTTACTGCTATGTTTGAACAGGGCTTGATCATGCCTCAATCATCCTCCAGTCTGCAGAGGTGCCTGGACCAGTGGAACTGCCTGATTTGTGAACCCCAAACCGTAAGCAACATAAACCTTTCCTTTAAAGTTGGCTCCTATCCGGTATTTCAGTGAACATAATTAAAACTGGCTCATACACAAAACTGGTACCATTATTACTGTTAGCTAGACCTGAAGATACAGAGGAATCTTTTTGAATTCATTTTTCAGTAAAAGTTTGAAGAGTTTGAAGGAGCAGGCTACTGAAAGTCTACAGTATTATGATTCTAATGCTGTTGGAAATGCAGACAATGAAGATCCTGGTGATCAGTCTTCAGTACAAAATGGGAGTTCCATTGGGAATTAGACTAAAAGCCACTCATCAGTGGAAAAGAACCTGGGCTTTCTGTGTCTGTTTGCTGAGTCTTCATGGGAGGCTGAACTTAAATATGGTGCACTAGTTTGGCAGACATTTATAAGCAATAGAGGTTTAAGGCTGAAGCCTGGGTGTTACTGGTTGCAACTGTGTCCCCACTGGAGTGCTGTGATGAAGAGCTGTTGACTTGACAGCTACAGGCTGTGGGAGATGAGCCCTCAGCTCCCCTCTCCTCTTACAGCAGAAGAGAAAAGAGGCTGAGATGCTTCTGACTGGACACAGGGCTATTCAGGAACAGCAGATGGGTCATGACATTGACAATTCAGAAGCGCGTGTCAAAGGAATTTCTCTCTCACTGGTTATTCTTATGTGTTCTTCATCTGAAGATTAGAGAGCAGGGAAACACTTTCCCCCAAGATCTATGTGTTCCCTTGGTGTTGAACTATATATGATGTTGCTTTCAATTGTTTCGGGCACAATATCCTTGAGATCCACTGGCTTTCACATCAGATAGGTAATTTCTCAACCAAATGTTTGGCAAATCATTGAATCTAATCTGGCTTCCCAAAGAGCTTTTATAGCAGTCCATGGCTTTGTTTTGTTTCAGATGGCAGACACTTGGGATTTTGTTATCTAGCTATCACTAACTTACAATATCTAATGACAGAGTTGACTCTCAGACGTTCAAAGTACTAGCTGGTTATGGACAAGCCTTGTCCTTGACTCTGTATTTCATATTTATTCACTAGTAAATTTTGGTGAAATAGTTCTATCTCTCTTTATATTGACAAGGACCCCCTCAGCCATTTTCTTCTATTAACTTAACTAAAGGGACCACTGCCCAGGGTTAGCTCTGGAGAAGCTATTATTCTGTCACCTGACAAGGAAGTAGGAAGCTCAGTGAACAGGAATGTTTTATGACATTTTGGATAAGGGACTTTATTATAATCCTGAAATCTAATTATTATTCTCTTGCTCTTTTTTTATGTAACATCTTTCTTAGGGATTTTCTGTGATCCTTATTCAATGTGTCCAAAGCTATGTGCTCTAAACATGTCTTCATTCTGTTCCCAGTCATTGAGTAAATAGTTTGCAACTGCAAAAGAATAACTTGGATATAAGCTGTATCTTAGAGGAATCCTCAGAATCAGAGAAGTTCCCCAGATAGACATAGGAATGCTGTGTTAAGGTATGAAAACTAGATGGCTGGTGGTTAGCCAGTCTGGGCACTGTGGGTAGATGGATGGGATATATATGTGTAGAGTTTGTCTGTCACAAGAAAGTTTAAAAATGCTATAACGATGGTTGCGAATAAATTTCGTCCTTTAAGTACAGAGCAGCAAAGGGTAAGACCCAAAGTGGCAGTTCCAAAGATGGAGAGACCAGTAAAATCTGGGTTGATTTCAAGAGTGTACTCATTACTGCATCAGACTACATTCCGACTGGAAAATTCCACTTTATTTTATTTTGCCTTCTATGCATTTGAGTTTGTTAAACTTGAAAGGAGTATTTAGCCTTTTTACTGTTTTAGGTGGGAGTACACAGTAAGTCTAATGTATTATATTGCCAAAATCAGAACTCAGACCAGAAGTCTACTTTTTTAAGTAAATTACTGGATCTTATTTCAAAAGTAGTCCACAAAATATTTTTAAAACATTCTTGTAAGATAATGGAGATGCTTATGCATTCCCTCAGGCTTGACAGGTTTTTTTAAAAAAAATTTAAATTTTTGATTTTTTTAAAGATTTATTTATTTATTTATTTATTTATTTATTTATTTATTTATTTATTTTTAAAGATTTATTATTATTGGAAAGCCGGATATACAGAGAGGAGGAGAGACAGAGAGGAAGATCTTCTGTCCGATGTTTCACTCCCCAAGTGAGCCGCAATGGGCCAGTGCACGCCAATCCGATGCCGGGAACCAGGAACCTCTTACAGGTCCCCCACGTGGGTGCAGGGTCCCAATGCATTGGGCCGTCCTCTCCTGCTTTCCCAGGTCACAAGCAGGGAGCTGGATGGGAAGTGGAGCTTCCGGGATTAGAACCAGCGCCCATATGGGATCCCGGTGCGTTCAAGGCAAGGACTTTAGCTGTTAGGCCATGCCACCGGGCCCTATTTTTTTATTTTTATTGGAACGGAAGAGAGACAAAGAGGAAGATTTTCTGTCCACTGGTTCACTCCCAAAGTGGCCACAATGGCCGAAGGTGAGATATTCGAAGCCAGGAGCTTCTTCCAGGTCTCCCATGCAGGTGCAGGGTCTCAAGGGTTTGGACCGTCCTTGACTGCTTTCCTAGGCCACAAGCAGAGAGTTGGATGGGAAGTGGGGCAGCCAGGACATGAACTGGCGCCTATAAGGGATCCCAGCGCATGCAAGGCGAGGACTTCAGCCACTAGGCTACCATCCTGGGCCCAGGCTTGACAGTTTTAATTTTTGCTATTTAAGGTATCTTGTTATAAAAACTTTTAAAAATAATGCATTTATGTTTGAAACTTTTTTCACATGTGTGTCACTACCAGAACAAAAAGATGTGTTCTTAGTGTTATTGATATATACCACAAAAGCAATTTTGAAGAGTTGTGCAAATTTACATTAATGTCAATACAAGTGAATGTTTTGCATACTTGTCAATATATGGTATTGTGAATATTTTATTCGTTTTATTTTTATTTATTTTAATTTATTTTATTTTATTTTCAAGTTTGATGGAGTTTCTATAAAACAAAAGTGTGCTTTTTGTCCTGAAGTTATTTATAAGATTTTTAAAGTTTAGAAATTCTATTTTATAATCTGCACAGATAATTATATATTAGTGAATGTAAATAGAGAAAAGATACTCTCCCAAATGGAGTGATCAAAAGTCACGTTGCTTTGATAATTTTAGAACATTTTGGTTCGTATTACTCCTCTTCCCTTCACCCATGTTCTTTGTGGTCTGTAAGGATATGTTTAAAGCATTTTTGTGTGCCATGTATTGAGAATGCCTCTTTGTGGCGGTGCTGGCAAGCTCAAGAGTAGCCTCTGTTCAGATCTCATACCCCACTCCATTAGGAGAATAAGTCTCTGTTTTTTATGATCACTCATTTTTGAGTTTAGCAAAGGAAAAAACTGTAAGAAAATACATAACTGAATAAATGTGATGGGAGAGATACTTTTAGTGCTGTGATGAAGGTGT
This sequence comes from Ochotona princeps, assembly GCF_030435755.1. Lineage (NCBI taxonomy): Eukaryota > Metazoa > Chordata > Mammalia > Lagomorpha > Ochotonidae > Ochotona > Ochotona princeps. The sequence goes on along the minus strand of NC_080837.1, from coordinate 33,231,792 downwards.
TGCTTGAGATTCCCTTATACCATAGTGGAGTGCCTGGATTCAGTTCGTAGTTAATGTGTACCGTGGATCACATCAGGTGTTGGCTTGAGTAGCTGAGAAAGTAGTTGGCTCATGTGGAGAAGTTGGATTGGCTTTGGTGTGGGCCCGGTCTTGGCTGCTGCACTCGTTTAGGGAGTGAAACAAGGGGTGAGAGGTTTATCTCTGGCTTTCCCCAACCCCGCCATTGACTTCCAAATGAGTAAATAAGTGAACATCGAAGAAGTAACCATTCCATTTCTCCCTTACAAATTTTCCTGTCTGTCTGGAAAGTCAGAACACTTTATGTATGTAGATGACAGGGTGTGAGGGAGAAAACAGAACAATCAACATGCTGAAGTTTCTCTCCGAATAAACAGTCTTTTTCCTACTTAATTTCTGGATGCTATAAAAATACCCTGTTGAAGGTAAGTCCTTGTCTTGGCAGCAGAACAAAGTCACTTCTGTGTCTTCAGCTCCACCTGGCTTATAGCCTCAGTGCCTAGGATACGGCTTCCTCCTAAGGCACCCAGAACCATCTGCTCACTGTCTTCCTCGAAGCTGTATTCCAAGGACAGCTACTCCCTACAAGCTGACGCATGCCTCATTCACATTCTCTAGCTTCCAGTTGCTGCCTTTGCTTTCCCAAATCAGCTAGCTTCAAATCAACAATGGGCTGAAAATACCAGCCAAGGCTTGCTTTGTGTCCCAAGTGAGAGAGTCAGGCTCATGAGTGAGCCTCTGCAAGGGTGCATCGCGACAAGGGCCACCGGACTCCTAGTATCACTCTGAAATAATTGCTGTTTTTCTATTTAAGTTATCTTTTCAGGGTAGCCTCAAGGTTGTACTATTCAGATTTTGACAGATTGACTTAAAAGAAGAATTGATGGTAATTAGTCAATCACTTTGGTTTTAAAGGTCAAGTTTGACCGATTTTACCCAGAAGGACCTCTGCATCTTTTTGAGGAAAATTGTTTGTAGTTTGAGGTGTTTGCAAATGTTCGATTCATTTGCTGACAGCCTGTGGCTTCTACTGCCTGCTGTGGGCTGTCTCCTGTCTTTTATGATTTCTCTCAGTTCAGGATAAAGATGATTTCATTTTATTCCCCTGGGACTTTGTAAATCTCTTGAACAATTTGTGGCAACAGGAAAGGCAGAAACAGTGTTTTCCCAGGTCTGGATTCCCAGGTCTGGATTCCTCTGTGGAACCCCATGCTGTTACTGTCAGCACAGGGTTCAAGAGGGAATCATGGAAGATACATGCCTGTCTAGGCTTTTATGCCTCATTCAGTTTAGCCTTTGTGTTTTCAACTCCTCTTCTCCTACGTACAGCACACTATATTTTTTTCGAGAGGGATGGAATTTTGTGAAGGAAAACGAAGGTTGAACTTGGTAGCATGTCTGTAGGAGAGCCCCGGGATCCCCCCCCCCCGTTTGGCCAGAAACCATCAGTGAAGTTTTGTTTTTTAATTTTACCATTTATAATGTTGAATTGTTTCCTCTTTTAAATATACATCTGAAATTTTACCATTTTTCAGAACATGTATGTATGTGTGTATCCATTTGATTCCTTCTTTGTAGAAAAGTAGTTTCCTGCGCTCCAGTGTGTGTTCTAGAGTGGACTCGGAGGCAGCGTGGGTTGTGGAATCTTCCTGTGGTTGGGACTGCTGGTCTATGGAGCAGTTCCCTGGGTCCCAGTCTGTGTTCTAGAGTGAAGTTTTTCTCCATGGCACAGGCCAGTACAGGGCCTCTCCAATCAGCTATTTTTGGGTCTTATCTCCAGTGTAGCTATTTTAGCTCAAGACAACTGAGGCAATGTTCCACCTGTATTACTTGACAGTCGTGTGACTTCAAGCTGTTTTCCACCTATAAAATGGAATTGTCACCACTAGGTTTCAAACCGCTGTTCCCATCAATCGAACTAATGATCATTGCCATGTTTGTTAGAGAACTAGTTCTGTGGGAATGTCTACTCCAAGAACACATTAAGATATCCTTTTATTAAAAACATTCATTCATTCATTCATTTGAAAGACTTAACTCCATTCCTTTGGTTCACACTTGAACCACCTACGATGACTAGTTAATCCCAAGACAGGAGCTGGGAATTCAGTTTGGGTTCCAAACACCTGAACCACCACCTGCTGCCTCCCAGCAAGCATGTTAGCAGGAAGCTGGAATTGGAGGCAGAGGTGGGACTCAGACTCAGGCACTCCAGAATGCAACACAGGCATCTTCACGAGCTTCTTAATTGATAGTCAAAGCTCACCCCAAAGAGGCCTTCTTTAATGAAGATCGTTCATATGCTAATTGAGATTCTTGAAATATTTCTTTTCTGCTTAGGCATTTGAAGAAACTTGAAGTTAAATTTCCAATATTTTTGCATTAAAAGAAAGGCCGAGAGGTTATAGGTTCTTTCTATTTGTCAAGAGCAATAAAAATGTACAGCTAAAGGATTCTGATGAAAAATGGCCCAAGTTCAAACTCTGGGAAATTTGAGCCGATGACGTGATGAAGGGATTTGCATCCGCGAAGTCAAAGGCAAGCTTTTAAGGATAGAATACATAACCATATACCTTTCCTTCCACAACTTATTTTTCTTTATTTTTTGTCTTAATTGCCAGAAAAATTCCAAATTTTTGCTTTTGCCTCTGTCCCTGTCTCAACATTAGAGTTGGAAAGATATTTTTAAAATATTAAATCATGTTACTTCTGATTAAAACCCTGTAAGATTTTCTAGTGCCCTTCAAATAAAAGGTTGCGGCTGTTATAATGCTACTGAATCCCGTGTGACCTTGGGTGCTGTTCACGCCCTTCCTCCTTCTCTTGGGGCCTTGACTCTACCTGTGCACTCCGTTTAGACCATGTAGACCCCCAGGTAACTGCATGGCTGCTCCTTGAAATGTCACCGTGGCAGTGCAGCTGATCCTGATCACACGCTCGGAAATGAAAGCCTTCTGCTTCCCATCTCCCAACCTTCCTCCAGATTTCACCTCTCCCTGTCACTTTTATCACCTTCTACTATCCTATATAGCTTAATAATTTGTTTTATGATTTGTTTTTTCTGGAAGCTCCTTGAATCCAGAGATTGGGTTAATTTTGTTAATGGACGAACCCCTTGCAACTAGCATCAATCCTGGAGTGCTGTAGCTACTCAGTGAATATTTTTTGAATTAATAAAGGGGAAACTTTTTTTTAAGATTTATTTTTATTGGAAAGGCGGGTATAAGAGAGGAGGAGAGAAAGAGATGAAGATCTCCCATCTGATGGTTCACTCCCCAAGTGACCGCGACAGCCAGAGCTGAGCCATTCAGAAACCAGGAGCCAGGAGCTCTTCCGGGTCTCCCACATGGGTGCAGGGTCCCAAGGCTTTGGCCCCTCCTTGACTGCTTTCCCAGGCCTCAAGCAGGGAGCTGGATGGGAAGTGGGGCCACCGGGATTAGAACCGGTGACCATATGGGATCCTGGCTCATGCAAGGCGAGGACTTTAACTGCTATGCTATCGTGCGAGGCCCTAACGGGGAAAATTTAAAAGCACCTGACAAATTGTAGAGGGTGAATTCCTTGACCTTGTCAGATGAAATAATTCTTTTTACAAAATAAGTTGCAACTTCAATGGGAGACTTTGCTAGAAATCAAGGGAGACAGGAAAAGGTATTGATTAACAGAGGAAAACATAAGCAGTACACAGATGATTGCATTTGTACTGAAGGACTTCTGAAATGGCTAAGGTTTAAGAGCAGGTCCTCTTCAATTTCATTTTCACCATGCTTAGAAAACCCTGCTTAGGAAAGTGCCTTTCTTAGGAAAGCAACACCTACCGTGATGCTGTCTTCTCTCATGTGGTAGAAGGATACTGCAGAAATTGCCAACAGAAGTGGTGGTTCTCTTAAATGAAACACAACACCTTCCATGTCCTGGGGGTACCTATAGTTTCCAACCAATGGAGTTGGCAGCAGGTATCACATAGAAGACGAGGAATGAACAACCTTAGGTTTTGCTAACCTTGAAATTTTGGCATGAAGGCCATTCAGTCTGCACGTCTCCTCCCTCTGTCCACTGCTGCATGCAACAGCCCATATCCTAACTCACTCTATTGTCATTTCCCATAATATGTCACGCTCTAACTTTGCTGAATGAGCTGGCAACTACAAAGTTCCTCTTCCAGAGCGAACTATGAAAGTGGTCACTGCTCTGGATCTTGGAAGATATTTTTTCTCTTTGGAAACAGTGATCTCCGTTCACAAAATTATTATCCCCTTAGTGCTAATCCATGAGCATTTACAAAGCAGTTTCAGGTTAGGAGAAATAAAGAGCTGATTAGGCTTGATCATCGCTATACAACACCAGGGAGCTCTTAACCTACTGGTTGTATTGGCTGTAAGGAGACCCAAGACTCCTTACGTTTGCTCACTAATGTAGCTCCTACAAACATGAAAAACATCAAGAGTGCTTGCAAAAATGAAACAAAACAAACCAAAAACCCTGGAGTTATGGGTGGATTTTTCTAGAATATTCTTTTCGTTATTCTCCTCCAGCTTTTGGCATTTTTCTTTTGTGCTGAGAATTTTTTTTTTTTTAAAGGTTTCTGTTTTTTTTTTTTTTTAATTTTTATTACAAAGTCAGATATACTGAGAGGAGGAGAGACAGAGAGGAAGTGGAGCTGCCGGGATTAGAACCAGCGGCCATATGGGGTCAAGGCAAGGACCTTAGCCACTAGGCCACGCTGCCGAGCCCCTGTGCTGAGAATTTTTATGGGGTACATTGTAGCCCCCCACAGTCCCTCCTTATACACTGCTTTCAAGATATTTTATTTCATAATAGAGGCCATGTCTTTCCAGTTCTTGAAAGAGCATTGGATATGGTTCCTTGACTCTCAAACATTAAAAGAAAGAACTGAGAAAGCAGAAATGAAGACGAGAGAACAAATTTATGTCAATGAAATCCTGTGACAACTCACTTGTATTTGAGATCATGCACATTTTTTCCCTGATGAAAAGGTTTTTTTAATGTTCTGAAAAATGCTAATGAGACAAGTCTCAAGAAATTGACAGTAATGGAAAACTTCAATGTTATAATGGTAACTAAAAAGAAAGAAATTATTTCACTCACCTTAATCTTACTGGGGAGGAGGAAAAAAACCCATGCTCTGAGAAAAGAGACAGTTGCAAATGAAGGCTTGGGATTCCAAAACCACCTTCTTTGTGCTCCCAAATGAGTAAGATTTAAGTTGCCTTCAAGAGAAAGCCAATCTGAAGTCCACGATGGCTTTTCAAAATGAAACCTTATGGGGCTTTGGACAAGAACCTTCAGCCTAGCAAGGTCACTCTGTAAAAGTGAAAATTCCTTTTAGGATAATGGTTGTGGAGTAAGAAAACAAAGGAAGGGAGGGGAGGCTGGATTTGAGTCAAAAACCATGTTATTGGATCCTCGGCTTTGGAGACACACTGTTCTGTTAGCTTGTACACATCTTAAGGAGGTGTGTGATCCAGTGAGGTAGAAAGCCCTCTATCACCTGCTGAAAGCATGCATACCTGCTCATTTGGCAGTTAGTTGGCCACTGGGAAAGTTGTACTGCCCTGGGAACTTGTCAACAGAAAAAGAAAAACCTCAGCTGTCACCAGGCTCTGCCTCTTTGTCAGTTTGCACACATACTCTGTGTTTACAGACTGTCTTGGTATTGTTACATGTCGTTTCACAAATGTATGTTTTGAATTCCTGTGCGGTGAACTACCAGGGGAGTAAATCAGCTTTCAGAACCCAACTTCTCTACCTTGCCCTGTGACTGAGGTGGAATGAAGAAAGAGGTGTGGTCCGAAATTACAAAGAAGCTTTGAGTGGCAACATGACAGTAGATGCCTAGGCACTAGGGTATGTGGGGGTTTGGGGTGAGACAGGGCTAAAAATGCTAAGGGCACAGTAGGCAAGGAAGGTGGGGAGCAGCAAGGAAGCCACAGCAAATTCAGATTCAGAGACCATACAGATTTTTACCAGATACTATTTTTTTAAAGATTTATGTTATTTTTATTGGGAAGGTAGGTATACAGGGAGAAGGAGAAACGGAAAGATCTTTCATCTGCTGGTTCACTTCCCAAGTGGCTGCAATGACCAGAGCTGAGTCGATCCGAAGCCAGGAGCCAGGAGCTTCTTCCAGGCCTGCCACACTATTGCAGAGTCCCAAGGCTTTGGGCCATCCTCTACTGTTTTCCTAGGCCACAAGTAGGAAACTGGATGGGAAGTAGAGCAGCCAGGACACAAACTTGCACTCACATTGGATCATGGCAGATACAAGGGAAGGATTTAGCTGCTAGGCTATCACACCAGGCCTAAATCTACCAAATATCTTTCACAGCTGCTGACATCACCAACCTGTCCAGGCTGAATGATAGTTTGTTGTGGTGGTGATTGTTTAAAGGAGGCAATGGGAAGGCATCATGGAGGATTGTCTTATTAGCTTCCATTTTTGCATTCCTGTCAGTATCAGTGTCCCAGTGGTTGTAGGTTATGGTTCCATTATTACACGCACATTCTTTGTTATTATTTTCCACAATACAATTTCGTAGGTATAGCTATTCCCTCTCAAATCCCTTTCCTCCCTTCCCATTTCCCTCTTCCACCATTATCCCTCATATTATAGCAATATAGTCTTTTTTTTTAAAAAGATTTATTGTTATTGGAAAGCCGGATATACAGAGAGGAGGAGAGACAGAGAGGAAGATCTTCCATCTGATGTTTCACTCCCCAAGTGAGCCGCAATGGGCCGGTGCGCGCCGATCCCAAGCCGGGAACCAGGAACCTCTTCCGGGTCTCCCACGCGGGTGCAGTGTGCCAAAGCTTTGGGCCATCCTCAACTGCTTTCCCAGGCCACAAGCAGGGAGCTGGATGGGAAGTGGAGCTGCCGGGATTAGAACCGGCGCCCATATGGAATCCCGGTGCGTTCAAGGCGAGGACTTTAGCCTCTAGGCCACGCCGCCGGGCCCAGCAATATAGTCTTTTAATAACACAAGTTTAACATTGTGCTATTTATGTGCATCATGGCATTGTGGATACAGACAAAGATGGAAAATCTAGAATCCTCTTGTCAAGGTAAATTTAGCTTTTATGAGTCCTCTTTTTATTTGGGAGAGAGATGCCTACTGCATTGCTCAGGCACATTGTTTAAGCAAAGTGTCTCTGCTTTCTGGTTTCTACAAAGAAAACAATGAAGCAGAACTATTAATATGATGGTAGAGGCCAGCATTGAGGGCCATAGTGGGCCAAACCACTGTCCGTGACATTGGCATCCCCTATTGGGGCACTTGTTCATGTCCTAGTTGCTATGATTCTGACCTAGTTTCCTCCCAATTCACAGAACATGATCTGGAGTGCTTGTAATTGGTCCAAATCAAGACCAGAATGGACTTCTTTGGCTTCTGGCTTTGGCTCAGCCCAGTCCGGACAGTTGCAGTCATTTAGAGAGTGAACCAGTGAATAGAAGCTCTCTTTTTCTGACTTTCCTACTCTCTCTGTCACTGTGCTATTCAAATAAACATGTTCTTTAAAAGTTCATGCTGTGGATTTGCAATGAGGATTTTTTTTTCAGATGCTTGGAGTAAGTAACTGGAAGTACTTATTAAAAAAAAACAGTGAGTTGGTTTTGACAGCTGAGTGTAGTAATTATGGAGCTAGTGTGCTTGGGTTCAAACATTGAGTAACTACTTCACCATGGAAAAGTTGTTTAGATCCTCAGTTTTCTTAGATTGCAAAAGATCGTTTCTATCTAATATTATTTTTGAGTGGATGAAATGATCTATTGCATGAGAATATTGAGATGAGGTTGGTGGTGGTGATAGCCTTCCTGTCCCTCATCCTGATAGCCCTACCATCTCTCCCTTCTCCCCATGCATTTTCATAGCTGAAGTCCAGATCTGGTACATCCCTTCCTCTAAACAATTCACTACACTCTTTTTTCTTAATTATTTTTTGTTTGAATGGCAGAGTTACAGGAAGTGGGGGAAAGAGAGACACAGAGAAGAAGGGAGGGAGGGACAGAGAAACTGAAACTGACCTTCCATCTGCTGGTTTACTTTCCAAGTAGCTACACTGGCTGAAGCTGAACTGACCCGAAAGGAGGAACCAGGCGTTTCCCACATGAGTGTAGGGATCCAAGGACTTGTCATCCTCTGTTGTCTTCCTAGGCCATAAGCAGGGAGCTGGATCAGAAGTAGAGTGATCAGGACATGAACCAGCACCAGTATGGGATGCTGGCAGTAGAGGTGGAAGCTTAGCCTACTATGCTGTGGGGCCAGCCCAAACTGCACTGTTCTTGAGGAAGGAGTTAGAAGAAGAAAGAATAATAAAGTCATTTAATTTTATACATGACAAGCTTTTAAGATTACCTGAGGGAAATGTCGCTCTGTGGAGTGTGGTGATTATTTCTGAACCACTTCATGGTGAATGCAAGAGGAGTGTGGGCTGCACAAGGCAGCCTCTTGCTTCCCATTTCATAACATTTATTTCTGAATAAACCACAGGCCATCCAGAAACTCCTAGAATGAGCTTGATTATCTCAGAATCTCTGCAGCGGCTGGGACCCCCAACTGTCCCTGCAACGGGACTCCTGCCTCCCGTATGAGCACCTCCACAGGTAGCCATGGTTGTGCAGTTCTGGCCTCTGGAGCATCTCTTCATGGAGGGAGCACTCCACCATGAATGCTTGCCTGCTGCAACTTGCCATCGTGGGTGGCCATTTTGAACAGTGCTTTCCGTTTGCTCCGCGTGTACCTCTTTCAGCAGCACAGCTCTCTGTGGGTTATGGAGGCAGTTTGAATGTCCTAAGAGCTCTAGGCTGTCAGCTTGGGAGGAGGCTCTTTGGTTTCTGAAGTAGGACAACATTCATACAAACAATATTCACTTTTGAGGACTGAAGCATCAGCGTATTTAGCACACGCATGCTGTTCCCAGGCCAGAGGGATAGAAGGGAAGCCTCATGGGTTGGCAGGAAAGCGTGAAGCACAGTTGATCTCCAGCCTTGACGTTTACAAATGCAGCCTGAAGAAGAGTGAGAGAAAGGAAATTCCCTTTTGGGTGTGTGTGCCTCCTGAAATCCAGTGGTGGTGATAGAATATATAATTACATTAACTATCTAAAGGTTGAATTTGGATTTTCGTTTTCCTGCAAAGCAAGAACTAATTTATGATGAAGAGATGTGTAGAGAAAATACAGAAATTTGAGTATCTCTGACTCATGGAAGTTGGAGGGTGGGAAATTACAAATTTTAGAGCCAGATTTCCTGGGTTGGAATCTCTGTTCCTTTCCTTCCTGAACAGATGAAGCAACTTGACTTTCCCTGTCTGTTAAGTGGGGATAATAGTACCTATTTCACGGGGTTATTGGGATTGTTACAGAAGCCCATGTGACACTTTTAGAATAATGCCTGCCTTACAAGAGTGGCACTATAAAGTCATAGCTATCATTGCTCTTTTAAGAAGAGTATTTTCAGTTATGTTTCTAAATGGGATTCTGATTCCCTGCTCTAAAGAATGAAATGCTGATGATGAATTTCTGTAACATCATCGATTAGCAATTTAGCGAGTTACCCTGGTAGAGATGAGACAAAGAGAATCCAAACCTAAGTTTATACGGTGATTTCAAGTTTACAGAACACTTTGCTCTGTATTTTTTTTCAAATGACTCCTTGTAGTTGCTGTGAAATGGGGAGTGTCACCCCGTTTTGTAGATGAGATCATTTTGCTCAGGAAGCGCAAGTGACTGACTCACATTTGCAGAGGGAGTTTATGGCAAAACCAAGAGCTGATGCAATTTCAACACTGATGTGCTTTCTTTTACCCTGTGCTGACTTCCACATGAAGGAGATAAACAGTCTTATAATTAGACTATTGCCTGCATATTATAAATAGTGTAACTAATTTATCAGGGAGAAACCGAGGGATTTAAAAACAACACTGCAGGTCCCTGAAGCAGTATCAAGTGAGCCTGTACGTGACTGCCATTCAATCACTGCTCACATTGGCTCTCCAATTGCTCATTAGCTGCGGATTCCACAGAATCCTCTGTGCCGAGCCAACCCCGCGTAGATTGCCGTCTGGAGAGCCTTTGCAAGTACATGCTTGGAGGCGACATTCACAAAATTCAAAAATGAAGGACAAGATGACAAAGTGCAAATTTGCAGGAGTCATTTGTTTCATTATGACTTAAGCATGCAGGAATAGTACGTTTGAACAAATTGCTTTGGCCTAGCCTGAAAGGTGACCTGCAGAGTGACTCTGGAGCCCCACTGCTGCCTGGTCCCTCTGTGTATTACCTTTTTGGCTGTTTTCCATTGCTTAGTGGTTCAAGATCTGTTCTCCAGACTATCAGCAGTTTGAATGTTACCCATCTTTCAAATCTACCTCAAATTTTATTTCCTTAACTAAAGCTCACTTTCACAGCTACAGAACTGGTTTTCTAGGTGACTTAATTTACATTTCAGTTTAACAGCTACATATTTTAATGTGTCTTTTTTCCTGAAGAAACAGGAACACACTGTCCATTTTTTATATTTTACATGACCACAAATAGTCCCTGGAAGTTAACTATGAGAAGCCCAAGCACCCAATTATCAACTGATTCCATGAAAGGATCAATTTGTGTATGCTTCTAAGGTTATGTACTTGATTAAAATTAGATGAAAACAAGAAGTCAAAAATCATCAGCAAATAAATATTTATTTTTTAAATTACCAAGTTCTATACTGGGATAGTATTCTTTCTCTTGAAGTTACACTACTTTTGAAAACACCAAAGATCAGAAGCCCAACTATTTTTGGAGGACTTAAGTGGCTAAAATAAATGAAATAAGAGATAATACCTGGCTGTTTAGTGCTATTACCTGGTAGAATAAAACTCATAAAATCTTGATGGGTGGGGATTCACTTATGTTCCAGTTCCTGCTAACGTGCACACACACAATCATATACACTTTTAATGCCACTTTTTGGAAAAAAATTCATTTTATCTTAAATAGGGAGGTAGGGAGATAAACACAGGAAGAAATGGAGTGAGACAGGGAAGGAGGAAGGGAAGAAAGGAAGGAGAAAGACAGAAAAAAAGGGAGGTCAAGATCTTCCATTACTAGTTCAGAGTTAGGCCAGGTCAAAACCTGGAGGCTGGATCTTCTGAGCCTCCATGTGGGTGGCAGGGACCCAACTGCTTGAGTCATCATTTTCTGCCACACAGGATGGGAATTAGCAGGAAACAGGATCACAAGGATAGTAGCTGGCACTTGAATTGGGGCTGAACAAAGCAGCAACACCAAATTTTCACCCCAGTGACACAGTTTTCACTGACATAAAGTACATTCTTTCCAAAGTTCATTACTGGGACATAGCTCTTTCAAAATGCATGTGTAGCTGGCTGCTTCGTGGTAGTGTTGGTAGTGAGAGTAGTGTTTAAAATATAAAGCCTTAGAAAGGGAAAAGAGAATGTTATTTCAGGGAGGTGTACTTAGGGTGAAACTAAGACCAACAGTGACAGCAGGCCCTGTTAGTGGGCTGCAACCATTACAGCCTCGTGCAATCAATTTAGAGAGCGACAATCATAAAGGCATAAACATAGTGGCATATTAATCTGAAATACATATTTAAGTGGTACCATTTTGTGAGTTTCTGCTTGTAAAAAGTATGCTCTAGGATAAGAGTTTAGAACAACAGTGAAGATACCTCTTGTCATGCCGCACCCCATTTCCAAAGACTTGGATTCAAGTACGAGCTCTACTGCAGGTATAGCTTCTTACCATGAACATTCTGGGAGACACAGTAAATAACTTGGGTCCCTGTCACCCACGTGGGAGATCCAGATTGAGTCGCTGACTCCGGGCTATTGCAGGCATTTGGGAGAATAAATTAGCAGACAGATATCGATATTTCTCTTTCAAATTAAAAAAAAATTTTAAACCTGTATGTCCTGATTTGTGTTAATTATATATTGTGGATCATGATAAAAATATTTAAACACATAGCTCTAAAATGTTATTAATGCTTTAAGTAGTGAAGGAGGAGGGATGTATTTGAATGAATTAGGAATACCCACATCTACTCTGTAGAAAAAATTCTGAGATGTAAAAACTACTCTGCATGTGAGAGAGCAAGTGAGAAGGCGTGACTGTGGGAAGTGAAGGGCATTTCCCTGAAGACTCTATGAGCCACAGCGGGAGATGGCCAGGTCCCTTAGAATCACCCAGTGGTGCCGTCACTACAGCATTGCCTATCCTGTCCTCTCTGATCTGTGGTGACTAAGAAATAGAATACAAGGAGGTCTAGTATGTGAGTGAAACTGACATCTTGAGATTTGGTTATTGTCTCTGTTCCTGAGAAAGTCTTTCTACTTACCACTCGTTGGATTCTTGATTTGGGAGTGGGTGAAGCTTGTGATTAGGAAGTCAATTGAAAGTATGCCATGACAAAAAATAATAGAAAAGTAGGATGGCGGGGGGAGGATGGGAACTGTCATTATGTTCTTGAAACTATATATGAAATGTATTCCTTTTTAGACAAATACATTCTAAAAGTAAAAATGCAAAATGAATGACGCATCAACAGAGGTTTGGATAAAAATGTGGAATACATGTTTGTTTCACTTGAGGGTTTGGATCTACATTTACTGGATTGAAAAGATGAGTGTTTTTACATTGCTGAGTGAAGAAAAATTACATAAATGACATAGTAGATGATCCTATTTATACAAATTTATGCAGTTCAGTATGTGTGTGTTTGCAGAAATAGAAATTGTCTGATAGAATGACTGCCAAAATATTAAAGTTGCTAATATGTCTGAGGTAGAGTTTCAGGACAGTTTTTGCTCTTCACTTGTCAACATTTGCTTTATTATTATACATACTGCTTTTCTAAATGACAAAGAATGTTCTAATGAAGTATATGCAATGTATAACAGAAGAAAATTGAGCTCTCTAACATTCAGAACGGGGCCGGGAGGGACAAGTCATAAACCGAAAGTTGAAGGAGGGAATGTCTGGCCCCACGAGGCAGGGCAGCCTAGACTGCAATTCGAGCTTAAATGAATAGGATGTGATATGGCTGCCCAGCCTTCAGAGACGGGACATAGTTACAGGAAGAGATGGTAGGTGACATTTGCGAGCTAATAGATGGCACTTGGACAAGCCTTAAGCTGCTGGGAAACCATGGAAGAGTTTTTTTTTTTTTATTTTATTTTATTTTATTTTATTTATTTATTTTTTTTTTAATTTTTTTTTTATTGTATTGTTGACAATCTTTACATAGTTAATTACAGTTAAAGGAAAAAGAAGAAAAAAAAAGAAAAAAAGAAAAAAAAGGTTCAGGGGGATAGGAAAGTGGGCAATGCCATTATGTCCATATTGTTTCCATCATGCATCTGGCCCCACCCGGTTTCCCGCCCACCCCAAGTCCCGGATGTGGGGCATGCTCCGAGATATGTGCCCAAGTGGTGCTAATAGTTCTCCATGGAAGAGTTTTAAGCACAGGGATATCAAGCAGGTGCCTTTAGTGTCTGACGGTTGCCTTCCTTCTCTGTACACCAGGCCCTTCTCAATGAAACGCCTGCAACTCTCAACCAGTGTCTTTAATGGGTTTTAGGAGATTCCTATACAAAACAGGTTAGAATTAGAAGCCCTCAAATAAAGATGGACAAACAGGAGGTGATGGATAAATAACTCTGCCTTCTTGCTCATTGGGTGAAGTGATTCAGTCATGTTCTCTGCAACCCAGAACTGCTTACAGGTGCTTCCTGAAATAAACCTTGTTGTAAAACACTTCTGTTCAAAAATTGCATTTAGGATCAACTTCTAGGGAAATCCAAAATAAGATGCCAACTTTGGTTTTGATCTTTGTTTATCAACATCTGAATAGCTGGAGTTTGTCTCTGTGATGAACTTGGCAGTCTTTTTCTTTGTTTTAATCTTTATTTTAAAGAATATATTTCCATTATTCTTAGTGGGTAGACAAACTGTGGGACCATTCTCCTGTCAGACAGCAAGAGTAAGTCCAGGCGGGCGGACGTTGCCCATCTTCTGAATCATCCCTGATCAACCTGGTCGGTTTCCACCTGGGTTTTGTTCCTCGTGATTCACCTTGGTTGCTCGTTTCAAGAGCAAAGCATTTTGACAGAATCAATTATATGCCATTATTTTGAAAAGATAATTGTTTCTAATTACTGAAAAATCAGCTCAACAAGCATTCCTGAACTTTGTTTCATCTCTAATTGCGATCAGAAAGGGATGAGCATATTTCTTCTGTGCCAACTGATCGCTGAATGATTTTTATTTTGAAAAATGATGTGTCAAAACATATATCAAAATGGTCAAGTCCAGATCAACACATTGATATGAATGATACCCTTTCAAATGTCTGAGTGGTGATTGCTTTCACACTTTCACAAGTTCTCTTAACAGGAGGTGGCTCTGCAGACAGTCCTCCGTATGACTCACCTGCATAGCTCACCACAAGGAGCTGCCAAAGCTGTGTGCTGATCTTAGGGAGAAAACTCGTGTTACAGTTTGAGTGTGTCCTCTTAAAATTCTCGTGTTCAAATCCTGATGCCCAAGGTGATGATATTAAGTAGGCAATACCTTTTGTGAGGGTGACTGAGTCTCAAGGGCAGAATCCTGCTGGATGGGATTAGATATACATAAAAGAGACTGCAGCCAATTGTCTGGTATGTTTCCTGGGAAAGCACAGGGAGAAGGTGCCCCCTCTAAATCAGGAAATGGGCCTTCACCAGATGTCGGATCTGCCTGTACTTGGAATTTGTAGTTGTCAGCCTCCACCTTAGAGAAATGAAATTCTGCTGTTTATAGTGGCCCCAGTGTCAGCATGGCACTTTGTTACTGCAATATGAAATGAGTAAGACAAAATTGGTACCTGGAGTCAGGTGTGTTGACCCGACAAATATCATAGAATGTGGAAGGAGTTTTGGGACGGGGTGATGGGTAGCATTTTGGAAGCATTTTGAAGTGTATGTTTTGAAACCCCTTACATTGCTGTCAGTGGATTGTTCAAGAGTTATTCTGGTAAGAGCTTCGAAGAGGAGAGCTATAGAAAAAGCCTCAATCATCTTAGAGAATATCTAAGTGATTCTGAACAGAATGGGGGAACGGATGGTAAAAGCCATTCTGACAAGTTCTCAGACAGAAATGAGGAACATGTAATGGGAAATCGGAGGAAAGGTGATGCTTCATTTAAGTAGTAAAGAATTTGGTCAAATTGTGTTTGTAGGTTAGGTATTTTTGGAAAGTAAAATTTGTGAGTGCTGAAATAGGATATTTAGTGAAAGAAATTTTCTAAGTGCTGAAGATGTGACACAACATCTCTTTAATACTTATGTAATAATGGGAGAAGAAAGAAGTGATTCAAAATGGAATATTTAATCAAAAGGGAAGCCAAACTTAGAGAATCAGAAAATTCTTAACTTGCTGTGGCAAATGAAAAGACAGTATTCCTTGAACCATGGGATCAAGGCTATGGAAGAAGCATTCTGATGGCATTTGGGGGCACCTTCCAGGCTGCTATGTGCACCAAAAGCCCTTTGAGCAAAGACTTTGGGGTCAGAATGATTTCAAAGAAGGGTCCTTGCAGAGAGCTTTCTACTAGGACAGCGTCAGAGAAGCCACAGGATTATGACCACCTGAGAAGCCTGCACTGCAGATTCAGGTGTGGGAGAGCTACAGGTGCCCAAACTGCAACCTGTGGGAACTGCGTGACATGAGCCGTTCTCAGCTAAGCTGGAGGAAGCCAACCCTAACCCCATATGACCAGAAAAAAAGGATTTTAAGTAAAAAACTAGTCTCAGGCTTTCAGATTTAATGGTTTATTGTTATTATTGTTACTGCTGTTGTTTTAGTTGGCTTTAGGTTTAGCTGCTGTCCACTACTTCCTTCCTTCCTTTGCTGTTTTGCCGTTTTGAGTTAGGGATGACTGCTTTTTTAAAGCATAGAATACATATAGTAGCAGGGAATCACAACTGGAATGCGACTGGGCTCAGCACGAATCATTCCTTGAGTCACTCAGATCTAATTTAGATAACATTTAGGTGAAACTCTGGACTTCAAATCTTTGAATTGACATTGGAACAAGTTATGCCTGGGGGCTGTTGGACTGGAATAAATGTATTTTGCATTTAGAGAAGGACGTGAATCTGGAGGGATATCAGGGGATGAGCGTTGATGTCTGAATGTTTGTATGCTCCCCATCCCTGCCAGAGGTAAGCAGTGAAATTCTAAACCTCAAGGAAAGGGTATTAGAAACTTTCAGGAAGTAGACAGAGCTCTCATGGATGGGATTAGTGCCTTGATAAGACCCCCGAGAACAAGCTGCCCCTTTCACCATCTGAAGTCACATAAGAAAGTGCCTTCTGTGAGTCAGGAGGTAGGCATGCCCCAGGCACTGGATCTGCAGGTGCCTTGAACTGTGGATATGATCACAGCTTCCAGAAATTTGAGAAATAAGTTAATGTTGCTTGTGGAATATCCATCGCACGAGATTACGTTACAGCAGCCTGAATGGATTGCAGTGCCTCCCTTGGCTCAGAATGGAACTCAGTCGCAGTTGATCTCAAGAGGAAAGGCAGCCTCTGGAATTTGGGGAAGAAAGCGAAGGAGGGCAGAAGGCAGAAGTCTGTAAGACACTGTCTAATACCTGAGGCATTTGAATTTTTAGAAGTGCATGCTGCGTCCAGTATAGTTTAAAAACTACTTCCAGAGGAAAGAATAGAACGTGAGTAAAGAAAAAGAATGGTTTTACTTGGAACATTAAAAAAAAAATCATTTCAAAAATGTAGGACAGGGAAGTTTTAAGTGTGAAGTTGCTCCTAAAATTTAACTTAGCTGCAGGGAAAGTGAAGTGCTGCTTTCAACTACAGACAGGCTGTTCAGACGGGAAGGTAAAGTAAGCACATGCAGAAAGGACAAAGACTGAGGCTCACCTGTCGTGATGGTCTGTGTGAGACCATTTGCGGAAAGCAGTTAAAAAGTCCCTTAGAGGCAACTGGTCCAAAGGGATTTTGAAGGAAGCATTGGAGAAGAGCAATGGAGATGCAAATTTCAAGCTGTTGGCACAGTATCAACTTAACAGAAATGGAGAACAGAAAGCAGTTTCTTTGGGATTTTCGTGTCTCCCCCCACTCCCCCCCCCCCCGGAAGTTTAAAGACAAGTAGGCAGGGGGCTAATTAAGGTGCAGCCAACGACACTAGCATCCCAGTACTGGTTCAGGTTGCAGCTTTTCTGCTTCTACTCTAGCCTCCCGATAGTGTGCCTGCGAAGGCAGCAGACCATGGCAGCTGCCGCCCGTGTGGGAGACGCTGGGGAGTTCCTTACTACTGGGTTCAAAGCCTGGCCCAGACCTGGTTGTTGTTCCCACGTGGGGGCATGAACCAGCTGATGCAGGATCTCTCAATCTGTCTCTTCCTTATTTTCTCTCTCGTAATTTTAAAAGAAGGCAGGAAGAGCAGTCCAGTTTGGTTCGGAGTTTTGGTGATGGCCAGAGAATGTTTAGCCAGCTTTGTGTTTGTTGGATCACAGAGGCATTTCCTACTGTTCCCCTGCACCCACCTTGGTGCTCTTCCCCAGGAAAGTCAAGTCAGTAGTCCCGGTCACCTGCCATTCCCTGATGTACACAACCATGTGTTCTCTAAGGAATTGCTTTTACGAGTGGGCAGTCTGTTCCGCTGATTAAAAAAAAAATGGACTGTTCTCTCGTTATTTGCTTTTATGTGTATGAAATACATGTACTGTTCTTTTTAAGAGTTTTCTTGCAACACACTACAAATAGCGAGGGAGTGACAAAAATAACTACACTGACAAACTTAATGGTTCAAGAAGTCTCCTTGTTCTTTTCATTAGAGAGCAGGGAAAAGGATGAAAAGCAGAGGGAGCTAGCCAGCCTGAAGCCATCAGAGATGTGCTGCTTTTTGCCTTCAGAATGAATTGCACTCAACCCTGCACTCTATAGGCGGAGGGTTCTTATTCATTGCCATGCAGCACTGTAACTGCTGGAGACTTTATTGTCCACCTGTTAGGTGGCTTTATGTGCTGTTTCTTAGCTGTTTGGGACCTTTCTGCCATGTCTGATATGTGAGGCAAGGATCCAAGCATATGCCTGGAGAGTGTCCAAGGTTAAACTACTGTGTGGAACTTGAAAAAGGCCCAATGGAGATGGCCAGAAATCATTTTCTATATTCAGTTGTTGAAGGACACACATACATGGTTTGTGTGTGTGTTTGTGTGCATGCATTTGTAGTGAAACCGCAACAATTGCAATGGTTCATTTTTCTTCCCTTGGATACTCACCTGGTTCCCAGTCATGCTTGGAGACATTTGCAAATCCCATTGGCCACGTCATTTTATGTTTAGGAACTCTGTGCTGCTTGTAACTATTTCCTTTGAGTCCTTAAAATGTCACAACTCATAGGCCTGCTTTATTTACATGCTCAATGATTTTCTGGGACTGTGAAGTTGTATCTTCCCTGCTGGGAGAAAAAATTGCATAGATTCACAAGTGATTAAGCCTGTAACAATAACTAACACTTATTGAGCACTTACTGTCTACCAGACATTCTGCTAAGCATTTTATGTGTAATATTTCTGGCGGGGTGGCTTTTATTATCTTCACTTTACAAAGGCCAGAAGGTTAACAGCCCAGAGGTAGATAATAATTGGCTGAAACATGGTTTAGAAACAGGAAGGCTGAACCCACAGCTGCATTCTTCAGCACCCCCATGCTGAGCTCCCTTCCCCACCTCCCACAAGGCCCTCTCCTGGGATCCCACTGTAGGCACTCTCTAGCATGTCTCTCTCCCTGTTACCCTCCCAGGCTCCCCGACTCTCCTGGCTGTGCATCTGCTGTGGGACTTATTCTTGACGTCAGCCTCCATTGCCCCAAGTTATTACAATGCAAGCCCATGTTTTTAGAAGGACCTCCATGGCCTGTGTTTCCATCTGTAAATTGGGATTAAGGTGACATCTCTCTCTTGAGGATTGAGTGAGGACTAAGAGATACAGTACAAGTGAAATCCTATTAGCATAGTATTTGGCACCATGATAAGTACCGAGTGCTATACACCTCTGCTCTTTTCTTAACAGAATACCCCAGAGGTAAAATTGCATGTATTTTTGTGGATATGAAAAATGAAACTAAGTGGATAAATAACCTGGCTTAGGGAAATCCTACTAATAACCAGAAAAAGCTAGAGGGACCTGTTCCGTACTAGGCAGTCCCTCCTCCAGTTCCCGACAGACCTCTGTCAATTCCTCACATTGTCAGCAATGCCTTGGCTTTTCTGATTACGATTTGGGGGTCACTTCCCATGTTCAGTTCATCTGAAGTGCATGGTAGCCATTCCGTTGCAGACGCTCAGATTTTCCTGTGTATCCTGAGAGGAAGGCTTCACAATGTTCTTGCATCTCCATGTGCCAGTGTGCACACTGGGAGAGAGCAGCAAACAGCCTAGCGGCCAGATGCTTTGGACAGTTCCCTTGGGTGACAGAGCAGGTAGGTACCTCCATGCGGGGAGTCCCATTGTGGGAAATTTCTCTACCTGAGAAACTCACAGGCCACACAGCAGTCACAGAGCAAAGAGTCTAGCACTATGACCCAGATAAGATCCATTTAACAAAGTAAAGACTTCTGGTAAGCAGCCAGGACAAACTATGCTGGGCAGGGCCTACCCAGGAGGGGCAAAGCAGAGCAAAGCAAACCAGAGCAAAATGAAGCGCTCTGCCACCTTCCCCACTGCAAAGTGCACTCTAGGCAAGGGCTCTAACTGAATTGAAATGTTTTCTCCAAGAAGGGCTTGGAATACTACAGGAGCATTTGTTTTCCCTTAATTGAAAGTATTTCCACCGCAAGGAAGAGTGGTATTGCTGTATATATAATGTGTTAAGGTTTACAGATTTTTTAAGAAGATGAATAAAATCAAATTGTTTTCTGATATCTATGCAGTCACCTATACAACACAAAGTAGCTTAAGTAGAAGAGGAACTCGGAATAATAGAGTAAAATTCCACGACAATGCCTGCTAAAAATGCAAATTTGATCTTGTCAGTGATCGTGTAGCTAAGCAGAATAAACTTAGGAGAAAAGGCGGTTTGAAGCTGACTGCTTACGGTGATCATGTGTGTTGGCGTGGGTAAGAACTGTGAGGTCTGGCTTCAAGGAATAAGGAAAGCCTGGGGAAACCCTGAAGAATTGGGAGGTGGGGGAAACATGTCACTCAAAGTTTGGAAGGATGGGTGGCAGGATTCAGATTTACTTCCAAGAATGGAGCTAATGAAACTTGGACGAAGTGCAATTAGTAAATGTTAACCACTACCACTGTGTGCTTCAAATGTTCCCTTCCCAGAACAATGAAAACATACAATGACTGTGCTGTGAGAAAGCATTGCAGTGTAATAACAACAGATACCACGTGTTTAGAAAGATAGAGTACTTGTACATTTTGAAAAGAAAATCCTCGCATGTTAAATGCTAAACAGTAGGTACACAAAAGAATCCCTTCAACTCAGGAGAGGCAGGGGGTCAGGAGAGTTGGCTTCTGAGTGCAGCGAGAAGCTGCTCAGTAGAGGATGTCACAAGAGAGTCTTCTAGCGGCGGGGTGATGTTCAGGATGAGTACGACAGGGATGAAGGATGGTATGAATTGCAACTGAGGGAAGATCAGTGAGGAGATAGTACCATAGGGCCCCATTCTAACGCTAGTTAGCTCCTCTGGTCTGTTCCTGTGCCACAGCCTGGATAGCCTGGGTCTGTCCGCTGGCGCAGCACTGATACGGAAGTGGATGCTGCGTGAGGGATATGAAGCTGGAGTGGGTGCCCTGAGTGGTCTGAAACTGCACTGCTGGAATGCTTAGGACAAGATGTTCCTGCTGCGCTTTCTGAAGATACAGTGTGAATGAAGGGCAAAGCTGGACAAGTGCAGCGAGGTGGGCTGAGAACAAGGTCCAGTTGGGAACTGTGATCTGTAAGCTGAAGGCATGAACTGTACTTCCCTTTAGATGAGAAGTCTGGAGGGAACAGCTCCTTAAATTTTTCAGAAATCACCTACCAACGTGGGACCCGCATTTATGTCACCACTTATCCGCTCTAGTCACTTTAAGAAGCTCTTAATACAGCGTTCACCAGGAAGGAGAAGGAAACTGTAAGCCATCAGTACTTCTCTCAATCAGTTGGACAGAAGTGGGATCCATGGGGAAACACATTTTTGATGTCTTCCAACAAGGAGTTTAGCCAAAAGGAATTTCTTCAAATTTGTTCCAAAATTTACTTCCTCTGTGATTTGCATTGTACTATTGGTGTTTTCCTTTGATGTATACACTTCAACTAGTATTTTAGAGAAGTGCTGATAGAGATAGTAGAAATTCAGGGATACTTTCCGGTTTGGTCTACCTCCTAGGGCTCTTAAATCATTTCAAATCTGAAATGGTCAGGGTTTCTTGTCATCCAAAGTTTGGTGCAAGTCTTGATACGAGGCGCCAGAAGAGGGCAGCAGAGAGCTGGGAAGCCCTTCACTGCAGGCCAGAGGAAACTGGTTAAGTGGAAGAATTCCAGGCAGGTGGTGAAGGAGGAAATATTTGCTCCTTTATGGGGTGTGGGGTATGCCAGTTGTCTGTGCTTCATAAATTAACCAAAGACCAGAGTCATTACTCAGACCAGAAACTGAAATCAATAAAGAATGCAATAGGGAATGGCAGTTTTAGAACTGGAAGAGATAGAAACAGATTCTGAGATATTGCTGGGAACATGGAAAGGCAAGCCAGCTTGTTGGTGACCTGGGCTCATGATAACTCGTGAGACTCACACCCTGATGAGTTTATGCTTGGATACAAAGCCAAACCAGAAGAGTAAGACTTTATGGAAGGGCTGAACCAATTGGAAAGGAAAATTTTAGGGTCAGATTTCAAGGACCTGGGGAAGTACTGAAATTTGGAAAGGATTAATAGAATCCTCCCAGGTCAGTGCTTACATCATAAGGAAAGAATCTGGAGGGTGTGTGTTATGTGTCTAAATCAAACAGGAAGTGCTTTATGTTTAAACTGAGACAAGGAAGAATGAACCAGACCAGGATAGCTAGAGAAGGCATTCCAAAATCACCTGTAGTCGGAGTTCAGACTCCCACGCAGCTGTGCTGTTAGCGGTGCTGACTTGAGTTCAGTTAGGCCCAAACTTCCACCGGATGTTGTAGAACTTTGCCGAAGTGCGGTGTGCAGACCAGCAAGCAGCATCGGCATCACTTGGGAGCTTATTACAATTTGGAACTTCAGGTCCTCAGACCTACAGATACAGAATTTGCATTTTAACAAGATCCCTAGATGATTTCTGCGCATACCATGCATATTAAAGTTTGAGAAATACCACTCCACCAGCAGTCTAGTCAAGACTGAATGAAGCTGATGTCAGTGGGAGGTTAGTAAGAGTATCCTGTAATGAAGGACCAGTGGGGAGTAGCTGCATTTGGATGAGAGCTGGTGTACCTGTTGATATTACACAAACTCAGTATGTCCTTGTGGCTTCTGGTTTGTCACACCCAATGAGATTCCTTATGGTGATAGGCAAAAGTCATTCAGCTAGTGTCCCTTATTTACTCCACAGAGGGACTGGAGTGGGCAAAGCTGAATACTGTCTCAGACTGACAGTGCGAATCAGAGTTGAAGGTGTTGCCTCCAAGAAGCAAGGGGCTTCTCCAAAAAACTTTGCCATGTGGGATCCAGAGCCTGCATATCCGGAAACTAGATTTTAGATTGTTGCCGGTCTGCATTTTCGAATGTTATCGAAAACCAGTCTGACTTAGACAAGGCACCATTAGTGCTAATCTCACAGCGTTTGTGTCTGTGTTGGTTTCTTACCGCCTCTGTAATGAATGTCTCCACGTTATGGCTTAAAACTGGCAGAGATACATTCTTTAGTTGTGGAGGACCTCGGGGAGTGTCTGCCTTTGGCGCAGGATTCTAGAGGCTGCAGCAGAATGTATTCCCTTCTCTTACTCCTGACCCTTTGTCTCTTGGAAGCAGGAGGCGGCTCAGAACCTGGAGGATTCCTATTATCTCCCTTTTCTCGGTCAAATCACCCCCTGCCCTCCTCTTGCATGATGTCTTATCCATGACAATGAAGTCCCACCCCGGAGGTGAAGGAGAATCTGCCTGTCTGGGAATTCTCAGTTTGACCACATCTTCCAAACCAGTTTTGCATGTCAAGAAATACTCACATGCACTGGGCTGGAGACCTCGATGTCTTTGAGGGGTATATTCCACCTACGGTGTGCTTAAACCATGATTAACAAATGATAAGAAACATGTTTTCCCTTGGTAGAATCTTCTCCTTGGTATTAAAAAATCAGACTTGAACCAGAAAATGACTTGGAAAACAGAATAAGTAAACACAGAAGGGATTGCACTGTGTAAGGCTGGCTAAGCCTTGGTGACAAATCCCTGATGACCAACAGCTCATGTCCATGCTGGTCTCTCTCCTCGGCTCTGGCCTGGCTTACATGGGCACCTTGTTCCACAGGACTACCCTTTGTTGCTTGGAAGATTCTTTCTCCAGATGCATAAAACTGTAGGGAAAGCTCCAGGTCTTGTTTTTCATGAATTGTTTTAAAAGACCCACCTGTAATGGTACAGGAAAGAAAGCAGTGCAGGCAGAAAAATAGTTAGTGCAGATAAGGTACTAGTAGCATCACCTTAGAGGGTGTTGGTGCTTGGAGGGCAACTTAGAAATATCTAGTCCAACTCCCAATATTTCAGTGGGGAAATAAGTCCCAGAGAGACAGTGGCACAGCTCGGGTCACACTTTGATTTATTATTTATTCAATAAAAATTCATAAAGCAGCTTCCATGTGCAAGGGATACAAAGAGGAATAAAATGTTGGGGAAAAAAGTAAAGCAAGCTGCCCCTCAATCTGAGTGGCCATAGGCCCTGGAATGTCTCCCCAAAGCCAGGCTTTGGGTGTTCCTGGGGTCAGACTCCGGTACGCAGTAGATTACAGAAAAGTCTTGCTTATCTAGTGCTATTACTCTATCATGACAACATAGGAATAATATATATATATAGAACCATTGCAAATTAGAAAAAATAGTCTGGTACTCTCAAGTTAGAGAATAAGTTTCCTTACTTCCCAAGAGGCCAGCCTACTCCTGGTTAGATAGCAGCCCAGTGCCTGCCCAACCCTTTGGGAAGCAACAGAGAAGCGGTAAGCCCGGTCCGTGCAATCCCGTGGGCATCCTGCGGAGAGACAGGCTGGAGTTGATGGATGTGACTGTGCTGCAGCGTGGCTTGGGTGAAGGAAGCTCCTTTTCTGTCACACAGAGCACCAACTTGCCTGAGCTGGAAGAACTGAGCTGACTGTTCCCCAAGGGGTTGGAAGCTGAACAAATGATGCCATTAACTCTCTCCATATGTGCCCATACATATCTTTTTCCATATGTCTGTCAGCCCAATGTTTGTTAGTGTATGTCAAACACACTGAGAATTGTGTGGTGGTGGTGATGGTAGTTGCAGCTCTCAGAATAATTTGTACGATGTGATTACGGTGGCAAAAATCTCCGAGGTCCTGAGGCATCTTTGTTGTGTTAATTAAAGTTATCATCCAGTGATCTCGGGTTTAAATGAGGAATATACGTGCTTTGTGAAAATATTTCAGATACAAAGAGACTGTGCAAGATTGACTTTTCTGAGGAACTCGAAGGAAATTAAAGTCTTTTCAACATAAGGAAACATCCAGTTGGTCTCAGAAAGCAGAGTAAACAAGAAAATGTGATGTGTTTGCCCTTGCCCAGGGGGGAAATGCAGAGCTCACTGTGTTCCCCTGGGAGTGTTGTTGGCTCACAGGCAGGCCTGCTTTGTCACGTCATTGTCCTGTCAGTGGCTCAAATGCATCCCATCCTTGGTGCACCTGACCGTGGTGATGATGGCTTTGCTGCCACAAGAAACCTGGAGGTGTTGATTCAGCTCCTATCCAACAGGCGCTGTAACAGGAGGAGTGGAGGGTGGCCAAGTTTGGGGGTCCCTCCATTTGATGCTCCATTGTTCACCTGTTAGGCAACCCAGAACTTGTCTCAACTCCTGAGTGACTGTCAGTCAGTCTTTGGGTATGCATCTCAGGTGGACTCTCCCCAAGTCTATTATCCTGTCATAAACTCTGTGCTTAGCTTTCTTGGGGTTCTTGTGTTTCTTGTTAACTGTTTTGTGGGTCAAGCAGAGTCAAGTTCACCAGTTAACTGGGTCATTGCCTTCCTGCTATAGTAACAAAACCTGAATTCTCCTGGAGGTCCTGCAGAATTCTTTTCTGGGGGAGACTCAAAAATGAGAATGAACAGTAAAGAAAAGCTTGAGACACCATCGGTGTACCCAAAGGCAAACAAAAAGCCCTAGGAAGCCATATTTCAAAATATTAGCAATACTTAGTGCTGAATGGTAGTAGTGTTTTTTTAGTTTTTGATTTTTGCCTATGCAATTCTCTATATATTTGTGTTGAGTCATAAGGGAAACAATAGATGTTTTCAATGATTTCTGATGTGTTCCTTCACTTTCTAACTCTAGGGTAGAACATGCAAACACAATCACAGGACCCTCTCCAGGCTTGGCAGTGGGTCAGGATTGGGTCTGGTAAGTGAAGGAAACATATGTTCAGATCCATTTTGAACAATTTGATTCAAACTGAATTTGATTTTGGGAAGATGCCCCCAAGGCCAACCCCACTTAAGATTGCTTTAAATTACTGCATATACATGGGGCTAAATGGATCTTCCATCACCTCCTGTACTAATTACTTTTGATTAAGGGCTTCCTTAAAAGCGCTTCTTTCGCCATGAATTTTACATGACCACTAACCCCCGTTGACTGATGTTGTGGGGTCACCCTATGAATTGATTGGGCAATGCCGCACTGTGCCTTTGGGACTATAGCTTAGTGGCACCTCTGGAGTCGATTCCATAAATCAATGAGCGG
The DNA here is from genome assembly GCF_030435755.1 of Ochotona princeps. Lineage (NCBI taxonomy): Eukaryota > Metazoa > Chordata > Mammalia > Lagomorpha > Ochotonidae > Ochotona > Ochotona princeps. Next base: position 33,205,811 of record NC_080837.1, on the reverse strand, counting down.
AGGTGGCATTACAACATCCTGTTGTGATTTCTATACTATGGATCCTCTGTGTGTTGTGGTCACCATTTCATCCACTCCGCATTGGCACATTCTCTGCGAATCTAGTTTTTTCTTCACACTTCTCAAAAGTATCTTGCTCATGGTTGATGGTACAACCTAGGGCCATCATCTTCATGTTTTATTCCAGAGGTTTTGATTTTAGTTTTATGCCTACTGAATGGGATGTCAGGAGAGAGTGGAGAGGACTGAAAAGGAAATGTTTTGAACTATTATAAACGTTCACTAAAATGAGAGGGAAAGGGAGGGAGGAATGGAGAGAGAAAAATGCCGGGTTGACTCTGTGATTATTCAGATTTGGTTTTGAACAGTCTTGAAATATTGTATGTTGATTTCAGAATAATCTTTTACATCAATGAACAGTATTAAGCATATAGGAACACAAATATATTTCAGTTTATTAAAAGATGGCATCAAATATTTTTGCAAATTTTTTGGAATCCATGTGTAGATTTTTTTTATAATACATATTTCTGTGAACTTTCTAAATAGCACTAGTATGCATTTAAAATTTCTCATGGAAAAATACACTTATCTCTTAGGCCTGTTGTGTGTTGATACACATCTATGCTAATAAGTTTCAAAGCAAAAGCTTAAATCAAGCAGATTTTGGAGTAAAGATGATGACACACAACCTAGAACAAGAGATCAGGACCTGGGGAAGGACACCAAGGTCACATCATGAAGCTCACGGGAACAGAAGTTCAAGTACAGCATCCCAGAAGAAAAAAGGGTATTAGAAAGACAACCCACCAAATATGTGTGGTATTCTGTGAAGAGCAGAAAATGTAATTTTACTTTAACTATGGAACTCTTAGAAAGCCTAGCTATGCAAATAATGTCAGAGCTGCGTTTGGATGCCCCACACACAAGGTGCAGGACCTTGGGCAAGTTACTCAGCCACACTGTAATTTTCAATAGTAAACTAGATTCTTAGTAGCACCTGCCTTATAACATTGCTATTGCGATCAATTAGATAACAAATACAGAATACTTTTGATAAGGCCTGACTCATGCTAAGTCACAGAATCAGTGCTTATTCTAATGTTTTTTGTGACTCTTGAATCAACATTTTGTCAAAGCTTTCATTAAAAAAAATCAGGTGGTATTATTAGAAATTTTATCTAAAGCTTGAGGTTTTTTTGTTTTTTTTTTCCTTCCCTTTTATCCTAGGATTATAACAGCAAAACAAATGCTTCTGTGTCATTTGAGATTTCTTTTAAAATTCCAGGTTTCTAGCCATCTTTTTTTTGTTGTTGTTGTTCTAAACAAAAGCCATCTTTGGCTATTAGAATAATAACAGTACAAGCTCATAGTTAGGAAGTACAGTTTTTATACTGGATCTTCTGTGTCCTAGCACTTTAAGCCATCTTTCCTGTGTCAGTATTGTTTAGCATTATGTCTGCTTGAAAGATGAATTTAAGGTAAATGCAAGCTGAAATATCTTGCTGGAAATTGTCCAGCCAGGGAGGGGCGGAGTCAATAGCCACATGCAGCAGGTTGGCTCCAGTGACACATCCTCCCATTCTTGGCTGTGTCTGTAACTTACGACCACGTCAGATTGCCGTGGCTCTTTTATAGCTAAACAGTAGCTCCGAAGACCAGAAAGTTTTGAGTCACTGGTTCATCAGTGTAAAGACTTATTGTTAAATTCATTCAAAATAAGATTTCAAAAGACAAAGGAATTGGACACAAATGTTTATTCTAGTGGTTCTTGCTGATTGGTCTCCACGGGATTTATCTTTGAGATGCTCTGTTTCAGGTTTCCCAAATAAGGGATGTCTCTCATGGCAAATCCTACTTGGTACCTTCAGAAGCCTTGGATGAAGATGTGGGATGCTGGGATTCCTTTCATCCCTCCCTTGCTTTCTATATGTGCAGTCCTCAAGATGCTAAATATTCCCAGTCGATCTTCTTGTAGCGTGTATAAGAGACTTTGCTAACTTGTAGGATGTGGGTAGAAAAAGTGGGTTGAAGGTGTGTCATTCCAGCCGCCAGATATGTAAAGAAGTCTGGGTATTGGAGACGAAAGTAGGCCTTCTTAAGGTTTCCATAGGAGACTACATTTTCCAGGGCTCTTCCACACTTGGCAGTGGATCCTTAGAGTAAAGCTGGGCTTCAGAGAGAAGTGGGGCAGAGGGACTGCTAGAAGCTTGTAGGTCTGTTTCTCTCAAACGTTAATTCCCTGCTCACAATACTTTTCTCTCCTTTTAAAAGGAAGCTCTTTTAGTCTTAGTATACTCTTTAGTCAATGTTTATTTACTTTAGACTTTTTTTTGTTTTATCTTTTTATTGTATCTATCTAGTCTCAATTTTTAGTTTGCTCTTCCATCTCCTTTATTTTATTATCTGTTATCACCTTTATCTAAATTGCATGTGTTAGCTTTAAATGTGTGGTTTCAGGTTTATTTACACTTTATTTTATCTTTAATGACAGGAGAAAGTGAAAATATGTAGTGATCAGCTGGAGGGCAGTCCTTTAACTAAGAAGGATTGAATTCTTTTGTTCACTAAACAACTCACTTGATTTTCCATTGTTCATGTCTTTTTCTTTCCAAAAGTGGAATTTCAGCCTGAGATATATCAAACTAATTGTGTAGATTCACCTGTCAATTTTGTTTTGTCTTACCATTACCAACCCTCCCTGGAGTAATGTTTATTTTTAGTGCCACTGACTTTGAGTTAGAATACTGTCTCCTCAAGTGTTGGCTTAAAGTTTCTACTTGTTTCCTGACCTGAGTTTACAGTTTCTATTTTTTTTTTTATAACAGCTCCACCTTGTCTAGGACTTACATGCAAATTGGGACAGGTTTGTGAGAAAAGCAGAGGTGGGAGAGGCCTCCAGAATAACCTCCTGTCCCTCCTTTAACACTCTGGGTGTTACCTTCCTTCTTTCTCATTGTCTGCCCATCATTGTGAGCCCGGGCTTCTCTTCTCTGACTACTCTGAGGACTGGAGAACCGCCCCGGCAAGTTCGGTTTCCCAGGCCAGTTTTTCCTACTGAAATTCTTCCATGTTGCTTTTCTCGAAACACATCTTGCTTTTCACAGGCCCTTCCTAAGTGCCCCGTCACTTGCAGAATAAAATCCAAACCCCTCAGGCTTCCTTCAAGACCTCCAAGGAGTTTCCATTGTCATTTCGCAGGAATATTTCTAATTTTCTCCTTTGCGTTAGACAACCAGACGAGCAGACAAGTAGGTTGGTATTCTTCACTTATGGATTAAGCATTTCTGTGCTTAAATTCCTTATTACTTAAAAAAAAAAAAGTAACAACAACTTGATACCTCAGTATTGTGCATGTTTTGGGGGTACAATGTGATGTTTCAATGTTCAATGAACAGAACACTTATATATCCACTTATTTGTGATGTCTTTATAGTGATAACACCCAACATATTTTCTTCTAGTTTTTTTTCAAAAAGCAAAATATGCAATATATGCTATTGATAGTTGCAGTATTGACTTGAGAACACCTTTCTGCCATCTATCTACAAGTTGATATCCATTGATCAGTTTTTCCTCATCCCTTTCTTTCTCTCTACAATTCACCTAGTTTCTGCTAACCATCATTATATTTTTTTAACCTCTATGAATTCGCCTTTTTTTGGACTCTGCCTAGGAGTGAGCTCATGCAGTGCTTGTCTTTGGCTTATTTCACTGAACGCAGCAGCCCCTGGTTTGATGCATATTGTTGCAAATGATAGGATGTCAGTTTTTCTGATGGTTGAGCACTAGTCCATTGTGTATGTATCCCACCTTTTCTTTCCCCATTCATCAGTTGATGGACACTTGGCTGTTTCAGTTTCCTACAGCTTTTTTTTAATGTATTTTGTTCCTTCTGTCAATGTTCATATTATATCCTCTTTAAAGCCCCTTTTCCATTTGATGACTTAACGTCGATGAAAATCACCAACGTTTTTATTATCCTCCCAGGAGAAACACTGTTTGACATGGCTCGTGTGGGTTCTGGTACGAGAAAGGGCCCAGTTTAAATCCCAGCTCTGCTACGTATTAATTATTTGACCTGAGAGGAGGTAAAAGTATTAAACTTTTTGAAACCTATTGTAACATCTTTAAAATGAAATCAGCATAAAGTGCCTTATGAAGTTATTGTAAATATAAATAAGATGAAATTCAGAGGTCATTGTGGCTTGAAAAAGCTTAAAGTTCTGATTTCATTTTTGAGTAAAAGGGCAAGATGGGAAGTGGACCTCTGTTATACCAGGAGCAATGGAATCTCTCTCAGAGAGGGAGAGAGGAGGGAGGGAAGGAGGGAGAGAGAGAGAAGTTTTAACTACTGAAATAGAAATTCTCATTTTATACAGAAATGTTCTGTCTGGCTTTTCAATTCTACATTTGAAATTATTTGTCACCTTTTAAAATTTTAAAGTGTATTTTTATTTGTCTGAAAGACAGAAAAAGCCATATCCCACCTGCTGTTCGATTTCCTTAAGTGTCTGCAATAGCTGTGGCTGAGCCTGGCCAAAGCCTGGAGCCAGAAACTCCGTCTGGGTCTCCGATACTGGTGACAGGAATCCAAGTACTTGAGACATCATGTAGTGCCCCCTTATGTGTGTTAGCAGGAAACTCCAATCAGGAATAGAGTCAAAACTCCAGCTCAGGTACCCTGATACAGGTTAGCAGCATCCCAAGCAGCAGCTTAACCCACTCTACCAGAATGCCTAAGACAATAGATCTTTCTTTCTCTTCTGAAAAACACCAAAGTAATCCTAGATGAACCATTTTAAATACAAGCCAATGCATGCAATTGTCTTTTATAACTAAAGCTGATTTTGTATGTAGAATAATTTCAAACTGCAAATACAGTAATACAAAGTATTTAACAAACTTCAAATAATAAATGATTTAAGAAGTCTTAGAAAAGTCTCATGCAGGGCCCGGCGGCGTGGCCCAGTGGCTAAAGTCCTTGCCTTGAAAGCCCCGGGATCCCATATGGGCGTCAGTTCTAATCCCGGCAGCTCCACTTCCCATCCAGCTCCCTGCTTGTGGCCTGGGAAAGCAGGAGAGGACGGCCCAATGCTTTGGGACCCTATACCCGTGTGGGAGACCCGGAAGAGGTTCCTGGTCCCTGCATCGGATTGGCGCGCACCGGCCCGTTGCGGCTCACTTGGGGAGTGAAACATCAGATGGAAGATCTTCCTCTCTGTCTCTCCTCCTCTCTGTATATCCGGCTTTCCAATAATAATAAAAAAAAAAAATTCTAAAAAAAAAAAAAAAAAGAAAAGTCTCATGCAGGAAAATGGAGAGGGAAAGCAGCTTTTTAAGGAAAATGTAGAGTGCCACATTTAACCACAGACTTGTGAAATATCAGTACAAGACAAGTGAGGATACCTTTTACCTGTTTGTTCCACCCCTATGATGGGTGCTATGTCATCAAAGAATTCAACCAATAAGGTAGAAACTGACATGAGGAGCCATCCTTGGAGCAGAACAATCCATCCGGAGCTGGAAAGGCGGGTGAAGGTTGAAATACAACTGGAAAGCAAGAGAGTCATTTCCAATGAAAACTTGTCTGAGATAAAGCTACTGTTAGCATAAACCAGTCTCTCTCTCTCTCTGATCTATGTTAATGTCACTGTAGGTTGAATAAAATGGATTGTCAAGGACAAGGGTATAATTTGGAAAATATTTTTATTCTTCACTTGCTGAGATTTTCCTATTTCCCTCTCCTTTCTTCATAGGAATTGAGGAGTCTTACATGGTTTTAGCTCTTTTAACAAAATATAGATGGATTTATGGGTGGAGTGGATCAGGATGAAATAGGCAAAATGACAGAATGAGTGTGTGTGGGAAAAAGACCATCAATATGTTTGAAATAATATCACCGAAAATGGCATATACGAACATACATCCTATGGCAGAGTAACTATAAAAGTGTTACATATATGCATACTTGTATGGCATGCCACAATTTTAGTTTGTTAAATGCACCTATTTGCTCATTTTTTTAAAAGATTTATTTATTTTTATTGGAAAGAAAGATATACAGAGAGGAGAGACAGTGAGGAAGATCTTCTGTCCGATGATTCACTCCCCAAGTGAGCGCAACAGCCAATGCTATGCCGATCCGGAGCCAGGATCCAGGAACTTCTTCCAGGTCTCCCACACAGGTGCAGAGTCCCAGGGTTTTGGGCTGTCCTCGACTGCTTTCCCAGACTATAAGCAGGGAGCTGGATGGGAAGTGGAGCTACCGGGATTAGAACCGGCGCCCATATGGGATCCTGGCATGTTCAAGGCGAGGACTTTAGCTGCTGGGCCACAGTGCTAGGCCCTATTTGTTCATTTATTAATACTATCTTTAAAAAAATTCTCTTTGGGCCCGGCACAGTAGCCTATTGGCTAATGTCCTTGCCTTGAATGCGCCGGGATCCCATATGGGCAATGGTTCTAATCCCAGCAGTCCTACTTTCCCTGGGAAAGCAGTCGAGAACGACCCAAAGCCTTGGAACCCTGTTCAGGTTCCGACAAAGCTCTGGGTTTCGGATTGGCTCAGCTCTGGCCATTGTAGCCACTTGGGGAGTGAACCCTTATATGGAAGATCTCCTCTGTCTCTCCTCCTTTCTGTATATCTGCCTTTCCAATAAAAGTAAATAAATTTTAACAAAAATATTATCTTGAACATGTAGAATAACTCTACCAAGTAGACATTGTTCTGGCTTTAGAGATGTAGAACCGGTAGCTTGGTGTGCTTCAGTGACAAAAGGAAGCCAACTCTAACCGACTCCTACGGCAGAATCATGACTGAGATCTTTCTCATTTACAAAGAAGCACTTGGGGGACTGGCACAAGCTATTCCTCTGCCTGCAGCACTGGCATCCCTTATGTGTGCTGATTCTAGTCCTAGCTACTCCACTTCCAAACCAGTTCCTGCTTACGACCCTGGAAAAGCAGCAGAGGATGACCCAAGGCCTCAGTCCCCTCCACCCATGGAGGAGACATAGATGAACCTCCAGCTACTGATGTGGTACCAGTCCTGCTCCAGCCATTGTGGCCAGTTTAGAAATGAACCAGCAGATGGAAGCTCTCCATCTCTCCCACTTTCTCTGTATCTGTGACTTTGAAGTTAAAAAAAAAAAAAGCATTTTGTATAGCAGTTAGTCATCCAGAAAACTCTGAAGTTTACTCCATGGTAAACTTTATAACCATCATATATGCCAGGCAATTTTGTAATTCTTAATTCCATGTTTTAGGTTTAATTATAATCAAGTGGATTGGAATACTATTGTAAGCTGTCTTTCTTTTGTTGATTGAAACAATCCTCCCTATGATTTGTGTTTGCTTGAGTTCGTTCAGATCCTGGTCCCCAAGCTGTCCCTGCCAGAGAATCACCTGACTGCTCCTAGCACCTGGTGCCTGCAAACACACCAAGGATCGGGTGCTGTTTTCTGTTTGGCTTCTAAAACTTTAGTTAACAGTAAGTGCGAAATTGGTCAAAACAATAATAAATGATGCAGTAGCTGGCCCTTGTGGTAAGCAGTGCTGAATCTTAATGCGGGAGATTGAAGGCCAGGGAGACTTGCCTCGGGCTACCCATTGTGCTAGCTCAGCAGCCTCTAAGCTGCAAGAAAACAACCATAAATCTGGAACCCGACAGGCGGTGAGAAGGGCCAAAAAGGGGTGTGTCAGTGTTGCAAAGAAAAAAAAAAAAGCTAAAGGAAAGAAGCTAGAGCAAAGAGCTCGGGAAGGAAAAGCAGCTGGGGCGGTAGGACCTAGAAGATGACACTGCTGTGTTACAAACTGCCTCGGACATTCTGCATCTTGCTTGCATCCTCTGATAGGGAGGGTAGACATGCACCTCCCCATGAGCTGTGTGCTCTTCTAGCTCGGTAGTTACCATCTTAGTGAAATTGTTTTGTGGGTAGAGACATACCTTCACGTATATAGCAGAGGGTAATTCATCCTTGGGATTGGGATTGCTGATTTTAAAGTGCTCTTATCACAGCATCTTTGATCTTCATTATCCTGGGAGACAATCCTCCCCGCCTTTCTGAAAAACATGAATCTTGATGTTTTCAATCTACTTTGTGCTATTTTTGGAAAAGTCAGGCCAGGATTTAATTTATGAAGCAATCGTAACAGTGTTTTGTTTTTCACCAATGACTTACATGATTAGGGAATTCATTAAGGGTTTGTTGTTGTTGCTCTTTCTATACCATCTCCTTGGCCAACATCTCATGCTCTGTGATCTGCTGTTGAGCATCTTCAGTAAAATCTTGTGGCAAGAAATGGTTGCTATACTTTGGAAAATGGCAATTCCATTTCAATAGCTATATACTTGGTTAGATTTTTGTTTGTTCTTATTGTGAACTACAATCTAAATATTGAAAGGCATTAAAATACTTGCAGTACATCTACTTCAGATGTAATCAGGTACTGTAGTTTCCTTTCAGCTATAAAAGTGGTACCCAAATATTCATTGCTTGAAAAAAATCCATATAATTTATCATACTATAAATAGGATTGAAAATTTAATACTGAATTCATTAGGTTACTGAATATAAATCACATTGGTGGAAACATAATGGAAATCACCAAGACTAAGAAGATGAAGATGGGTGGTGATACAGTCCCTCTGCTTTTAGAATGCTGCCAAAGAGTGATTCCATTCATGGCATATAACAGGAAAAGCTTAAGTCCTCTATCTACTGACAGCACACATACCTTGCAGTGGGTTTAGGAAGGCAGCGAGGTACTTAAGGGGCAGTAAATTGGGAGAGGATATGGACTTAAGTTAAATAGGATTCACTTAGTGTGATTGCTAATGACACAAGGACATGTAGGATGAGGAATGACAGTGAGACTGAATTTATTAGCTCCCATGTGATAAAAGAATATTGATAGAGAAACAAGACAATGCTTCCGCAATGCAGCTGACATTTGCCTTGAGTTGAAATGAACTGAATGTAAGACCCATGTATTGTCTCGGACTATATCATAAGTAAGTTAAACACAGAAGATCCATCTAAAAATTAGAACATAATAAATTTGTAATTTGAAAAATTGCCACAGTGTCTTAAATGATCAACCCCTGAAACTGATTCTCTTGAAACCAATGGACTTATTTGAAATAACTTTGAGTCTGTGAAAAAGAAAATGACTGTCGACGTGGAGGAGGGGTAGGTCTAGCGTTAATTTTTATTGGGAAAGCAAGTTTGCAGAAAGGAGATACAGAGAGAAAGATGTTCCATCCTCTTGTTTGCTCCCTGAGTGGATGCAATGGCCTGTGCTGAGCTGGGACAAAACCAGGAACCAGGAGCTTCTTCTAGGTCACCAACATGGATGCAGGGTTCCAAGACTTTGGGCCATCCTCTACTGCTTTCCAAGGCTACAGGCAGAGAGCTGGATGGGAAGTGGAGCTGCCGGGACATGGAAAAATACCCATAGAGCATACTAGCATGTGCAAGAGAAGGAGTCAGCCATTGCACCAGGATGAGTGTTAACGATAGCTATCAGAAAGTGTAATTTTTAAGAAAGATTTATTTTTATTGCAAAGTCAGATATACAGAGAGGAGGATCTTCTGTCCAATGATTCACTCCAAGTGGTTGTAGTGGCTGGAACTGAGCCAGTTCGGAGCCCGGAGCCAGGAGCTTCTTCCTGGTCTCCCACCCGGGTGCAGGGTCCCAAGGCTTTGAGCTGTCCTTGACTGCTTTCCCAGGTCACAAGCAGGGAGCTGGATGGGAAGCAGGGCTGCCAGGATTAGAACTAGCGCCTATATGGGATTCTGGAGTATGCAAGGCAGGGTCTTTAGCCACTAGGTCATGGCACCAGGTCCCAGAAAGTGCCAGAGACCTGCTCCGGCTGACTTGGGAGCTTGCAAAGGATGCGTGGATCAGTGGCGAGACAGAGACAGTATGAAGAGAAGAGATGATAAGGAGATATGAGGGAGAGGCAGAGGAGGCATGGACCATTATGGCATGATGCTCATAATGGGCAACTCAGAAAAGTTGCCTTCTTTATTTATACACAAATCATCACAAGCTTTTGCAAAATATCCAATTGTTTCATTTTTACTTCATGGTTAAGAGAATACAAAAACAATCCTAAAAAATATTATTTTACTTCAAAGAAAACATTTTCAACAAACCATTACTCATTGAAACCTGCAGTCACCTGGCTGAAGCCAGAAACTCCACGGTTGGCAGCACATGAGGTTACATAGTGACAAGTGGTTTACTTATATTCAAAATCAATTTTTACTAAACACAAGCTAACTAATATTGCTTAAAATATTAAGAGTACATAATTAAAAGATCATAAATGAAAGGGTTTTATAAAAGCATATAACAGATTCTTTGCAAAATCTTATAATCAAGTCAAGCATAAATTACTGTCACCTTCATCTAGTTCTGATTCAGTTGTTTTTGTTCTTACTGTTGATTTAATTTTTTTTTGTTCTTTTGTTCAAGGGCAGTGAAAGGGATCAAGGCCACTCAGCCAATCTACAAACAGAGGGCCTGTACAAGAAACTTCCTTTTATCTTTATAAACTGTTTTCTTTCCCTAAATATGAGTGCCAATATAGGATAGAAGTTTTTATAAACTGTTTTCTTTCCCTAAATAGAAGTGCCAGTATAAGGTTGAGATTTTAAGCCATTTTGGGGGGTTCACATTTGTTTCCCTTTAGAAGATGCCCCATATACTTTTACTTTCTGTGGTGAGAAACTAAAATGTGTCATATCATGTGTTGCAACAGTTCAAGGCACATGGTAAACAAACTCTTTGTACCTCCATAATTACCATCTGTTCCAAGATATTATCAAGCCATTGCTTAAGGAAAACATTACTTATATTAGAGCAAACTTCAGGACAAAAGTGGGTAAATAACAGGATGTTTGGAGACATTGTGGGCTCAATTGTACAATTGTATACTTTTAGCTGTGTGTCATAACCTTACATCGCTAAAAATGTTTTTATCATAACATGATTGATCAATTTGAAATATTATACCAGTTACAGGAATCATTTCACATTAGCAGGAAAACAACACTACCCCCTTAGGAAAATTCTATGAAACATCAGAGAGGCGATTGAGTGTCCATACAATGGGGTGAGGCAGCAATGAGGTGACCAGAGACATTCTGCCGGGCCTTGTCTCACAGCCAGAAACTCGTCGTAGCCCTGCTAACCGAGGAGCAGTGCTCATCACACACCCATGCCATCCGACCCAACTGCATGGCTCCCCACAAGGAAGTATAATTTTTACTGTGCCTTTTAGAATATTGTCCTTCATGGAACAGATTAGCTGAAATGGTCTCAAATGACTAATACTCTTTATTAATAAAAATGAATTAAGCAAATATGTATTTAATATTAGCAATATAAATGTAGTAATGCACATTGAAATATTCACTACAAAATATTGAATTTGCTTAATTCATTTATTCATACATTAGTTTATTTTCAAATTATTTTAATATATAATTCAGGTAGCTAATTGGACTATATATCATAATTTGATAAAACATAATTCATTGTCAAAGAAAATATCAGAAAAGGTAGAGAAAAATTTTTTGTAAGGTTACATTTTTCAAGACACTTAGAGCTTCCAATTGTCCAGAGTAAAATAGGTTGAAACATGATTGATTATTTCTAGTGTTTGTGAAGGGAAAAGAAATGTTTTCGTTGGATTTTGATCTTAATGAGTTTGATTGACTCCCATCTCCATAAGTGATCATCGAGTAAGATTTTGGTAAATACCACTAATTATATAAGCACAACAAATGCTTTGACAAATTTTATAATATGTAGTAATGATTTGATATCTATGTGTTTCAACATTATCCTGCTACTAGGAAACCCTATCCTAAAGAAAGGTACTACTTGCTCTATGTCTTCCAGTTTAGACAGAGATATCAGAATTCTCCTATAATTTTTTTCTTCCTACTCTTCTTTAAAAATTGCTCATTATCCAATTGTTATATTGCAAAATGTGAAAGGCATGGTAACTGTTCAAATGATATTATATCACGGTATGTTTGAATGATACTGAAAAGTTTAAGTGTCTTCAAGTTATAAAATTGTATGTTTACAATGCAATTAAATAAATCCAATTTCTACAGAAACTACAGGTTTCTTGAGACTCAAACATATTGATGGTGAAAGAAAACTTTAGGGTAGCAAGATAGAAACCTGCATGGGAAGTGGAGGAGCTGGGGCCCATTTCTGTTTCTTTTCACTTGTGGCCTTGATGCTGGGACGTATGAGAGAAGCCACTGTGTTCCAACACTGTGTGGCATTTGTATTTAGGACAGAATCTGGGGAAATGGATGACAAATATCTGGAGGAGCTGTGGCTCTGGTTGGTGCTCACATCAACAGGGTCAGCACAGGTTGAATGAAAGTACACCTCACTTGCACAGTGTCTTGTCCTACACAAGCCTTCAGGGCATTGAAGTGGTACTTTTCCACTTCGGCTTCTCATAGTCTGTACCCAAGTACATGGCCAATCCTTACAGAGACTACAATTGAGAGCAGGCTGGGGCGTTAGCTACAGCTTAACTGCATGACCAGGGCAAAGCCAGCACTGTCCAGTTTGTCAGTAAGGCATCCACATCTTTCTGTGTTGTTTGTACTTAACATTTTCACTGTCTTCCAAGACAAAGTACCACGCCCCTTTATCCACCTTTGGAAATATGTATTCTCCTCTAGATGAACATACTTGCACAAACTTAGTGAGATCTAGGTTTGGCTGCTAACTAGCAAATAGCAAGTAGGAACAGGGGAAGAAAATAGTTTAATATATCCACACATTTATCTCTATCAAAATAAGACAATGAACTATTGTAACTCATTTCTGTCACTGGTCACATAGTCATAGCTGATCTTTAAAATTACCTCTTGGTCCAGTGTTGTGAAATTGCAGGTTAAGGCGCCACCTGCAATGACAACATCCCATATGGGTGTTAGTTCAGATTCAGATTGTTCCACTTTTGGTCCAGCTCCACGTTAGCATTCTTGGGAAGGCAGCAGAATATGGTCCAAGTCACTGGGTCCTTGCACCCATGTGGGAGACATGGATAAGCTCCTGGCTTTAGCCTGGCTAAATCCCAGCTGTTGTGATAATTTAGGTCATGAACCAGCAGAAGGTTGATTTCTCTTTTTCTCTCTTTCTCTGTCTCCCCCCTTTCCCTGTGACTCTGCTTTACAAATAAATAAATCTTTACCAAATAAAATTATCTTCTTGCACTAACCATTCTATTCATTCTTGGAAAGCACCTTAACAGATGGTTCCTTGTCTGCTAGGAGGCCCAACCTTATTCCAGGAATGTATGAGCTATTAACAATTAACCTTTGTTGAAATATTACAGTTCCTATGTAAATGTCTACCAAAGGACATGAAATGACTAAGATGCTCCTTAGTGTATTCCCTGTAGTAGTAGCCACAAATTTCCCTTAAAAGTCAAGGTCAATCAATGTAGCTAACGTTCTTGATCAGTTGACTCATTGGCATGATGAACTTAGAGTAGCCTGCTGATAATACCAATTTTCAGGCTTAGTGGAACCATGGCTGGGTCTTCTGATACAATCTTCCCCACCGCCACCCCCACTTGGAATGGAGGCTTCTATACTAGGAGATCCAAATTAGTACTTCAAAGTGAAAATACTGTGCTAGCTCACCACTGCAGATGAGTGGAGCCAATGATGTTTACTCTCAACATGCAGAGATAAAATGAAATGTATTTCTATGTATTGGTCTATAAGATGTGCTTTAATTACTTTGTGGAGTTATTTGTATATAAGAAAGTTATGAATGAGTTAGTGTGGTATGATGTATAATTATGCCTATTATCAAAATATAGAACCTTTCTCTAATTTCCTTCTCTGGGAAATTCTCTAACTCTTCCTCAGTAGTTTCATATACCCTTGATTCCAGGCAAACAATGATTTGTGTCAGTATAGATTATTTTTGTGTTTTCTGTAACTTTATTAAAATAGACAGTGGACTCTCTTCAGTCTTTGGCCACTTTCACTCAGGATACATATTTTTAAAACACTTGTCCATTTATATATTTATATCTAAGTTTTTAATATATATTAAATATATATAAATACAATATATATATAGCTGTGCATAAGTTCTTTTGAGTATTGTGTTGTACACAATTTGCTTATCTATCCTCAATATACTGGCATTCATGTGATTCCTAGTTTGGAGATATTATAAACAAGTTACTATGAACATTGCTCTACCTTACTTTGGATAGACTGGTGTTTCAGTTCTTTACAAAACATCTGCAGGAGTAAAATTTCCAGGTCATTTTGTGTTCTCCTTTATTCAGACTTATTTATTTCAAAAGGAGAGTAACAGATACAGATCTTCTGTCAACTGGTTCACTTCCTGAATAGCTACCAGTAGCTTCAACCTGGCTGAAGCCAGGAGTCTAAAACTTTATCCAGATCTTACATTCGAGTGCAAGGGGCCTAACTGAGACATTGTCCAGTGCTTTCCCAGGTATATTGGCAGGGATCTTGATCGGTAGAGAGGAGCAGCTGGAATTGAAGTTGGCCACTGATAACGGGATGGCATTGTTTCAGGCTCTGTCTTGGCCAGCTGCACCACAATGCTGAATCTGCATTTATTGTCTAGGAAACTGCCACTCTCAACTCAAAAGTAGTTAATTTTTTTTTTTTTGAGTTCCTAAAAAACTGCATGAGAGTTTCGTTCTTCAGTTCCATTAAGTTTCAATACTTGATATTACCAATGTTGTTCATTTTATTCTTTGTAACAGGTTAATAGTGGTGCTCATTGTGCTTTTAATCTGTGTTTCCCTTACCATGAATGTGTTGTCATATTTTCCTTGCTAGTTGCCATGTTGAATATCTCCTTTTGTGAAATACAGGTGCACCCATGTGTAGTTATTTTCTTATTGCATTGAAAGAATTATTACATATTCTGGCTACTGATCTGTATTCATATACTGTGGGTTGTGATTCATTTCTTAGTTCTTTGGTTCGATTTGACAAACATCAAAAGACAGATGTAGCCACCACACACAATTCAGAAACCTGATGGGAACCAGCCTTATGGGCTGTAACGACATCTTATATAGACCCTGACTCAAGTTGTGCTGAATCAAGCCATCTTGACTCCCAAATGGGTACTCAAAACAGAAGCAAATGAAATAGTGAGGTTCTTGATTATGGGTAAATGTCGGTGCAAATCCTGGAACCAGGAAATGCAGATAGGCTGCTGGGGCCGTGATAACCATCACGGTGGCCTATCCAGACTACCCAACCAGGCTCTGTAGCCCAGGATGCCCACTGTTCTCTGACTGAAGCCCCCCCAAATGTAGCAGGTTGCACAAGAAATCATATCAAATTTAGGATGTACTTATTAACCAAACTTGGTGATAGCAGTGCCTGTTAGAAATTAGCAAGTGAGAAGCTATCATGATAAACAAATCTGAAAACCCTGAGAAGAAAAAGTCATTGCTGTGAAATCCATTCATTAAACTGAAAACCTCTATATTTTATCTTTCTCCGTATTATAAGTCATGCTAAAAATATTCAGTGAACAACTGGATATACTTGTAAAACTAAATGTATTTATCTGTTACTGGCTCACTAGTTCACATTTTATTATCACTAGGCCTCACTTTGTTCTGGAACTCTCTTATAAGCTCACAAATTAGAATTATATTTGTGTAATTTTATTGACATCTGCAGGAGTAGTATTTTGATACAACAAAAATTTTGCCCACTTGGCATTCAACAGTATCTTTAATATAATCCAAATAGTCTGATTAGTTGTTGTCTCTACAAAATAAGAAACACACCCTTTCATATTTCCAGGAGGCCTCAGTAGAAATACCAAAGACCCACAATTTAAAACTTTTGAAGTTTTTACATGCCTGTCAAGGACATCAAGAAGGCTTAAAATATCTGATAGAAACAGGATTTTTTTTTTACATAACACAGATTAGATTTAGTAATTGGCATAAAGTCATCACTGAAAAACCTTTAAAACATGTACATAACCTTCATTGATTTAAAGCAATGAAAACTTAATGAGAGGCTGAAAGCACAAAAATTACAGTAATATATAAAAATACTTGTAGATAGTAAGTAGCACCTTAATTTAACTCATACCTTGAGAACAGTGGATTAGGGCTCAATTTTATACCAAATTATTTTCAATATAAATGTTACATTTTTAGAAAAAGTTGTAAGCAATACCTTAATCATTACAAAAGGCCTGCGTATTTTGTTTGACCTCCACAACACCAGTGTAGGGGTGCCGGGGACATACAGACGATGGAAGCGTCCTGCAGCTCACGTGTATCATAGCAAAGGCTTTCAACTTTGGAAAACTTGTAGTGTCCAAAGTTGTGGAGAAGTTAAATCAAGTTATGGAACAAATTTGGCAACTAGGCTTTTTTTTTTTTTTCAATATAAATAGATTTAGTGCAACAGGCTGTGATGGGGGGCGAGGGGGCCGGTAGCCTGTGTGCAGTGTGAGTGGGGGACGATGCTGTATGAAATGGCATAGGGGGTCCCTGAAACTGAGTGGTTGGTGGCCCGATGCTGCAAGTGGGCAGCATCCCTAACTTGCCCAGCAGCCAGGTTAACAAAAATGGTCTGAGGGCAGCTCATTGATATGCAAGGCTGTGGTGTCCCCCTGCTGGGCCACATTGTTAGCCAGGCAGGGTTTCATTTCCCTTCCATTCATGCTTGGGATGGGATTCTGCTTCATCTCCCTCTTAGGAAGCTCTCTCCAGGGCATTTCAGATTCTTGGTTTGAATTTCAGATCTCTTGAGTCCATCTGACCCATGGCCATAATGAAATAGTGTGTTTATAAGCAAAGAGGAATGCCTGCTCTCTTTCTATTTTTATTTTAAAAAATTTTTAAATTTTTATTGGAAAGTCAGATATGCAGAGAGAGAGAGAGGAAGATCTTTCATCCGCTGATTTATTCCCCAAGTGGCCTCAATGGCCAGGGCTGAGCTGATCTGAAGCTAGGAGCCAGGAACATCTTCTGGATCTCCCATGAGGGTGCAGGGATCCAAGGCTTTGGGCCATCTTTGACTGCTTTCCCAGGCCACAAGCAGGGAGCTGGAAGGAAAACAAGGTTATCAGGATTAGAACCAGCACCCATATGGGATCCCAGGGCATATAAGATGAGTTTAACTGCTAGGTTGCTGCACCGGACTCATGCCCACTCTTTTGAAGAACCCCAACAAAATGCACAAATTTTTCTGTGACACTGAGGCCCAATTGAATGTTGGTATTGGTTTCCACACAGGGACAAAAAGAAGGGGATGAATTCTGGGAGGGGGCCCACAGTGTCAAGTTTGGCTAGCCATGGAGAATTCACCCAGGGAAGCCCATTAACAAGGTCATACCAGGAACCGACTAATGGGGCAAAACTGGAGCTCACTAACCAGGACTCACCAGGAGCCCACTACCGGTGTGAAATTGGAACCCACTAACCAGAGTGAGGGACCTCACCTGAACTTATCTGACATCTTCAGGTCCCCAGTTTGAGGTGCCAGTTCTCGGGATTTCTCCTGCCAGCAGGCCCCAAGACCACTGAGTGGGTGAGGCAACAGTGTTCTTTCGCAGCAAGAACTACCAGTTATGGTCACAGATGATATAGACTAGGAAAGGGGATGGCAGAAGGGTAGTCCCTGACAATCCTTCTACCCATCAATGATACAGTTCTAGACAGGCTAGAAGGCTTGTCTATCTCTGTGGACCTCCCAACCAAGTCACAGGTCACATTCTGCATCCGCATCCATGGGTGGAAGCTGTGACTTAGGTAACGGGCAAGTAGGCCATGAGTCACATATATAGCACATAAGCTGGAAGCTCTACCTTGGGTCATATTCACCACATGTGGCTAGCAAATAGGCTCGTCTAAGGACAGAGAGACTGGGGTGCAGCCCACCACTCTTGCTGTATGCCCAGTGATTAAGTCAGGTTGAGTTCTCAGTCAACTGAAATCAGTTCGGGGGTTCGCCAAGTCACGGTGGGCTGTGTGCCTAAGACCTCCCACATAGGCTAAGCAGGCAGAGCTCAAGTGACCATCTCCCACAAGTTCTTGCTTTTTAGCCTGGTCTACAAATATCTGACTTTTAATTGGAAAAAAAAAATCTGCAAATTTTAAAGTGACATTTGTACAAGACTTTTCATTGTGGTGTAGCAGGCTAAGCCTCCACCTGTGATTTTTGGCATTCTAAATGGACCCCGGTTTGAGTTCTACTTCCAATGCAGCTCCTTACTAATGGCCTGGGTAAAAAAGCAGTAGATGTTTCAAGTACTTGGGTCTCTGCATGCACACATGAGATCCAGGAGAAGCTCTAGACTCCTGGCTTAAGCTAGCCTGGCCCCAGCCGTTATGGCCATTTGCACAGTGAAACAGCAGATAGAAGATTCTCTCTGTCTTGCTTCTTCCCTCTGTAACTGTTTCAGATAAATAAAAGATAAATCTTAAAAGAATAGCATTTATTCAAACGAAATATGTGATTTTCAAAAACAAAATGCTTTAGAATAAAATGGACAAACCACATGCAAAACCTGTACAGTAGACTCTATAAACCATTGTGGAGAAAATACTGAAAATAATAGAAAAATATCCTGTTTGTGCTGTAATTCAGCTGAAGTCGGTTGATGCTGTGTATGAGAACGTATGTGTAAGGCACACAGCAAAAAAATATTCCTCTTGCCTCGTATAAGTTTTTCTATTCTCACAGCAACGAAGTGGTAGAGAGGAAACCTCAACATAGGTTTATGAGATTCCAAGCCCAAAATATTTCTGCAGCAAGACGTGTAGACCTTTGTGTGTCTATGTTTTACCAATTTCTAAACATTTCTACCGTGTTTGGCTGAAACAGGATAATTCATTGATGCTGCAGCCTGGATTAGTTGGTGCTGGCTCCATGTATTGACTTGCCTGATTCATTCCTAATCTAGGGCTTTCCTAGATAAGTAGGAGATGAGTAATGATCATCTCCAATCTACCTTGGAATATACATTAAGCTTCTTATACCAGATCTCATCAGGATCCTTGCAAGTCTTCCTTGAATCATTTAAATAGGAAATTAAAAATCACAGACTGGAGGGCAGGAGGGCTTTAAAAACTTGAGACTCCACTACATTAGCTTTACCCATTACATTGAGTCTATTTCTACAGAGCTGGTATGAAACCTTCCTTCTGAGTTGTTCCAGCAGGCTTGTTTAATGGATCAAGATGACACAAAGAGTCAGGGAAATGATCTCCTACTGTGAAGCTAGTGTTGGAGGGAAATAGTCTAAATAGCACAAGTGACAGCTTCAAAAAGGGGAAGAAAATTAGCTTCAGAAAAAAAAAGAACAGAAGCAGATACCAGATGAACTAACATGGGACTGGGGAGGCACTTTGTTTCCAGAGTTCCCTAGTCAAGGGACAATGCATGATTACTTCACAGCTATAAGAAAGACTTCGGAGTAACAAAACTGGTAGACTGTAGATTTTTAAGATAAAATACTGTTTTTTAAGGTTAGAAGAAAGAAATCATCAGGGGGAAATGTTTTCACAATTCCTCTGGAAGTACAGATTTATTTTTCATTTATTCCACACACACACACACAAAATGGATGCATTCTAAATGGAGGGAAAAAAAACATAGTAAGATCTTACTAAAGTAAGGACTTCATCAGGTGATGCTATATTGTGTAGCAGTAAAACAGCACCCCCAAATCTATGTGGCTGCACGCAGGCTTTTACCAGTTGCAATGATGCGTTTCCTGCTCCTGTTCTGCCTCTAGAAGGCAGGTCTCTCCTGCCCTGTGCTAGTTCCCTCTTCCCGTAGCTTTTTGTGACCATCTCACAACAGCAGGTGGTTTCAGAATCCTCAGAGCCCGTAAGAAGCAATCTGGAGAGGAGAGCACCCAAATGCACTTCTCTAACACGAAACGATACAATTCTCTTGATGGCCCAAGCGGGTTGTACTGCCACACTTGATATCACACCAGGGAGAAACAACCGCTCAGTTGTGTGTGAAGAGGAGAATTGGATGTTGGTGAAGAGTGCTGCTTCCCATAGTCAGCTACTCACAAAGGCATACTTGGAGGGTCTGAGTCACTAGGCAGTCAGTAATTGAGGGTAAAGAAGTCACTGCTTGTATTTTTATGTAGTTGTAGAATGTAAAAGCAAGCCTTGTTCTGATACATATAGTAAAGGCGGAAGACAGGAAATTAAAATGAGAGCCTGTGAACTCTAATGTAGACAACAAAAACTACAAATTTGAAAAGGATTTGTGCAAAGTCCAAAGTGAAGTACAAAATAAACAGAAGAAATCATTTTGGTTCTTAGAGATGCTGCAAAATAATGGAGGAGGTGAGCTGATCTTAAAGAAATGCAGCATAAACTGATGAATCTAGCAACCTATGGACTGGAAACCTCGATGACTTTTCTACATATATAGCACAAAGATAATGATAACCTCGAGACTTGCAAAACGCTCAAGTGCTTTCAGAATCATTAAAAGAAGATTAGATTATTTTCACGATAGTTTAGGTTTGAGGCTATTATTGAATTTTAATACTAGACAATTGGTCATTCTTGCCTGTTATACATTATAAATCTCTAGTAACTTGAACCTGTGATGAGCTAGAAAACAGTATCCTCTGATTATATGTAAATGGAATTAAAGGCAAAGGTAAACATTTGATTCCAGCAATCTCTGCACAGAATTATCTATGCATATTAAGCAAGCATGGCAATTCAGAGTAAATGCATGAAGGTAGGGGTATGCAAAGGCTGTACTAAGATGCGTGAAGTGTAGGGGTATACAGAGGCTGTACTAAGATGTATGAGGTAGGGGTATACAGAGGCTGTACTAAGATGTATGAAGTAGGGGTATACAGAGGCTGTACTAAGATGTGTGAAGTAGGGGTATACAGAGGCTGTACTAAGATGTGTGAATAGGGGTATACAGAGGCTGTACTAAGATGTGTGAAGTAGGGGTATACAGAGGCTGTACTAAGATGTGTGAAGTAGGGGGTATACAGAGGCTGTACTAAGATGTGTGAAGTAGAGGTATACAGAGGCTGTACTAAGATGTGTGAAGTAGGGGTATACAGAGGCTGTACTAAGATGTATGAAGTAGGGGTATACAGAGGCTGTAGGAAGATGTATGAAGTAGGGGTATACAGAGGCTGTACTAAGATGTGTGAAGTAGGGGTATACAGAGGCTGTAGGAAGGTGTGTGAAGTAGGGGTATACAGAGGCTGTAGGAAGATGTATGAAGTAGGGGTATACAGAGGCTGTACTAAGATGTGTGAAGTAGGGGTATACAGAGGCTGTACTAAGATGTATGAAGTAGGGGTATACAGAGGCTGTAGGAAGATGTATGAAGTAGGGGTATACAGAGGCTGTAGGAAGGTGTGTGAAGTAGGGGTATACAGAGGCTGTAGGAAGGTATGTGAAGTAGGGGTATACAGAGGCTGTACGAAGATGAGTGAAGTAGGGGTATACAGAGGCTGTAGGAAGATTATGAAGTAGGGGTATACAGAGGCTGTAGGAAGGTGTGTGAAGTAGGGGTATACAGAGGCTGTACGAAGATGTATGAAGTAGGGGTATACAGAGGATGTACTAAGATGTGTGAAGTAGGGGTATACAGAGGCTGTACTAAGATGTGTGAAGTAGGGGTATACAGAGGCTGTAGGAAGATGAGTGTTCTGCAGAAGAGAGGACTGATGTTCAGTGAGAGCAAGAGGACTGGAGGGGAAGCATCTTAGGAAAATAAATGAAGAAGGAAGTTCAGAGACAGATGTGCCAGTGGGGTCATAGTAACTGTTTTTTTATGACTATAAAAATGTGCAATGGAAAGCAAGAGAGAAGAAAGTTCTGTTGATCATTCAAAAAAGTCTCCATGTGGTTCAGTGTGAAATTCAAGTGTGTTTCGGTTCTCAGAAGCCAGGGTTGGATACACAGTTCCCGGATTAGTTCACAAGTTGAGTTATGTGAAGAGAGGCTGGCAGATACTTGGTGTTGGGATGTAGACAGCAGTGCCTGGGAACTGTCAGAGTGGGAGGTTACTCCTGATGACTACAGGGAGGGGTCAGTAGGCTGCATGTTCTTTAGGTTTCTGCCTGAGATACTCCCTCTTTTAAAAAATATTGTTGTGGTCATTCCATTGCACTGATAGTTTATTATCTATATGTGTGTCACTCTTGGATAGAAATAGGGGAACTATATAATATTCTAGCTTGCAATATCAGCTCGCCATTAATGTCAGTGTGCCTTTAAGCAAATTGTTAAACTGTGTACTTCTGTTGGTTTCCTGAATGCAAAATTGTCCTCCAAAGTAGCAGTGATATGGTATAGATTAAATGAGTTAAGATTAATAATGCATTTATACCTGGTATACACTAACTACTCATTGAAAGTTACTTATTATTTGTATTAGTCACCTTTTCATTATTGTAACAAAATACCTCAGTGAAGGCACTAATGGAGGAAAGAGGCATACTATGGCTCATGCTCCGAGGGGTCGTAGTCCAGAGGAGGTAGGTCACATTGGTTCAGGTTTGGTAATGTTTTTTCCTGCAGGCAAGGTTCTAAGGAGGCACAAAACATCATGTAGCAAGTGGGAGCACATGTGTTTGGTAATGTAATCTCTTACAAAGACCCTATTTTTTACCAAGGGGGTTGCACCCTAACCATCTAATTCTATCTATTCACTTTTCACAGGCTCCACCTTCTAAAACCATAATTGGATTAAATTTGACCCTCTTGGCAGCATTGATAGAAATCTTTCGAGACTAAACCCTTAGCACACATACCTTTGGGAGATGTTTGACATCCAAACCATAGTATTCACCAATATCTATTATTTTTCTATGAAATTTGTATCTATCTGTTTTGACTATTTTCCATTTTGATACTCAACAGAAACTTTAGGACCTAGATGAATTTTTTTTCCTCTGCTTGATCCCCTCTAATATTATCTTCCCTTTTAATTCAACCTAATGAACCTCTCCAATATGGTCATCATGGTATCTCTGCAGTTATATAACATGTGACAAAATATGTTAGCATTTGAATCATTCTTATCTAAAACTGCATACAATGGCAGGGTTTGATTTTTTTAAAAAGATTTACTTATTTTTATTGCAAAATCAGATATACAGAGAAGGGAGAGACAGAGAGGAAGATATTCTGATTCACTCCCCAAGTAACCTGAACAGCTGGAGCTGCACCTATCTGAAGCCAGGAGCCAGGAACTTCCTCCAGGTCTCCCACACAGGTGCAGCATCCCAAAGCGTTGGGCCATCCCAACTGCTTTCCCAGGCCACAAGCAGGGAGCTGGATGGGAAGTGGAGCTGTCAGGATTAGAACCTGCGCCCATATGGGATCCCAGTGCATTCAAGGCAAGGACTTTAGCTGCTAGGCCACGGCGCTGGGCCCAGATGAGTTTAATTTTGAGCACAACTCAAGGTTCATACATTAGTTGGGCTTGTGATTAAAAATTGCACAGTAATGTAGATGGGCATGAAGAACGGATCTTAATTTTGAAATTACTTGAGAGCACTTTTACTAAAGCACAAAGCTTAGAAAAGACTGTTTCCTAGAATGCTGTTGCTTTAGAACATTGCCATGCCTCACCAATTCTCTACCTAATCCCTCTGAAAAATGAAGCAGCCACTGTGGTTACGAAAGAAGACCTTCTCTCACCAAGAAGTCCGCTGGCTTCTAGTACCTTGCAAATGAGAGGTACAATCTGAGAAGATGTTTATAGGTTGTAAATTGGCAACATGTTGTAAGAGAAAATAAAGCACATTTGTAGAGGAATGATAGACTTAAGAAGATATTTTGGTAGAAAAAATGATAAAGAGGACTAGTAAAGGGTCAAAACAATCTATGATGAAATCAACAAAATGTGTCTTTCACGTGAAGGAAGCAGCCTGAGCTCAATATGTCTGTAAATAGTTATTTACTAGTCTTGGTGGTATTAAAAAAAATTGAAAGAGCATGAAATAAATAAAATTGTATCCGGTTTATAATGCAGTGAAAAGATGGTGGGCCCAAAGCCAAAAAATATTCCTCAATTAAACTTCTTTTCAATGGCTTTAGTTAAATAAACCATCTGGATTTTTATTTAAAGCTTTTTTTTAAACCCGCTACAAAATCCAACCTTTGAAAATCAGGATTTTCATTTTAATGGAAAATCTGTTTCTTTTTATAAAATAAGAATCTGAAATAACTGATGTTATGTGTACATGGAAGCGTAATGGGGAACTGGAAAGCCCAGCCCCTTCTCTGAGACATGGCACGAAGAAGTCCGTGACAGAGCACAGTGTGTGGCACTGCGTGATAAGCCACTGCTTGCAAACACTGACATCCCACATTGGAGTGCCAAGTCAAGACCCAGCAGGGTTGTTTCGGATTTGGCTTCCTGCTAATGTATTTGGGAAGGAAACAAAATATAGCCCCCAGACTTGGGCTCTCGAGACCCAGGTGGGAGAGATGGCTGGCACTCTGGGCTTCTGTGTTTGACCTTGCTTAACCCTTATTCTTGTTGCCACTGGAAAGGGAAGAAGCTAATGGAGGTCTGTGTGTGTCTGTGTGTGTGTGTGTGTGTGTGTGTGTGTGTGTGTGTGTGTTTCCCTTTCACTCTAAGCCTTTCAGATAATGAACAAACTTTGAAAAAAGAAATTGATGACAAATGGAGCATAAGTATGAAAGTTCTTTTAAAAAGGTCATGGGAAATGGAACTAAAAGGAAGTTCATTTGGCTGCAAAAAATTCTGAAATCCATCTATACAAGCAATCTTCCAAAAGTTTATGGAAAATGCTTATAAAAAGTACTCATATATTTTGAAAATTTTTGCATCCCTTTGTGTTTTGATTCCATTTTTGTTGAACATTTTGAAATATTTCAGTGGTGTCCAAGGTATATGTAGATGCATCCTTAAAAAGAAGGAAATTTTGGGCCTGGTACAATAGCCTAGCAGTTAAAGTTCTCACCTCACATGCTGGGATCCCATATGGATGCTGGTTCTAATCTCATCAGTCCTGGTTCCCATCCAGCTCCCTACCTGTGGCCTGGGAAAGCAGTGGAGGACGGCCCACAGCCTTGGGACCCTGCACCCATGTGGGAGACCTGGGAGAGGCTCTGGGTTCCTGGCTTCAGTTCAGCTCAGCTCTGATCATTGTGGCTGCTTGGGGAGTAATCATCAGACAGAAGATCTTCCTCTCTGTCTCTCCTTCTCTGTATATCTGTATGTCTGTAATTCTGTCACTTGCAGCAACATGGGTAGAACTGGAGAACACCATGCTAGATGAAACAAGCTGAGCACAAGAGAGGTAAATATTTTGTTATCTGACTTACACATAGAATCTAAAGATGCCAAACAAACAGTAGAAGGTTGTAGATAGAGGCTGACTGCTGGGGGAGGGGACTAGCTGGAGGGGAGATATTAACAGGAGTCTAATGTCACAGGCTGCAGGCATAAGCCTTAGTGATATGTAACATTGCCTGTTGACCACTGTTCATAATATGGGCTTCAAAATTGGTGACAAGTATAGATCTTGAGTGTTCTCATAGAAAAGTCTGTTGGTAAGGTGATGGATCTTAGTTAGCTTGTTTGAATCTATATAATTTATATATAGCTATACTTGGTGGTCAATGAACTATATGAATTCAAAGTTTAAAAGAAAGAGAGAAGTGGAGCTGACCCTCATGGAGTTTAGGGCATTCAGGGGATCGTAACAAGGGAAGGAAAAGCAGTAAATGGTAAATAAGGAAATGGGAGGAAAATAGATAAACATGGGTATATTGACTGAAAAGCACTGAATGCTAGCCTAAGGCTTTTTTTTTTAAAGATTTACTTTATTTTTATTAGGAAGGCAGATATACAGAGAGGAGAAGAGATAGAGAAGATGATCTGTCCAATGATTCATTCCCCAAGTGACCGCAACCGGCAGAGTGAATTGATCTGAAGCCAGGAGCCCAGATCCTCTTCTGGGTCTCCCATACAGGTGCAGCGTCCCAAGTCTTTGGGCCATCCTAAACTGCTTCCCCAGGCCACAAGCAGGGAGCTGGATGGGATGCGAGGCTGCCATGATTAGAACTGGCACCTATATGGGATCCTGGGGCATTCAAGGTGAGGACTTTAGCTGCTAGGCTACTGCGCTGGACCCTTACAACTTTTGTATGTCTTTCATGTAAGCCCTATCTGATCATAGAATCTGCTGTAAACCATAGCTATTTCACAATCACTTCTGAAAACAAATGATTCACCCAAATCATGGAGATGTGTCTGCCCAGATTTCTGTGAATTCTGTCTTTTGAAGCACCCCTAGGCACTTTAGGGTTTCCTCAATGATTTATGTACTATTTACTAGTTCTTTCAGTGATACCCTTTAAAAATGCTTATGAATGCAGTCTTTGTATTTATTGAGATTCAATTCATGTACAAAAATACTTCTGCATTATGTAATCAAGTGGCTGTTAGTATATTTACGAAGTTATGCTACCATTGTTGCTTTCTAATTTTAGATCATGTTTATCAGACTTGAAAGAAGCTTTGCTTTCCCCATTGTTAGAGCCCCCAACCCTTGGAATCCACGTATCAACATTCTGTGTGGCTCTGTGTATTTTGGGTAGTTTATATAAGTAAGACCATATGTTCCTAAAGTAATGTTCTCCAGGTTTTTCCGTGTAATAGCAGTTATCAGTATTTCGTTCATTGTAATGGTTGAACACTGTTTCACCCACATGGACACACCACATTCTGTTTACCCATGTAGGTGTGGATGAACATCTGGGGGGTTTGTTTTCTAGCTGTTATGAGTGGTATTTTTGAGATCATCCATTTATTTGCTCTGTCTCTTTGATCAGTTGTGCTCCTGCTTTCATACTTAGGAAACTGTCTGCCTAACCTAAGGTAATGAATGAGTGCTCCTATGCATTCCTGAGTGTTTTCCAAATATTGTCTCTTGCATTTAGGCCTATGACACATTTCCACTTGTACTAGAAGATAGTGGCCCAACTTCATGCTTTTCATGTTGGTATCTGAGCGTTAACAGCTGGTCTTTGATCTGAGGATACGAATGTAGCTTCATAGTCATCATAGATACAAATAGTCTTTATGACAGAGAAGTTCATGGGAACATACATTAAAACATCTTAAAAATTACACAAAAATGAATCACTTTTAAATTCTTTTTACATCAATTTTTTTGAAATACCTTTATGAAAGAGACTAACAAAGCATAAAGTTTTCAGTTTAATATACTATTGGCCAAGTGAATGTTTATAGAAACATTGGTAATTTAAGTTTCTCACATGTAATTTCAGTTGGCTCTGAAATTGACAGAAGAAGCTCTCATGAGAACTGCTATTAAAATCAGAGATGTTAATTTCTGTTTCTGTTTACTTCTTAGAGAATTAACCTGAGACAACTTCAATGAGTAGATAGGGCTCTTAATACAGAGGCTCGACTATGACAGAGCATAGGATTGTCTGATTTCTAGGATCAGGCTATGCAAAAGATGAAGACCAGTGGATGGCACCAGCTCTTCTCGTCCTGTTTTCCTTTCTGTACTCACTGATAACAGTAGAGGGAATGGGGAGGATACCAAAATTCTAATGTTAACACATAGTTTCCTATGTGAAAGGAATCTTAACTGGTGCAGAATAGGAACTGCAATCATACCATGTACTAGATACCCCAGGCCAAGTGCCAATGCTGTGGTACAGGTATCGATCCTTCCCTGCCCACCTTCATACCTCACCGTGTGTTAGTTGTTCAGCAAGAAGCTGGGTGTTCTCTTCTGCAGATGTGGCTGTAAGGTGAGGGCTCACTACAGAAACAGCGATTGCTTTATGTTGGGATGCCTTTCATACAGATTGGCGGTCATCATGGGTGAGGATTTTATCGTTGCCTTCCACCCAAGGAGCAACTGACTCACCATCAGCTCAAAGAAAAGATAGCTTGCTTGGGAAACTTGTTTTCTAAATCACTGTGTGCAAAGAATCATTATTGCTGACTATTTAAACATATTCTAAATTTTGGGTGGAAATTGATGGCAGTTCTATTTTGGACTAAGAATTCACTTCTGGGCCCTCCCTACAGAATGGCATTTTTGGCTTTTCTTTATATGGAGCCAAAGGGAATTGTTCATTAACATTTGCAAGCTGTTTCTTTGTATTCATGGTCTGATGAAAATGACTTGGGAGCCAGAAAATGTGAAATGAATTTCCATCTCATCATTGACTCATGTGTGACCTTGTGTAGAACTCTTCATTTCCCTTAACTTACTTTCTCCACTTACACAATAGGGATAATAGTAATAGCAGATATTTGCCTCATTGTTTATTTCACTATTTAGTTGTAATTTTTCATCATTGAGAATTTAAATGTACTAGAGAGAGCATTTCCACCTACAGGTTTGCTGCCCAAATGCCTGCTGAATCCAGGTTCCTGCATACGAAGAAGGGATCCAAATACTAAAATCAGCATTGCTGCCTCCCAGCATCCCAGTTATCAGGAAGTTAGAATCATGAGCTGAATCCAATAGTCAAAGCCAGGTATTTCAATGTGAGATGAGTGAGTTGGTTAGTGTCTTTACCGATAGGTCTAACATCTGCCCACTTTTAGTATTGGGGTCAGCATTGTGGCATACTGGATAAAGCTGCAGCTTGGAACTCTAACATCCCTTATGTGTGCTGACTCTTGTCCCAGCTGCTTCAGTTTGGCTCCGACTTCCTGCTAATGGCCTGGGAAAAGCAGATGTCCCAAAGTGCTTGGGTTCCTTCCACCCATGCGAGAGAGCTGGATGAAGGCCCTGGCTCCTGATTACAGCTTGGCCCAGCCCCTACAGTTGAAACCGTCTGGGGACTGAACCAGCAGATACAAGATTTCCCTTTCTCTCTTTCTCTCCCTCTTTCCCTCTCTCCGTCTTCTTCTCTCCCTCTCCTTCTGTCTCTTCTTCTTTCCCCCTTTATCTCCCTCTCTCTGTAAACCCTGACTTTAAAAGTACATCTTAGGGCCCAGCACAATAGCGTAGCAGTTAAAGTCCTCACATTGAGTGCATTAGGATCCCAGATGGGTGCCAGTTCTAATCCCAGTGGCTCTGCTTCCCATCCAGCTCCCTGCTTGTGGCCTGGGAAAGTGGTCGAGAACGGCCTAAAGCTTTGGGACCCTTGCACCTGGGTGGGGGACCTGGAGGAGGTTCCTGGCTCCTGGCTTTGGACTGGCTCAGCTCTGGCCGTTGCGGCCACTTGGAAAGTGAACCATAGGACAGAAGATCTTCCTCTCTGTCCTCCTCTCTGTATATCTGCTTTTCCAATGAAAATAAAATAAATATTTTTAAAAAAGTACATCTTAAAAAAAAAAAAACTTCCCATACTAGTGAAAAGGATAAAATCAAGTATGACTCTATCAAAATTTGAAAAATAAAGATAGCATATAAATGCAAGTTTCAGTAGTGTAAATCATAGTAAGGAATGTCACATTTCTAAAAAATTGGTGTAAAAAATAATAACATTCTTTTTCATATTCAAAATGTTCTGTCCGCAGTAAAGACTATTGGTGACAGTAGGAATCCATGAATTCTGTTTCAGTAATGTGATGTTTTCAAAGTAGAGGAGTCTTTGTTTTCAAAATATCAGTGCCAACAGTTTTCTAATGATTTCTGGTTTCAGCAGACTTTGGCTACATATGCTTTTTGTTTCAGGGGACAGCACAGAATGCAAGTCCACCAAATACCATGCTGTGACACAGTTTTGCAGTACAAAACTCCTTTGGAACAGACACATTTAGGTTGGTTTTAGGATTGCTAAAAATTTTAAACTAAAATAAAAAAAATCTATGTCCCTGTTTCTCAAACAAAAATAGCTCATTATTTTAACTCCCTAAAAGCCTGTAAGTTTGTATAACTTTGAAGGCACTCACCTGTCATAGAACAAAGTGTGTTCTAGTTTGAAGTCACAAAATGAAAACATTTCCGGCTGCTGCTTGGCTCTTTGGAGGCAGGAGACTTATTTATATGCAGCATGTGGTTCTACATCTTGCGAGTAAACTTTCTATGTAAAAATGCCCAGTGTGCAAAAGACGCGCACAGGGTTTCCTCCTTGATTATGCTGTAGCATTTTTCTGTTGAATCCAAGCTGGCTTATTTCCACTTTGCTTTCCTTGTATGATTTTCAGAGATTGAGCATATGGCCGAGTTACATTGTTACACATGTTATCTTAGGTGCATTCCTAGGTGGGTGTTGAGGCCAGCCTTGGTTTTGCTGAAATAACCACAGCAGGGCTACTTCAAGGGACTTCATTTCTCTTGAAAAGTATCTCACACAGTGGGTAACAGTCAACTGGAAGTTTAGCCTCACCCAAACGTCCTTCTCAATTCTGAGGACGGAGTCTTTGGTGCCTCCTTCGGATAGTACTTAGATGGCTGGGGAGTCTGACTTCAAAAGAAATCTTGCCAGGTGTTTCTGATGTCGAGTCATGTGTGAGAATTAGGATTTTTTGTTTCTTGGCTGCCTCCCTGAATTCAGGATAAATGTCTCAGTGTGGGTGTGGATTACTCTGTCATCCCAGCATGAACAATTTGAGTTTTGAATCCCTGGTCCAGGCTTTAGGTGGTCTTATTTCCTACTCAGGGTCTTTGTAGGCAGGGTGTTGGGCCTGCTGACTTCATCTTACCTGTGCTTTATATACATGTTTGCTTACTCATTTTCTCCATGTATGCTCTCACATGGGATAATTTGAGATTAAGGCCCTTATTCAGATCCTTAGGACATTTACTTATTCTTTTAGAGTCTGTTGTGTATGGAGTATGTGCCCAATTATTACAGACCGGAAAGCGCAGAAAAAAAAGTCCTCCGCGTTAGCAAGAACCTGCTGGGAGGCTGGCGTCAAATGCAGATGTTAGAGCGGATGAGGTGGATCACTTCTCAGCCTGTTAGCTAAGATCAAGTGCAGAGCGGATGACGTGGAAAGGGCAGGGGGAAAAAGTTAGCCAAATGCCAAGGTAAAACAAAACATGTGATAAGAAAAAGATGGCATGCTCAGTTTATCCCTTTAATGTCTCACACATTTCCAGTACTGTAAATTATACAGATTTATAACTGACTGATGTCATTTGTTCTAAACAAGCAAAGATGTCACCTTCATTTGCGTTTCCACAATAATTTAAGTCACTTCCTTACTAAGATGTCCTAGGTAATAGTAATATCAAGTGGAAATTAGAAAGGCAACTCTTAAAACTTTCAGATTGAATAGTTCTGACTTCATTGTTAAGCTCTCCCATTCCCTGCATATAATTATGTTATTCAGGACATGAAGTGAAGATTATTTTCAGTCTGGACCATCGTTTTATGTCTTCGAAGTGGAATGCTCGTGTAATAACCCTATTCTATATTTTGTTTCAGCCATAATAGGGCTTCCTATTAACTGTACTGCTGATTGTAAAATCAGTGACAGACTGACATTTATGTGATGTGTGAATGGACTGATTCCTGAATAGAAACTGGATTCTTGTCAGGTTAAATGAGTTAATGTATCTGCCAGCCTTCCCACAGTCTAAACTTACTCGGTAGCTTGTTGAACGTGAGCGGCTCAGGGCTGCTGGTTCTGCTGTTGGTAGGTAGCAGTGGGGAGGGTCTCATTTACTTCCTGTCGATTTGCCTATGCCTGGTTTGAATGCTTTCCTTTTCCTTCTGTGGATAATGAGATATGCTTGTTACAGGAACCTATTTAAAAAAAAAAAAGACATGTTAGCAAACTAAAATTAAAATGAAAGGAAGAAATGAAGAAAACAACATAAATAATGTCAATGTTTCAAGGGACCGAGGCTGAGAAGACCGAGACATCGAATTTCAGATTTGATGCATAATTTTCTTAGGCCAGGCGGCACCAAGATTATCATCTGACACATCCTGCTTTGATTTCCACTTAGGTTTAATGGTTGAACAATCATGGATCATAAGTTTATCTTTAATAACAGTCATGGCAGACAGTTCATTAGCAGAGTCTGCAGGCTGCAGAGTTGTCATTCGCCGTTATAGTGATTGTCTGTCTTAAATATCCCAGCTGTTGGTGTTTTTATTTATTTATTCATGATTTGATTCCTGCCTCTCCCACATCTCTGATGCTCAAAGGCAGGCTCTTTTCCTTTTCTCTTTGAATTGTGAAAGGCTGCTGTGACAGCCCCTCGCTCAGGCCGTCGAGTGCCACCCAGTATCCCATGGGACCCAACAAAAAGCCACGGTCTTCCCGAATCAGGCAGAGCTCTTTATGAGAGCCGAGCCAGCTTGTGGGGTGCTTTCTCTGGCAGTGAGTGGCGGGCATGAATGGGATCCTATCAGGGGCTGCGGGCCAGTGAAGACCCTTCTTCATGTGTTTCTTGGCCAGGAGAGTGGAACCACTAGGAGAAATGCAAATGCTCAGGTTTCCTATGCAAAATTGGATACCGCTGTGAATAAACATAGGAGGCACTGTAATGCGCAGTTTCTAAACTCAGCTGGAGGGAGCTCAGTCATAATACATAGATAGCATCTTTCAGTGAATTGCTGTGGGGCAGGCTTGCATTTAACAGATGACATTATTTTATTCATCTCCAATAAGGCCCCATGAGGCAGAATTTAAAAAAATGTGTGTGTATATATATATATATATATATATATATATATATATATATATATATAGTGATGCTATTTTATAAAGGAAAAATTGACATCCTGGGCAATTATTTCTAGTCTCCTGCTTTCTGATTCAGCAGTGCCATGAACCATTTTGTGGTCTCAGTATAATTTACATGTAGGTGGAGGATGCTAATGCTGTTAGGTAACTGATTTGGGAAGCCTGAACATGTTCTGGCTACCAAAATCCTGCTCTTCTCCCCTGTGGAAATAAGCTCTCTGCTCCCTGTATCCCCTGAGTAAATAAAACAGTGTCCTGTCTGGATGGACCAAGGGTATCCTAATCTGACACACTGTACCTCAAGCACATAGTGTGCGTGCCCTGCACACAAAGTACTAGGTGGTTTAACTTCCTTTTGAAATGTGAATGACTAACTTCATTAATTTCCCGTGAGTATGCTTGGATCTCTGGGAGACTCCTGGGAGCAGGGAGTAGAATGGCTTGAGAAGAATGAGGAAAGGAAATACGATGCACCTCCTGTCCATTACTTGATCTTCCCAGGCTTGTATTTTATTTTGTCATCTCTCTCCTTTATACTCTCGAATATGTCTACCAGTTTCTAGCCAGGTTCAGCAAAAAGGAGGCTCCGGAGAGCTTTGTGATCCCTGTAGCTCTAGGGGAAGGGATGCCCCAATTTACAAAGAGGCAGTAGTTCTCCGCTCTTGTCAGCAGGTTTTGTCTACTCTGTCTTTATTAAGTACTTTTGTAAAGTGGCAGTAAAAATGACTGTACAACAATATTTCAAAAATTAATGATGAGTGCTGAGGCTTATGAAGCAATTTAATTTATTGTTACTTTGCTAGTGTCTTTATCAAAATAACATGTACTGGAAAATGGTATCAATTTTTAAGCAGAGCCGAATTCGGTGCTCAGCATCCTGAGCCCTTCCACCTGTGTAATTCCAGGTGGACTCCGCTATGCTAAGTGAAATCGAACATTCATACTTATTTTAACAGGAGAGTGTCTCCCCTTACCCCCTCCCCAGTAACACATGTGATAAAGCAATTTCAATATCTGCATCATCATTCTCACATTTGTGCAGCTTATTGGTTCTCAACCTCAGCCTCCTAAGAACCCTGAGAGCCTATAGACCAAGTGCCAACATGCAAAGGTTGAAAGCCAATGACAGAGACATAATATATACAATGAAAATGTAACAGATATGTGTTCTGTTTCATTTTAAGCTCCTTTGTCCATAAGCGGTTACTATGCCTTTGGTACTCAATGAAACATGCCTCCTAATGAACATCAGTCAGTATTTGCTCGTTGGAATTATTTGTTAGATCTGTCATAAAATTCTGCTCTGTTTTAGTGTATCCTGTATCCAACTGATTTTCACTATGGCTCCTCCAGATATTTTGGTGTGAGCCACCAACGCTTATGGCAACCACTAACATGTCTCTTCACCTTTGTCACCATGTGGTCTGTTCGCACAGCAGGCAGAGTCAGAGAGCATCCTGGTCAAAACTGTGCAAGAGCTCTCCGTGTCACTAGTGAGCAAAGCACACATCTCTGTAAGGGTCTACAAGTCCTACACTCCCTGATCTCTGGTTTTCCTTTCACTCCTATTGCTATGGGCACCATTGCCTCCTGGCAGCTCTTTGAACATTCTGGACGAGCTTGAACCTCAGGGTCAGTGGCCTATTTTTCTGCCTGGAATGCTTTGTCCCAGATATCTACGTAGCACAAAACATTAACTTTTTCATTGCTCAAGCCTCACCTTTTTCTATCCAAACTCTCTGTTTGATATAAGGGTACTTTAAAAAAAGAGTCATGGAAAAATATGATTAAAAGATACATTTACTTTGGTACGAAGATATTTTGACAGCCATGTTTTTTTTTATAATACATACTTCCATGAACTTTTTGAAAATCATGTCGTATACATGGATTGAAGGGCTTTTTTTTTTGTTTGCAGCAAAATTCAATTCTTCCCTACAAATTTTTACCTGCATATATTTTTAATATAAAGAGAATACATTTCATGTATTTCATAGATAGTTATGTGAAGACAACCGTGTATCCCTCCCTTTCTCCTTCAATCCTCATTCTTTTCCTTTATTTCTGTTTTAAAACCTTTTATTAATAAAGAGAATGAATTTCATGTATTTCATACATACAGGCTTTTTTCAGGCCCCAAGATTACAAATGCTTTTTTTCCCTTTTTAATTATTTTTAAATTTATGTGAAAGGGGTAGATTTCACGTGTTCATTACAGTTTTAGATGCATAGAAGTATTTCCCTTCCTCATCCTCTTCCCCATATGTCCTCTGATAATTTTTTCTTAAATTACTACAATAGCATATGCATTCATTTCACAGCAACATGCTTAGCTCTGTGATGTATGAATGTATCCTGATGTGGCAAATAGAAGAAAGGGAAACAGATAAGATAATATAATGTAAATATATGTCCCATGTTTATAGCAGCCCAATTCATAATAGCCAAGGTATGGAACCCACTCAGGTGCCCATTAATACATAAATGTGTAAAGAAAATGTACATCTACTCTATGGAGTACTACTCAGACATAAAAAAGAGTGCACTTTTATCATTTGTGAAAACAATGGACCCAGCTGGAAACTGTTGAAACCAGTGTGAAATAGACAAATGTCATATGTTCTCTTTGATCTGCTGTTACATATCTTTGAAGTACCATGATATTGGAACTTCTTTCCAACTCCCATTTCTCTTTACCTTGGTCTACTTTTGTCCCATTGCTTTGTCACCTATACATTTTAATCTGCTAGAATTAGAAAATACATACCATAGAAAAGTGGTTTTTGTCTTTTTCTGTATTTTATGACTCTGCTAAGTGCTCTAGAAATATTTGTTGAATAAATGTAAATCTATTATGTGCCGAATTCATATTTTTATAAAATATATGCATAGTTATAGTTTACTAGGAAAGACACAGAATTAGCAAGCAAATGCAGAAAAATAAAAGAAAGCAGTAAATGCATTGTGGAAAAAAGTCGTGGGAAAAGTTGAGCCTAATCTAATAAATTTTTGTGTGTATGGCATGTCTTAGTGGTTGTGATCTCATTCAGCATTACCTTGTTGTACTTCTCACTACTAAAATGCTCCATCTAATACAATTCAATACATCAGTATTCATTGTGGTCCCCAAGGAGCAATATGACTTTCAGGTGCTCCACACCTGAGGAAGTTTAAAAACTGCTATTTGATTGTGTTGTGATTTTCTCAGACTTTGAGAACGACTTTCCTCATCTAATTCTCAGAACAACCTTCAGAATGCAGGTGCACATGCTGCCAGCTTCAATGTGT
Source organism: Ochotona princeps (assembly GCF_030435755.1). NCBI lineage: Eukaryota > Metazoa > Chordata > Mammalia > Lagomorpha > Ochotonidae > Ochotona > Ochotona princeps. The sequence continues at coordinate 33,169,809 of NC_080837.1, read as the reverse complement.
CCTTTCTGCTTTGGCTTTCACACAGCAAGCAGTAGAGTCAGGCTGTTTCTGTAAATTAGGATACAGATTTCATGAGATTTCAGTACAAGTATGTTATTGTTAGCTATGCAGCTGCTACCCTGTGTAAACTCTTCTTTTCCTTCTATTTCTTCCATTATTATGAGCCTTTATCTCAAAAGGGATTGAATATATAATAATTTCTAGGAGTGGGAAGGAACATTCTAATAGAAACTTTTGATTTTACTGTGCAGTCTGCTGAATCCTACAAAGGAAGTTGTTTTTTTCTGTCAAGTATCTGGGCCTTAGTGCTATAGTTATTGCATATTAGGCATGGTCTGAGCACTTCTGGGAGATAGGGAGAAGTAAACAGCAATCCACATTTAAGAGGCTTTAGTCAAGGAGAAGCAGCATTATCAGTCTCTAGCAATAGTGAAATTCACTTAATGTCCATTTTCCCTGATATGTGGCAGTTAATACAGAATACCAAAGAAAGAATAGAAATGAATTGGACTTCTTGTGATATGATTGTTGTTTAATCCCATGTGATGTGCTTGTCACTTTTATGCTTACATGGAACTGTAGTCTTCCTTTTCTGTTTGTTGAATATTATGGTTACTAGTGAATTAAACCTGTTATTATCAAGTAGATTAAAATTATGTCATTCCAAAGATGAATGAAAAGAAAAGAGAAGGAAACGGGGGCCTTGTAGGTTGGGAAGAAAGGAAATATGGTTAGTAACACAACAGGCTATGCGCTGATGTCTAATTAAAATATTGTAAAGATTAAATTTAAATTTCTAGAAAATCAATATATTTCCCATTATAAGATGTTTGCATTATTACATTTTATAGCTAATGAATCAATATTGTGGCAATTCTGAATTTCATTTTTAAAAATTTTAACACATATTTCTTATTTAATGTATTCTATAAAATTCAAAATCCTACCTTTTTTCTAAAAGAGCAGCGTGCAGTTATCAGCATTAACTGCAATCACCCTACTGTGAACTAGAACCCCAGAACTTCTTACTTTTATGTACAAACTAGTCTCCCTTAATCAATTGCTCCCCAACCCTTCCCTCCAATTTAAGATTTATTTATTCATCTGAAAGCCCATGCAGAGAGAGGGAGAGCAAGAGGATCTTCCATCCATTGCTTTATTCCTCAAGGCTGGGCCAGGCCAAAGTTAGGAACTTCTTAAAGGGCCTTCCACCTGAGTGCAGGGGTGCCAAGTACTTAACTCCACGTTCTGATACTTTCCGCTGCTTTCCCACTAGGAGGGAGCTGAATGTGAAGTGGAGCAGCAGGGTCTTGAAAAGTGCCCATAAGGTATGCCAGCATTGCAGGAGGTGGCCTTACTTGCTGCAGCATAATGCCAGCCTGGTTACGTTAATAAAAGTGATAGTTATGGAATTGTGTGGTGAATATCTTGTTAAGAAATTTTATTTAAATAACAGCCTAACAGGCAGAAATATTTTCCTTCTAAATGCCCTTGTCAGCCAGGACTAGGCTGGGTCAAATCCAGCAGTTGAATCTCCAATGTTGCTTACAGAGACCCCATCACCTGCTGCCCCCCTAGATGTGCATCAGCAGGTGGCTGCAACTGGAACATGGAGCCAGGGCAACAGAGTCAGGAACATGTGCCCACCATTTCGAACCATGTTCTGATAGCAAGCTTTGGAAATATGAAATTATGTTCCCAGTGTAATTCATATTATTCTTGTCTTACGTGCTGTTATATTGAGGCACACTTTAACCCTGTTACTGATCTAAAAAACAGAATTTGCATAGAACATGGAGGAAATTAGAGGAAACACAAGTATAAGACTATTAGAGGTTTCAGGGAAAACACTGAACTGATCGGGGTTATTGAGTTTGGAGTAAGGTGAGAAGAATTAATGATGGCTTTTAACTGTTAAGGCAAGACTGTGGTATGATTGCCTATTTCACTTGACATCTACCAGAGGAAAGGCACACTTATAAAATGTGAATATGTATTTACTTTGTTTATTGAGAAGAAGTGATAGTCTGAGGCAGTAATAGTTCGTGGTAAATATGAACTATGAAATGCACCACAGCCTAAAGAGGGAAGGCATGGCTTGCTAGGAGAAGCTGTAGACATGGATGGCCCGGAACAAAGTGGCGTTTGATGACAGTGATCTCTGCCTCCCATCCATGCAGGTTTTAGTTGGTGCCAAAAATCATGATGAGCACACCATCTGTCCACGAAAAGCCAATTTCTCAATATTGTGCCTCACCCCAACCTACTTCGTCCCTTATCGTTGATTTGGGGGCTATTGACTGTGGGCTGTTGACCTCTGTTATTCTGTGCTAGCGACTAAGTCATTTGCTTCTTGTTTGTTGTGCATTAGCAGGAATTGGTTGGAAACCCTTCAATGTATAAAGTGAGCTGCAGCATTGTTCTTCCAGTTTGGGTAATGTAAATGCAAAATATGTACTTTCAGCTTATGAAAAAATTTATTTATTTATAAATAAATAAAACCTAAAAACATAAATCTTCCATAAAATATTCAGTTAGAAAGAAGTTCTACTTACTCCACTATTATAAGTTATTGCTTGTATTTTAATCACTTTTGAAAACTTTTTAAAGCCATGGAATCAATAATTCACTACTTGGGCCCGGCAGCGTGGCCTAGCGGCTAAAGTCCTCGCCTTGAAAGCCCTGGGATCCCATATGGGCGCCGATTCTAATCCCTGGCAGCTCCACTTCCCATCCAGCTCCCTGCTTGTGGCCTGGGAAAGCAGTCGAGGACAGCCCAAAGCTTTGGGACACTGCACCCGCGTGGGAGACCCAGAAGAGGTTCCTGGTCCCAGCATCGGATTGGCGTGCACCGGCCCGTTGCGGCTCACTTGGGGAGTAAATCATTGGATGGAAGATCTTCCTCTCTGTCTTTCCTCCTCTCTGTATATCTGTCTTTCCAATAATAATAAAAAAAAAATCTTTAAAAAAAATAATTCACTACTTATAAAATTTATATCTTGTAGTGTATATTAAATTATTAAGTTCAAAGTTGGGTTTCACAGATCTGAGCAGTAGTGTAGTAGTGGTGTTCACTCTTCCTTAAGAATCTAAAATCAGATTCTGAATACTGGACATCATTTTGAATTCATTTTTAATTATATTAGTCTCCAGCCAATCCAGTTCTTCACATTTATCGTAATAGCCCCCATCCTGGATGAGTTAGGAGTATGTTAAGGCCCTACTGCTACTTTAGTCACCATTGTCCTTCTAATGCTATGGGTTGTATTTGAAAATTTGACTTGGTGAGATGTTGTATTTCAAGAAGCATGGTGCAGTGGTGAAAGCTGCTTAATGTGATGCTAGTGATCGTGTTTGGCATCTTCTCTTTCAAATGTAAGAGTGGATATTAGATTAATCATCCACAAGGAAACATGATGCCATCTCTCCAGAAAAGTGTGCTTGGGATCACAGTACTTGAACGTACTTTTTTACTTTCTTAGTTATCTCTTACTAGTCTTCCATTTCTGGTATTAGACAAACAAAATGCCACATTGTCAATGCCAGGGTTTTCTAATTGTGGTCAAGAAGAAAGACTAGCAGGCCCGGCGGCGTGGCCTAGTGGCTAAAGTCCTCGCCTTGAACGCACCGGGATCCCATATGGGCGCCGGTTCTAATCCCTGGCAGCTCCACTTTCCCATCCAGCTCCCTGCTTGTGGCCTGGGAAAGCAATCGAGGACGGCCCAATGCATTGGGACCCTGCACCCGCGTGGGAGACCCAGAAGAGGTTCCTGGGTCCCGGCATCAGATTGGCACGTACCGGCCCGTTGCAGCTCACTTGGGGAGTGAATCATTGGATGGAAGATCTTCCTCTCTGTCTCTCCTCCTCTCTGTATATCTGGCTGTAATAAAATGAATAAATCTTAAAAAAAAAAAAAAAAAAGAAAGACTAGGTTGTAAGTTCTCATTCACACATAAATAATTCCTTTTGTATACTGTGGCATTTTTAATATTCTTGCCTAGCAGTTGGGCACAAAGAAGTGAATGGGGATCCTCTGAGGGTAGGGAGGACTCTTGGAGTTGGTCTGTGAAGATGCATGGTTGCCATTAAGTGCATCACTGTAATCTTGGCCGCTAGAATCTGACTCCCCACTAAAGATTTCAAGACTGATTGTGGGCTTGATTGGGAACAATACATAAGCTTAGTAGAAGCTTTCAGTGATTTCATGTGAATTTGGGTTTACTCTTGGTTTCCCTGACACTTGAGTCCCATTTCCCTGTTAATGCTGTGTTGTTACGGTACCCCAGACACCATTGATTGAGTTCTCTAAGGATTTTTAAGACACTTAAGTTAACATACCGGGACCACTTCAAAAATGATCATGGAAAGTGGAATTAAAAGATGGGTTTATTAATTTATTTTTTTAAGATTTTATTGCAAAGTCATATATACAGAGAGGAGGAGAGATAGTGAGGAAGATCTTCTGTCCGATGATTCACTCCCAAAGGGACCACAACGGCCGTGCTGCATCGATCCAAAGCTAGGAGCCAGGAACCTCCTCCAGGTCTCCCACACAGGTACAGGGTCCCAAGTCTTTGGGCCATCCTTAACTGGTTTGTCAGGTCATAGGCAGGGAGCTGGATAGAAGTGGAGCTGCCAGGGTTAGAACCTGCGCTCATATGGGATCCCGGCGCTTTCAAGGTGAGGACTTTAGTCACTAGGCCACCAGGTTTAATTTGATGCAAAAACAGTTTGAGGGCCCGCAGGATAGTGTAGCAGTTAAAGTCCTCACATTGCACTCGTTCTGGGATACCATATGGGTGCCAGTTCAAACTCCGGCAGCACCGGGTTCTAATCCCAGCGGCCCAGCTTCCCATCCAGCTCTCTGCCTGTGGCCTGGGAAAGCAGTCGAGGATGGTCCAAAGCTTTGGGACCCTGTACCCACGTGGGAGTCCTGGAAGAAGCTCCTGGCTCCTGGCTTCGGATTGGCTCAGCTCCAGCTGTTGCGGCTGCTTGGGGAGTGAATCATCGGATGCAAGATCTTTCTCTCAGTCTCGCCTCCTCTCTGTAAATCTGCCTTTCCAATAAAAAAAATAAATCTTTAAAAATAAAACACAGTTTGAAATGCATTCTGGGGTTTATCATTATATAGTTTACTATGAACTTTTAAAGATCATTTGATGCATAGAGCTATTAAATAACCATTCTGTGATATACAAAGAGTGTAACACACCAGAGTGAGTGTTCATGTTAGAAACACGTAGCTGGCAATAATAACTTATACAATTGACTATTTTACTGTCTTGTAATGTATTATTTGTGCTTATAATAATCAGTTTTGATTTTTTTTAAATCTGGTGTCATCATGTTGAATTGCCTACCTTAGAATAAGTATGAACTGTGGAGGAACTGAAGAAGATCTGGAACAATGTGCTTTAGGGAGGGCTGTTCCTCACATTTGTTTCCATCAGCCTTCAAACTTGCAAATAAGTAGGAAAATAGACACTATGAGTTATAGTACACTAGGACAGTGATTGTATTAGATTAAATTACAACTTTACTAAGCAACTATTTGAGGCTGCATAGTCATTGAACCATAGCTTTGCTAATTTTTCTTTAAACTCTTCGAATGTTTCTAAATTCTAAATGAAATCCTGCCATGCCCTTTTAAGAAACATGCCTTGTGATATCTTTAATGACTGGTTAGCAAAACAATAGAGAATATTATTTGCATAAATTACATTGATTATTTTGTTTCAAACGTCAAAAGTGTTTTTAGAAAATTCAGATGAGGTGTGAAATAAAAGCATATATTTTTGAGATTTAGTATCATGAAAGATTTTTCTAGAGTGAAAATAGTTCTGTGGAATCACACAGCCAAACTGGAGTTTATAATTTGGTGCACACCAGCAACTATTTGTAAAGTTACTGTACTTACAATGCTTTAAAAATATTGAATAAGGCTTTCACACGTTTGCTATCAGAGAGTGTTAGGTTTAAAGATAGCCAAATGTTGAGGATAGAAGTGCTAGATATTCCGCAGTTGATATCATGTAATTATGCTAGAGCTACATATTCTATACAGATGCAGTTCAGCTGGATACAGATTGCCTCTAAGTTTATTTCCTGCAGTTCTATTATATGGGGACATTACTAGGTATTTAACTATCTGCATATTTATTGTGCAAGACATCCATAACATTATTGTTGTAATAGGACAACTGGTTTTTTTTTTCCAAGTTTTAGGTTTTCCAAGCAAATAAATATAATTATTTTCCCTCTCTCCACAAATCATGTTTTCAGCCTAGATAAATTATCAGTAGTTTCATAGTGATAGCTGTTTAATACCTCATGGTTTAGAATGAATGGATATGGTTATAGTTATTGCTATGGTTAATTGAGACTCATGTTAGAACTCACAGTTATTTCTGATGTTGATAAATGAAATACAACGTTGCATGTAAAAAAATGAAAAAATAATAACTATGAACCAATCTTAGAGTGATATTCTTCTAAATTCAAGGTTAGAACATTTAAAGAGACCTAAATGTAACTGCATGTGCCTTTTCTTCAATTGACACTGTTAATAATCACTGCTCTAAGATAATTCCAGTTTTACCTCTGAGACTGGGTGACATAATTAACCCTCAATTTTTTCTTATATTAAAAAAGCCATTTTGTGAAGATACAGCTCTGATACTTCAGGGATTTTTGCATGGTTGTCTTAGTCTTTTAATCATTTCATGATGCAGATGGTACTTGGTCTTCACATCGTCTTGCTCCATGGGGGAAAGCACCATGTATATACTTCAGTCTGCGAGCTTTGATTGCATAAAGTGAGAAGAAGCTTAAAGGTCTCTTCCAAACAGGTTATTCTCAGGTCAGTGTGGTACAGCTTACCTAGGATCCTGATACATAGCAGCCTGCACTGTAGCAAGGATGGGAATGGGTCCAAATTCAGGTCTTCACTGTTAGGTTGAGATTGCATTTCCCACTTCCAAACAGACTTTAGAGAGTTGCATTTCTCTTTTTTCATGGTACATTTTTATGAAGAAGTAGCATGTGCTTTCAGTCCTGTTTGCAAAGTTCAGAATCTATTTCAGCTTCTCCCCAGCACAGCAAACTCCTTTTTCCAGAGTTTTAGAATTTATTATTATTTTGATTATATATTGAGACCTTACCAGCAGTAATCCTCTTTCTTCATAAATCTTTCTATATGTATATGGAAGTTGAATATTGAAACCTAAAAGTTGAAAGAATGAGGGTGACTTTTTTCATGAAGTGATAAGTACATAGGTGTTTCAAAAGGAGAGTGGAAGATCTACATTGTCTTCTAAGTCAAATTTTCAACAAATTGTTAAGTGCTTTATAAAATCTTGTTATACCATGCATTATCTATGCTTCTAAAACACACTATTATTCTTTTTACCTTATAGACCAAATAGATAAAACAAAAACATATCAGTTTTGAAAGAGAAAACTTCATGGAACAGAAATCTTGAAAATTTATAAGTTACCAAAAAACCAACTTGACTTTCCTTTGTCACTTTCAGCTTACCAAACTGTACTTAAGTAAATATGTGTCATTATTTTACATCATATGGTAGATATCAAAGTCAACCATTATAAAAGTAGTAGTTCTGGGCTCCACAGGCCTCCTGAGCCTTCACAGACACAGCTATTACATATGGCCCCAAAGGAGGAGCCTCAGTAATCTTTAGGAGTGGTACCAAATTCTCAGTAATGTAGAATAATATCTATTCTTTCCGCATAGAAAGAAGTAGCACCCAAAAAGACATGCATCTTGCTGTTATTTTAAGTGAAATAATGTTTAGTATCTGGGAACAAATTCTGGGAATAGAGAAACAATTCTTTTGAGAAATTTTCAGTTTCTAATTAGTGATGTTGGAAGGGAAAGAAGTTGGGAAAAACTTTGCAAGGATGATTTTTTTCAAAGCAGAATTGATTATAAGATACATAACACAACACATTGAAAATAAGTAAAATAAAGTGGGCTGTAATACTTCATTCTTCCTCCATTTCTGGTATGTGAGTCATACGAGGTTATTTTAAAATGTTTCTGTAAAATGGAATTGGAAGATATGAGTATTTTCTGAAAATCTTATGCATAGATTTTAATACACATTTTTCATGAACTGTTTAGTCTGATATTCCAAATCTCTTACTAGGGTACAGATGCCATTGTAGACAAAAAAATTTTTTTTCTCTATTTTAACCTATGTTTGGGTCATTTTCTTTGTGGTCCTAATGTGTTTTGTGCCTCAGATTCTGAAATATTTTTACTAAAACAATCACATAGCTACTTTTCATATAAGCTCTGATGTTAGATTTCATTTTTTTCTCCCCTCCCCACCAGGATTTATTTTTATTTGAAAGGCATACAGACAGGAGAGATAGAATAAAAAATCTTTCTCAACTGGCTCACCTCCCAAATGGCCACCACAGTCAGTTACAGGCCAGGTTACAGCGAGGAGCCTTGGAACCCCATCTGGAATTTCCAAATAGGTAGCAGGGGCACAGTGCCTGGGTCATGCTTTCCTGCTTTCCAGGAACATTGACAGGGAAGTAGATCAGAAGCAGGGCAGCCAGCACTCAAACCAGTGCTCTGAGTTGGGACGCTGGGATATAAGCAAAGGCAAGATAGTGTAGGACTCTTCATTTTAAATTTACTTTAAAAAAATCAAGAGAATAGATATTGTGTACTTGATAGTTACAATTCTAAGAATATAAGGACACTCCCCTGCTTTACCTTTTCTCTTTGTAACTTTTACAATAATATATTTAGTTCATACTCAAAGGTTTAATGCACTAAATAAAGAGTTCAGCAAGTAAAACAATAGAAAGAACATTGTTGTAGCAGGAATATAGACAAGGACTATCCCAAGTTGTCAATTTTACTCATGTACACTAAATTTTTAATACTCTGTATATTAGCTACCACCTGAATTAATCACTTTTAACTATACAGCCCTGGTGAAGATATTTATCTTCTTCTTGTCTCATTGTCTTCATATTTAAAATAGCAATAAAGTACTTGTCTTATGGATTGCAATAATTTGTTAATTGATACAGATGGCAAACTTGGAAAAATTACTGGTGAATAATAAATAATTGATCAACATATAAAATTTGTGTTAGAGTTCTCCAGAGGACTGAACCAATATGTTTGTGTGTATTTAGGCATATTTGTCTGTCTAGATAATGATAGGTGGAGAGATGAAGAGAGGGAGAGAGAGAAGAATCAGTTGCCTTACGTGATTCTGGAGACTCGGAAGTCCGGTGATCTTCAGAGCCGGTTAGCAAACTGAATGCCTAGGAGAGTCAATGGTGTTGTTCTTTGACAATCTAAGGAACATAAGGGTTAACACACAGGAAGAACTGGCATTTCTGTTTCAGTTCAAAGGTCAGAAAACGCCAGTGGCCCAATCAGATGAACCCTCAGTTACAAGCATCAGCATTTTAGTGTATCCTAGAATTAAGCTGATTGGATGAGACCTGCCCATATTACAGGGGGAAATCTGCCTTGTTCAGTCTACAAATTGATGTGCTAATTTCATTCAGATGCATCCTTACTGAAACATAGCTACAAAACTGACCAATTATTTGGGCCCCCTATGGTCCAATCATATAAAATTAAGCATACTATCATTAAATGTGTATTTTAATGATTTTATAAAGTTGGTATTTAAGGTATAATTTTTCATAAACATATTGTTACATGAATACTTACCATTGAAACACAACTAATTCATTATATATGATCAACTCACATTTGTTAATTATAATGTTCAATTCAAATACAAAATCTTTTATGTGGTAATATTAAAAGATCTGCTTAGAACAATTATACCCCATAAGGGTACCTATTTCTACTCTCCGCTCACACACTAGAGGGCATCAGTGATGACTCGTGAAACTGGGTTCCTGGTACCCACATGGGTGACTTGGATTAAATTTCTACCTCCTAATTTGTCCTGGCCCAGCCCAGATTTTGTGAACACTGGAGGAATTAATCAGCAGATAAGAGATTCATATAGTCTCTGTCTCTGTCTCTCTCTGCTTTTCAAGTAAAATAAAAAGAGCCTATTCTTTACTTGAACTTGCATAAGCACCGTATGACCCAAGTACTTATTCAGTAGAACTCCATCTGAGAACAGCTTGTTAGTGTGCAGATTTGAATATATGGGCCCTCAGAAACAACACAGTAACATACCAAAGCCCAATATATCAGAGTTAATCTGCGATGCAGGCATCAGTCCAGCTGGTACATTCTACTGCTGTGAATGCTTTGCTCTATTTTTAGTGATAATTTATTTGGCATGCAGATTGAGGTCTTTCGTGGGAATAACAAAATGACTCATGTCCTGAGGTGTCCAGCTCTCCTAAAAACACCATGTGAGGATGCACAGTCGTGGGCCCAAGACAGTTGATACTTGCCTGTTTCTATCCCCCTCCTATATTTGTCTGATGCTCTTGAATAAATAATGAATAACTTTTCTCCTCCTACCAACAACTAAGTCTCATAATTAGAATTGTTACTGCTTCTGATACATTCAATTATCTGCTGATTCAAGCATCCTCAGGTCAAAAGTGTTAGAAAACAGCTAATTATGCCCTTTCCCAAGAGTAAGAAAATCTTTAAATTTAATTAAAAGACCTTAACTCTTTTGCATTAGGGTCCACTTCCCAATGAATTTTCTACAGGGTAACTGAAATAGCCAAACTCAATATTAGCATCAGCTATTACTTGTTATTTCTTCTTCTCTACAATAAAATTATTTTTGGTTCCTTTGACCATTCATTTTATTCTTTCAATCATGTATATACATTTTTCTTACAAGCTTAGATTAGTGAGAGTCTGCTTCCCTGTCTTAAAATTGCTCATTTTCTTTATCCTGCAACAATGAAATAGTTTAAATGCAGACTACTGTAGAAGGACATTATGACCCTGGAAGGTCAGCAAGCACAGGATTACAACTGATTGGATAGTATTTGTATGAGACCAACTGAATGGATACCTTTTGTGTAACTGGATATCATTTGTAAGAGAACAGTTGAGTGGACAGCATATGAAGCATATGGTGGAATATACAAAACAAAAGGAGTTCCAAACAAAAGTATAGAAGCAGTTGGTAGGTTTTGTTGATAAGCTCAATACTTCCTCCCTTATCCCATATGACCCTCAGTGTATAAAGTCTGATGCCACTAATAAACTTCAGCTTTCGACCATCAGTCAGAGTCCATGCGTGTAATTATCAGCTCCATGCACCAAGTCCATCGCTGCTGGACAGCGACAGACAACCTTATCTCAGTTTCACTCCTCTCTGTGATGCTCTGAAGAGTAGGACTTATGTACTCAGGCAAAGGTTTTGGAGGGTTATCAGTAGCTAATCTGAGAGACTATGTGAACAAATTTACATGAAGAAACATTTACAAAGAATAATTGCCAGTGAATATAGAAAGTAAAGAAAAGAAGGTGGGCCAGAAACTGATCTTCTTTCATACCTGAATAAGGAAAATTGATGAGTCCTAAATGAGAGCTGACCAGAAAAATGAATTGGGAAAAAAGGATAAATTCAGCCTCAGGCATATTGCCATTGCCATTTAGATTCTGTTAAGATTTCCAGGTGAAAATAATCCTATCAATGACAAAATTTGAAGAAACCTAGAAAAATTGAGCAAATATAGGCAAAGAAAATAAAGAAAATGCAGCACCTTGAGGCCTGTTGACATGAACTCTCTGGATTACCTGGTACTTTGTCCACTAATTTCTTTAAGTGTACAAAAATTTCATTCTTTTGTCATTATGTGATCAGAAAAAAACCCTGTTTTGTAAAGCAGGTATACTGGTAACTGCTTTAGAAAGTCGTGCGTGTGTATAAGTGGGGAGAGGGAGAGAGGCATACACGTGTGTGTGTGTGTTTGCGTAAGTGGGGAGAGGGAGAGTTTTGTGCTCAGAAGAAATGGTTTACAGCAGAGGGTATTGTGAAGGCCATAGTGTCCATCGGGAAGTCAGAAATCCCAAATGGGAAATCAGTGGGGTAGATTTGGCGTCTGCGGCAGTGTTGAGTACAATCCTTGTAGTATAGGATAGGCTATCTGAAGAAGAGGTGAAGCAACTGAGGCCATGGAAGTTTCTGATTACAGGTGAGTTCTATGATTAGAAAGAGGAAAGTGGCAGGTATTTGGCACAGCAGTTTAGATGTCCCTAAGTCCCATATCAGAACGCCTTGGTTCAAGTATTTGCTTTGCTCCTGATTCCAGCTTCTTGCTCATAGGCCCACTGGATGCGCTCAAGCCTTTGGGTCCCTGCTGTCCATAATTGAGACTGGTAGTTTCATCCTGTCCTAGCTCTGTTTCAGACATTTGAGACTCAATCAGTAGTTGAGACTTCTTTCTTTGGGTATCTCCATGTCTACCTTTCAAACCAACATTAGAAATGAAGAATTAGAATCCACTCACTCTATGTAAAATAGAGACTCTAAAAAACAGATAAGCCTCTGGAAAAAATCTGGGGACTGTATTAGTTCCTTTATCAGAATATGGTTTAAACCAAGAGGTCTTTTCATAGTTTAAAGATTCCTGACTTTGCAGATCATCAACCTGAGGAAGACCCCATGTCCTTCAGAACATAACCTTTTGGACAGAAATACACTCAATGCTTTGGTAGTCATTAATACCCAGACACTACTTAGATCACAAAGGAAACTGGCAGGGGAGTCACTAGCCTGATGAACCGTAGACTCATGGTTAAATCCATGTTGAACAGGGGAAGAGTTAAAAGCAGTCAGTGACTCGGGGTAATTGTTAAGCAAATCTAGGCTCAGAAAAACCATACAATTTCAAGAGGATGCTGAGATTTGAAGAATTCAGCCCTCAATTACCCACTGCTTGAGTCTATAAGAAAAGTGTGAGAAGGGGGAGCAGAGTGAGTCAGGAAACATGTGACATGTATTATGTTTCACCATGGATGATGTCTCATTCTGAAATTCCTGTTCCCCTCTTGTTTTCCTATGGAATAGCTAAATGCCAGCGTATTTTGAATGTTCTATCTCAATGGAATTCTATCCTGATAAAATGAGGAGTAATGGTTAAATTTGTGATGTAATTACCTATAATACTGAGTATAAGAAACAACCATTTTTACAAGAATATGAAGTCAGTACCTTTATATTTATTTTACTAGTGAACATTAACTTGTCCAATGTCAAACAGTTGTATTTAGCAATCCCATCATTTCTGTCTAAAGCCCCAGGTTATACTCTTTAAAGGACTTTAAAGGACTTGCTTTTCTTAAATATGTTGGTGAACATATGAAAGAAGATACATTTGAATGAATCAAAAGCATTATTGACAATTGCATGTCTCTCTGCTGCCAGTGATGCTGGAAATCCACATGATATAATTGAGTTTGAGGAGGGCTACAGTTTTCTCATTCTCTCAAAATGGTTAACTCATTTCCTTCTCCTGTTAAGCAAACATTTCTAAGTTTTTCAGCGTATCCATGGATTGCAATTCAAGTTCATTTATAAGAGCTTCTAAAATTTGGTTTCACGTTGTTATTCTGAAATTACTCAAATTATTTCCAAAAATTAATAGACATATAAGGAAATCAGGGAGTGTGGTAGACAGATATTATAATATTGAGGGGAAATACAGATGAAATAAAGCTTCTGATGTAAGAGCCCATGGACTCACTGCCATTTTATGACATTTATACTAAATGTAGAAAAATAATGTATCAAAACATAAGAAATAGTAAACTATTTGAAAATGTAGGATAATATGTCAAAGAATTTGACATTTGAGCTGTATATGGAAAATGAAACAGTGTTTATCAGAGAAAAGATAGGGGTTATTTCAAGGAGCATGGGTTATCATTGGTATAGCACATTCCAATAGTAGGAAGAATCTCAGTGAGGACGCTCTACCTATGTAAACATAAGGGAATGTGAAAGAGAAGACCTGGAATGCAACTTGGCCAGATTATGAAAATCCTTTATGCCATGCTGAGTGTTAAGCAATATATGTTCTTTAACAATTATTTTTAGCATATATGACCAAAAAAATTCTTGAGTTTAATTTACCTGCTTTTTTTGTTGTTGTTATGGGGTACCAGCAGTCTGTATTAACCAAGCGTGGTGATAACAGGGCTAATTAGAAATAGCAAATCACAAGTCCTTAAGTAATCTAGTCAATCAAAACCACAAGACGAACAATGGTCATTGCCCTGAAGTCCATTCGTTAAACTGAAGACCTATGTCCCAGCTTCCCCAGCAATATAAGTTATCCTAAGAGACATGTAACGAATAGCCTGGGTATAGTTACAAAGCTGCAGAAGCCTTTCCCTGGCTTCTCTGTCCACATTCCACTACTGCTAGGCCTCACCTCTCCTGGAACTCTTGAAAGTACACAAATTAGAAATATAAAACATCTTAGCATTGCTGTCTTTACTGTCCCACCGAAGCAGTGAACAGGGGGTGCGGAATACAGACATACAGGGGCTACCTGTCCTCAGTGTCGGTCTGCAGGAAGCCAGAGAGCAAGCAGGTACTGGGGAGGCCAAGAGTTGGAGTGCCAGAGTGATGGAAGCATGTGACCAAGAGAGCAGGTCCCTCTCTATCATGAGTCTTTAAAGGGGCTTGTGAGGGGAGTGGTTACATGGGTGCAATACTGCCCCCTTTGAGGTTCCAGGTGATGATGGGTGAGTATCACAGGTGGGCAGGAGGGAACACCTAGGTGATGGGGTGGGGGAGTGGCTTCCAAGTTAGTGACCCTGAATTAACTGCCTACCTCACTGCATTTTGGTCATCAAGTAATCTCCTTTACAGGCTGCAGAAATTATCTTATTGAAATCTCCTAATATTTTGTACATCTTTACAACCTGACAGGAGTACTTAGGATTTTGTCTCCATGATTTTCTGGGAAGCCAAAAGAACAACTTATTACATCATGACTTCAGAGAAGAAAACTGTATAATTTCAAAAGCACACTCTGGCAGATAATGTCAAGATGAATTCAGGAGGATGCGTGGGTGTGTGGCACATGGGTTGAGCTATCTTTCAAAGCCTCTGCCTCTCCCAGGTTGGAATGCCTGGGTTCCACTCCACGCTCCATCTCAGCTGCTTCTTCCTGTTAATGAGCACTCCTGGGTGGCAGCAGTTGATGGCTCAAGTACTTGAGTGGGAGGCTCCTGCTGAGTTACCAGCTTCTGCCTTCAGCCTGGCTGGGCATTGGATGAGTGAACACATAGATGGGAGAAGAAATTCTCTCTTTGCCTTGTAAATAAAAACAAACCTTAAAATACTTATCTAAAATCTAAAAATGTTTCAGTATCAGTAAGTTAAAATGATGACTTCAGGAAGAGGGACATTTCTTTTTCCTCACTGACGTCTTAGTAGTGACGTAATTTCTCTTTTCTGTCCTCCAATACAGCATTCAGTTCTTCATTCCATTGTAGTACATTTTCTTGTTGTTCATTCTACCCTTTAGGGATACAGCCCCTTTCCCTCTCATTTCCAAATCCAACTTCTGTCTCTCCACCAGGATTCTGGGAAAGTCCTGACGAGTTAACATCAGATTCCTCAGAAGCAAATTCGGAGATAGGAATTCCTTAAGCTGTTGGGAAAACTTGTGAGAGAGGGGTAAACAGGAAGGAAACAGGGGGCCAAATTGGGGTACTACCATCATCTCAAGTCTGTGGCCGTCTCTGGTTTGTGCTGCCTCTATGCATGGAGGCTGAACTTTCATTCCCATAAGAGTCCGTCGTTGGCTGCTGGCATCTCTCAGGAGAGGTAGTAGTGATATGAATGGGTAAATATTTCTGATTCTCTGAACGTGCAGGCAAAACTATTGTAACTCGAGGTCAGTTCTTTGACAGGTTGACACTATTGTAGGGTATTCGATGCAGAACATGGCAGCAACCTCGTTTCTTGTCTCACATGAAAGAATAGTTTTCATGTGGATAATTCCAGTTTATAAAGCAGAATTTATTTAGAGTAAGAAAAAGGGTTCCCTCTTGCCACCGTGGCAGAAAGGGACTCCATGTGTTCAGAAGAAAAACATGGCAGGAGGGCGGGATCCAAGGAAGGAAAGAAAAACCCGAAGTAATGGTAGAGATGATGCCTTTTATGCACCATCTCGGGGGAGTTACTCAAATGACAATAGCATCTAGTTTGGAACCAAACCTCAGAAGGGTGGGACTGATTATTTTCCCCCATAATGATAAGCTGATCATCCAGGCACCATCTCCTTGACAGTGACCCAGAGATGGAGTTAGGTGGGTCACTTCCCCTTGCTTTTGTTACAACTCTGAGATGATGAGTTGGTATGTTAATGCTGCCCCTCTGTCCTTCCTCAAGGAGAGAGGGCACCCTTGAAAAACTTGCTCTTGGAAAGAAAAAATGTGGGGACGCCCAATGTGATTTTATATATATATATTTTTTTCATGGGCCAGAAACCCTACCTGCCTGTTATCCCGTCTGACTCCTCACACTATGAGAAGCCAAGCGCGTGCACACACACAAGCCAGGCAGTTGAATATACAGAATGAGGAAAAGGATTCTAGGTTATCTAGATGGAAGAAAACGCTGGGTCCGATAGAATCGGGCAATCCTCTGCTGCCCTGATCAGCTTGGTTTATTTGCAAAAAGTCTCTGGGAGTTAGTTGTCTGCCACTCATAAAGACCCTGTGTTGTAGGGTTTTCAACCCTGGGTACAGCAGCTACCTCAATTCTTGTCTCACAGGAAAGAAGAATTTTCATGTGGACACATTTTAATTTTAAAGCAAGATTTATGAGAAGAGCTGAGAAAAGTAGCTCCTGTCCTAATGACAGGAGGTGGCTTTGAGAAAGAAAGAACCCGTACCTCCTGCCATAGTGGCAGGGGGAGGAAAGAAATACTTGAATTAATGGTGGGGATAGCATGTTTTAAAGGTTCACCTCAAAGATGTTTCTCCATAAACAAAGGAGAATTCCTGGGTTCCATGGTACCTGGCCCTGGGCCAAAAGGCCCAGAAAGGTGTCACCAGCCAACTTCCTCAGTCTAGTCTGAAACTAACCCCTTGGCAATGGCCAGAGGGGGAATTGGGCTGGCACCTAGGTAAATTAATAATTGATAAATTAATTCACCCTGCCTCTTGATATGCTAAAATATGCACTTGTATATTGAGAGAAACATACTGTGGTGAATCCAAGACATGATGGGGAAAATACCCTTTTATATTTGAGAAAAAAATGATTACTCAGGGATCCAGAATACACTAACTGCCTACTACCCAGTATAACTCCTCTCTCACCTACACTTCTTTGAGGTGTCCTTTCGTGCTTAACCTTCTACTCTGAAGATAGAGTGAAACTAGTTTCCCCAAATAATCTTGGGATCTATAGAAAGAATCTCCACCAGTTCACTTTCTTAGGATTCCTGCAAGTCTGAGAAATAAGTGAAGTCTATGGGAGATCTTTATAAGTATCTGCTTCAATGGGCCCTATCACATTTTTCACTCCTAATCTGAAGCCTAGGCTGTTTCTCAGTTTATAATGATGCCTAGAGTTCAGGAATGTGAGATAATACATCCATCAATCTAAGTGTAAAGCCATAGAGATGGAGACTAATTTAGTCAGCTAATGCTAAAGCATCTAGGGACCCTTGGTGACTCCAAAATGCAGTTTGCCAGCATGGAACCCATTCAAATGTAATAGCTCTCCCAAGTAATGCATTGGAAACTGGCTCAATAAGCACATTTTAAAGTGAAAAGTATCCTAGAAAATTGACTGTCAGCCATGTGAGAAGACAGCGGGTCTTTACCTCCTTTCATTTCTCTATTTTCCGTTGATGGATAGCAATCTAAAACATTTACATGTAGAACAAGCCTGGAAATTGCTTAACTAAAGCACCTTTCAACCTAGATTGGTAGGAACAAAGTGATATCCATTGATTTTTAAAAAAAATCCAAATCCAAGATGAGTACATTGTATTTATGCATGTATTTCCTCACTTACATCACTTAGCTGTTTTTTCTTGTTGTTTAAAAAAAAATGAAAAAGCTTGAAGAAAAGCATGTTAATGTAGTCTTCCCCTTTTATCTGCTGTCAAGAGTAATATAACAACAACGAATTTCTTTCTGTGATTTGTGAAACAAAGAACAGGCATTTACTGTTGACTAGCTTGTATAGAGCAACCCTGCCTGTACTCAGTAGCCCAACTACAGTCACACTGTCTTTTAACCTTGATCCTTTTCTAGCCTAGGTTTGAGAAGCTGGCTTTTTAATGCTTCCCAAATTTTCTGGTTGGAATCCTAAGAGAAGACTGCTGGAGTCACTTGATACTCCAGTTTAAATCGCCCTTATGATTCATCTGCTTTAGATGTTGAGGAAATCCTCCATGCAAATATCAATTTTCAATAAACTAACCTGTAAGTAATCAATACTTATCACTTGCACTCTGTTATCATATGATCTTCGTTTTTTAGTTATTTTGGCATGAGGAATTGGAACATCAAATAATTTTCAGGTAGTAAAGTGTGTTAGATTCAGAAACCAATGTTTGTTATAGTGAGCAATTTGCTGAAAGGATGACCTCTTCTAGTTTTGAGTACCACAGGGGGTTAGAGTCCCAGTGTTGCTCCCTATAGCTTTCAGATAATAAGCACCCTGGAAGGCAAGTTGATGACTCAAGAAATTGGGTTACTACCACCCAGATCTGGCACTCAGAATGAATTCCCAGTTCCAGGCTTTGGCTGGCCCAGGCCCAGCTCTTGTGGACAATTCCGTGGTGAAGTACCATGTAGGAAATATCTGTTTCTCTATTTCTCTCTCTATAAACAGCTCTCTACCTTTGAAGTAAAATGAATGAGTGGCTAGGTAGTTAGATTACTGGTAAATTTTCATGTGATGCTGTGCAATTCAGAGGAAATCATTATTTTTTATTTGATACAGGGTAAAATCTGTATAATTAACAGAAGTTCCAAAATCTTATTCCAAGATCAAGAAATCTTGAGGAGCCAAAACTACATTGAAGGGAATTATGATGAAATGTAGTTTTTGAAAGGAAAATAACTGAATAGATGCCAGGTCTTATTTTCTTAATGTAAGTCTAACATTGAATGGTAACCTAAAGTAGACTGGTAATGAAGAACCTGGATGTTTTCTGCTTTTGTAATTCCTGCCTTAATGGCTTGGCTTGGGGCTGTGTGAACTCCAGGCCTGATAGTCTACGAGACACCGGCAGGACACATGGGCAGAGGACACCTCAGGAAGGAGGTACCTGGTGTTTGATAAAATCTACTGCCCTACAGCTGATTGATTTGTAGTTTTTGAAAGTTGCTTGCTTCAAACCCACCAATAGAAGCCTGCTAAATCATGACTGTATAATTAATAGCCTGAAATGTATAAGAACCGCTGTGCTGTTCAACCGGGGGCTCTCGGGCTCGCTCGCTCTCCTTCTCTTTTGTCCTCCCTGCTGATCCTGCAGCAGCCTCGGCTGGGAGACCTAGGCTAACCTGAATAAACCACCATTTTATGCCTTAGCACTGACTTCAGGCTTGATGATTTTCTGAGGATATCAAAAACCGGCACAACAGTAATACTACCTGTCATTTGAACTCTTCTGTGTGTATGTTGAGAAAAATGATCAGTTTGTTAAATAATTAGGATTATATTAGTAGCTTAATGCTATTTGAAGTATGATATTTTAATGACATGCATCTTGCTGCATTTAAGGCACAGACACTTATACAGACATCATCCGGTTTGTTTGTTTTTTACTTTTGAAAATTATCATTTTATGATACAGGTCCACAGGCTCTGGAATTTCCCTTCCCCCGCTTCACCAATCCCGCTCCCCTTTCACTGAGTTCCCCTATATTATTACTATAGTTCTTCATAAACAATCATATGTCCATCATTGTGGGTATGAACAATGACAGAGTCCAGCATCAATTTTCAAGATACAGTTAACAGTTTCGTTGGGAGTTCATCTTTGATCTGGAAATAGATGCCTACTGCATGATATCCTCACATCTGGATATGATAGTCTTCATTGCATAGTTACTGTACATGGTCTTAAATGAAAAGGCACAAAACAAAATCAATAACAGGAAGAAAAAATATTACAAACCTTTGAAGTTAAATAACATGCTACTGAATGACTAATGTGTTGCTGAAGAAATGAAAAAGAAAGTCAAGAACCTTCTTGAAGAAAATGATGCTATTGTATGATGTACGAGTCAGTGAAGAATTTAATGAGAGTTTTGAAAAGGTGAAACAAAAAAAATCAAAATCCGTGAGATATAGTTTCCTCTGATCTTTATTTCTGAGATGTCTCCTGTAGGCAACAAATAGATGGGCTTTGTTTTTTTTAATCCAGTCTAATATATCATGTTTGATTGATGAGTTTAAGCCATTTACATTCAGAGTTAAAATGAATGGGTGGTAATTTGGTCCTGTCATTTCAGCAATGGGTTGTTCATTGGTTTAGTCTTATGTTGTTATTTTACTGGGATGTTATTCACATTTATCTTTGGTTTTGGTGGACGCTATTCCTCTTCTCTGTCAAGAGAACATCTTTAAGGATCCTTTGTAGGGCAGGTTTGGAAGAGGCATATTCTTTTAACTTTTCTTTACTGTGGAAGAATTTTATTTCATTTTCAAAGACAAAAGAAAGTTTTGCTGGGCATGTTATTCTGGGCTGACAATATTTTGCTTTTAGAATCTGAAATATATTGCTCCATTCTCTTCTGGCCTGTAGAGTTTCCTGTGAGAGGTTTTGTGTAAATTTTATTGGCATTTCTTTACGCGCCAATTGATTTTTTTTTCATGTGCAATTTTAAGGATCTTTTCTTTATGTTCAGTTGAAGAGTGTCTTGATTATCATATGTCATAGTGAAGGTCACATTTGATCAACCCTGTGGGAGTTCTGTGCCCCTCCTGGATGCTGTTCCCCAATTCTTTCCCTAGATTAGGGAAATTTTCCCTTATTTCACTAAATACCTTTTCAAACCTGTTAGATGTTTAATACAGTCAAAGTTCTAGTTATTATGGTATTACGCACAGCTAATTCCCGCAGCCTGGTTCTTTATTGTGAGCCAAAAACAGCGGACAACTCTTTTATTTGGCCTTTTAATAGTGTCCTTCATTTCCTGAATGATGTTTTTAGCTTGACCTAGTTCTGCTTCCAGCTTTTTGTTTTCCCCTGGTGACAAGAAATATCTTCCAATTCTGAGATTCTTTCTCCTGCTTTGTTCACTCAATTTTGGAGACTCTCCATTGTATTTTTAATTTGCTCCACTGTGTTCTTCATTTCTGATATATTAACTTTCATTTGATTCATTTCCTATGCAACATATTCCTTCAATTTCTTGAACTCCTATATTGCTTGCTTGTCATTGTTGATAAGAAGCTTTATAACAAGTGTTTTAAATTCTGTATCACTCATTTTCTTGATGTCTTCCTCATTTAACTCTGAGATTGGCAAAGGTTTTTGCTCCTTTGCAGTAGAGTCTTCAGTAATATTCATTGTGCCTTTGTCTCTTCCTTTGCTCTTGGTCATTGTACTTCTGATGATCAGATTCTTTTCCTTGTGGCAAGTTTCTAAGCTGTGTCATCCCCAGGTCTTCAATTTAATTTTACTTATTGTTTTTGGTTCATGGCTCTTTGTTTGCAGTCAGTTGTGACACTCCCTTAGAGAGTTCCAGATTTGGGTTCTTATGTTAGACTTCTATCATGCTTTCCATAGCCCTAGCTCTTGGCTTACCAGTCTACACCTCCTCGATACTGTGCTGAGGCTGCAGCATTGTCTGTACAACCTTTCTCCCACTTCTGGTTTGAGCAGTTCCCAGGATTAGGGAGACGTCAGGTGTCCTATATAGCTAGGTTGTTGGTGGTGCTGATCTTGCTGGAATCTGTTAGCTGTTAGGTCTGAGGGCCACATGGACCTACTTTTACCTGTACGATGCCACATTTGGTATTATTTTCCTGTGGGACCAATGCAATGCACTGAGTTCAGTGAGTTCTCTCCCAGTTCAGCGCATGTATGGCTCACTGTTGTTTCTCCAGTCTTAAAGCATTTGCCACACTGTAAGAAATGGTGCCTGATGTGCCACTAATACAGGTCTTGATCTGCAGGCCTTCAGGTATGAGAGATACCTGGACCTGTCTTGGGTTGAACATGTAGGATGCCACATTGTTGCAGTTCGCTGAGCCAGAAATGAGTCCACTCCCAGCTCAGTGCATGTGCAGTCCTCTCCCATTGCCTTTGCCTCCTACACAAAATGTCACCCGATTCAGCTCTGGAGGGTAGACTGACCTGTGAAATCCACCCTGTTCCCACACCACCCCTCTGGGACCTGATGCTCTGTCTCTGCTCCTGGTCAAATAAGACAGACTAGCAGGATAGGCAGTTGTGTCTGCATTCACTTCCTGAGCTACTTCTTGTTGCTGGTGGGGTTCAGATCACAGCTAACTGATTGCCTCTGGGGTATTGGTCACCAGAACACCATACCTTTGTGTCTGTTGCATTCCCATGTCTGTCAGTCCCCAGCTGCCCCTCTGCTGTCATTCTGTCCTCTCTTGTTTCCTGCATCGTGCCCTCTCTGCTTGACATTGGCTAATATTTCTCCATCTGTTTAAATGTGTCTTTACCCTGTTCTGCCATCTTGAATCTTGACACCATCAGCTACTCTTAACTGCACCGCAAATATTTGCTGAGTCCTTGTTGCCTTCTGGCTACATGACTTTACCTGGATGCAGTGAGACAAGGTATTCTCCTCTTCTTAAGTTCTTCAATCTGGAACCCTGGCTATGATTTTGGGCTCTTAGTCCCAAATTCCAAAAGTGATGCTGTCTTAGGTGGAAGCAGAATTTGTTGAAGAACATTAAGTAGTTCAAAGAATTACCTAGAAAACAAAATGATCTGATTCAAGTCTAAAGGGACAGAAACAGTGTCCAGACACTGTAGTAGAATCTGTGTAGGCATCAGTATTGCAAACACAACACTTAAAGCACATCAGGTGTGACAAACCTGGTGTTCCAGCTGTCCAAACTAATCTTGATCTTCTTAAATTTGCTGTATCATCTGGGTGTGGGGGAGTTTCTCTGTGATTTCGAAGTTTGGATGTGTATTTACTTTGAGCCTTGGTAATATGCCTGCTTGAGATCCAAAAGAAGCCAGAAGATATCTGGCATTTTCAGCTGGTGTAGTAGGGTTCTCCAACATTAAGCCTGGCTTGGGCATATAGCTCCACCCTGGCGAATATCAGATGTCCACAATAGTCTCTTATTTTGGTTGCCCCCTGTGGGCGATCACCCAGGCCCTTGCCCTGCTGCCTAGCTTTCCCCATGGCCTGAGGCACAGCCTTTAGGCCTACACGTGGAGTATGACCTTCAACATGGCTAGAAGGTAAACTGAAGTACACCTGGAACATGACCTCTGACATGACCAGAAGATCTAGAGAGATAGACGTGTCATACAGTCAATTACAGCATCTTTGGTAGGCATGGAGTCTACTGGAAGGCTCCCTTCTGCCCTCCCCTTCCTTACCCTTTAAAACCTGTAACCTGTGCACACTAAAGCGGACATTCCTCACCAGCTTGTCCCCAGTGGTTCTTATGGCCAAAGACCACCGTCTGCCTCACCCTTGGTTGACCTTGAGGCCTGCTGGCAGGTCTAAATCCTGAGAGTCCCCAAAAATTAGTGTGTCTTTTTCTTTCTTTTACATAGCCTGCTCAGATAACATATGCCTCTATAAAGAAATGAGCTCATAGGCTTGATTGATAAGGAGATGTATTTAATATAACACAGAAGTTACATGGGTTCATTAATCAATTTTCTCAGCATGCAGATGTTTTGTGCCATTAACTAACAATGACTGAAGGATTACACAGCTGAACTGAGAAAGCTGTGGGGGAGAGGAATACTGTACACAGTGCTCATTCACAGCATTCCATCCAGTTTTATTCAGGGCATGCGTCTGCTCAACAAGTGTGTATTGTGTGATTCTGCTCAGCCTTTTTACATTATGTACTTGTCTCCATAAGTCAGCAGCCTCAACTGCTTTATATATATCATCATTGAAAAAAGAGAAAATCCAAGCCTGTTGATAATTTTTTAAGAATTAATAGTAATTATAATTTTCAAAACTGGATTAGAATATTTTCTCCTTACTTCTCTACTTACAAAATCTCAGGTTTTAAGTGCTTTTCTGCAACTATTTTTTTCTTATAAGGACTATAATTATTAGTAAATGATTTTTCAGGACCTGTGAAAAAGTCAATTTGTTACAGAAAAATCACCTAAACTTTAAAAAAAAAAAACAGTGCTTTCACAAATATTCAGAAATCCCTCATAAACCATCAAAAATGTTATAACGGTCAATGTAAGTTGGCTTAGAGGTGCGGGTATCTGGATCTCCCAGTCATATGGCTGTGCCAAGGAGAATCCATGCCAGGACAGGCTTGCTGATGGGAATCCTGGCCCCCAAGCAGTGGGTAAACCCTGGGCTTGCAGGTAGCCAGAGCAACAGTAGAGCTGGGCTTCAACTGCTGGCCTCCTGGAAGCGAGCTCTGGGGATTTGGAGGTGTGGGATTACTGCCTAGATACATCCATGGATAAGGCCACAGTATAGGTGTAGGTGAGGAATGAATCCTTAGGGACACTGGATGGCAGAACCACTGTATTGCATGTAAGCAAGCAGAGATCTGGTGGTTTGGAGGGGAGAGACCAGAAAATCTGTTTGGGTCAGAATGGAGTACCAGCCCACAAGGGAGTCCTGAGTTCAGCATGTTATCATGGAACACTGTGGACCACTACATCACAGTCCATGTGAAAGCTAGGGCTGTGGGCCTGTCTAGCTGGATTAGATCCTAGTAACCGAGTGTGAGTGTTGGAACAAGGGACAGGTCACATTAGGCAGGGCCGTGACACTAACCAGCACGCGAGAGAACCAGGTCCAGGGGTAGATTCTGTGGGGGATAAGTGGGCCCAACCCTGTGGAAATACAAGTTCTGCTGATTAGCTCAGGAGTTGTGATGGTGGTGGGCTGAGCTAGGTGTGACCATGGAACCTGCCAAAACTCATGGGGACAGGGACCAAGAATAGTCTGCAAATCCAGGCTGCAGCACCCGCATGCATATCCTAAAACAGGGTGTGGGGTGGGCTGGGCCATAACATTTACCAGCTTTACTAGGCCTAGATGGAGGGGCGGGCTAAGCCAGGCAAGGACCTGCTAGCACATATGAGATCTGAATCTGGGAGTGGACTGAGTTGGGGAACTTGGGAAACTCCCCTAGTGGGTCATAGTTCCTGCTGATGAGCATGTGGTCCAGGCTTAGGATTTGGGCAAGCTGGGCAAGGTAGCTCCATCCATTAGCAAATGTGTGAGTTGGTTTTGGAATGGGGCAGACTGAGGAAGGCCGAGCAAACCTTAGCTCACCAGCAAGTGCAAAAACCAGGCTGGAACGCAGGTCATGCTGGGCTAGGCTGTCACACCTACTGGTTTACAATAGCCAGGGATGGGAGCAGACTGAGCAGAGGCCAGGTTCCAACAACCGCCAGCAAGAGGTGGGCCTGGGCGCAGACTGTGTCAGGCCAGGCTACAGCATCTAAGGCAAAGGCCAAGACAGGTGAGGGACTATTCCAAGCTGGGTCAGAGCAGCCACTGGCATGAATAAAATTTGTGACTGGGAACAGGCCTGGTTAGGGAGCAAAGGGGATGCCCTGGCTGGGTTGTGGTTCCCACTGGTGAGTGTGAAGGCCAGAGTGGTAGCTGCCATCTGGTCTGGACATGGCTGCAGTGTCTCTCAATGCAAGTGCGGACTGAATCTGGGATGTGCCAACCTGGGCAAGACGTTAGCACACACTGGTGCTCATTAGAGTGAGCGTCGGTATAGGACAGGCTAGACATGATCTTTGCCTCTTCATAGCCATCTGTGACCTGTATCATTGTTTGGACCAAGCTTGACTGGCCTGTAACACCCAATAGTAAAATCTGGAATGTGTGAAAGCCAGTCTGGAAAGGCCACTGTTCCTGCTAGGGCAGGGACTAAGTAGGAATAAGTAGGGGTGACCCATGGACACACCGATAGATGTGAGATCTGGCATTGGGAGAGGTTCTAATAGAGGAGCTTTGGGAATTCCTCTGTTGGGACACAGTCCCTGCAGGTAAGCATAAGAACCATGTTACAGAGCAGCCCAGACCAGGCCAGGGAACAGTACCCACTTACATACATTTGACCAAGGTCTAGTGTGAACCAGTTTGGGCCAGTTCATATCACCTGCTGATGACTCTGAGCACCAGAATGGAGTATGGATCAGACCAGGTTGGGCTGCAACACAAGCCCATCCATATTAGGGCTAGCACTGGGGGCTGGCTGGACTGGGCTAAGCTGTAGCCCCCACCAGCGTTGTTGGCAATGCCCGCGTCGCCACGTACCCCGAGCCGAGCGGAGGGACTAGGGTTACAACGCAGTGAGACAACACAAGATAACACGCAGTACACAGAATGCCGATCGATGATAGATTGATCTTTATTGAAACGCCAGGCTTTCTTTTATACTCTGCCTAGCTCCTCCCAGTGTTTATCCAGTCCTCAAGTGGCCACCCTAAATCCTTCGAGTTCCTCCCAGTAGTGGCCACCCTAAATCCCTTGAGTTCCTCCCAGTGTTTATCCAATCCTCTAGTGGCCACCCTAAATCCCTTGAGTTCCTCCCAGTGTTTATCCAATCCTCTAGTGGCCACCCTAAATCCCTTGAGTTCCTCCCAGTGTTTATCCAATTCCTTGACAAATAGGAAGCAGGAACTTGCGGTTAAGCCAGTGGCTAGATGTATCAGGCCAAAATTGCCCATCCTGTTACCCTCTGAGAAACAAGCTAAGCTGTGGAGTTAATCCTTGGGAGACCGGGGCTTGCACAGCGTGAGCTGGAATTAGAGGTGGGCAGGTCCTGGCCAGGCTACATGCTCCACTGGTAAATTCCAGGGTGAGGCAGGCTATGCTAGATGGGGCTGCAGCACCCAACCAACACATGTGAGAACCAGGGTGGTGGTGGGAGCGAACCCAATAGGCGACTGTTTGAGCCTCCCCTGTAGGACCACCACTCCCACTGGAGATTGTGAGTTTGGATGGGGGCAGACTAGGCCAGGCAGGGCTACAACACCTGTTGACCTTACGTGAGCTGAATCAGGGGAAAGCCAGACTGGGTTGACTATTCCTGCTGGTACATGCATAAGTCAGAGTGGGTGTCGGATGGGCTCTGCTGCAGTATCAGCTGACAGATTCTGGCATGGGGAGGGGCAAATTCTGTCAAGTCAAATAGCAGAACCACCTGGAGAGTGCAAGATCCCAGCGTGGGAGTGGACCCAGTAGGGAGACAGTGGGTACCTCTCTCTGGGGTTGCCACTCCAACTGGTGAGCATTAGACCCAGGACTGGGGCAGGCATGGCTATACAGTGGCACCCGCTGGCAGGTATGTGAGTTGGGTAGTGGAGCTGGTTGGGTTGAACTATGCTTCAGTACCCATTGACATGTATGAGAGCTGAATGGGATGTGGGACAGACTGTATCAGTCTGCTCTACCTACTGGCAATCATGAGAACCAGGGCAGGGGGTGGGCCTGGTGGGGGTTATTGCAGGTCACTGTGATTAGGCTGTAGTTCCCACTGGTTTGCTTGAGGGCCGAGTGTGTGGTGGGCAGTATCTGGCTGGACTGCAACACCCATTGGTTTGTGTAGAACACGGGGCTGGAGATGGAACTGACCCAACAATTGCACCCACCAGCATATGCATAGCTTATTGGGGTGATGGACTGTGCCAGACTCTGAATTGGCAAGCACACACAAGAATCAGGTCTGGGATCACCTCAGACAAGGTTTCTTTAGGGATCCCCCAACTGAATCACTGGACTCAAAACTCCAACCATGGAGAGAATTGCAAGGTCCATGGTCTGACCATGGAGTGTAAGTGTTAGAGCTGAGCCTCCTTAGTGGCTTAGATAGAGTAGTGGACAGCATAGTCAGGTGCACATGGAGTCTGCTAAGGACACCTGGTACTATGGCAGAGAATGGAGAACAGAATAGATCAACTACATCAGCCAAGTGTTGACAGTGAATATCTGGGCAAACAGAGACTTCTCAGGTGGACTGTGTCAGCCAGTAGATTCTGGAGAGATTTCATCATGCTTGGAGTGGCGAGATTGGCAGTAATTCAGAACTGTTGGACTATCAAAACCTCTTGAGCAGAACCCTCAGAGCATGCCCCACTTCAGGGGCCCTGGCCTGGTGTCAGGTGACTGTCGTCCATCTTAGGATACAGAGGTGTTTGGGAGGCTGGGTGTGGTTTCTCCTCTTATCTCCTCCCTCCCTCCAGGTACAGGGAACAAAAAAAGTGATTGTGGAAATAATGGTCACAACCACCTTCCAGTAGCCTTTGACACTTATCACACTAACTACGTAAAAATGATCAAAATAAATAAATAAATTAATTAAAAATAAAACAAAATACAAAAATGTTATGCTTTTCCCAGAAAGGACAAAATTTATAATTCTTTGCCTATAATAACAAGCCAGTCTCTATGGGATACCATTCCTCTTTTAAGTTTTGTCAGCAGTCCAGTTTTAATATATGAACTAGATTTGAAATTCAGTAATACCCAGCACACAAAACAATGTAGCGAGAAGGGAGAAGAAAGAATAAGCTCCGAATTATAGCTATGTACAGCATAGAGCAGGAAAGATGTAGGAGCAAGAGCTGTAGACCTTGTCACTAAAGCTGATCAACAGGCAGCAACTGATTGCCATGATTTCCTTCTGTGGTGACAATTCTTTGTTCCTTTTTTTCTCAGCTACCACTTGTCTTAAGATTCTCTAAACAAATTGTTATTGCAGAAGACTGAACAGTTAGTACAGATGTGTAATGTTTTCTATGGTATTTTACTTCTAGAAAAAGATTATGGAGGATTCTGTTGGTCCTATCTGTTCTCTTCCTTGTCCATTTTATAGCAGCAAATCTATTCTGTTGATAGTAGGCTAAGGTAAGTTCTGCATATGTTGATGCAACTATTCCTTCATGAGGTACAGAAAACTTTAAGCTGATCACTGGGCATAGGAAGCAAACCTTTTAAAGCAAATCATAGCATCACAAGTGAGTTCTTTTTCACTTTCAACTTTAAATTCTGGCCATAGTATATTCTGGTATCAGGAGAAATGTTACTGTGTCCTGGGTAATCATTCCAACAGTTTATTGCTGATGCAGTGCCTGACTCTTCAACAGGTCATCTGATTGTTGTACAGGTCCAGCTGCTTTTAGAGGATGGCATTCTAAATCTTTGCCTCATTTCTTATGAAGTGACTGTTCCTTGGTTAGCAGGGTTAGTGTACCTCGTAACATCTAACAGAGCAGTCTTGGATTCCTTACTGATAGTGATATTGCCATGGTAAGCAGAGAAAACAAAAATGATCACCAGATAAAACGATCGTATTGCTGTACCTACTATGATGTCAAGGATGCAATGTAATTGAATTTTAGTGAAATAGCTGGGAGTGGGGAAGGTAGAAGAAGTAAAGGCACATCCCTCCGTGTTGGTTCATGCTGCTGGTTGATTTCTCACTCGTTAGTAGAAGTGAATAGACCAGGCTTGGGCATGAACTATATGAAGTTGATCTTCATATGGTAATTCCTTGATAGGCACGCCACTTACTGTTTTTGAGCCTATTGGACAGGGTTTAAAGTAACCATGGACAGAAGGTGACTAACACTGACAGGCACATTTTCATTTACCTGATAGGCTTAGCCACTACGGAGGGTTTCTGTTAAATATTCATGTCATAACTCAGGTTGTCCCATTACTAGCCCATGCCAAGATGTCCATCAATTCTCCATTAAGCCTCCTTGTTACAAATAGGTTAATTGTGTTACTTCTTGATACAGCATCTTTGCAGAGACAATATTTTCCTATCCAGAGATGTGGCTCCCCAACTATTATCAGACAGCCTTCAGTTGTCAGTTGCTTCTTTTTTTTTTTAAAGATTTATTCGTTTTTATTGGAAAGTCAGATATACATAGAGGATGA